>NC_133617.1:540861091-541490257 GCF_048593235.1 Sminthopsis crassicaudata
TCCCAACCCAACATCTGTTTTTCTAGGAAAATCTACTTCATGCCTACTTCTTTCAATCATTCCCACCCCCAAATACTAATAATGACTTCTAAGCCGTCGAGACCCCTCCTTTTTCTGAACCCTTCCCTTTTCTTGACTAAATGGAAAAATTGTGCATGTGGTTTGTTTTTCAGGCAATCCTGCCACTTCTAAATAAGCAGTTCCCAATAACATCAGGCTTCACTTCTTTGCCAAAAAACAATTGCATTTATCCCATTGCTTACAGAAACATAAATATTTTACTACATTTGTGAATTTGTTCAATATTTGTATTAGTCTAGTTATCATTACAATGTTCTTTCTATCAACGTTATCTATCTCATATTATAAATTCTCTGAGTAGGGCCAAGATTTTCATCACTCTGTACAGCACCTCACAATAGTGCCACACACAGACAGGAACTCAATAAATGCTTTGGATGATAATGGTGATGATGATGATGTAATGTTGCCCTGGTTTGAAAATATCACATATACAGGCCAATGTACCAGGTGAACCACAGTCATGTGAATTGCTCCTCTTTCCACAGAGCTGTCACTCCTCATTATCAAAAGAGGTTACAATGAGCTATAGTTAGTTTTTGCTGCCCTGTCAAATAATAAGTATAATAAAATGCTTTCAATGAATTCAATGTTAACATGGTATAATTAAAGCCAAGTCTTGAAATGCATTAGGTGTCTATTAGTCAACATTTTGTGTTTTTCCCCCCACAGCTGAAATTCTTAGGTTGTATTTCCAACTTGCTCATAGTCTTAGAAGTGGGCCATTATTGAAAACAACAGCATACTCAAGCCACTCAAATATAAAATTGGTTTTGCACTGGCATGAACAATGTCATGCATCAGGAGAGTTCAAAGAATCACCAAGGATGAATAATTTTAGAAAGGAGGAAACAAATCCAAAAAGACTAGGTGACTTGCCTAGGGTCACACAATGGCAGAGATGTCCATTTGGATGGGGAGGAGTTTCCCCTCTTGCCTCCTGAGGTCTACAGTGGTGCTGAAAAAAAAATTTTCAGAGCTGATTTCAAAAAGGCAAAAAGACTTACAAGTAAAGAAAGAACATATATAACTACTTATCTCTAGGGGATACAGAACTCTATCAATACAGCCTATTTTATGGGCTCATAAATTTGCAGATGAGGCTTGAGCCCTCATCATACTATCAAAAGTCAGAATTCAGCTAGATATTTGGTCATTTCTAATCCTGTCATCTTTCAGTTTCCCAGAATTCCCACATAGTTTTTAAATTATTTTTTCTTCCCACAAAGATTTTTTTTTTTTTAATCGACAAAGGACAAATTGCCCCTGAAATAAGGCATCATTCAAGGAACAAAGAAGTAGAAGGAGGGCTTCAATTAAAATGAAGAAAACCTTTAATTTTTATTTCGGTATACTTGTACGGACACGTGTATATACAAATACAGATTGTATGGGTTTGTTTGTGTTTTTTGTTTTTTTACATTTTTTTTAAGTTCATATAATGTAAGCATTTCAAAACAGCACTCAAATAAGTGCAAAGGAACTGCAAAGCAGGGCAGTACAAGCACAGGACCACACTGAGCTGGACTTTCATACCCAGATGAACACACAATGAGTGGCTTCAATGGGGTGTCAAGAGTAAGCATGGAAAGCGGATTTCGCAGACTCATGGGTAACCTTCAACATGCCAGCATCTATTAAACTGTACAGACAATGGCAGCAAGTCTATTGTAGGGAGATTTGTCTCACATCTGAGAAGCTCAGGGGAGAATGCATGGGAAAAACTCACTGATGCCAAACCAGAAACAGACCTGCCCATTCACAGCAGGGGTGGGGGTGGGTAAGGGTAGGGAAGGAATGGGAAGAAGGCAGAGATAGGGGAAAAAAATCAGGAAGTGCAAAGGGGGTGGTGGTGGAGGTGGTTGGTGGTGTTTAAAAGTGAGGCTAGTGACCACAATTCTGAGTGCAATAAATGGACAGTCAAACGAAGCTCTGATTTTGTGAAGTTAATAGAACCACCATGGCTGCTGTTAAGGCAATGGGGAAAACACAATTGTCTCTGAAAAATCTATTGATGTTACTTTTTTCTTTTTTTCAAAATAAGAAGGGGGAGAATAACACACCCTGGCCCCTCCCAAATTTGTCAGTTTAGATTCATATTCATGTGTATTCCACATGTGATGCTGGCAGGACTCTTGGGAAGGGGGATGGGAGGAGACAGTCCATGAAGACAAACAGAAAATCAGACCAAACTGAAGTGCAGAACTATTCCTAAATCCCTCAGCCTCTTAGAACCAACATGCTGGAAAAACACACCAAACAGGACTCTAACATTAAACCCTTAAAACAATGAGGACAAAACATTGATCATCAAAAGTCATGTTGTTCTGGGTCCTGATATTGTGAAGTCTTGAAATTGGATGAGTGCTATTCCTAGATGAGTCCTCGGTGTTAAAATGTCATGGCCACTTGGGACTCAGTTCTCAACCATGTAACATACTGGATGCTTCAAAGCTCTAATAATCAATGCATGTTTTATATCCTGAAAGTCTATTGTTCTCACTTACAAAAGACATAAGAATCAAATTAATACTTTATTATCAAACACTATATACAACAGAGGTTGCTAATAATACAGAATTTAAAGAACGTAGTTTTTTTTAATGTTTTACTTGTCTTTCCTTTGCCATCCAAGAAAGTACAGTACAAAACAATATTCTAAACTAACACGAAATGTTACCTTGTCTATTGAAGGATACACAGTATCCACTAAACAGACTGATCCTTATTTCCCTGCTTCATGTTGCAAAGCCCTTGGCAACCAGGAGTGCAGGTCACTGGGGTTGGCTGTACCAGCCCAGTGACAGCCAAAGCTGCCCCTAAGGCTTACAGTTCTGATTGTTTTGTTTTAAACACAAAGCTGCTCAAAAGTTGCACTGACATCCTCCAAAGCTTCCAGAGGGTTGTAACAACACAAATAAAGGCCACCAGTACTTTCTTGATGTGACTGAGATTGCCTGATGCCATCAAGTATCCAAGAAAACTGGTAACTGCATTATCCACAATTATGCTATTTATAGGAGGTGTAGCACTCAGTCTACTGGCATTAATAGTCTTGCTATTTTTCACTTAATTAGCAGTGGCACTATGGTGAAGCAAAGGGGTCTAATTTCACTGTGAACAACATTAGTAAAAGAAAATCCCTGACAATGGTAGAGAGGGCCATGAGTACATTATTTCATTATCTGTTAGAGACAAATGCTAGAAAACCACAAAAGTCACCATTTCTAGAGTGAAATTAGCATTGTTAATGTAATTACAACTACCTTCAATCATTATGGGGTCATTCTTTACTCATGGTTATGGAACATGCAGCATCATTTTGTTTCTGACTATTGATCCATTTAAAAAAGTGTCATTCTCCTCACCCCACTTCACCCCCAACCCTAAATCAGTTTACAATCCATAAAAAACAATATTACTGAAAACATTAAGGAACAAAAATTTAAAAAAAAACTGAAGTGAAATCTTATTTCAATGAAATGGTGACTGCATTCTACATTAGATTGTGGCTTTCTGTTGAATGTTGGCTGAAGTTCTAAAAAATGGATTGATTGTACCTGTGTCTGATACCCCACTCAACTTGTCCTGTATAAGGACAGCCCCTGCATCTATATTTTTTATACTCTGAATAATATCAGGTGAGCCCAGATTATATTTGATCATGTGTACAACTCTCCTGTGTGCCAGAAATCCATGGTTGCCTTTCATTCATGTTTTTTTTTCTAATTGAGGACTTCCCAAAATTCTAAATAAGAACTTTATTCCCATTTATAAATTCTGTCCATTAACATCACCGATTTTTTTACATAAGTATTTTTAAAAACTAATATATAAAAATCCTTTTCCCCCATTGGAATGCATTCCATTTTTCACATTTGACATATTCATCACAGTTTTTGTTTTTTTATTCATGTTTTTGTTTTTGTTTTTGAAAGGCTTGGTTCAACCAACATGTCCTGCAATAAAAAAAGGCTAATTTTTCCATTGGTCTGACACATTTCCCTGACTATGCTTTGGAGTTCAAAGTTCATGGCAGCTTGGCCAGTAAAACCCCCCAAAACTTGCATTTCCTGGTGATCAATTTGTAAATCCCATGTTGGCCATGCTAAGATTCTTTGAACAGGGTCATCCTGCTTTTTTTTTTCAAGAAACAAGATTTTTTCCCCACATTCCTAAATGTATCAAGGGATACCACATCTCTCACAAGTTTAAATAGGACAAGCATATATACTCACTCTCAGCATAAAGTATATCTAAATAATGTATTTTCTATTCTAGTGGATCTTTAAAAAAATATTTTGTTAAAGTCTTTGGGACCCCATCTAGTTAATCTCCTGTGGATAAACATGTTCCCCCCTACTCTTTAAGCTGTACCTGAAAGGGAAAGAATATAAAAGCAACAGTTGAATTTTTATTTAGGTTTTCCCTTTTGCCCACCCAATCAATGTTAATTGACTCTCCTCATGACAGGGGTTTATTTAGCTTCCCCTGTGGTGGTGGTAGAAAGTGTAGCAAGGAGTGAGTTTCAAGGCAGGACCTGTTTTTTGTTTGTTTGTTTGTTTGTTTTGGTGGGGGGGTAAAAGGAGAGAATCGGGGGAAGGCAATAAAGCACTGGAGAACCAGTGTTCCAGAATCACATTTCCTCTGGCCAGTGATGTTCTTTTCTTGGTACTTTATCATTACCCAGAGGGATATGCCAGGCTATCTACTCTATCCACTCATCAACCCTGGCTTGTCAGCCCTGGGGAAGGTCACTTTATTCATAAAAATGCCTCTTTGTGTTTGTAAAACAAATTAAAAAACAAAAAGATTGTAGCACCATGGTGATCCATTTTCAAAGAAAAAAAATCTGGTACAAAAACAAAACAAAACAAAATTAGAGGCACTCACATACATACCCCCAGTGTACTGCTATCTATGGTACCATGCTTGCTTTTTGTTAATATCCCTACATATAACCTCCTTTCAAAACAGAGCTTCTGCAATGGAGCACAAGTCTTACTGTCAGGATTTCTTTAGGACAGTCATTTAAAAAAAAACCCAGTGTCTTTACCTTTTAGAAACCTGCTAATTTAGGAACTCCTAGAGGAAATGATGTTACATTATATCTATTCTTAATATCTCTCCTCCAGTCCTGACATGGTGACAAGATGCCCTGCATGTTCATCTTACAGTACTGAATGAGAAGGCATAAATATTGTATAGGAGAGTAAAATCCTCCTGGGCTTTTCCTTCACTGACTGCATCTGCTACCATTCTTCCTTGTCCACATACTGATGCTGCAGTAAGCTAACGGAGGTGAGTCCTTTGAAGAGAATGCACAGGAGTATAAGAATAACTGGTGTCATTTTAACAATTTGGCTTTTTCATCTGGAGTCCATTTAATTTGGAAAGGGTGAGAAAAAATCATGGGCAAAGGGGAAATGGGAGGCAGAAATTAGTTATGCCTCCCAAATTGTTGCTTATAGTTCAGGCTGAAAGGAAGGGGAAAAAAAGAAATCTGACATCTGCAAAAAACCAATAAAAAGTCCCTTTCTTAGGATGAGCAGTTAGGTGGATTTCTGATGTTCCAAGATCCTGATGTTTTCTGTGACAGGTTACTGGAGTAAAGTGTGCTATAATGTCAAACTCATCGCCAGGAGAAACAGTAGGATTGCCAAAAGCCGACTGGGTATCCTTGGTGTTTGTGCTGCGTTCTCACCACGGGATGGCTCGGCTGACTCATGTACGGTGTCATCTGTTCAAATAGAAAGCATACATTCCAATGAGATTTCACATCCTTAATAACTCTCCTCTAGTAGCCTGCTGCTAACAGAATTCACTATTCTCTGCAAAGTAGGATAATGAACCTTGTGCCATCATTGACTTTCATGTCTATGTAATCACTCATTATTTATAACAAACAAAGGAAAGTCACAGAAAATAGTCCTTTTTTTTTTTTTAAACAGTGTAAGAAGACCAGAGGGAAAATGGTCTTATTTTGTAGCCACAGATATATAAAGCATTCTAATTCACCTTTAGCCATGCACATCTTGTATATGATATTCTGGATATTTAAAAGTTTCTTCCTAAGTCCAAAAACCTAATGTGAAACAATCAATTCCTGAGAACAGAAGTAGTGACTTTGTTTTATCCATGACAGAAGGTAGCTGTCCATTCACCTCATTTTAAAACCTTTACAATAGCAGTCTTGAATGTCTAGATGAATTTCCAAATTTGAAAAATGAAAACAATAACCTTCTAAAATGAAACATACATAATACACAGTAAACTTCAATGACTTGGTACCCACCAGTTTTACTGCAATTAATACTTAACTATAATATTATTTTCATTACAAAGTTCTTTAAATCTAGGATAAAATTAATACTCTGGAAAGATGTCATGGTATAATATAGTGGGAGAAAGGGAAGGAAAGAAGGGACTAAACTATATATAAGGATCTCTGCTTGCTAAATGTTGATTTAGAAAAACTACCTATTAACATTATCTATGTTAAATTGTATTGTTATTGATTTTGCTAAATAGCTACCAGTTATACTTTCATCTGGTTAGGGAAAAGGGTTGTTTCTACACCTCTAATGTAGTAGAGAGCTGGCCCAGAAAAACCTCAGTTCAAATCCTGCCCATGACACAAATATTGGATATCTGACCCCCAGCCAAGTTAATTAATCTTTCTGTTCCATCAGCAACTGAGACTATAAGTTGCAAAGCAGGTGTTGATCCCGCAATTATCGAGGGAGTTTTTTACCCAGAGTTCCCAATTCCAATTAAATTAGAAAGCTAGTCAAAATGATAATAATAAATTCTCTCTGGCTTGGAATATAAATTATCAGCAAAGATGATTTTCTTTTAACTAAAATGGATTAAGGTGGTTGAACTTCCCCTCAACCTCTTCTATAAAGTGATTTTAAGACATTGCTTTTGATTTCTGAGGCTTTTCCTGATTGCATAATTCATACAAGGTTTAATTTTGAAACTTGGAATTTTATGGTGATTAATTCTTTAATATAAATTGTTCCTTTGTAAACCTAGCTTGGTCTACCTTATTACTAAAAATGCTCTCACTTAAAACTGGCTTCTTTGTAGCTTCAGCTTGTGTATTATTGAGCATCGATGCTTGAGATGTATTACAGGTGGGTCTTTTCAACAGAGATTCACTAAGTGTCAATGTATTTTAAAAAAGCAATACCAAATTATGTTATATTAGATCAGAGGTCCATTTGTTTCACCCTGATGTTCAGTCTCTTACAGTGACACCAGATGAGAGTATAGTAGATGTCCATGATATTGACCTCAAAAGGTTAAATATGTGTCCTTCATCCCTCAGTTTCCCTACAATGGTGTGATGGATTTTTCATTCTTTTTTTTTTTTTTAAACCTCTTTTCATTTTTGTCCCATAACATTGAGAAACAGCAAGCTGACCCAGGAGACAGGAAGACTGGTTGCCTCTAAAGCATAATGGCTCATTGATTATGGCAAGTCAATTAACTTCTCAGTGTCTCAGACAATTCTTGAAGCCTTTATATTGTAGAACAACTGCAGAACCACTTTGCTAAGAGCTTCCTCACCTGAAGTTCTATATGTCAATGAAATTATAAATCTAATGCAAAACAAATCCATATCATAGAAACTAGAAAGCCACCTACCTACTTTACTATTTGTGGTGTAGAGGGTCTTTTCTATCTCTACTAAAATGAATCAATAAAAGACTGGAGGGCTATCACTTGGACTTCATTAATTAATTGAGTACTAGTTCACTTGGTTTATTTTATTCACAACAATACGCCGTCTCTCTCTCTCTCTCTCTCTCTCTCTCTCTCTCTCTCTCTCTCTCTCTCTCTCTCTCTCTCTCTCTCTCTCTCACTTTTAGAATCTTTCCAGCATGAAGAACTTTAATCTTTTTTTGTTTCTCTTCACAAATAACTCTATATGTTTGATAATTTTAGCTTCCCTTCTCTGCAACTTTTCATGGCCATTTTTTCGTGTTTAGTTTAGGGAGCTAAAGGAAGTTAGAAAGAGGAGAGTGAAAAAGTAGGGAAAGAATAGGAAGAAGAGAGCTGGAAGAAGGAGGGAATAGCATCATGCTGTTAAGTACTTTGAAATCCTCCTTAATCTCTGCTATTATTCATCTTAAAAATTCATTAAATAGGTATTTAACGGAACAGTTAGTCATAGCCCTACAAACACTTTGCAGTAAAAACCAAAGAGATCCACAGGAATTTTGGAAGCCCCAATATACTGCCAATCACACTGAAATGGTTCAAGAAATGTCAGCTCAAGTCTAAAAGGGCTCTAACTGCTGAAAGATGCTTGAGTTAGTTTTGCTTTCAGCTGTATGACAGTGTCAATAGATTCTACCTAACTTCAATCTTTTTTTTTTTTTTGCAAATATGTTGCTTGCACTTTCTCCTTATATATAATGAGTAGGATCCCATAAAGTACAGGAGATTTACATGAAATTATATATGTAATAGGTGCATACAGTAGATAGAAGATACTACAGACATCATTGTAAGTAGAGGTAGCTTGGTGAATTTAATTATGTCATCCAATGTGATGATAATTATGTCATCTAAAGAAAAAACTTTCTTCCTGTCTCAGAATTTAAGCAAAGTTTCTTTGTGTTTACCAAGATACCAGGCATCCAGTATAGAGTAATGTCAGGAACTTTGGACATTTTATTTTTCTTTTATGTCCACTCCTCCCCTTGAATTTAATGATAAGATAATAAGTTTAGATCTGAGAAGAAACCTTAATAATTATTTAAGCCACTGATTCATTTTATAAATGAGAAAATTGAGCCCCTAGACCAAGATTCAAACTCAGGTATCATAAATCTAAGCTCAGCACTCCTGCCAACTGCACCAACCTATCTATATAGTCAGGCTCCAGAAGTTTGATGCAGTGGTCTGGTCAATGAAGAGTTAGTGAATGTGAAGGCAAAAGATCTTGGTGTGAGTTCTAGCTTTGTCTTTTAGTAGATGTATGACCTTGGACAACTCACTTAATCTTTAGTCACAGACTAAAAAATGGAAAAAAAAATCATAAGGCTTCCTATTTCTCATATTTATTATGAAGAGTTTAGTATAATGCATCTGATAAAGGGAGAGATCAAGATTGGGGCTGTGACTTCAATGGTACAGAAAAAAAAAAAACTCTATACCAATACAATGTGGCACTTCTCTACCACAAAGAATTGCTGAAATCACTGAGATGTTAAATGAATTGCTTAGGGTAATAAAGTCAACTATTGTAGTAAAGTGTCAAGTCCATCCTAGTAAGGCAATATCATGGAGGGACCACACCCCTTGTCACTCTTTCATGTTTCCACAATGTTTATACTGAATAAAGTGATGCTTTGATATAAAGGAGATCTAAGCCACGAGAAGAGATGGGAAACTGATCCCAATATTTGATGAATTTTATACTTTTCAGGTTCTTATGCACGAATTACAAAACAAAATACACTCTCATGGATCAAATCAGATAATATTTGCAAATCAATTAATAGTTCCTGGAACATAGTAGGTGCTTAATAATGCTTGTTCCCTTTTCAACAGAAAAACAACTAAACACATGTGATTGCTTAAGATGTCAACAATCTCAGGTAGGTCTTAGAAAATGTGCAATTTAAAAATTCTCCTATATAACCATATTTCATCCTCACAGTCAAAAAATCATGTCTATGAATTCCTGAATCTCAGCATTCTCAATCAAACTAGTGTTAAATGAGGGGGATCAGTGGCAAATTTTTTGAAGCTAGTATGCAATACATGGTTTGGCCTGTTATCATCCTGTGACTGTAGCAGGCAGAATATGAAAGCACATACAAAAGCCAAGAACATTCCAAAGACAAGTAAATTAGTACACAATGCAAATGGCATGCAACTGGATTTTTTAGATCCACTGGATTTATTAAAGTTGTGTCTATGAAAATTAGATGAGAAGGAAAACAAGTTAGCCTGTGATTTGTTGACTTTTCTTGATTTAATGTCTAATATAAATCATTGTGGTTGTTTGGCTGAATTGCCCACATTGACCACTTGCTTTGCTATTGTGTGTGTGTGTGTGTGTGTTTTGTCTAAACCAATGTAGCACACATCATCCTATCCCACTTTGCCTAGGACAACAAATATCTCAAATAGGAAGTATCTGAACTCAGGTCTTCCTAATCCCAAGATCATTACTCTGTCTACTACTACTCCACCTAAATGGCTTCTATGGTTCCATTTTAGTTCTGAATCTATAATTCTTTGCATGTACTAGGGGGAAAAACTAATAATGATGTCAAAGAAACTGCTTCTTATTGCCCAAGAAAAATGCATTTTTAAAATTAGAGATTATCAAGCTTTCTATCTAGATACAAAAGTATTTATTTTGTATCTAGATAGAAAGCTTGATAATTTATTTTAAAAAAATATATGCTAATATATTAGCTTGTTCATTAGATTGTTTGCAGAATCTACCTGACACTTAAAGACAGATAAGAGTGAAAATAGTTAAAAGATTTTCAATTTCAATAAGTAAATATTGGATAATCATTTTTTTAAAAAGTTGGGAAGAGAGTGAATTTGAAGGAAAAGATGAATTATATTTTTGATTTATGGAATAAAAATTTCTACTTTTATTGTTTAATTCAAAAGTAACTTTCAAAATATGACAATCCTTAGTATAGATTTTTTAAATAATAAAATAGCTACATCATTTGTAAAACTACTCATTAAAAGGACATTTATTTATAATGATAAAAAGGATGACTTCTGAAAATAATAGTGGAGAATTCAATTTTACAAACATTAATAAATTGCTTACTATGTGCAGAAAGTTCTCATAGCAAAATACATGGAATGCTGGGGTTAGAGACATGAAAACATTATTTACCAGCTGGACATAAATCATTTAACTTCTGCTACCTTAGATAAGTCCCTAAGACTTAGATATGAAGTTAACTGGGTTGTATTTGATGGAGTTTCTTGTGATAAATTACTAACTTTTTGCTAATATGCAAATCACTCTGCTAGATCCTAGAAATTCAAAGAAAAAATACGGAAAGTGATATACAGTCATTTTCTGAATGTATCATGCTTTCTTCTATACCACTCACTCCAACTAGAGCCTTAATGAAATCAGTAGAGCTATTACTACTAGAGCAAATCATTAAACTATGGCCTCCCAGATCACCACTTCCCAATATATGTAGTCTTCTGCATTAGAATGTAAGCTCCTTTGGCCCAAGGGTCAATTTTGCATTTGCGTCCCTAGCACTTAATACTATGTTTAGCATATAGTTGACTCTTAATAAATTCTTTTTCATTCATTTATTCAAATTGTTGAATAAATGTTGTACATAATGCCTGTACAAATTCTAAAATATCCCCCCCACCAAAAAAACAAAAACAAAAACAAAACATGAGAAAGACTACAACAGAAACAGTTATTTCATTAATCAATTCATAGGTATTAAGTACCTACCATATTCCAGACTGCCTCTTTTAGGCCCCACAAATGATATTTTAAATACCTTTGTCACATAACTTTTCAAATACTGCATATAGTTATTCTCTCTGACACCTGAGTCTTCTCTTTAAACTAAGTATCAGATGTTCCTTTGGCTGACTTGATATGATTTGCAATTTAGGCTTTTTGACTTCATGGATGTCCTCTCTAGATACCCTATCAATTCATCAATGTCCTTCCAAACTATTTCACTCATAAATGAATATAATGGTATAGACAAGTTCTGTCCAAGGCCTTCTTAGTCCTGAAAGTTATGCCTTGCCTAAAGTAGCCAAAGCCTTTATTAACTTTCATTCCTGCTACAGCATGTTACTAACATATATTAAATTTGCAATTCACTAAACTCTTAGATCTTTTTTTAAATGCTAATTTCTAACCAGGCCTCCCTCATTTTGTACTTGTGAAACATATTTTTGAATCTACATGACAATTCGTATTTCTCCTTACTGAAATTCATAATTAGATTCAGTCTAGTGCTTTAAGAGCCCAGAATGTCAAACTCACAAATAAAATCAGCAAAACTCTCTAGTATAGCCTCAACCAGAAGAAAATGTAATGGGAAAACTTGTAACAAAATAAATGAAAATATTATACAATATTGCTAATGTTAATTTTTGGTTTTCTAAATAGTCCAGAGAAATCTGTTTTTATTTGAATTGAATCCTACTGCTCTATTCTATCAAGATAATTTTGGATCCCAACATTATCATTCTCTATGTTAGCTTTCTCCTCCAAGATTGGTAATTTGAAAATATAATCTATATGCCATTTGTGCCTTTACCCACATCGCTGATAAAAAATGTTAAATAGTACAGGACCAAGAATAGATCTTTAGGACTCTCCACTGGATACCTCTTACCACACTGACAATGGATCATGATAACTATTCTTTGAGTCTAACCATTCAATGAGTTCCAAGTCCATCTAATTATGTTATATCTCCATCTTTTCCACAAGAAGAAACTGAAATACTTTGTCAGATACTTTGTTATAGATAAGTCATATCTACATTATTGCCCCAATATTTAAGTTTAGTACCCCTATTAAAAGTGAAAACAAGAATAATCTGGCATGAGTGTTTCTCACTGAAGCCATGCTGGTTCTTTGCAATTGCTACTTTTTTTCCTAAATGTTCACTCACCATTTCTTTAATTATCAGTACTAGAGTTCTTCTAGAACAAGCTTCTAGTTTTCAAATTTTGTTCTTTTCTCCCTTCCACAAACTGAAAAACTTGGTTTTTTTCTAATCATGTTATTTTATTTCTCCAGCCCTCATTCTCTAAGATCTCTAAGTAACTCTTCCACTATCTCCTTACTTATACTAAGCATCAGTTCCCTGTTGGTCATTTTTTTTTGTTTTGTGATTTCCAGTGCAAAGGTAATCATCTTTGACATATAAAACAGAAGCAAAATTAGAATTAAGCAGCTATATCAAAATTCTCTTGTTCATTTTCCATCATTCTCTACATTTCAAGCAGGGGTCATATCCTCCACTTTTCCATAATATAAAAACTTTAAAAGATCTTCTTATCTTGTTATCCTTAGCTTTTTCTAACAGTCTCAGGTCATTCAGATCCTGAGCAATCCTGATTCTATTTTTCAATAATCATACTATGCTCTTATGTTTCTCTTTTGTTATTTGCTTTTGCTTTCCTCTTCTGAACATGTCCTTTTTATTTCTAAAGTGGTTAGTGAATGTTCTGGCCATTCATATCAGTCCATTCAGATAGCTCCCATTTTTTCTCCTCAATGGAATTATTTCTCTTTAAGTCTTCAGAATTCCATGAGCCCATTTAACCTGGACTGAATTTGGCTGTGAAATTTTAGTCTGTGGTCATATCCAATGTTCTTCAGAATCCTTTGAAATCTGCTCACCTCCAAATTTAGGGTGCAACTCAGACTGGGTTTAGATTTCCTTTTCACTAACACCAATTACATCAACCAAATATAGGGGGTTTTTAGTTCCCTCCAGATTATTTTTACTTCAGCAACCAGTTTGATCCTGTTAATGAGAATCATTCATAATGGAATTTCCCCTATTGGTTCTTCCACAATTTGAAGGATGAAGTTGTTGTGAATACAAAATCAAGATGTTATGCTTTTGGCAAAAATAAAGTACCAGGAGACAACTACAGTCCCTCATCACAACTATATCATGCCTTTTTGCCAGGCTTGATTGTCTATTCCTTTTTTTTTTACTCTATTGTATACTCTGATGATAAAATTGCTTTTATTTCTCCCTCCACTGATCTTTATCTAAATGTTTTTTACATGTTTCTACACACTGGTACTTGATAATTACAAATATTACAAATATTCTTTCTTATTATTATCATTATTATTATTAGGTCCTCTAGTTCTTGCTTGCTGCATAAAATATAGATATTTGTGTTTATTCATTTGACTATATTGTTTTAGTTGTCTCCTTAGATTTTTGTTTCCTGTAAACTTTTGGCCTTTAATTGCTATTCTACATTCTCTATAGTTATTTGCTGTAGAATCTATCTTGGTGAATATACAAAGGCAGTTTTCTCCCACCTCTAGATTATGGGGGATGGATACTCTAATGATAGAATGTAGGGGAGGTAGGAAAGGTGCAAATTATTCAAAATAATAAGGTATTAGCCTCGTATTTTGAAATCGTTTATAATAAATTTGAAAGACACCATGCAAAAATATTTTTCTACATCCTCAGGAAATTAGATCAGCTCTGAGAGGGAGAATCTCTTTTTACTATGTTCTCCCTGTTTTCCCAAATATAAAAAAATGAGATAAGAAAGCAAAGTTGGAAAGATACTCTGGCTAGAACGGAGAAAGGAAGAAAAGACATAGATAATAACTTTGGAAGAAAAACAGAGTGTAGTGGAGAATAAGTACAGAATGTGAATATAAATGAAAGGAATAAACTAGTATTGCTAGTGGAATTGGGGAAAATTGGGGAGGGAAGGAATGGTATTAAGAATGCCTTAGGTATCAGTGACACAGAAAGAAACATTAAATCTTTTTGCAGTCATGAATAGCATCACAAATACTATATTCTATACTTTGTTGAGGCATATAGCTGGAAAGAGAGGGTATTTAGGGATGAAACAGCACAGAGGGTAAAAAAAAGTAAGAAAAAAAGCATTTTCTTGGGTGAAATACTCACATGAGCAAAGAAGATAATCTTGAAGAACATAAAAGGACCTACTAATAGTCATATTTTTTTTTTCAAGATGGGAATGAAGAACTGAAAAGGGAGACTTAAAAAAAAAAGATTCTCCAAGTTCTATATGTAACTAAAATTGTTAGTTGTACAATTCCCTTTGTATCTTTGAGGAATCACCTTTAAATCAGGGAACTTATTGTTTGGCTCTATTCTAGCATTATTTTTTTCCCAAACTTGCTCTGTGACAGTGTATAAGTCATTTTTTCTCTCAGCATCAGTTTTCTTATAAGTATAATAAAGAGATTAGATTAGATTATCATTAAGGTCTCAATTAGTTCTAGAATTCTGTGAGTCCATGTAAAAATGTTGCTACATGCGTACTCTTTAATATTTTTTTTCTATAGTAGTCTAAAGGGGATAATAGAGCTGCCCAAGATATCTCTTAGTAATTAGGCATAATGGCTATACCTTTCATTTTCTTGATGGGCAAGATATAAAAAACCAAAATGCTTCAGAAAAAAATGAGTTTTTACATCAGTTAAAATATATTAAAAATAGCATTTATTCATTTTAATTTATTTACAATGCTAACTAACAGTGGTAACAATCATGGTCAGGTTTGAAAGTGGACTTGAAATCCTCTTTAGCACCTTAATCTTTTTAATTTTGTATTTCTTGAAACAAACATTCCATTTATAAATAGTAGAAATTTTTTGTTTGAATCAAGAGGAGTCCCTAATTTATATTTTGAAACTGAGATTTTCCCAGGAGAGTATGGGGGACACTATGAGGAAGGGGTGCACTGATGATAGAATCTAGGATAGATAAGATAGATGAAAAATATTCAAAACTACAGGCAAGAGGTTTCATGGATAATTCTTTCTTCCTGCTAGAAAGGACATTACACACATTATGAAGAGTAGCATATTTATGATATGCCTTCTTTCTCAGTGGAAGTTAACTATGGAATAAGAGGAAAAGGTGATAAAATGGCAAAGTACTCAGACTTTGTCATTGACTATTTGGTCTCTTGTTTCACACCAAATTCATCATGGGTGCGCATTTATAGGTAATAACACAAATATTATATTATCCATTTTCTAAAAATGAAAATTTCATTTTATTCACAAAAGAGATCCCCAGTCAATATTATAGACACGTGATTCAGAATCAGTTTGATTGCTGGAGAGTGATTGCTGTAGTTGTAAGGGGAAGGGCAAACAAATAAGAATGCAGAAGAATGGGAAGAATATTTTATTTATTTACAAAATAATAATGAAAAGTTTTATTGGTAAAATATTTCAGATTTAGAAAACAAATATATGTATATGTGTACACATAAAGAATATATACATACATACATATATGTATATATTTATAATATATTTTGAAATTCAACATAACCCTGTAAGGTAATTTATTTTATTTACAAATTATAAAATGGCAAATCTTGAGTCCCAGACCCGGACTTGTCCATAGTATATAGCAATTGAGTCTAAATCTTCCTAACTTCAAATCCAATATTCTATTACTCTGTCATGCTACCTAACCCAAACTACTTTGGTCCTGAAAGACAGAAATATTGCTGGATTTATAGTAACCCAGCCTGAATCAAAACTCAGTTTTCATTCAATATGACCTGGAGAAATCATTTAACCTCTGTGAATTTTAGTTTATTCATCTGCATAATGTTCTTGTACCACTTACCTCACAGGATTATTGTGAGGAATGTGCCTTGTAAACTTTTAAAGTGAGAGAATGAAGATGATTATGATGATAGTGGTGATGATAATGATATTGACATCATTTTTAAAATGTTATGTTTATTTGTAAAAATAAAATACTATTTTATGTAATTTGAGAGCTAGAAAGTAACAACTAATTATACTATAAAATATTTAAAATTTATATGTCAGTTAAAACTCATCATTTGCCTGTATCAAATTCATATGGAATGACAAATTTTGAATTAGCTGCATGTTTTGTTGGGCATTATTATTCTTAATTAATGATCTCAATACTTTCTCCATAGATACTGACATCATGTGAAATAAAATTTAACAAACATATATCTAATAGTAGAAAAACAAATTCACTTAATAGACACAATGGTTCATTGGCATGCGGGGAAGATATGAGAAAAGGCAGTGATCTGAATAGTCTGCAAAAGATTCTTTGTTAGTGCTGTATTTGATCAATTCCATGTATTCAAAAATGTGCCTTTTTATCTACCATGCACTACTCAGAAATACTAGAAGAATGAAGTAAAGCATAAGTTTTATTAGCGCTGCTAGAAATGAGCAAAAGCAGAGCAACTATACCCATGCAAACATGCAAAGAGGAAGAAAGGAAAAAAGTACTGAAGCACCAAAGAGAGAGACGCATTGGTTAAAAGAGATTCTCTAAGCATACTAACCTGCTGGTTCTAATGAATTTTCTACTTTGTCGTTAACATCGAAAACACGATCATGAACACCTATAGTTTTCATACAGCTGTCTATAACGAAAATAAAGATAACAGCCAAATATGTTAGTGAGATACCCTTAAATGTCCCATTTTCCTTCTTTTTTTCTCTCTTTCTCTTTTTTTTCTGTTCACTTATATATAGGCTATTTTAAATTCTCTGGCATATATTATTTGAGTGCCAATATTGTCTTCTATTTGCTGTACATGTACCACAGTCTAAGAAACAACAAGTTAGCAAATGCTATGTACTTAATAAAAAGCTTTATGAAGAATGATAAGAAAAAATATGATGAAAACTGAAACATGAATGTTGATATACAGAACAGATACCACAGAGGGCTTAACAATAAAAAAAGTTTTACTGTAGTTAACCAGACCACACAGTGAAGCATGCACTAGGAAAGTCACCCTTGAAAGATCATTCTCCTGAACTTACTTGCTGGTCGAACAAAGACTTTGAGCTTTAGACATGACCTCCTTTCGTTATCCGGGATTGCTGAAGCTGAAAAGGTAAAAAGAAGGAAAGAAAAGAGAAAATGGGAAAACAAAACCTCTAATTATTCTTCATTTGAATATGAAATATTCATATTAAATTGTCTTCTGAACAACATTCTACTTCTTCCTTTAAAATAAAAGTTTCAAATTTAAAGATAGCCATTCATTTATCAAGGACCTTGAAATATAGGAAATGGACATAATCTCTCAAATGAAGAAGCTTACAATGAGACGTCTCCATCATTTGAGGAGAATAATCAGATGAAGTCTTTTCTCTTTTAAAATGTCTAGAGAAGAAATTTTATCTCACACTTCTAATTTTATTCATTCTTATAATTTCAAAAGAATAAAGAAATAGTCATATAAGAATCTGAATAATCTGTAGAAATTACATTTTTGAATTTTTTTTCAGAGACCCAAATTCTTGGCTAAATTTTTTTTAGCAATTCTCTTTTAAGAAAACAGAAAAAAAGTTTTATGTGTCCTGCTTTCAAATAACATACTTTTCCTTACTACAAAAAAGAGAGCAGAATTAAAATAAATATTAACTGTAATAGCTATAGTGGAGAAATTACATGCTCTGTTTTTTTGAAGAGCAGCAGAATTTCATACTCACTGAAAGCTTCTCTGTGTATAGTTTGTATTTAATTCACTTAGAGTCACTATGAATTTGATTCCACGTTCTAGCTACATAAGCTAACATCATAACTTAATACATCTTCCTATTAAAAAAAAAACAATGGCACTTTAAAAAACTCACTACAAAGAATAATATAATTTAAAAAATTCTTTAATGAAACATATTTTATGTCATAAATCATTTGGTAAAAATCAGTAGGATTATATGGATTTAAATTTCCCCCATGTTTTAAAGATTTTTCTCCTCCTAACACACAAAGTGTGAGCATCAAAGGGTATTACAGAAACCTCTAAGACCTCTTAATAACTGCATATGTTTTCTTCTCCATCTCAGAACACTTAAATGAACATTGTTATTCTCTTTTCCTATGTGTTTTCTAAGAGTGGGTTCTTTGTTTAAAAGTGAGAGAGAGTGATGACAGCCAGGAAGCTCTTAGATTTACAATTAGATTTGACATCATCTCAGCTACATAAAAAGAGAATTTGATGGGGGGTTTTCTTTCCCTCTTCTTTATTATTCTCCTGGAGAAGACAGAAAACTAAAATGACTTTTGTATACATATTAATAGACTTTGAAAGGTGAGAGTGTATAAGAGGATGAGTCTAAACTAATTTAAAATGTATCCTCTTATTGCTTAGTATAGTTTGTATAAATTATACTCCCCTAGAGAAGAACTTAAATATTCAATACACAGAAAGAAAAAAAGGAAAGCATGAAAAAGCTAAAGTAGGCTTGTTGCTCTTCCTCAGCACTTGTTAAGAACTGCATGTACAAAAATGCCTTTCATTTTTAATGGAAAGGCCAAAAAGTGTGCAGAAAAGTTGCTTTTTCCTCCTTCCCCACATGCACACACATATTCTGACAAGCAGTTAAAAGGTGCTAACAGCTGGCTTTGCTGTAGGCATTCATTAAATCAAAGTCAGAAAAACTCCCTCTACTGACATTTACAGTAACTGGTGTGCTATTTAGGGGAGAATATTTGCACTCTGTGGTTTGATCCAGGAAATGGTGTCCTTCCTGTGGCCCTTTACTACAAGGGTGCAACTTATTAAACTATACCCACTGTGTGTAGATAACTCATTTACTAAAGGATTTGGACCCTTTTCCAGTTTCTGCATCATTCATGGAAGTCAGTGTTAGTTGCATCCTCTGTCTTTTACACTGTCCCATACAAATTCTAAACTGAACTCATTTTAAACTCCTATGAATTGATTTACCACATGAGAGAGCCGATTTTATAGGTGATCCAGCAAGATATACCAAGCTCAAGGCAGTATCAAATGTTTAATTGTTTCTATCTGGAGGTGGTTGGGATTTATATAGGTCTTTTAAATTTCTATTTATCAGGAACCTTGTAAATCCTGTAAGTGAACACCACCTTATGGCTCATATAAATAATTAACAGCAATCATATGTTATACAAGAAAATAAAAAAAAAATTGAATCCTTTGAGAAAAATCTGTTTGTATTTGTACCAGCCTTTTAAAAGGGGAAACATGTACAACACAACATATTTTATAGGCTCAGCTACTTGATAGGTTGCATTCTTCTTTGAGGAGAAAAAAGGTTAAAAAAACTTACAGGATGTTAATCTCTCTTTTCTTACTACCCCCTCTTATTCCAACCCAGCTAATATTCATTATTCAGTGAAAGCCTGCACAATGAAAACAAGGATTTGGTACAAAATTTTCCATACTAACAGTTGATTGATAACTTGTGGTACATGCAGTTCAAGTTCAAAGATAATACTAGCATTGCATTTACAGTTCAAAGAACAGATGTTAAGTACTGATCACATGAATGAGGAAATGCCTTCGTGTACCCAAGGTTCTTTATTCCACGTATTTCTGGCCAATAGAAAAACCTCCATATCGCCTGCAGTTACAACTCTATTCAGAGAGTTTTCTCTCTTTTTGTATGTCTCCTCACAACTGTCTCTTGGCACACGTTTGCCATCAAGATAACAGAAGTAAAATCTAACATTCACTAGTCTTCTTGAGAAAATAACTACCTGCTACAATAGGTGCCTTCAATGAATTTTTATTTCTTTCCTTTTCCGTCATTTTCATCTCGAAATAAAAGTAATGACCAGTTTGCTTTCCTTTTCTGTCCAAAAGAATTACCCACATGGCAGACATCAGGAGAACTTCTTTCATCTGTCTGGTTTATACATGAACCACATAATCTTACCATTCAACTCCTGCCTTAAGAGACAAACATTTACTCCTCTGTTATATGCTGTTTTATTTTTTTATTTGATTTTTTCCCACATTCAGCATAGAGGCCTTTCTGTACTCCAATCTTATTCATTTTCTCACTATTGGGTGTGGAAGGATGGGAAGGCAGATATGTCCTATATTATCTGATATAACTGTAATACCTACTTCATTGGAAGCTTAAAGGAAGACTTGGGTTTTTTGTTTGTTTGTTTTTCTTAAATGAAATAGGGAATATGTAGTCATTGCCAGAATATATAAGGATAACTAACAAATGCTTTGTCATAAGCAAACAGAAGCAGAAAAAAATGAAACATTTTAAAATTTAAGATAACGTAGTTGGGAGAATAATTTTATTAAATCCTTATGTATTTTATAAAGAAAATTCCCTCTAGAATCATGATGCAGGGGAAAGACCACTACTTCTAAAGTTCAAATTTCACTTCTATCACATTATCTTTGTGATCTTGGAAAAGCTACTTAACTTCTTGGTGCCTCAATTTCCAGATATGTAAAATGTAGGGGTTGGACTAGACATCGAAGAATCTTTCAGTTCTAAATCTATGATCTTATGATTAGGAAGAGAAGAAAATGTTAGGGATGGGAGTAAGAAGGGGAAAATTCAATATTCTGCTGACCAGTCAAATCACAACTATAGAATGAAGTATACTGTTACATGCTAATAATATGTGTCTATCCATAATAAACATACACATACATGCACACACCCAGATAGAAAGAGAGCGAGAGAGAACAGACAAACATAGAGAAGTAATAAATAGATCTAATGTAACAGAAATATAATTTCCTTTACACAGAACAAAATCACATTCAATGTAGTTAATAGGAAAATAATTGACTATGAAGTTTATGGAAAAAAGACTCATTCCTATAAAAGAACAATGTCATATTACAGAATGGATACAATCTAAATGCTTTCCTAACATATTTGACACAATAATGCTGCTTAACTTCCCTTTAGTTAAGGTATAAAGGTAGAAAATATTATCAGTAACTTTATAACTGCAATACAGTTCCCAAAGTAGTTTGATATTACCAACAAGTATAAAAATTGCTCTTTGCCAGAGGAGTTAGGAAATGGAACACTGGTGTTGGGATGTTAAAGAAAATTGTGTTCAATTCCATTAACCTAATAGCAACCTTACAAGAGAATCCTTAGGCCTCATTGCTTCTATTAATCTGCAATTTACTAATCAAAACCTTGCAACATTTAATGAAACAAATTTTGGGGAAATAGTACTTAACTCAGAGGACTACTATATCAAGTTGGCCTAAACTCCAGAACTTTTTATTATCTTCTCTATGCCATGACTACATATTATATCTGTAACTCTAGCCAATCCTGAAAATTGTGTACTTTCCATCACAAGGAGGGCCAAGTGAAAAAGCATATAGCTTAGCTGAAATCTATCACCACTACTGAAAAGAATAACAGCACATTATCTTCCTATTAAATTTTTAAAAAGTGACTTTTTAAAAAAACTACCTTTGGTATTATAAATACACATGTATGACTATACTCACCAATATAATATATAATAACTAATTATACATACACTTTTAAAGTCAGAATTCACAGTGGAGACTTTCAGGAAAAAAGAGAATGTATACAAAGAATGGCACACAAATGGTGCCTGGAAAGCAAAAGCTTCCCACTGTCTTATTTTTTGACTAGAAAATGAAGATATTAAATTAAATATTCTATCTACTATTTTTCTCCACCAGAGCTACTTGGTATATAATGATGCTGTGGTCACTACTGAACAATTTTATCTATTACCAACTTAATTCTATTCTTACAAATACATTTTAAATATTGCTTGAAAGAAGGCAATTATAAATTGATGCTTTAAAAATGCTGTAAGAAATGTAACAATTGGCTTTGTTCACAGCATAAAAAAAAAACAACCTTCTACTATTTCCTTTTCCATGCAGCATAAGGTTTGTTTCTAGTAGTGTAGTCAACCTTTATTGTCCTAGTCAAAATGAAGTTGTATTTTAATTCCCAATCTCCTAGGTGAACCCAACCAGGCACTGGTACAGTAGCAAGAAAACATTTCTGTCTTGTAAAAGTGAAATATTTCAATGTAAGAAAAATAAATTAGGAGGTCAGAAGAAAGGGAAGGCATGGTTGAATTCACCTAAAATGAAAGGGTTAGAAAACAAGTCAAGTTTCTGAAATGAAAATGTTCAAGTTATATAAAATCTCTCTTGACAAGTCATACTATCAGATAAAGCATAAGCAATTGGTTCAAAGAGGAGTCTGAATAGTCAATGTAATGGCTTTTCTTTGCTACAGAAAGATGTAATTGAAGGTTTTAACTCTGGATATATTTCTAATCTTTTTATATGAGGAGTACAGAAAAATTCCTTCTAGAACTTGCATTTGTTTCACCTTTTCAAGAACAATACCATTCTCATTAGTCAATTCAACATTTCTGTCTAACCTTACACAGCCCTCAAATCTTCATTCCCAAAGCTAAAAGCATATTTCTTTTCAGTATCCAATGTCAATCGTAATGCTTTGGGAAGTTTTATTTTTGAGACTAGTCAGCTGCTTTCTTCTTTTTAAAGAAATGGGTGTGTGTGGGAGCATTAAAAATGCAGTTTTCCATTATGTTTGCCACAGGCAATATCTCTCAATTTGTGTAAGTCAAAAGAAAAGATGGGATATTAGTTGTTAGCAGAACTGAGCTTTTCCCAGTTGGTTTTCATGTGTTTTACCATACAACACAAATATATGTAAATTAGCCAGGTAAATGCAGAATTAGATATTAATATTCTTCTCACAATGAATGTTAGAAAAGTAGCCCAATTTAAATAAATGGTACTACGCAAAAGTCTGCTGAATTTAATGAATCAATAAAACACATTTTGTATGTAAGGAGGGAGGGAGCAAAATGGAAGAAATGGTGAGAGTATGATAAATATTAACCATGGCCACATGGATCTTTTAGAAAATGGTTAACAGACCATCTAAAGTAGAAGTTGTGTTTCTTCTTGGTAAAAGAAATCCCAGAAATTATTTAAAATATTTTAATTGTTCTAATTCTTTTAAAAATATTCATAAATATGAGCATTCTAACTTCATTTCCACAGTATGGATAAAAGTAACAGTTAGGCTGTGACAGGATAAATCTCATTGTTCTGCTTATTGAGACGTAAAAATCATGTACATTTATTACTTGCTCATTCTTGATCCCTGCTTTATCAAGCATGCATCCTGAGTGAATTGTTTGGCTATGCAGCCGCAGGTGGTTACTAAATTTCCCAACACGTTTAATCTCACCTAGTCAACCCTGTCTCTGTGCTAAATCAGTGGCACATTCAGGTCAAATCCTCAGACATAAGCATTAATGAAAAGATTTGCTGCTCAGGTTGGTAGTCCTGTAGAACCTTAAAATTTCATCTCAAAGTACATATTAAATTGCACTGACTGGGTAAAGGCTTCATTAAAAGAATAAGAACAGAGAAACGGGTATGTTAAACAATGTAAAAATTTAGTAGAAGTAAGGGTTAGGATTTAGAGCTAAGAGGAACCTTAGCATCACATTATCTATATTAGATAAAAAATATTCTGCTGATGAATATGCAAGTCCATTGAGACTTGCCTAAAGTCACAAAGGTAACAGCTGGTATTTTAACCTATGTCTTCTAGATCTAACTCTAAATCCCATACTCTTCCACTCTACCACACTACCTAACACATAAAAATATCTTATGTCTAATCTCATCCAAAAGAGAAGCTCTGAAGTAACATTCCTATTCCATTCATCTTTTTTTAGTGACTTAGAGAGATGCGTCCAAAGTTTTTTATTATTATTTTAAATGAAGACCTTTTACGCTAAAACATAAATTTTGGAGGACCAATTAATACTACATAGTATTCTCTTAAATTTGCTATGGGGACAAATAAATAAAAATATTTTCCACAAAGATTTCTGGGAGACGTTCAATACAGCAAATATTTGAACTTTTACTATATGGGAAGACAATATTCTGAGCATTTGGGGGATAGAGAAATATTTAAAAATCCAGAATTTGTAATTACTATGTTTATAAACAGATATGAATGTACTCATCTACATATGTCAGTAAAGGGGGAGGGAATAACAAATATTTCTTCACTAGAATATGGTTTATCCCAAGTAATTTCTAGTCTACAGAACTTTGTGGATTAGAAATAGGTTGAATGCATGTATGTATGTGTGTGTATGTGTGTATACACATACATATGTATGTGGATATGCATATGTTTATGTGTGCATACACTCATATATGTCCATATGTCACATATGATATGGCCAAGATTTGAGAGGTTGGATTTTGGAGAATTCTTTCAACATTTCAAAACTTCAAGCATCTGTGATTGCACTGGTATGGGGACTCCTTCCATTAATGTGGACTATAATTCTTTCTTATAATTTCATAAAGTATTCTTGATGAAGAAATTATCACTTCCAAAAGTATGTCCATCCTTTTGGTAACAAGACTCTCCAAACGTAGCCAGAGTGTCCTGAGACAAAATCCATACAACAATTTCTAGATCCATATTCAGCTTTCAACCTTCCCCCCTCCCCTACTGTGCTTCACCAACATAGCTTTCAATCACTTTAACTAGTTGCTTATAAAAGGAACTAAAGTCAGATCAAATTCCATAGCCTGAGCTTACTTAGAACAGTGAAACGACTAGGAAATATGCTCTATATTAGCTTAGAAAAACAAAAGGTATTCTTTTTATTAGGTGTTAAAGCCTCAAGTGAAAGCAGAAACACTTTTATTGTTTTCATTTAAATCAACATGCATCTTAATATGTTAGGATAAAATAAATCATTCACTAATGGCAACCCTCATTATAACCATGGTTGAGAACCAAGATTGGATGAAGAAACCTTAAATAGTATATAAAACAAAAATGTTTTTGGATATTTGTTTGTTTGTAGGAAATTTTCCCAGCCAGTAATAGTCAGGTAATGATTTCTTTTACTCTTTGGGGATGTTTCTATTTCCCCCACTTAAAACTGTACAAAACCAGAATTTGCAATTATTTCAATCTTTCTATTACAGACTAGAAGAGGTTTTTGTTTTTAAAGAAAGCAATATTGGAGATAAATGTTTTATCACAAAAGATATTCTTTGGTTTTAGCCCTTGATGAGAATACTAAATAGCTTAATGCAGAATTCTTACATTGTCAAGACATGACCTATGTATGGTTCTCAACTGACTTGTCCTAATCCTATTGCCATCCATATTACTATTAATTAATAAGAAATGAAAGCTGTAATTTTGACAGTAAATTGTTTTTAAGGCACTCAATAAAATATAGAGAACCTTCAGAGGTGAAAAAGAACATCTCATAATATTATCATCTGTACTCTTTTTTGCCAATGTCCCTGAGAAAGCATCTAGTCTAGTATTTCAAACATCTAAAAAATGAGAATTGAATTTCATTCCTGGAACAATTCTTTATTTTGTGCTTTTGAGCAAATCATTTAACCTGCCTAAACCTCGGTTTTCTCTAAGTATTCACGGATACGCATACACACACACACACACACACACACAAACACACTCTCTCTCTCTCTCTCTCTCTCTCTCTCTCTCTCTCTCTCTCTCTCTCTCTCTCTCTCCACATAGCTTATTTCACAGGAATGTTGCAAATATTTATATAATATCTAAGGACTCTTATACCTCAGATCCTTACAGGTTTAAAATATCACTATTTCCAGAAGAACAACATGACACGTTACATATCTAGAATTTCATCTGCATCAGGATTTACATCATCAAAATCTCGATCAAGACTTCTGGGGATGGGAAGCAAGGGCATATTGATATAGCTTCAAAATTGAGAACAAGGGAAGTGGATTCTGCAGACAGCTATTATAAAAGTGATTTACAAAATCTGGCTGAAGAAGAAACCTGCTGAAGAGAGCCTTCATATCTCATCTGATACAGTAAACTGGATTCACCAACAGTTCTTTGAAAACTAAGATACTTTCTCTCAAAAATGAAGTAGAAAATCTACTAAGTAGTATGTATTCTAAGGTGTTATAACACTGTTGGCATGCTGTCAGAGTAAGGAACAAGCAAATAAATCTATATAAATTCTACTGAAAAGCAACTGGGCTGGTAGGAAAGACCTTCCCCCCCCCCCCAAGAGTGATGTCTTTTTGTAGTATATCTAGAGCGCTAAAGCCTGGTCTTTGAGATGAGGTCAGAGACTGCACTATTTATTGTCATATCAACATTATTCATTCATTACTTGTCTACCACTATTTTAAAGTTGTCCTATTTCATTCATGAACATCTAGATTATTACATAAAATGTGTTTTTGTGAAGTCAGAGCTTTTATCATAGCCATAAGAATAATGTATGTCATACTACAATCAGTATTTATATTAGTTAAAGTTTATGAGTTCTTCCTCTTCTCTATATTACTCCCCAGTACTATGTTCCTGAGGAAACATTCCTATTAATAATTTTAATATACAGCAAAGTAATACATATTTGTTTAATGAATTAATAAATTAATAGACTAAAGGTATTACCCAAGTAGACTGAAAGAGTAATGTAGCCTTCTGTAAGCAATTAAGCTATTATAAAAAATGATTTAGGCATAGGAGATAGCAAATTCTAATGCTGTAGTAATCCATTTCAATCTGCATAATTTCTTTGTGAAAGATATTTTTGGCTACACCACCCCCACTAAATAAAATAAATACATATTTTAACACTACCAATAACTCTATTGTTCAGTAAATTTCTATAACATTAAGATTCTCATATTGTTAGGATGAAACTAGAATTCAGAATCCAAACTAAAATTTGGGACAAGAAAGAAGTATCTTTCTTGATTCCACAGATTAAAAACCAGTAGCAGTTAGGACTTTTCAGGTTCATAAATGGCTAGGTTCCCAGGACGCCACTGATTTTTTTTTTTTGAATTAATATTTTTCACATTAATCGGTCACTTATTTGCAATCTTAGTGATTTAATTTCTAGAATGAAAATCCTAAAAATTGCCTTTAGACACTATAACCCATCACCCTAGAGAATATAATCAATTGGAAAAATCAAAAAGGCTACATCCATGGGTAGAATCATGCAAATGAAGAGCAGCTTTTCTTTATAGAACATTGTTATTTCCTTGCTCCCCCAGCCTCCAACCCTTGGAAGACAATTGGATGAGAGTCATCATTATCACTTTACAGGTAAGTCATCATTATCACTTTACAGGTAAGAAAACTAAGGCTCAGAACTTGTCTAGGATCATGTCCAGTATCATGTGGGTACTTGGATTCAGATTTTTTTTATTCTAAAATCAGTATTCTTTCTTTATTTAATATTCTTATTTTTCCTCAGTTACATTTACAACAATTTTTTACATTTTGTAATAACTTGAGTTTTAGATTCTTCCCTTTCTTCCTACCCCCATCTCAGCAATTAAGAAGGCACATGTGAAGTTATTTTATGAAAAAATAATTTTGTGAAAGAAAACATAGATTTCTCCACACCTTCCAAAAATCCTCAAGAAAAATGAAGTTTAAAAAAAAACATTTCTCAATTTATATCCAGACACAATTAGTTCTTTCTCTGGGTATGGATAATATTTTTCATCATGAGTCCTTTAGAGGAATCTTGAATCATTGTATTGCTGAAAATAGCAAAGTCATTCACAGCTGATTATCCTACATTGCTATTACATTATACAATACATTTCACTTTGCAGGAGCTCACGGCGGACTTTCCAAGTTTTTCTGAGAGCATCTTGCTCATACAGTAGTCATAGCACTATATTTTGATACTATTTAAATACATTTTAGGTACACATAATTCATAGCAAATTTTACATCTTTAACCCATTTATATTGGTTAAATACATCAAAAAATCACTAAATCATTATTACTATTGTCATTCTGAAATGAGCAGAAAGCTAGAAGTTAAGAAGAGAAAACTAGGCTCTAATCTTGGTGCTAACAATAATTACTTATTTGATCCTGAACAAGTCATTCAAATTTTGTTTCTGTATAAAAATGGGAATAACTGAACTTATATTGACTATATCTGAGAAGCATGGATTGTTTGCACACACAAAAAGACACCACTTAAAACAAAACTACTTAAGAAGATTGTTATGAAGCTAAGAGTTTTTTCCCCCCTAATAAAAAACTTTGGAAAAATAAGAACATCATCTAAATGAAGGTAAGTTCTTCCAGGATAGGCAATTGTGTCTTCATTGTATTATCTAATACAAAGGATGGATGTGATTAAGTCATATTGTTGCCTAATGAAAATTATGATGTCACTCTTTCTCCCTTGGAATGCTCACTTAAAAAAAACAAAAAACCCAAAACTTTAACCCTACTGACCAATGGGAATAATTTGCTCATTTTATATTTAATCAATGTGTGTAATTTCTGAAAAAGATAACTCAAATTTACTACTAATATATATAAGAAAAGGAGGATAAATTCTGACACAACTTGAAACTAAAACATTAATATAGCAAATGTCTTCAAATATCTGAAAATTCTGTAGGTGTAAGAAAAGGCTACAAGAGACTTTAGGATACATTTAAAGGTACAAATCTTGCTTTTTATAATCACAATGCCTTAGGCAAAGGTCTAAAACTATAAGTTTCAGATGAATTACCAATCTGAGCCAGATAAAGAATTTCCCTAAACTGATAAAATCACAGGCTCAGTACATTTGGATTCTAGAACATCTACTTTCAAATTCTGCCTGAGACATTTATGAGTTAGGTGATAAAGACAAGTTAAACTCCTGTTTCTCAGCTTACTATTCTTTAAAATGAGGGGCTGGGTTTGATGTCCTTAAAATCCCTTCCAGCACTAAATTTATAATGCTATGATTATTCATGAGTCTACATCTGTGTGTGTGTGTGTGTGTGTGTGTGTATGTGCAAATAAGCTCTTTTAATTAGCATGAGAAGCTCCCAATTAAAAACCACCTTGAACAATATGGAATAATATTTTCTTTACAATTTGATAGATTGAGTTACATGAAGAATTGAGAGATTAATTCTTTAGGGCCACAGCCATTACCTAAAAGAAATAAGAACTCAGAAAAATTGAACTCAGATCTTCCTGACTCTAAAGACAATATGCTTCTTCTGATATGTGTATATGTGTGTATACATGGGTATAGGTATGAATGTATATATTTGATGTGGGTTAAACAAAGAATTCATAAGATATTCATAATCATATTTATGACTTAGTACTTGAACTGTTTCAAGGATAACCAGCTTCCTAGATTTTTCTTTTAGCCAGGTAAAAGAAGTTCAACATTGAAAGGATTTGTTTTGCTATAAAGCAGAAAACCCTGAGGGGATCCCTATTACCTACATAGAATAGATATGTCCTAGGACAGCATAAGTAGCTATATCATTTAAAAGATCTATTGTCTGATTCACTCTCCCATGTAGAGCTCTCTGCCTCTAGATTTCCAGATAATGGGTGGGACTTTCTTCAAGTCCATGACTACTTCCATGTGAACCATGGAATCAGATAGGGGAAATTAAGCTGGGGCCTTTAACTGCCTCTTCTATTTTATATATTTTTTTCCTAAATTAATAACTTAGCCCAGATATTTTAGGTCCACTGAATAGAATTGATTGAAGACAAAGGAATCTTTTGCATCTCAGATGATAATCACCAACACAAAGAGGAAACCAAGCCCTGTCCTGCTTTGTAAGATAACATGACTTGGGCTTTGAGTAGGACAGTATGAGGAATGAAGACATGGAAAGTGCCTAATCAGCAGCCTTATAAACTGCTAACTTTTTTTCATGAGTTTCAAGTAATAGCTTCTCAGAAGATAAAAGTTAAAGGTAAGTTAACAAATATTCTTTATGTTGTTCATTCTACACATGTATGTTCTCCTGTACCCATTTCAAACCTTGATGAGGATTTCTTCCTCCTTGGATGATGCAGACTATAGGAGTGTAGCCTCTAATAAAAGTTGCAGACCCTGGTTATTTTTTCCCTCAACAACTTATTACATCCCAAATTCCAGTGCTAGAAAGATAAATCAGTAAGAGCTTTAGTAGTGACTAGGCACTCACCAAATAGAGGAATAGAAAGGTACTCAGTGTACAACACAAATCAGGGATGGGTCATTTATTACACATAAAAGGAATGCTAATTTACATAAAAGTCAATGCTAATTGACACAAAAGGCTTATAGCCCAAATTGAAAGAACAACTTAAAATAGAATTTATAAAGTCAGCTTGTAAATAGAGTTACAATTCTCTTAGGAACAAAAAGTGGTTTGTAGAGCCACCATATAGATGCTTTGCTTTGGCCAAATAAATCTCAGTTCATGTCTTCTGGTTTGGGTCTATACATTTTTGTGGCCATCTTGCTCAAGAGCATTGGAATGGTTGTTAGGAACTTCTCTCCATGCTACTTTGTCAACTTTGACCAAAGGGACAAGTATTTCTCATCTCTCAAACTCATAAGATCACTTTAAAGCTTCAACTGTTCCATCTCAGTATATATACTTTTTCTATCTAAAATCAAGAAATAACAAAGACAAAGTGCTAACCTCAAACTCAGGCTTATGCTTGCTTAGGTAGAACATATGCTCAGAGACACATAGCAGATGGGTTAGATGATAAGAACAACTGTCCCTCCTGTATTCCACACAAAAAGTGAATCATAATAGTCATGAATTGATGTGCCAGGTAGAAGGGAATAGAGTCCATGATATATGGACACTCTAAAGATATTTAAGTTGTTATTGCTTGGCAGTGTAGGCTCTTCAGCACCGAGTCACAAATGAATAGAAGCAGGCCCCAAAGAGATTACAGGTCCCAGGAAAGGCAACTCGAACAAAATGAATGAGAAGGCACTGGTACAAATAAGTATTTTTCCACTAAATAGTTTCATAGATTTAGAATTGTAAGCAATTGGAGAAATCAACCTATCCCACTTTCTTAGTCTATATAAATGAGGAACAGAGAATCAGAGAAACAAGTGATCCACTCAATATCATATATAGACACAGGGCCAGGATTCAAACTGAAATTCTTGGTTTCAAATTTAGTATTCTTTTTGATGCAATACGCTAAGCATGTCACTCCTCTGATTCAAACTCTAGGGGCACCCTATTGCCTAAGGGATAAAATAAAAATTTCTCTTTGGGGCATTTTAAGCCTTCAAAATTAGATTAAAACCAACCTTTCCAAATTTTATTTCCAGCTCTTTCCTTCACACACTTTGCATTTCAGCCAAACTGTCTTCCTTACTATTGCCCATATACCATGGCATTCCATATCCCTAAACTGTATTTTTTCTCACTTCTCCCTCTACCTCACAGCTTTCTTCAAGGCTTAGTTTAAGTACCAGCTGCTATATAAGACTTATCTTAATCCCCCCTCCCCCCAGGTGCTTGAACCTTTTATTTTAGAAATTACTTTGTATATAGTTTATGTTTAGGAAGGTGTATACATATTTTCAACTTCATTCCCCCATCCCAACAGAACAAAAACTCCCTAAAGACTTCTTTTGTCTTTGTAGCCAATGTGCCCAGCACAGTGCCTATTACACATGGAACTAGTAATTGTTTACCAAATGAATAGGTTAGCATTTTAGATATTTCAAGCTATTTATAATATAAGCTTTATCAAGTCAATGTATATTACTGAAACTTTTGTATTTGTTCTACTATACTGAAAGATTTATTAGTCTTTCATTGGGGAAAACGTTTTCTCCTCTTTTGGATGATGGGATTAATAAAGTACTATTTCTTGGACTAGTCTGATTTTTCTTTCCCAAAACTGTGAAATCAAAATTGGCCTTGAAGCTGGCTAATTCCAAGACTCATTTGGTGCAATTCATATTTCCATTTTGTCAGTCTCATGTTTTAAAGAGATTAAAAGAGTCTGAAAAGACAAAACATGAAAGTTTAGAGAGTAGTCTTTCACGTAAGAAGATCCTCTCTTCAGGGATTCGTAATGGGATCTTTCATCCATATTATCTAATGTATCCTACCCCTCCTTTTTATTTTGACTGCAGAACCACAGACCTTGAACTTCCTAGAGGCTACAGTGCTTCAAGGATAAGTGACAGGTTTTTTCATTCTAAATATGTTGGGAGAATTTATGTCCTGAGACTGAGTTACTGAGAAATAGAGTTCTGACGTGCAATCAGTGCACACTGCTTTCTGCAGAGCCAAAGTGATGGTGCTCAGATCTTTTCATTCTGGTGAAAAGATCATTACCATTCTACTCCAGGGAAGTTGGCCCTCCTGTAAGTGAGATCCTTTGTTATGAATATGGAACAGATGGAGCCAAATCTATCTGCTCTGTAGGAACAAAAACACTTACAACCTAGCTCTCTCTATTAAAGACTCCACTTAGCTCCTTTATACCATTGGCTTTCTGTGCACTGCTGTGAGGTTTTGACTTTATAGAAAAAGGCACTTCATAAAAGCAATAGTTCTTCCTCTCAAAGTGGCCTAAGAACTATAGAAGATGAATATATAGTTTAACCCACAGAACTCCTCAGAAATATGTAAATATACTCAACAATTGAGTTAAATAAGGGGTGGGGAAAGGACATATTTCAGAAGAAGGAATGATAGATATCCTCTAATTTGTTTAAAAAAAACAACTATACTCCAAACCCTAAAATGTCAAGTAGGATGATGAATATATCAAATGTGCCATTGAAAAGATTGACTCTAAGAACCTCAGTGAAAGAAAATGCCAGGACTTAAACTTGTGTCAATGTGCATCAGTAACTTTATGCAATCAGAACTTTATGGAAAATACACTATTCCTCCAACCACAAGCACAAAATATAATATTCTCTTTTTTCCCCAAATGATTATTTTTAGCTCTTTAAGAATTAGGTTTAATGTAACTAAAATAGTTTACTATATGAAGTTAATTTATTGCATTTAAAATCAAAGAATCTGGTTATCTATTAAGATTATGAGGTATGATGAAACTGATGCAGGACTTCAAAATCTGCAGGAATCATTGGATTCTCTGACACATGAAGTAATGGACAATAGATTGGTTTTGGACATTTCATATGGTAATATATTTCACATGGTAATATACTGTATACACAATTCCCATTGACTTCAACTGGAAAAAAATGAAGAACTCTTCCTTTTTTATTTTGTGTAGGATCCATACCTGTGGTTTCATTGATATAAAAATCTCGTGATTAGGAAATAGCAAATAATATCTGCAATGATTCCACATTTTATACTCTGAGGGAGTTAACTGGTATACTAAGAATAAATGATTTAACCAGAGTCCCACAGTCAGTCTGAGACAAAAAAGGATTGAAACTCTGGTCATCAGGGCTACTTCCCTCCTGTCTTATTACTTTTACTATATTGCTATGTTTAGTGTCTGGTAACCTTTCCAGAGGTAATTGGAATAAGGAATTCTGTGGCAGAATGCTTTGATTCTGACTAAATCAAGTCTTCAGGCAAATTTCCCCCTGCCAGTGAAATCACAGCTTGCCTGAAGTCGTAACCTTTGTGGGCGGAAGGGAACTGGCCTTGAAGCAGATCACGGAGCAGATGCTTTATGCCATATCAGAGTCTAGGGATATATAGACTACTGCAAATAAAACTCTTCTCCTGTCTGTTCCATCATTCTAATTCCCTGCAGTGTGAAATATGAACTTGCCAACAAATGGCCAGCATGCTGTGCTACACAGCAGGGGGAGAGAGCACCACAGCTGTGCCAGAGACCAGAAAACTCTTGACATTCATGACATGTTCATTACTTCTCTTTTACAGCAAGGGTCTGAGAGCTATGACATACTAGAAGAACCCATCAGCAAGGAAGGAGATGGGGTTGGTTATATGACCCAAACTAGTAAAAGAGATTTTCAGCAAAAAAAATAAAATAAAATAAAATAAATATATATATATATGTATATATATATATATTTTTTTTTTTCCTTCTCATAAAAATTTCTTCTGTGACCAATGGAGCTTTTGTTATGTTTTTTTAAACAAATACTTTTTAAAAGAAAGAGCTAAATATTCAATTAGAAAAAAATCAGTTTATTTAATATCTAATAATTACATCAGTTTCATTTTATGCTGTTCAACTTGCTCTGTGATCAATAAATGAATGATTACTTTTTCCTGAAATTCAGAATGCCTATGAGAGATTAGAATGGGAAACAGGAATCAAATATTGTTTTTTACCTAACAAGGGAGATGGAATGTTGCATCAGGTCTATTCGTTTAAAAATATGAATATGACAAAAGATGATATGAGATTTTTCTTTTAGCTTAATTTCAATTCTTCCAGTAACAGTATCCCTGGTTTAATTTAAATTTAACAAATTAAATTTTTAAATGAAAATTTAAAATCAAGTAATGAAAATCAACTAGATAATGAGGTCTTAAATGCCACATATGCACTTGTATATCTTTTTAATACTCTTTATGGATGCAACTACACAAAATAGGTATAATCAATTCCGTCATTTTTTCAAAAGATTACACTTCAGTCCAACTATTTCAACTATTAATTGTGAAATCTTTAAATAGAATTCATTGGCATCTACCAAGATCTCTTTGTAGTAGTATTTACAATGTAGAATACCAATCAAGTATAGGAATAAGCATGACCTTTTCCTGTACTGTTTTAAAATGTTTTACATTTTTTTCTGATTCTAAACTGCCAAACTTACGTGGGTAATTTAGAGTGACATTACAAGAATATTATTGATACATATGAACCAAAACATTGAATGCTATGGATATTTTTGGAAAATGAAATGAGTATCATTTTGAGATGACAAAAATATGTTTGAAATTTAAAAGTTAGCTTCTATAAGTGATATATTAGTATAAGATTTAATATCTAATTATTACTAGCTTAGTATTTCTGAACGTATGTTAGATTCAATAAACCTGCTTTGGAAATTGTTAAATTCTTTGTTTTTAGTATCTCAAACTGACTGATTTCTGTATATAATACTGGGAATTCTGTTGGCACTAACATGTCCAAAAATTATTCCTTTAACATGCTAAAGAAAAAAAGAAACAAAATTACAATTGATACGACTTCACTCATGGATTGCTGGGAAAAAATATAAATACTGATATATCCACTAGGATGCATAAGCTTATAAATCACAACCATACTACGCTTAGTATGTTGAGCAGGACTCAACTATAAAGGTATATTTGCCCTATCACTCTTATGATTCTTTTGAAAGAACTCCTTTTTAAAAAATCCAAACACCATAAAATTCCACAGAGATGCTATTAGTACATGACTGTTTAATCATTAGTGATTAGCTTCAGGAGGGAAATAGATTTAGGTTTCTGTATGCAAAGGCATATCCTTATGTATATTTCTCAATCAATTGTATGTCAAAGTATAAAATCTCTCTAAGACTTCATTACTGTAATCAATGTATTTCTGAGTGTCTGAATATAATCCTTTAAAGTGGGAGTAGAGGAGGAGGCAATGGTAACTACAAATGCAGCCACACTTAGTTGTTGAAAAAAAAAAATACAAGGCTTGGGGCATATCTTGAATAACCTTCTCTGCTGGAGACTTGGATGTCACTTTTGCAAAGGAAAGGCTGTGGTTTCATTAGATGCAAACGATTCTTACATCTAGGTCTACACATGCCTCAAGCTTGGTCAGAACTTAGAGGAAACTTTGCTTAACCAGCAACTGTTAGCTTACAAGAAACCAAAGGTTACAGAGTAAGGCTGATAGAAATCTGTTATTCAAAACTCAATCTTCAGGCTTAGCCAAGGTCACTCTACTACTTAGTTGCAGAGCTATGACTACAACTGAAGTTTGCTAGTTCTGTGTTCGGTGGTATATACAAGTCAAATATATAATCATAGTTATTCCCTGGGCAAAAATATGGAAACAAGGAAAGGGAAACAGTGATTTCAGTTAGTTCATGTCTTTTCTTTTTCTAGCTATTTATTTCTCTTTTAAAAAGAAGAGCACATGCAAACTGTAAAATTGAGCACGTGTAAATTGTAAGAGAAAAAAATTTGGGATATTTTAATTTGGGAGTGAGGTACAGTAAAATGTCAAAAAGTAGCAGAATAGAAAATATATTTTATGCCCTGGAAATATGAAGGTTATGATGACAGCTCTGTCAATTTTCAAAAGCTAGTCACATTCATTAAAATCTTTCCCTTTATTTTGAGAAGTTTCACCTATCCTATACACTTTTTATTCAATGATAAGTCATATAGGCACATTACAACAACACTTAGCAGACATAAGGAATATTACATGGTTGATCATAATTCTCTGAATAAAGACCATACATTTTATATTGAAATATTCTAGGAAAAAAAAAACTAGTCAATGGAAGGAAAAGAAGAAATAAACTTGGATTTAAAGAAAACAAACTACTGTAGCTATGCTGATACATTTTTATTTTGTATGTGTATGTGTGTATGGCATACACACATACATAAACATCTTTCTCTGTGTGTGTATAAATATGTATTATATATATTGTTATAGTTTCTTTTACTACAAAGTTAAGTTTGCCAAAAAAAAAATTAAGAAAGATGAGTGTAGTAATTTCAGCTTTTGCTTTCTTTGTAGATTAATCTGTTTTTGTTTTTAGAATCAAAAACACTACCTTTTACCAAGGTGGTAACAAATCATGTTTTGGTGGGGTTTTTTAAACACTCAACTAAAGTGGAATTTATAGTAAAATGCAAAAATTTTTTTCTTGCTCTGATTGACAGTTGAGGAGGAAGGAGAAAATCCCTTCCAGAAAGCATATAAGTTGACAATCTATTTAATAATAAAACTTGATGAAATATCTATTAATTATTATTAATAATTTCCCTCTTAATGATTGTTTTAAAAACAATTTATTAAGTTCTATGTTATGAATGAAGATTTCAAAATGTTCATATTATGAAATTACCTCCATTCTTTTATAAATTCAATTGGATGAGTTAACTTCTCAATTAAACTAACAGCAATTGCATTTCTAAAGCGTCTGTCAATGGTTCAAAGTTCTTAATGGGTTACAATAAAGAAGCGCCAAAAAATCTTTTTGATACAACTGATTTTCCAGTCATGAGAACAAAACATTTAGTAAATGATTGAAGGTTATTTCCAGTTGGAGCCAGACATTGACAAGATAACTTTCATCTACAAAGGCATCATTTAAATTAACTACCAAATTCACCATGAAAGCGGCTATTCTTCTTAATTTTGAGAATCCAACAATGTAATAAACTTCTTTCTAAATCTTAATGTTTGCAAATTAATGAACAGAAAATAATATGAATAAAATAGTAGTCTATGACCCCTCTGATTGCTGTACCTTTATCCAGTTTACATAGTAAAAGGCATGAGCTTTGGATAAGATTTCATAACCTGTCTTTTAGAGTCGACTAGAAGTTAAATTTTATGATTCTAGACCCCCTAATCACTAGTCAATGGTGTCTTAAATAATGAGTCTATTAATGGGTTAATTTCTAAGGCTGAAGTGATATTATGTAGTTTAATTAATGACTACAGGTTAAACCCAAATGTAAGAAGTAGACAATAATTTAAATGTTATTGTTGAACTCAAATAACAGAAATATTGCTTAAATTAGATACTTCCCTATTTCATTTACATGTTAACTGACATCATTAATTCTTTCAAAAATAAACTGAAAAGTACAAAAGGTCATGGAAAAATTGAATTTTTTCTTCTAATTTTGATAGTAACCTTTCTATCATACCTTACAATTTTGACAAAGTGTTTTCACAGATATAATCTCTTTTGAGATTCATAAAAACTCCTCTGATGTACTCTAGACATTATTATTCCCAATTTACAGGTGAGGAAGCAGAGTTTTAAAGAATTCATATATCTAACCCTCGATCACATATCTAGTATCAGAATTGGAATTGGAACCCACATCTCTGATGTCTTTAAGTCTTATATTATTTCTACTACATAATGGCACCTCTCTTTAAAAAGATAATGAGTGTTGGTAGAGTTGTAAATTGATCTAGCCATTCTGGAGAGCAATTTGGTATTATAACCAAAGGATTATGAAAACTGTGCATACCCTTTGATCTGGCAGCATCACTGAGTCTGTGTCCTAAAGTTATCATAAAAGAGGGAAAAGACCTACATGGGCAAAAATATTTATAGCAGCACTTTTTGTAGTGGCAAGGAACTGGAAATTATGTAGATGCCTATCAATTGGGGAATGGATAAATAATTTATAATTTATGAATGTAATGGAATATAACTGTTCTATAAGAAACCATTTCAGAAAAGCCTGGAAAGACTTGTATAAACTAACATTGAATAAGTGAGCAGAACATTGTATTCAGTGAGAGCAATACTATGTGATGATCAACTAAAATAGACTTAGTTTTTCTTGGCAATGCAATGATCTAGGACAGTTCCAATAGGCTTGGGATGGAAAATGACATCTGCATCCAGAGAAAGAACTATAGAGAATTAATATAGACCAAAGTAAACTATTTCACTTTTTTTGTTTGTTTGTATTTTTATTTGTTGTGCTTTTTCCCCTTTGTCCTAATTTTTCTTTCATAACATGACTGACATGGAAATCTGTTTAGAATGATTATATATGTATAACCCATATAAGATTTTTTTGCTATCTTGATGAAAGAAGATATAAGGGAGGAAGAAAAAATATATAGAACTCAAAATCTTGCAAAAATGAATACTGAAAACTATATTTTCATGTAATTAAGAAAATAAAATACTGTTAAGTAAAATAAAATGTGAATACAATATGCAGAGAATATTATAGGAACAACTCAGCATTCTTGTTATGGTCTCAAATATGTATCTTTCTCCTAAACTGAAATTTTTGGTCACTTAACGTATTATATGTTTATAACTTTTATGCAGTCCTTTGATCTTTATCATAACTTATCACTGTGGTCTATGTTTAAAATGATCTCAATCAAAAATAACAAGAGTAAAGGATATTTTATTTAAATAATGTAACAAAATTAGACAAAAAGGAATACATGAAAAGGGTTTGTCTGAAATTGTTTGGACAAGGATATATAGATTAAAAATATGGATAATGCAAGTAGAAGTTGGTATCCTAAATAAAACAAATAAAAAGGTCTAATGTAGTGTCTTAATATGATTTGCCTGGCAATAAAAACAAGTTTATGCTATACTAACAAATGTCAAACTTATTTTTATTCAATATTTATAGGAATCCTATAGTGAATCTTTTTTAAAAAAAGCTTAACATATCTAAAACCAAACCATAATATAATCTTTTATCTGAAATTCTTCTTGACATATTCCTTTCTGTTGATACTGTCATTCTATCATCTAACCTCAGTGACATCTCTAATCCCGCACTTTGTACTGTTGCACACCTGTAGAACCCATTTATTCCTTCCTAACACAAAGGCCAACACTTTAGTTTAACTTCTTATCATTTATGAACTTTTGCAACAATTTTACGATTGATCTGTCTTCAATCTACCCACTTCCAACCTCATAAGTAATATTTTAATATTTTTAATAATATTTATTTTCTTCCCCCATCTAACTTCAGTATCTTCCTTTTGTTTGCCAAAGCAAAACAAACTCCTTACCTTGGCATTCAAGCCTTTCTGAATCTGATTTTCTAGCATTATGTCCCATTGCTCCCTTAAATGAATCTTCCCCTGAAGCAATCAAAATGCCAATGAAAGCATTTGAAAACAGGTTGTCTCCTGACTCAGAGTGTATTTTTCCTTCTTTTTACTTATCTATTCTTCATGGGATCATTAAAACTTGGAGCTAGGAAAAACTCTTAGAGATCAGAACAATTCTGTTTGTCTTTGGATTCCCAGTGCTTAACACAATGCCTGACCTATACTAGGTACTTAATAGAATTTCGTTGAATAATTGTTTGATTTCATAGATGAGATAAATGAAATAAAGTGTTTTTAGGTATATGGCCTAGGTCATGTAGATAAGACAAGATTCCTGATCTCCCTACTTTCTAGGAAGTAATTTTTGTTTTGTTTTTTGCTGGAAGGTTTAACTTAAATTCCTACCTTCTGCACCAAGCTGAACTTCTATAGTACTTATTTGCATGATTCCATTTGAGGTTTATCAAATATTTCCTTATATAGTATTAGCTATCTTTTCATTACTAAGGGTTTGGCCTTTACTAATTAAAGTTTTAGCTCCTTAATGTATTGCACACCTCTTTGAATCTTCCCTAGAGTTCTAAACACAACACAGAGTGTTTCAGGTCAAGGACTCAATAAATATTTGTTTAATGATTGATAAAAATATAGGATGCATAATTAAGAATACTCTCCCCATACTACTGTGCATATATTATCATTTAAAGCAATGCTAAATGCACTAATAGTTAAAACTATGTAAATTATTCAATTTATTAACAGCACAAATATAAAAGTATTTGAAGAGAAATATCTCTAATACAGGGCAATAAATGCTAAGAAATGAAGTAGATAGTTTATTATTTAATTGAATATTCTGATATAACATGTAACCATTCCATATTATTTTAAATCACATGTAAGAAGAATAAAAAAAAAGTATATGGCTCTGGCACAGAAGTTAAAGCTTATGTCAAAACTGTAGAATATTCAAATAAAATCAGTTAATATATATGAAGTTAGATATGTTTTTTAAAAGGAGATTAATGTGTTTTAAGGAAATGGATTTTCTTGATATCTATCATGTAACCAGAGAATTTTTGGCTGACAAGTGCTTGTCATTCATCTACTAAAATATTATCATTTGTTCTTTTTAAGAAACTATGATCTCACTATTGTATTAATATATGAATACATTATTGTACCTAATCCAATTTCCTTATTATTAGCAGCTCAACTTTATTTATTTGCCAAGATGTATCTCTCATAATACACCATATTTCCTATTGTTTCTCCTGTTTTCACTTCTGTTTTTTGTTATTCCTTTTGCCTAAAATATTCTTTGTATTCCTTCCCGCTAAATACATTCCACTGATGCTTCAAGATTCACACACATATTTATACATTTATGTGTACATATATACATACATACACATACACACACACACAGAGTCACAGAAGTGGCCCAGTACCAGATTCAAATAAGATATTTACTGTGACCCTAGGAAGTCACTCAACTCTGTTTGCCTCAGTTTCCTCATCTGTAAAATGAGCTGGAGAAGGAAACGACAAATAATTTCAGTATTTTTGCCAAAATAAAACCTAAATGGGGTCATGAAAAGTTGAACAAGACTAAACAACAAAATACATATACAAGCACAGACACATTCACTCACAAAAACTGTGAGGTAGATGTTTTATGAAAGGAAGTACAAAACTTGTGGAGTTAGTCTGGAAAAATGGGTTCAAATGTTAGTGCCAACGTCCACGAGCATCTATTAACATCTTGAGTTTCAATTTCCTTACCTTTATTATACCTTTTAACTCTATTGGCTAGAACAATGTCTTTACCTCTAGTGTATCTGCTCATCAATCCACCATTTATATATGTCAAAATAATCTTCCTAATTCATGTATCTGATTTTATAATTCCTTGACTCAAACATCAGCTGTTACTCCATCTTGCTTGCTTAGGAAATGAAGTTGAAACTCTAAAATCTAGTACTTCAGCAATTATACAATTTGGCAGCAATTCTTTATTCAGAGGTTTATCACATAGAACTCTCTTTCCTATTCTTTATGTTCCAGTTAGATTAGACTTCTTTCTATCTCTTATTTTCTCTTTGCCTCAATCATTTGTATTTAAAAACATATTCATAACTACGAATAAAAATTATCTCTTCACAAAAGCAGGCCCAGCAGGAAATATACAGATTTTCTTAGAAATTCTAAGTTGTTAGAGTTGTTATATACATTCTAGAGTAATAAAATCTCATTTCTTTCAAGATATAGCAATTGTGTTCTATAATGTAGATTTTTCATACCAACTTGATCCATCCATCCTTGCTATTATCTCATATCTTTTTTGGCTTAAACTGTTTATAAATCTGTCAAAAATAGGTGCCTCAACTTCTTTTCCTTTTTTACTCTCTTCTTAATTCCCTGAAGACCAATTTCTTACTTTCATCATTCAACCAAAGCTGCTTTCCCCAAAGTTAATCATCTTTCAACTGATATATTAATGGCCTTTTTCCCAATTTTCATCTCTGACTTCTGTAGCCTCTGACACTGTCAATCATTCTTTTTTTCTTAATATTCTCTCCTCTCTAGATTTAGTGATGCTAATCTCTCTCTGTTCTCCTCAGCCTCTTGTACTGGATCTTATGTAAGTCATGACCACTAACTCTGGGTGTCCCACAGGACTCTGTTGGACCTTTTATTCCTTTTCTATACTTCTATTTAGTGATATCTTATCAGCTCTCATGTATCATCACTATTAATGTAGTTCATTTGTTTCGATCACGTCCAATTCTTCATGAATCCATTTGAGGTTTTCTTAACAAAGATTATAGAGTAGTTTATTATTTACCTCTCCAACTCATTGAATCCAGGCCCAACACTCTATATATGGTGCTACTTAGCTATATATTATCCCTATACTGATTCTCAAATCCATTTCTTCAGTCCCAACCTTTTCACTGACCTCCAGTCTTATAGCTCCAGTTGCCTATTTAATATCTCAAACTGGGTATCCCAAAGTTAACTCATTATCTTCCTCTCTAAACTTTCCCCCCTTCCCAACTCCCTAGTTACTTTTGACAGTACCAACATCCTTCCACCTCCTAAGCTCATAACCAAGGTTACCTTTCTTTGTATATTCAGTACTTAGCAAAGTGACTATCCTAGACATATAAGAGGTACTTAAGAACTGTCCATTGATGTTATTTTGCTATATGAAGAAAAGTTTGGTAACTTTGTTAATTGATTTCAGGCAAACATGGAATTGAGCAAAACAAAGTTATCAGAGGCAATTACCTAAGAAACAATTTTGGATTACAAAGATCAGTTCCTGGTAGATGCCAAGCTAAAGTAGTGATCGTCTTTAATAGACAGAATGGGGTTAAAAATGTTAAGAATATTTTGTTGAAGTTTTATTTTTAATGTCTTAATGATGTTTTCACAAAATTATGTTTGTTTGGTACAATATTCCATTAGGCAAAGCAATACAAACTCTATGTTTTCAATGGAGCTCATTATGTTTTGTGGAGCTTTGAATTTCATAGCCAAATTTAGATACAGTATCATTAAAGTTCCACTTTCCACCCAGATTTGTCAAAATCATCCATGAAACATCTGGTGGGAAAGATGTCCATTAACAATATTCTTAGTATTTCCCTTACCAAACTGAAGTGAGGGCATGTACGCAGAGGATATAGCTATTTCAAAAAATATTATGAGCTACAATAATTGATTATAATGCCTTATTTGCTGTACAGATCTTAAAATAATATTTTTTTAAAATCTGAACTTCACAATCAGTATAAACTTCCTGGGTAAGCCATAAGACGTTTCAAATTTTGAGAATTTTTTCCCCAAAAGGATAGAGGTACAGTGTATGTATGTATGTATGCATGCATGTATTCATATAGGTTGTAGATATTTATTAGCAAGCCAAGAAAATAGTAATATAATTGTCTAATGTTCACTGTGAAAAGTCTCATTCAGTGTAATTTGTTTCATCATTTAAAAAGAAAAACTCAGTAGATAATATAAATCTTCAATAACTCTATAAAAATCCTAGGCCTACTCTATTAAAGACAATGACTACTTGAACTTGGTATCTACCAGGAACTGATCTTGGAGATGTGAACCAAAGTTGTTTTTTTAAATAATTGTCACTGATAACATTGTTTTGCTCAATTCCATGTTTGTTGAAATCAATTAACAAAGTTACCAAAGCTTTTACATATGGCAAAATAATATCAATTGGACTAATTGGTTACATATTCACTCTAAATAAATATAATATAAACCTAAACCAAGAATTAAATGGCCATTCTGCTAAAACAGAGAAAGACTAGATAAATGGATCAACTTCAAGTAATAATATTTTTTAGACTGGAAGGCATAATGTATGAGGCTCAGAATTATCTCTAGCTTTGTATTGTAGATAATGCACAAAATTTTAGCTGCATAGAACCCTAAATTGTGTTTTTTTTTCCTTAATCAAAATATATCTGAATATTTATTTTGTTTTTGTTTGGGGTGTAATTAATTTACAATACTTGGACATCATCAACTGGAAGTTGAGTTCCTTTAATATGTTACTTTGGAAAACACTGGAATATCATATTGACAACAGGAAGTTAATAAAGTATAAACACTGTAATTTCAAGTGTCACTAGAATGTTATTTCCATTTTTCCTGACATCTGCTCTATGATACACAGACCATACATGCAATATGGTAGCTCATTAAATTGTTTTCAGTTAATTCAGAAATGAAATTACTTCAACATTACATCTTTTATATGTCTAAATTACTCTTTCATTGTGAAAGTACTTAAGTTATCATGTACAAAATTTCTCTGAGAAATGGAGATATTCTTGACATTTGTGAAGAACCAAAGGTAAAATACCCAAATATGTTTCTTTTAGTTTTCAGTTTCAATAGGGAAAAATAAGGAAAAGAAGCTGGAGTGTGTGCTTCCCTCTGTAAGTTAAGGACTACATTAGTATTTCATAGATTTCTATTCAGGAATTTATATTTACCCTATCGATATCTTGACAACTGACTTCTGGAAAATAATTTTAAAATATCAAGATTTTTTTCTTTCAATTTATCTGAATAACACTGAAAAGTCAGTCAATAGGAACGAATAAGACTTTATTCTACAGTTTCTTAGAAGTGAGATGCTGAATTTCTACCAAGTCCCAATTATTCAACAGCTTTTAGTGCTCCCCTTTGAGAACTTTCTGAACACTACCAATGTCACAATCTATTAGGCAGTTATGTTTGTTCTAAGTTTTCTTTTCTAAACAGGTTTGACATTTAATCCCTTTCATTCTTTTTTAAAGAAGTAAGTCCTTTAATCTTATTCTCTTAGCTAAGCATGAATTTACACCTTTAAAATTCACCTTGCTTCTCCAAATATTATTACCATGAAATGTAAAAATAATAAAAATTCTCCTAAATACCCTATGTTTTAGCAACCCTTTTTCTGTCATTTTGATCTTACTCAGGCTTTCTCTAGTGAATTTGTCGAACCAACCATCAAATACAACATTCCCCAAGATGGAATAGATCTAAGCCCACTGCTGTCAAAGCAACTGTGGTATGGGGTTTATGCTGATCAGATCTTGAACAAAGGTTAATGAGGCACCTGGTAATAAACAACTCTTTCCCTAAAAGAAAAGTACAGTTATGTTAATGAGTACAGAGAAATATAGTCACCTCCATGAATACCTCCTTATAATGTTCTTTATTTAACCTTTATTTAATAGCTCTTACAAACTCCATTCATATTTCTCTCCAGTATGACTTGTGATGATTAGAAACAGAATTAGTACTGTAAATTCAATCTTTAAATTTAAAAGGTATATTTAACTGAAACCTTTGTAAATTATAAATACAACATAACTCCTATTTTCTACCATTAAAAAAGCCAGCATGCTCACTAGACAATTATACTAGCATGAAAACTGATTCATTCTATGAATATCTCCCTCTTTGTAAAATAAAAAAAATCTAAAGTCTGTAAATAAAATCTAAAAAGTAAGTCTAAAAGAAATTTCAAATATTGTCTCAAATTCATTTAAACTTTCTCTTTTAAGAGATGTATAAAATTTCTATAACCAAATTTTCAAGGAAGTACTCAAGAAATGGTAAAAAATTAATAGTATACTTATTTTTATTTCTCAAACAACTGATTTTTACACCTATATCCATCTAAGATGATATGTACTTAATGATTTAAGTTTTTTTGCACATTATTTCCATTTAAGATACTAGAGAAGGGGGGGAAGGTATCTTCTTAATGTTGATTTTTAAAGCCCATTAAATACAAACTGCATTCATTTCATAAAGTAAATAATTACAAATTATGTAGAGTAAGACATAGTGGGTAGTGGAGGTTCTTCTCCCTTTTCTATAAGTCTAACAACACACGTTTCTAGGGAGCAATTGTCAGTACCTAAAGTGGAAATTACATGTAATATTTTCTAAAAGAAAAGATTCTATATGCTTTCTTTATAAGAAAAAAAAATCAATCATATTTCTAATAAAGGGTTAGTTGGGGGTTGAATTGAAGGAAATATTATGGAAACAATCTTCCAATAATTGTTAAACAAATTTGTATTTTAGCTGACTTATAGGATGTGTGACTTACCATAAAGAAAGTTATATGGGAAATTGAAACTATATCCACTCACATGAAAGAGTGTTCCAAATCACTACTGATCAGAGAAATGCAAATTAAGACCACTCTGAGATACCACTACACACCTGTCAGATTGGCTAAGATGACAGGAACAAATAATGACAAATGTTGGAGGGGATGTGGGGAAATTGGGACACTAATACATTGCTGGTGGAGTTGTGAAAGAATGCAGCCATTCTGGAGAGCAATCTGGAATTATGCCCAAAAAGTTATCAAACTGTGCATACCCTTTGACCCAGCAGCGCTACTACTGGGATTATATCCCAAAGAAATACTAAAGAGCGGAAAGAGACATATATGTGCCAAAATGTTTGTGGCAGCTCTTTTTGTTGTAGCTAGAAACTGGAAGATGAATGGATGTCCATCAGTTGGAGAATGGTTGGGTAAATTGTGGTATATGAAGGTTATGGAATATTATTGCTCGGTAAGAAATGACCAACAGGAGGAATATAGAGAGGCCTGGAGAGACTTAAATCAACTGATGCTGAGTGAAATGAGCAGAACCAGAAGATCACTGTACACTTCAACAACAATACTGTATGAGGATGTATTCTGATGGAAGTGGAAATCTTCAACATAAAGAAGATCCAACTCACTTCCAGTTGATCAATGATGGACAGAGGTAGCTACACCCAGAGAAGAAACACTGGGAGGGGAATGAAAATTGTTAGCACTTATATCTGTCTGCCCAGGTTGCATGTACCTTCGGATTCTAATGTTTATTGTGCAACAAGAAAATGATATTCACACACATGTATTGTACCTAGACTATATTGTAACACATGTAAAATGTATGGTATTGCCTGTCGTCAGGGGGAGGGAATAGAGGGAGGGGGGGTAATTTGGAAAAATGAATACAAGGGATAATATTATAAAATATATATATATAAAATAAAAAAAAAGAAAGTAAATTACTTGCTTATGTCACATAGTTAATAAATATCTGAGTCCAGAAAAAAAAAAAAAAAAAGTTATATGGGGTAGTTTAACTTAAAATATTGGTAGACTAACTTTATTTTGAATGTTTCTAGGGTAGTTTTAAGTACTTTTGTTTATAGCATGTGCCACAATAGCTACAAAGCCAAAAAATAAAATTTTAGTTGATTTTTTTCCAAGGTATGTGATTAAGTTCTTAGAAATTGTGAGTCCCTGAACATAAGGGCATATTTTTTTTCTTTCTTTAGTCTACTGACCTATATTGCTGAAATTTGAATAAACCAAGATCTAAAGTCTGCATTCTTTGACAGTAATATTAAATATAAACAAACACACTTTCTTCATTGGAAAACTGTTGATATTAGGGGCAATGCAATCATAAGTCATATTCCTGAGCCTCTTTCCCAAATATAGTTTTATAGGGATAGATCTCCAACTGCATCCAGGATCATCTTCAGTTATCCAGATCTATATTTTCCACTGGACTGAGATATTAACAGGAGAGAAAATGAAAAAAGAAATGTGATCTTGTACAACCTTCACTCAAAATTCAATTCATCTGCATGTCATGCCATTATCTCTCTAATGTCACAGAATGAAAGACAAATAATAGCAACAATACCAACAATCACTGGGGACACTGAATGGCAAAATTTCTTTTGGAGAAGGTCTCAGACAAGATGATCAGCAGCAGCAGTGTCCCTAATATTTATGTAGCACATACTATGTGTTAGCAATTATTATCTCATTATCGTATTTGATACATTTTGGGAGAAAATTAGGAAAAAAATAAGAACAATCCAAGACAGTCAACCAATTGGACAAAATGATCCAAAAACTTAACAAGAGTACAACTCCTTGAGAATTAGACAAAGGCAAAGGAAGCTAACAATGTTATAAAACAGCAAGAAATAATAAAACAAAATCAAAAGAATGAAAAACAGAAGAGAATATAAAGCATCTTATTAGATGCTTCACAATATAAAAGGTATTAGACTACCTAAAAGTTATGATTGAAAAGAGTCCTGATACAATGTTACAAGAAAATATTAAGGAAAATTTCCCTGAAGTTTCAGAACAAGAGAACAAAGTAGAAATGAAAGAAAAATGATTACCACCTTAAGGAGCTCCTAGGATAAAAAAATTACAAGAATTTCATATTCAAGTTTCAAAGTCCTTAAGTTAAGAATAAAATATTATAAGAAACAATAAGAAAAAATTAATTACTTAAGCTACAGTCAGGATCATATAAGATCTAGCACTTCTGCATTAAAAGACCATAGGTCTTGGGATAAAATATTTTGAAGGGCAAAAGAGCTGGGGTTGTGACCAAAACTTATTCAGCAAAATTGAAATAAACCTAAACAAGAAAAATGAGCATTTAATAAACTGATTTTCAGGTATTTGTAACAAAGTGATCAGAACTCAATAAAAAAATCAAAATATTTGAGAGAAACATAAAATAAACATCAAAGACCAATTATAAGGGAATTAATAAGGTCAAACTTTATTTTTGTGTGTAAAAATATTATCAGTACTTTTATGACTGTCATCTTTACTTGGTTAGTTCAAAAGAAAGGCTGGCACAGAGCTAAGTATGATGAGTTGATTATAAATATAAAACTATATAGGGAGAGGTAAAAAGGACCTATTATCTCATTCAAATGAGAAAAAGAAGAACTGATATAGAAGAAACAAGTGAGGATGGAGGGTTGGTAATGCTGGAACCTTACTTTAATCAGAACTGGGTTAAAGAGAGAAAAACCTACATCTTAAAAAGCATTAAAATGTTCAAATTTTATAAAGAAAAAGAAAGGGGTATGATAAGGAAAGGACTTTTACAAGGGAGTATAGGTTAACAATTAAGAAGGTGAAGGAGAAGAATACAGAGAAGGACTTTTACAGGGGTGGGAACAATAAAATGGAGGATGAAGAGAGGATAAGAGAGGGATTCTTAAGAGAGGTAGATTAAGTAATAGAAGAGCAAGGTAGTGATTAGAAGCAAATTAAAAGTATTAAAAGGGGCAGAATAAAAAGAGCAAGAAAGATAAACAAATAAAGAAAAATAGAATAGAGGGAATTATGCTACTTGTAATTATAATCTTGAATAGGAATGGGATGTATTTACCCATAAAATGAAAAAAGGTTTGTATAACAGATTAAAAATCAGAATCCAAAGTCTGAAATATACACAGTTTAAAACAAAGGGTAAGGATAAAATTTTTGATACTTCAGCTGAGGTTAAAAAAAGCAAGGACGTCAATAATGATCTCAGGCAAAATTAAAGCTAAAAGATATTTAATTAAAAGATAAATAGGGAAATTATAACCAATATTATTCAATACTGTTTTTAGAAATTCTAGCAATATCGGTAAGAAGATAAAAAAGAAATTAAAGGAATCAAAATAGCAAAAGAGACAAACAACTATTTTTGAAGACTATGTATTTAAAAATCCTAAAGTTTCAACAAAAATTAGTTAAAACAAGTAATAATTTTAGTAGAGTAAAATATAAGCCCACATAAATCATCAGCATTTTTACATGTCACCAACAAAACTCTGTAAGAAGAAGTAGCAAGAAATATCTCATTTAAAATAACTCTAGGCAATATAAATACCTGAGAGTATACCCCTCAAAAGAGACTCAGGAACTACATGAACCTAATTTAAAAAAAAACACGCTTTATACAAATAAAGTCATCATAATAATTGGGGAAATATTGTTTTGGACAAGCAAAGCAAATATGATAAAATAATAAAAATGACAATTTTACCTTGCTAATGTATTTATTCAATGCTACCAATTAAATTATGAAAAAAGTAGTTTACTGAGAAAAAATAATAAAATTCATTTGGAAGAAAATCATGTTAAGGATTTCAAAGAAATTAATGAAAAAAAATGTTAAAGGAGGTCCAGTAGTACCAGATTTCAAACTTAATTATAAGGCAGTAGATATCAAAACTATCTATTACTGACTGAGAAACAGAAAGAACAGTAGAACAAAATGACCATACAATACACAATAATAAAGGAGTATAGTAAACTTGTGTCAGACAAATGTAAAAATTTAAGTTTTGGAATAAGGATTGATTATTTGGTCAAAAGTGTTGAAAAAGCTAAAAAAGTCTGGCAGAAATTGGGCATTGGTCAATATCTTAAACAATGTTCATAAGTAGAAGTATTTACAGTACAATTTAACAAATATGTGCATATGTATATATGTATGTTAATAGGAATCTATGTACATACATTGGTATAAACATTTTATACATACATATATATATATATATATATTCATGTACTTATACACATATTTGTGTTTAATTCTAGCCTTCTCTAGAATGGGATGGGGAAAACAATGGGTAACTGAGAACAATGGAAAACTTAAAAGGAAGCACTGAAAAGCTGGATAGTTTTGAAAACAAGGTATAATACTTATTACATAGTTGCTGGCTTTTTAAAAAAGTAAACAATATGAAATGGGGAGAAAAATTTAAGTAACCATCTTTCCATTTTAGATGCCCAAGGAAACTGATAGCTATATATAAACATACCTTCCTTGAATATGAAGAAAAAGAGGCAGAATGACAACGAGATTCTAAGTTACAAAACATCAAGCTTTTAAATACCAATTAATATAACTAATGAGATTGAATAGGAATGGAGACTGGTGGCAATTACCACTGCTACTGCTCGTCTCTTGTTGCTTCAACTTCCTTTGCTGGATGGTAAAACATGGTACACTCACATAAATGGGACTGAATGAAAAACTGGAGCATATATTCATTTCAAATACGAGAGGTATTACATCCAGAGAATTATTCCTCATAGATCCATCAATGAAGCTAAGAAATCACCTTATTGTTATTAGCCAAGTTGGCTTACTTCCACTGGCAGAGAATCAGGCATTTTTCTACTTTCTAATATGGGAACAAAAGGCACACTGCCCCCAAGGGTGAAGATGACATACTGAGACCAGCACAAGACTTGCTACTACTACTTACCAGGCAGCAGCAGCTAACACTGGAGTTACAATATTAATGCAGAATGCACTAAAAGGCTGAAAGGTTCTAATTAAGCCTGCTTTTCTTCAAGTACCAGCACTTAAGAATTTTTTTTAATTGTTCAAGTTTATTGTTTTTCTGTCTGGATTAACTAACAGAATTATAATTGGTACTATTTCAGCTAATTTATTATAGGTGAAATAAGTTTTTGTGGGTTAGCCTTTGAACCTAACCATGATTTATACCAATGTTCCAATGAGAAATTATTTCCAGATTTCAAGCAACTAACAAAGGATACTTTAGAATAGTGGGTTAGCAAACTATGGTCCACCAGCCAAATCCCACCTGCCCCCTATTTTGTGAGGCCCATGAGATAAGAAGGGTTTCTACATTTTTTTTAAATGAAAAAAATTTCTAAACGAACAAAATATAAAAATCATTTTTAGCTCAATCATACAAAAACAGATGGTGGCCCAATTTTTGGTGAGTTATAGATTATTAAACTCTGCTTTAGAATACAACTCTTTTTTAGAATATAAACTCCATGAGGACAGAGAAGCTTCATTTTATCTTTCTATCCCCAGTGAGTAGCACAGTGCTTGGCACATAGTATAGCAGATATTTAATAAATGCTTATGAATTGATTAGGGGAAAGAAAAGAAAGCTAAGAGTCCTCTAGCATCTTCTGAAATCTTCACTATTGATATCTATGATCTTTTTAATGGGTTTTCAATAATCCACACCATTCAAACAAAAGATTTCTAAAGTATAGCATAGATAATTTTAGACATGTCTTATTTAAATTTATTTTCTTAATTTACAAATTTGTATCTTATGTGATAAAGTTGCCTCAAGTTCCAAGAATAAAATATTAAACTGTTAATTCATAAAATATTTAACTATCAACTAAAAATGTTAATGTAAAAATAAGTGCCTAGAAACATGCTCTATTTCACAATCCTTTTGAAAATAAAATGAATAGAGAATAACATACACTTCTGTTTACTTCTGGGTTGTAGGTATTTCTTTCAATATCTTGTAGGTTCTTTAGTCTAATGAATCTTTCAGGGTCATAGCACTTCAAAGAAACTTAAAAATTCTGCTATGTATCTCTATTTTGCTCAAAGGTATGACTTTTACAGTGATAATTTTTAAAAAGTTGACCGGTATTTGAATGAATAATATTTTACCCTGGTGACTGAAAAGCATGGTAGATTTACTAACAATTTTCAAGAAGACCTAGCTCTCAACCAAAATGATCCTGAAAGAACTAAAAGGAGTGACTGATAAATTAGGACTAGGATTCTTTTGGTTGTTCTTATCCAGGTCTTCCATATTCTCCCAAAGAGCCCTTTGTGGTTATCTGTATTTTAAAGCATGCCTCATTTAGCCTATATACAGCATAATCAATAATCACCACAGAAAGTCATCATACAAAAATGGTTCTCTCAACCTATAAACAGATATAAATTAATAGAATAATCTAAACCTAAATTATCGTTCTGAGAAGGCATAGAACAAATATACTAGAGATGATTTTGGGGGGGAAATTAGCAATATAGGCTTAAATTTAATTGTTTCTTCAGCAAAATTTGACCTAATATTGATAAGAGAATAAAGTTTGACAGAATTCTATGACAGTAGCTATCAATTTCTTAATTCTTTCTAATTACCTCTAGCTTCAATAATATTTTTCAAATAGAAAGGCTATGTTTCAGTCATTAAAATTCACTGCCTTTTAGCTGTTTTCTCACTAATATGGAAATGCTCCCCATAAGATTCTGAGAAAGTCCATCTATCTTACCTGCCTTATTACATTGCCTTATCATCTTTGGAGGGTCATTTAATTATATTAATTATAATTATAATAATTATATTATATATATAATATATTATATTATTAATATTATTATATACATAATAATATTAATAATATATAATATAGATAATATATAATAATATAATATATATGATTATATTAATTATATTATAATTATATTAATTATAATAAAACTATAACTTACATATATAGTAAATTTACAGTTTTCAAAGAAAAAAATTTATCATTTGATTCTCAGAAAAAAACTATAAAGGCAGGTTTTATCATCTTAATTTTACAGATGAGTAAATTGAGGCTTAAAGAACTCAAAAGACTTAGTGGCAGAGTAACATTGCTAGTCAGATCTTTTGAGTATCAGGCAATGCTATTTTCACTACATGTAAGATGTTTGTATGACTATATGTGTATGTCTTTGCAAACATCACTAAATTAATTAAATAAGTTCATATGCCTTAGCTGTTTCCCTAAGTCTGAGATTCATATCTCCACCTGTGAAAATGATATTTTCTCCCTGATTTAACAACAGTGCCTCAAACTTAATATGCCAAAAATAGGGACCATTATATTTCTGCTACAAATAATGTTAGCTAACATTTATATACCATCTCCTATGTGGCAGGAGCTGTGCTAAGTGCTTTACAATTATTATTTCATTTGATCCTCACAGAAACTTTGGGAGGTAGATGCTATTATTATCACCATTTTGCAGATGAGGTGACTAAGCAAACTAAGGTTAAGTGAATTGCCCAAGGTCACATAGCCATAAAGTATCTGAGGTTATCTTTGAACTCAGGTCTTTGTGACTCCAAGCCTAATACTCTAATTACTTTGCCACCTAGCGGCTCAAATTTGCTCATCTTTATGACTTCACTTTTTCTATCAAGGCTTGTTCAGTTTTTTCACCATGTTTGACTCTTCATAGCCCCATTTGGGGTTTTCTTGACTAAAGTAAATTTCCATTCCTTCTCCAGCTTTACAGATGAGAAAACTTAGGCAAACAGGATGACTTGCCCAGAATGACACATGTTTGAGGCTAGATTTGTACTCAGGTCTTCCTGACTCTAGTTCAGATGCTCATATCATGATTCTATCATAGAGCTTTCAAGGAGCTATCTCTTCTATGGGTAGTACAGCCTCCAGAAACTCTGCCATTTCTGAATTTTTCTTCTCCTCCATCTAGCATACGTAATCACTTCAATTCAAAGCAGTCATTAAGTGAGCCAGTCATTGTGTTAGGTACTAGAGATTAATTAGATATAAACAACTAGAAATTAATGACCAAAATTAAACATATTCTGAACTTAAGGCTTATAGTTTAACAACCAGCTGTGTACCTTACTGAAACTTACTGAAACATTGATTTTCCTTAAGTGTAGGCAATGTTATCTCTGTTCAAACTCTTCAATAGCTTTCTATTCCAAATGATATTCAGAATTTTTTTGCATAGTTATTCAAAGGCCTTCCACAATCTGGGACTGTTCTACTGTTTTAGTTTTTTGTCCCTTGTCAGTTTTACTTCAGTTAAGTTGAACTATCAACTACATATAACCTGTACTTTCCTACCTGTATGATTTTATTCATGATTTTCCTAGTGCCTAAAAGAACTTCATCTTGCTGTATGCCAGCCTCCCAACCCCAAACTGAGGAAATCTTATTTATCTTTTTAAAGCCCAACTCAAAAAACATTTATGTGCTGTAATTCAACCTTGACCCTCTCTCCTTCAGGGAAAAATACCTTCTCCCACACTACACTTCAGACAGTATTGTTTTCATTTTTTAGACATTATTTTGGGTGAGTTATTTATGAATACATTTCTCTACCATTTATAACTTATATAGTATCAGGAAAATGAGATTAGCTAAGTCTATCTTTCCAGGAATGAAGCAAAATATTCTGTATACCATTGGTGCTTAGTATATGTTTGATGAGTTGAATTAAACTTGGAAATTCAGTGTATTTTCTAAAACTTTTTTTTGCAAACATATTTCTCTTGTGATATGTAACAAATATATTTATAGTAACTGGCAGGAAAAAATACGTAAACAAAACCTATAGTTATCAGAATGCCTCTGTATTTTAAAGCAACTAATTAAGTAAGCTATGTTCTCAGTCTTATCCCCTCTAAATCTTCCTAAGAAATCAGGTGTCTCAAAGCTAGATGCATCCCACAGATTGGAAGACAAAATATCAATTGGCAAGAATTTAAGCAAGTGAATAAAAATTATAGTATTAAAGTCATTAGTATAAAATACAACATTATAGTAACTTACATATGACAATTAAGAAACACGACTAGATATTAAGTCTAAAGTAACAGCTAACTATTGAAAACAAATGAAAAAGTTTTGATTCTACTGCTTACAAAGATGTATTTTTAAAAATCACCTCAAAATATTATCATATTATTGTTCTCAATGATTTTTCTGAAATAACTAGCTTTGTAAGAATTATTTTGCAAGCCAAACTGTATGTCTCTAAAAAAATTTCCATTTAAGATTTTACCATTTTTATGTTACTTGCATTTTCCTATTTTGTTGAGCTATAATTCTCCAAATGTGGAGTTAAGTATAAATACCATTAATATCTAAAATCAATTAATATCTAAATCAAAGGGATTTTTAATCTGAGATTTGTAAATTCTTTTTCCCCTAATATTTTGATAATTGTCTTTCAGTATAATTATTTCCCCTTGTAATCCAGAGACAGTATTTATTTGGAAACATTATTCTGATCATTGGTCCAAGACCTTCAGACTGTCAAAGGGACCCATGTCACAAAAAAGTTAGGAGCCCCAAAATTATTCCAATGGAAAATAATCACATTTGTCAGATTGACAAAGAACAGCTCAGACATGACAGATGATTTAGTAAACATGTCACAACACAATTATTTAATATAGAACTATTGAAGAAAGGATAAAATAATTGTCACCATAGTTCTAGGATTCATGGTATCCTGGGGTTTCTCCAAGACAGATGGCAGGAAGGGCCTGATGCTCGGAAAGGAAATGAAATCTCTCTATTTTGAGCAATTTGGAAAATGTAATATAAAAGGCTTCAGGTCACTTCATTTCCTTAATTCTAAAAAGGTGACAAGAATCAGGAAAGAAACAAATATTATGTAGTGGTAAAGAAACAATCTATATTGTTTCTGATTTACCCGAAGGATGGGCAATCAAAATTAGGTGAGTGCAACTGTATAAAACTATCTTTTTTCCCAATTCAAATGAGCTTATTCTTATTTTTTTTAACTTTCCAGACACCATGAAAAATATCTTCTTCAATATCACTAACATTAGATGCTGAAGAACAGTTTTTATTTTCTTTAGAGAAAAAAAAAACAACATATCCAATGAAGTATAAAGACCAACAAGGAAATGAAAAGTAATTCCTATCTAAGTAATGAATGTTTCATCAAACTGACAGGTAGGTTTAATGCTTATTTCTGAAATCTTCACAATCTGAGTATGTTGATAAATTTAAGGAATGGGTAAAAAAACATTTACAAATTTTGTTCATTTTGCATATATTGGAAAAGAGAAAATACTTTTGTGAAGCACAATTCTCCTTTGAGAGTTTTTCAGGTTTAATTGTAAGTACAATGTACTTTGCTTCCCTGGGACCTCTACATTTGACTATTACTGCTGCTATAAGCAGCCTGAAAGAAAAAAAGCATAAAGAAATATTTTAGCAACAAAAAATACATAAAAGAAATTTTTCATGCTTAGAAAATATGGTTGAAAATTTAATTTTACTGAATATTAGACCAACACAAGCCTTACAAATGAACACCTCCTTATTGCTAATTTTGAGCTATTTTACTTTCACTTAAAAAAGTAATTCTAGAAAAACTCATCTGAACAGTATAAAGCTCTTGATATTTTAAAACATTTTGGAATAATTATTTTGATGGGAGCTCTTGACAGTTAAATGATTCTGTTAAATGAATGTTATAGAAGACACATAATGATTTTTAGTGAAATATTGAATTTAACTAAAAATGAAGAAAACCAGTCATAAGCATGATGGGTGTATTTCAATAATAATATCTTGCTTATAAAGCTCAATATATAATGTATTTTTTCCATACTAATCATGCCATCAACTATAGGTCATATATACATTTCTAATACCAGGGTTCCACATGTTATGTTGACTTTCTGTTTTTGTTATTGTTTGATTGTCTGGGAACCCAATAAAAACATCTCCAACTCTGCCCAAAAGTAATTTTTATGCTTTTTTTCTGCTATTAAGAAGTAAATGGAACTATCTGCCTATTCTGGAATATTCCCAGTTCTATTTCTTTTTTGTTATTGTTGTTGTTCTTTTTCTCTCATTTGTTCCAATTTGATTCCAAGAAAAATGTTCACAAAAGTGCCAAATGGTTGCCATGCTGGCTTTTAAATAATCCTCGTATTAGCTTTTTAAAAAAATTACTTATAGACTGTAAGACAACATCAAGCTATATTCTTGTAACAACCTCTGGAAATAAATATTAAAATAATAGAACTCTCATCACTTATTTCCCCTTTTTACTATATGCCAATGTATGAGCAAATGGGCTATTTTTTTCCACATACAGCTGAAATTGTTCTTACAAAATTTTGTTTTGAGAGAAAAAGGGAGGAAAAATGGAGAGTACTTTCCCTGTCTACACTGATTCTAACATAGCTTTACAATGAAATTTTACACAATTTTATGCTTCTTCCAAACCATATTTTACTTTGTTCTTCAAGACCATAATCTTCCCTGTGCCAGAAATGGCAGACCCTTTACCTGTGGTAATTCTTTAGTGCCCAAATAAAATTTCTTTTGTGCAGGTATTATAGATCTCTGAGCCAAAAGTAATTCTCTGAATTCTCTCAGCACTCTGAATCTTTCTTACATTTATTCAAATTGTATTTTGTGTGATATTTATTTATGCACATGTCTAATTTCTCTAGAAAGGTAAGCTTTGTAAAATGTAAGTTTTCTTCAGGGCAGAACTAGTATCCTACTTATCACTGCCTCTACCGCTGGATAAGGCACAGCATTCTGCACATATCATATGCTTAATGAATATTTTTACTTAACTCCATTCATGATGGATAGTATTTCTTGATGTACAAATAGCCTCTGCTATGGGAAAGTGTTTTTTAATGCAATTGTAATTTTCCATTTTTTTAAATAAGCATGACAGCTCAAGATACATTACAAACTACATGTTACTCAGAAAGTTACATGAAAAGGATCACAGAAGTTTTTTGTTGCAAATGATAGGGGAAAAGAGAAGGTAATTTGGAGGGTTATTAGCATAAGATTTTACTGGAAAAGGCTCTAAGTCTTGTTATATGGGGTCATTTACTAATCACAGGTGGGTAAACTCACTCACACTAGTTCACTTAGAAGATACTCTGCAGTACTTTACACTTTTTCCTGCTTAAAGACACAGCTGCTCTTAATAATTATCTTTTCTCCTTGGTGCAAAGAGATTATTTATCCTAAGCCTGCTGACATTCGCAGGAGTTTTAGCTTTCTCCACTGAAAATGTAGATGATTGAAAGGATATTGCTAACACCTGCATAAGAAATTCAATGACTCCATGGTATGTAAATTTAATTATTTTCTTTTTTCCATGGTTTTTTAAAAAACATTTTTGAGCTTCAGAAAAGTCCTAGCAGCATCTTTTCATTTAAAAGTGGTTCAGTGGTTCATTGAACAGGCTGACACACGATTTCATAGGGGGGAGGGGAGGAAAGCTGTACCTTTAATCTAATTTGTGCTTTCAATTCCCAGCTAATGTATCTGGGGAACCTGATGTCTGCATTTACTAAGAGACATCTGTAATGCATAGAGCCAAGCCCTCTGCAATTTCATGAAGCATAGGTGAAAAATTAGTCTAGATTCTTGCAGCTGCTATGCAACATAGCAGAGATTTATCAATTTCTCCATATACTCACAGATGTAGAAATATTCCCGGCCTGGCCTGAACTCAAATCCTAGAGAGAAGGGAGTGAAGAGCTGGAATTTTTCAGAAAATTTCAGTGGTCCATTTGGAGAATGAGGTCGATTACATTCCCACCTCTTGAACCCTTTGGAGGTGTGATCACAAGAGTTATAGCCATCAAAGTTCACCATGTATAGGACATAGCGTTCTGTCTTATCTTCAGGGACTGAGTCCTCATAGTGAGGGCAGAACACATCCAGGTAGTCATTAATACAGACATCGATGTGGTAGTCACCTCTCTGGAATCTAAGAAAGAAGGAGAAAAAGATCAGATTATTCATAGGCAAAGAGCTGCCCATCCAGAGGTATCATATTACACAGTGGAGTCACTTTGCTATGGTTAGGTTAAGGGACAGAATTAGTACTCTAATTATAGTACTGTTATTGTATGAGATTATTGAGCTGTGTATAGGGATTTGTATGCATCATGATTTGAGCTACTATGTATTCAAATTCAAGTAATCGTAAACTATTATAATGGGGTTTTACTCTAGCTTACCCAGTATGCAACATTAGTATTACATTTAAAGTTTTAAATGTTCAAGTTCTTGAGTTAATTGTGTAATAACTGTAGTCAATTTTCAATAATCTGCATTAACAAAATGACAGGAAAAGAAAGAATTGCATACACAAATAAATCATAAACCTCATTTTAATTCATTAACCATGTTCTCCCTGCCTTATATCCCTTTCAAACTGAATTTTAAAAGTACACAATACTCTTCTTCCTTCCTTTTTCTAACATTTAAAAAAACATGAGGCAGTGCAAAGAAAAAAAAAAACACTTCATTTTGAGTTGGTAAATTAATTTTTCTCAGAATGAGGCTTTAGAAGATTTATCATAAAAGAAAGCTGTTGCTAAAAACAACAATAAGATCATGGTTCAAAAACAAAGCAAACAAAAATCCAGAATTGGAGAGTTGAAAGTAACTCCAAAAAGTTATCTAGTTCAACCTTCTATCCAAAGCAGGAGTTCATTCTTCAAAATCCTTTAAAAGTTCAGCCTCTTGCCTAAACACATTTAGAAATGGATAACAACATTTTGAGATATAGACTGTTCCATAGTTGGAAGGATCAGATTATAAAGTTATTCATTATATACAACTAAAATATATGTTCTCTATGCAACTCATTTGATTGGCTCTACTTTTCACTTCAAAAATGATAACAATATATCTCTATTTTCTCTTCTCCAAGATATACTTTCAAATATATTATAACATTACTATATCATTTTTCTATGAAGAACATACAATTCTGTTCCTCAAATGATATCATTTTCAGAGTCTTTACCATGTTGATGCCTTTCGTTTCTACACATTCAGCTTATCAATGTTCCTCTTAAAGTAAAGTGACAACCATTTCTTGGAACATATAAAATTAAATGGAAAGGGAAATTCAGCAAATAGAAAGGAGAAAAATCATAGATATAAAAATCAACTGCTATTTTGCACCAAACAAATAAAATCGGAGGCAGATCAATAACATTACTTTCTAAATTCTATTCTCAAATGTAAAACTATTAGTTGATAAAAATCTTATTGCTGTTCATCACCTGTGATTTTCAGAATAATCACACTTTAACTTAAAAGAAGCGAAAAATCATAGACATTTACAACTGGGAAGAAAATTTAAAATTATCCAGATCAACATTCTCAATTTACAGACAAGAAAACTGTGGTCCTGAGATTATTATTTAATTGACTCAACATCACAAAAAATTAAGTGACAAAATCAGGAATAAAACTCAAATCTTCTGGTTTCAAATCTAACATCTCCATCACATCAATTCTTCAGTTATTAAATAGTAAAATTTATCTCTCTAGGTCTTCCTCTTTAAAAAATAAAAACAAAAGCAACCTTCCTTCACTAGGCTGCATCTATTTCCTTGCTGCACAGATATTGGACTATTGATATTTATATTTACAGCTGTCCTCTGATTATTTCATTTATTATTGGCAAGATGCTTTGTCAAGATGCAAAGAAAGTCCATGATGCTTTTAAAAGATTTTTAAAAAGCAATGTAACACTGTTGCCAAAATATAAATAGGAGATGCTGCAATATTCAGCTAAAAAGATGATGGGATATGAATCATCAGCACACAGAATAATTTGACAGTTCTGAATGAATGCCATAGGAGAGATGCAGCATTGTCCAGATGCACTTTGTATTATCATAATTTTTATTTAGGTTGTTGTTGATGACAGTTTAAAAAAATCGATTGGTGATTTCTATCACTCATAATCCCTAGCTGTGTATTACTGAAAAATTGGAAAAGTAAAATAGATTCTCCAAATGTTTGGATCAGTCCAAGACAAGAAAGGATCTTCAAGAGAGGTTAGAGACCCCATTTTTTATTTCACAAACTGTCACAAATATTTTATATTACCTATTTCATTCTTTTCCCAATACACTAAAATGTCAGTATTCTTTCATGTGACAAATATAACTGATCCATCTCATTGTTAGGTTTTCCAGTTAGGTATTTTTAAGTACATGTTGCTTCTTCTTCCTACTCTTTCCCTTTCCCTTCTCCTCTTCCTCTTCTTTCACAATCCAGGTACTAATTGTACCTTAGACTAATGGTAGTTACCAATGAAACTTTTATTCACATACAGTTTTCAGAGTGCAGAAGACCATTTTTTTTAGTTATGACTCACACAGGAATTTGTTGTGCTTGACTCTGAATATCTGCTATGAGGATTTTCTTTCCAGTGGAAGACAAGGAAAAACTGATTTTCATTCACTAGAAAAAAGTTATTTAAGTCTTAAAAAATAATATCTTCCTATTTGATCACTCTGTCTCAAGCCTCTCCCTAATCCACCTTATAACTATCAAGATAATTTCCCTAAAGCACAGATCTGAAAATATTATCACTCTGCTCAATAAATCCAGTGATTCCCTATTACCTCTAGGATTAAATTTAAACTTCTCTGTCTGTCATTTAGTGTTCTTCACAATCTGGAACCTCCTTTTCTTTTTGGTTTCTTGTACCTTACTTCTCTTCATATAACTCTATAGTTCAGATATAATGTTTTGTCACATACAACAGTTCATGTATTAATAAAAAGGATTTTGCATTGCCTCTTTCTCATACCCAAATATTCTCTTTCCTCATCTTGGCCTTTTGAAACTGCTAGTTTTCTTCAAAACTCAGCTAAAACACCACCTCCTACATAAAGCCTCTCTTGATTCCTTTAGCTGGTGGGCCTTTCTTCCCCAAATTATCCTATATTCATTTTGCACATATTTTCTATATTCTTGAATCTACACCTACTATCTCCTCCATTCTAACAAATTCCTTAGGTCTACTTATATCTTTGTATCTCCAGTGTTGATGGTAGTACTCGACACATGTTGGTACGTAATGAGTGCTTATTGATCTGTGGATTAACTGATTTTTAAAAATCATTATTTCTGATGCAGATGACCATACTTTTTCCATTATAAACGCACACTTATGATAGTGATGCAGACAGCAGGAGAATTTTATTTTTAAAAGAAATAATACTAATAAAGTAGGTTTCAAGTTGAGTTACATCATTCTCACTCTCCCTCCAATTTTATATTTTTATTACTTTCCTTGAAGTAATCCTATTTTTATTACACATGTATTTCCTAAGGTCAAAGACAATGACATTTTTCCAGTGAAGATGAAAGATATGGTACCAGTTTATAATGGTTTATACTGGAGCCTTCAAGATGTAGTATGCATAGTGAACATAGGGTTGATCTTAGAGTTAGGAATACCAGTAATCAAATCTTTTATCTGAGAGATATAGATGACTATAGTGAAACCCTTTAACTCTCAGCTCCAATGAAATCATAGGTCTGTACTGAGGGGAAAAAAATCTTGAACTTCACTCGAAATTTCTGGCATATTAATAAAACTATATCAATGGAATCATGTACCAAGGTATTTTGACATGAAACTCTTGAGTGAAATTTTTTATTAATATATAAAGAACATTATTAACATTAAAAAAAAGCTGACACCTTTTCCCCTGTGTTTACATACATATACATACATACGCAGAGAAGAAATATTAGTCTGTCCTAACTATGTTCTTGAATTCTAAACTTATTTTATATAAGGAAGGAGGGGAAGGAAAGAAGAAAATTAAGTACTTATTAAGGGTAAGGATGGTAGAAGGTAGGCTGGCTTAGGCCTCTCTAAAAAATGGAGATTCTAGGAGGATCTCACCTATGGGATGAGGGAAAAGGGAGCTACTTAACAGAGAGACAATACATGGTAATTAGGCTATGGGGATAGTAGGCTTAATATTCTTATTACAGTAGAACTAAATTAAACATCTTCAATTGTAAGACAACTTTCTTTTTCTGAAAAGGAAGTGAAATGGCATTTGATTCACTCAAAGACTAAATAAGTAAGCATTTGAGCAGCTACTGCTGTTTCTAATCTCAGGGTACTTTTCCAATCCTCCCTTTCAATCCCTATCTGTGATACCAAACCTCCAATCTCTATCTATGATACCAAACCAGCCAATATCAAAACTAAATCGGGAATGAATGAATTTGACACCGTTTTTTTTTCACTCTTATTTACAGTTTAATAGTGGAAAACATATTCTTTCTTTAAACAAAATAACTTATTAGCTTCCCTTAAATAAGTACATAGTCATAACTGAAGTAAAAGTGAGGAAGAATAGAATATATTTGCAAACATGTTTTGTAAGAATATGTGAAAAGTAGCAGTCCCTGTTTGTAACAAAACAATCTTCCTCCTCTTTCCCTTCTGCTACTCATGTCTACACAGAATGTAAACCTTATGCTTCCCTAAAGCCTCTCTCACAACAGATGTTCTTTTTGTCATCCTAGAGCGGTTATAGTGGAAACTACATATCTTCAAGGGCAAAATGGGAGATATTAGGACCCACAATGTCCCTAAAATATATTACTTTTGCCATCCTTTCAAAACACATACACATGCAAAAATGCACTATTATCTGATACATACATATACAAAGTAAGGCACTTTACATATATTACCTCATGTGATCCTCACAACAACCCTTAAATTTGATCCAATATTATTACTGGATACTACCAATATTATTATATTCATTTTAGTAATAAGGAAATTGAGAATTAGAGACATTAAGTGATTTGCTTTGAGTCATACATCAAGTAAATTATTCTTTCCCTATGTCATATATTTACTATTTTAAAAGGAAATATTAATTTAATATCACTTAACTTTTCACTACTATAAAGAAACCTAATAGTAAGTAATGCTATGAAGTATCTTGCAAAGATCATTAGGTATTAAGTTGTTTCAATTCACTTGTTTCTATCACCAGAATATACCTAGTTTTATAAAAACAGAATAGTTGGTACCTTTCAGAAAAATCTCAGTAGTAAATTGTAGTAATGTCACCTCTTTATCCTCTGTAAGAAATGCAATGAATTGACAGTTATCTCCCACTCCCCTCCTACCAACTTCAACACCTTATTCCTCCCCAAACATATTTTATACAAACACAACTGTCAAAATATTGTGGACCTAATTTTGTTGCTCTATTTATCCATTAATGCAAATTCAAACACAATCTGAACTTTTTTGTAATTCCAAAATCTGGGCATGAAAGTCTTGAATTCAGTAACTGTAGGTCATTGAAATAAGATATACATCACTAAAGATGTTAAGAATAAAATAATGGCTTTGTAGGCTGGCCCAACTGATTTTTCCTTTTTTAAAAAAAATGCAATATCAAATCTTATTTTGAAAAGTGACTTAACTGGTACTGATTATCCATTATCATAATAATAGATTAAAAAACCAAAATATTTTTATTGCTACTTTCCCCAGACAAACCACATTAGTGATAATATGCTTTTTGTAAATGTACATCACAAAAATAACACCTATCTTAAAAGCAGGTATATTAAATATTTCCTCTTCACTCATCTGAAGTTTATTTTGAAAAACTCCAAAGTGAAAAGAGTTAACATGGCAGAGCCTAACACAAATTGCAGTGGAGATATAGGAAGCTCTATAATTGGTTCTAAACAGATTAGATCAGCCTAAGGCAAATAGTGAATTCTTGGCTTTAAAAATGTGTCAATATCACAAGACTTAACCATGATTGTACAAAAGCAACAAACACAGATCACTTTAAATGCTTTAGTCTAAGAAAAAATAATTAACATTTTGGGACTTAATACATTTTGTTACTATGCCCTCTTCCACAATAGTTAATAAAAAGTTTCTTTCCAGAACCTACAGAGTGATGTCTTTCCTGACAAAACTGCAGTATCTTCCTTCTTCAGTCACCCATAACATTGCATTAAATAATATATTTAACACTGCAGCTGTCATTTAAACTCAGATTTATAGAAAAAAATGAAGAAAAGATCAAAAAGTTTATCCAATTCATCCTGTAAGTTTGGATTAAACCAACTGATACTGTTCAAGAAATGTCAGCCTTGATCAAGCCACCTGCCAAAAGACTTTTCCATAGCCTTTTTGTATTCTATTAGGAGTCCTCAGTCTAGGCCTTGTTTCATAATAACAATAGCTACATTAACAATAATAAACATTATTCACACAAAGACTATTCTGAAGAATAATAACTTAACAGCTCTTAAGTGCCTTAGCATTGCCTAAACATAAAGTGAAGTGTTTATTATGGACAGTTCATGATGAACATTATTATCACCAACTCTACACTTGGCATACATAAATAAATGATAAAACAGTGTAATGTACCTATGACTTAGAAACTCACAGTTTCAGCCCCAGATGTGTCAAAAACTTGTTTGGTAAACAAAAGGAAACCTCTCTCTATCTTACTTTCCTTGTCTAAAAAATGGGATAACTCTTGCTCTATCTAGCTTATTGGCTTTCTGTAAAGTTCAAATTCAGTAATATTTATAAAGTACTTTTTAACTACAGAGAAATACTTAACTTATTATGCCAGATACCTAGACAATATTGAGCTACTTTGTACCAGCTGTTACTTAAAATCACAAAAACCCCACTTAACACATAATTCTGGGGGTGGGAGAAAAAACTTCTTAATAAGCTACTTTTATGGCATATCCCTTTGGTCTTCATTACCACAAAGCAAATATATCCTCAGCAAAAATTCTTTGATGAGACTCAACAAAGAAATAAATTTTCATAACTACATTGTAAATGTAATAAAGTTATCTGTGCTTTGACACAAAATATGAAAACAGCAATATTTAAAAAGAAATATTAGTAATAACTAGAACCTTTCTATTTCGAAACAGTACAAATTGATAAAATATAATGGGTTTAAGGTCAAGAATAGGAGTCAAAAGCATCTTGATTTCAAAGAAGAAAAATAACCATCATAACTGCTATTCTAGCAGTGGTTTAAAAAAAATTCATGCCTAGACTAGGAGAAAACTTAAGTACCTAAGGCAGAGTGAAAGTTCTTCTCTTGTCATTAAGTCCTCTATTCAATTACCATTTATTGGGATAATTAAACACTGAAAAGTGATGCCAGGCTAATTGTTAGATTATGATAATTACATGTCTTTGCTATGCTACAGCTGATCAAAATAAGATGTGGTCCCATGCACTTAGCTAAAGCTGCTCTGTAATCGTTAGACTTCTTTAGAAAGCCTAGTCATTTATTACTAGTTCATTACAAATCAGGCAAAGAAGCTTATTATTTGTAATGCTTTTTCCTCTTCTTTTCTCAACACAATCTGCTGGAATAAGACTCCCAAAAGGTGAAGCCCAAACTTTTGCCTCTGACTGGCTCACTTCCATCACAATTACACAGCCGAGTAACATCAGGCTCCTGTGTCTAAGATAGTTCACTGAACTGCTTCAGAATACCCAGCAGCTACCCATCACATTGGCAGGAAGACCTAAGGCCTCTGTGAACTGTGAAATGTGTCACACTGAGTCACATATAGGGACAATTAATCCTTTGACATCCTGGACCAGTGAATCTTGTTCTAGGGCTGATCAAACTCTTTAGTTCTAGTGTACTTTGCTCTAGTTTGGGACTTTACCCAAGGTTCTACTAACTGCACTCTTAAAAATTTTTAATTGGCCCTAGATCAGTTGTGTATCTTTCCCACGCTAGGAATTCAGGTTCTTGTTTAAAAGTTTAGGACAAGGCTAGAGTAGGTATCTGATTTTTGAAAAGGATATTCCAATCTCAATCTTTGATGGTACTGTTCTCACTTGGAATTTTGGTATCAGGAATGACTGATCTTCCTAGGGTCACTGCCAAAAGCATGGACAACATTCGCTCTCATCACCATGATGGAAGATTTATCCTCAAGAACATTTAACCTCCAATATGATCACCACTGGGCATTGTCCATTATATTCCTACTATGTCAAGCAAAATAAGGTTTTTATTACCTCTGTCAAGAGGCAAAAGTAGAAGTTACGAAGATTTTCTTGAATTAAGCAATAAGATCCAACAAATTTTTAGACTTGTCACTATTCATGGAACTTCTTACAGATTCATGGAATAATTCATTTTCAATCTACAATTTAGCTCTCTTCTACTAATGCCCCCTTTCCCTTTTGTTTCTTAGGAAAATCTCTGAAGATGAAGAATTATGATTATTATTGACTGAACTTGGCTAAATGCTCAATGGAAAAGAAGGCGAATAATGGGAGGCAAGGTAAAGATGGAGGAAGGAAAGAAAGAAAGAAAAAAAATAAGGTCCTTAGTTAGAGAAGGAGGAGTAAGTAGGGCAAAGGGGAAGAATTGTATTTTTCTAAATAAGAATATTGACTATTTCAGAACACTAAAATTAATTCACAAGACTGAGAAAACTGTATATTATCACTCAAGTACTCTGTTATCTCACAATTTCAGCAATGCTTTCACCCAGGAGATAAAATGAAAGGTGTTACAGAAAAGTCACATGCTCTTCTTTACCTTTCTTTTACCCTGGAAAAAAGAATAGATTATGCTATCATTCTTCAAAAATAATAATAAAGTGCATTCTGATGTGATGTCAAAACAATGCTTAAAATGCCTTATTTTACACTAGTATATGTGAAGTTATGATTTTGTATTAGCATTTGTTACTAGCCTCTGGCTAGAAACTCAAGATGGGAGAGGCACTTTAGGAAAACACATAAAAAATGTTTTGTATCACTCAGTAATACTGTTTCCTCACCACATTCATTACAATGATGTTCATTCATATAACTGGGTCCTATATTTACTTTTATGGCCTATACCACAGAAAGTTAGAGGCAAGAAAAAAATGCAATCATAAAAGTAACCCCGAAACTAATTTCTTTTCCCTGAGGGAACATAAGGTGGAAGGAGAAACTTTTTTTTTTTTAAATCAACATTTATTTCCTATAGATAAATCTGGACACTTAAGAGATACTTAAGTATTATAATGGCCTTAACAGCTTAAATACTTGTGTTTTTTGCTGACAGAAAACATTTTCTTCTTTCTTTAAAATAAATTCCACTATCCCACAAATCTATGTTCGGAACAGGATTGCAGTTCAAAGTAAACACACATGACCTTCTTGATCTTAAAAAAAAATTGTCTTGTTTTCATCCCTGATGAAAAGCTCTTGTCCAGTGTGTAGGGTTTCGAGGCACAGTTTTACCAAGAAATGTAAATGATAAATTAAGAGGATGACAAGGGACACCTCCATATTATGGGACACTTCAGCTCATTGATCAAGAAGAAAATAAACTCATTTTTGATTTCTTGCAATATCAGCATGTTGAATCGCTGTTATTGCAGCTTTTATCTCTGTACAGATTTTCATGGCTTTGGGAAGTTAACATTCTAAAGTGGTCCATAATGGAATAAAAGAAAAAGAAAATAGAAACTATGAGTTATTGTGTTAAAGATATTATTTTTATTTTTTCATTAAATTTTAATGCTGATTGATTCTGGTAAAAAATGTTGGAATATTACTCCAAAAGGAACATGAAAATCAGCCTGGCATTCAGAATAAAATCTGCAACTCATCTAAGAAATAATAACATCTGTGATGATATCTTTTTGCTAGATTTATTTATAGAATCTGTTCATAGGACCTTAAATTATTATTTAAATTCAAATAAATAAATTCAAAACAAATATTGATTTTTAAATCAAGAGGGAAATTAGATTTGCAGATGTAGAATAGGAAGTGCATCTTTCAACAAGGTTCCTGGAATGCTAATGTACAAGTTAATATAATATTCCCATGAAAACAATCTCAATTGCTCCCACTCAAGACATATAACATACAGTTCATGTTTTTGAAAAGATTCACAATTACAGCAAAGGCATACCCTAGACATTAGCAGAAAAATTTACATCTTTTATACATATATGCATATTTTAAAAAATAACAAGAGAGCTACCTAGTAATATGCTAGCCATGTGTCTAACATGGAAGACATTGCCTATAGAGCTTAATAAAATGCAGATCCATGATCAGTGTTATTAATTCAGCCAGGAGGCATGTACTGATGTACATAATGAATGAGGAGAACAATTTTCCATCTTGGCAACTCAACTGTTTAATGGATGGAAGGCAAGTAGACTGAAGTTCAAATCCTGCGTCACTCATTATGTATACAAGTTTCAGTTTCCTCCTCTATAGAAAGGGAAAATAAAATAGTACCCACTTCTTGAGATTAATGAGGAATAAATGAAATATGGATAAAATATTTGCAAGCCTTAAAAGGCTACATAAATTTCAGTTAATATTGTTATCATCATCATCATTCCTAATGTTTTGGCATTCTGTATGTATAGACAAAAAAAGAACACTAACATAATAGGATTAGGAGCACTCACCAATTTGATTAGAATGAGCAATGTGCCACAATAAGGCATGGAAAGAAGGTCTGGAAATCTGTATGTGGCCAATTAAAAAAAACACTAGAAATGTCTTTTTCTAAAAGTACTACCTTAAGGAAGGAAACTAAGATATCCTAAGTGTACAGTGGATCAAGCAACAAAACATGGACCAAAAAAAATAATTCATAATGGAATTTTATATTGTAAAATTACTGTGCCATAAACAGAAATTTATAGCATGTAAATCTAAGATATTATTCCATCAGCAACTTAATTTCAAGCACAAAGAATTTTGGGAGGAGCATCACCATTTAAATTATTTGAGTAAGTTTTTGTTAATCCTTAATTAATGCTTGTACAGGTCTCAGAAACATTTGGAAGTACTGTAGAAACATGAACTATTGCTGCTATATGATAGAAATTAGAACACTTTAAAATTCATACTCTGTAAGGAATTGTTTTGATTTCAATGACAAGAAGAGAATTTATAGGACAGCTCAAAATTGGATATATAACTCCTATTCTTTTTAATGGCAAATTCCATTCCTGCTTCTCCAAGCACTCACTGAATTGAAAAATGGAATTTTCATCATTAAATTAGCAGCTGTTTATTTACTGCATCCATAAACTTTTCTAAACATAAAGCAATCTGGATTCAAAATATTTTTTTTGCCACTGTTGTCAATAAAATTAAAATAAAAACTTCTTACTTCAAAAGCCTTTAGCCTATTTGTTTTTTTTTGTATTCCTAAACACAATAACTATATTCCAGCACTCAGTTATAATAACTACAAAGTTGATGTTCACAGCATGAATTACTCGTTTGTTAGAGACAGATGACAGGCTACCTAACCAAAGAGCTTTCTAAGGTTTCTGTACTTTAACAAATTTCATATGGGCCCTAATTCTGAGTCAGATGTCCTGGGATTTCTCACTTGTTATCTGTGTTACCTTGGATAAGTCACATTCCTGAGTTTCCATTTCCTCAATCTCTAAGATATCTTCCAACTACAAACTTATGCCCCAGTGATATTTAAAAGAAAATTCTGCATATATTAAAAAGTTGTTAATTCTGCATCATTTAATATTATTAAGGCTTTTTTTTTCCTTTTTCAATATCATGAAAAAGAAAAAAATATATACAATTTAGCTCGTTTTCCTATAAAAAGTCTAACTCATCATGTTACTTTTAGGTGCATTATTTTCCAAATACAAGTTTCCTATGTTATATAACTCTAGTTCAATGCCACTTTTATTGCTCTAATGAAACACTAGTATGACATAATGATAAAATACCAAGTGTATTTTGGGAGAATTAAATGTTGCCTATTTTAAAAATAAAACAATAAATGATAAAAATACTAAAAGTACATATTTGAGGGCATTTTAATTCATTTTTACCTTCTGGATTAAGAGCATTTTTGTGCCCAGAAGGTGAAAATGAATAAAAATAAGATAGATAAATCTTTTCTTCTCTGTTTTATAAAGAAAACCTGTGTAATATAGCGTAGTCTCTGGGATGGAAATTTTGCAGGGTTTACAAAAAGTGTAATAGGCTCTTCAGTTACTATAAAAGTCAACATTGTAACTTTTACAAACTTCTCTATCAGATCTCCAACTTTAAACCCTAGAGTTCCCTCTAATACCAAATGCTACCAAATATCCAAGTTCTTCTAAACATATAAATCATTATTCAGCAGTGCCACATCATGTGTGACCTTGGCTAAATGATTTCTTTGGACGTCAATTTTTTAATTTGTAAAATGAAAAAAAAGTAAGCTACTGTCCTGTAAGGTCTCTTCTACCTCAAACAATATGTGAAGTGTTTTGTTTTGTTTTGTTTTGTTTTGTTTTGTTTTTTAAAAGGCTGTACTACACACTGTAGATATCACATTGGAATCTAAAAATAATTATAATGCTACAAACATACTAAGATTAAAAATAGCAGTACAACTTGAGACTAGAGATGTAAAGCAACAAATAAATCTAGTTGATATAGCTGGGGAAAGAAACATTCTTCATGACTTTTTAAACCATGCTTATAATTTAATTCCTGATTATAATAACTACAAGAATATTTTAAGGATCTTTGATATTATTAGCATGGATAGCTCCTAGTATGAAAACTCTCTTCAACAAATGCAGATTGCAATGTCAATGACTTAATGGATTAGTTCTATAGAGTTACCAAAAAAACAAAATCAAATTACTTGCTCAATTACACAGCTAGTAATTATTGGATAGGATTTGAACTCAAGTCTTTGTGATAACAAACTTATTATCCTCTGCTATGTTCTAATAAATCATAAATGCAATTATATAAAATACCATGAAGATTGTAGACTACAAAAAGAAAATATCAAAGAATAAAAAGCAACCATTATTATATTAAAATATTATGAAAAACACCTTTCCAAATGTCTTAGATCTCTTTGATGAAGAGCACAAGTTTGAAGGATTGCAACATCTGTTGTCGTCTTATAAGACATTTATGTACAAACATGAAAAATGAAAGGTAGCTGAAGTCTGTTGAGTCCCACTAGTTTGCACAAATACAAAACTTGATTGGACATGGGTAGAGACATGAAAAGAATGAATATTTTCCCCCCAGAAATCTCTAAAGATGTGAGGAGTTTGCTCAAGACATTATTAGTATGAAAAAAACAAGCATTTGAGTAAAAGATTTGATTCACTTGATATTAGTTACTAATTGAAAATCAGGAAAACCTAAGTAAAAAGTTGGATTTTTTTTTAATCCTTAATTCTTTAAACTCTGTTAGCATAGTTTATAAAATTGGGAACTTTCTGGAGGCACCTGAGAAACTGAACTGATTGAACATATTTCAGTTTTATGTACATTTAAAGGATATATCAAATTATGGGAAGGAACTATTATTATTGAATAGTTTACTACAGAGAATAAGATTCAAAAGGTTTTTGAAACAATTCATATTACGACATGGATATTCTGAAAAAAAAGTAGTATTTTTCTGACCACAAAAAAATATGTTACAATTCTTTGAAAATATACATTTCTCTTAACTATCTCAATGATCTTTAGGAATGTTCCTGATTTCAAGTACTTTGTCATCTACTTTGCTACAATTCCAGATTAGGATTAACCTGCATGTCAAGAGTTAATTATGTAGTAACACTTCAAGGATACCCAAGGGCCAATTTACCAAAAGAATCTTGTTCAGTCACTTGTATTTCAATTCTTAAAGGCCTTTTGCATTTTAAGTGGGTTAAGATATTATGAAGTTGGGAACAGAAATGATTAGATAACATTATACATTTTATTTTTTTGTCAAATTTATCTAATTTAACTTATCTGCTCTCATCTAACACTATCCAGACAAAGATCTATTTACCCTAGAAGAGATGATCTATAGAATGAAGTATTGTTGGGGAATGAAGTATTGTTGGAGTACTAAAATGGAAGACCCTAAGCTGCCTAATAACAATCCTAGTCATTTTATGTTTTGAAAGAAGTAGAAAAATTAAGACAAATTTGTCCAAATCCAGATTTTTTAATTAGGATAGTCCTATTCCTATATATTGCAGCATATGGATTATCAGTGAAACTTCTGTAAATAAACAGAACCTATTTAATTTGCAATTTTGCATTGTATAATGAAGAGGTCTGGCACATATGTAGAATACCCAGGATGCTATCTCAAGGACAAGGACGCTATATAAAGCCTCCTTATGAGAGAACTGAAATGGCAGATGGAGAGATAGACTGTGGACCATTCAGAGTCCTTCAAAAAGTAGTTCTGATTAGTTCAGCATGTGTTGAAGAAATTTGACTGGCTACAAAGTTATTCAAAGAGGTCTTTTAGTTTTATCTAAAATGTCTTTGCCTCATTCGCTTATAGAAGTTCTCATTGACTATTTTACTCAGTGGAGTGAAATGTCCAAGTTTGGGCTATCTGAAAAGATGGGAGAGAAATCCACAGGAAGTTGAGAGTCTGATCCAAAGTCAAATGCAGTAGTCAGTTCACTCTTGAGAAGCAAGAAGCAATCTTCAAGAAGATGTTTGGGTTTCCTGACGGCAGTTTAAATAAAGATATGTCTGGCAGAGACATCAGCCTTAAATATGAACTTGTTAGAATCAATGCTAGGTAGGAATTGAAATAAGTTAAGCCTACTCCTGCTGAAAGAGTCAGATAATACAGGACAGAGTATGCTCCAGAATTGTAGAGGGAAATATTTGTATATTTCTTCTGGTTATGAATTGGAATTAAATATTCTTTTATAAAAGCAGATTGACACTAACTGGTTAAAGAGGAACAGAACAGAGTCAATGGGGGCTCAAGCCTTTGGCAAGAAGAAAAAGCTGCTTTAATCCCCCCAGGTTAAAATGGTACCCTGAGGGGAGATATAGCCCAAAATTGTTTTTTGAGAAGTGAGATAGAATACTCACTACATTTAGATTTCACTTCAGGAATTCAGCATTGTGGATAGACTAAACTATACTACATTCCCCTGCCATTTACAGGAATCATATGTTTATGACATCACATCAAATAACATTAAGCTCCTAGAGAAAAAGAAATTTTCCATGCCCTTTTCTGACACCCCTGAGTGCTATACACATAGCAGGAACATAATAAATCTTTGTTGATTAAAAGTAGGTACAACGTGTTTGAATAATACTCACTCTACTTAATGGCATTGTATATAATTCTTCATTTTCCTCCATAGTGCAGGAAAAAATGACTTACATTTGTATGGCCCTTTACAATTTTCAAAACACTCTTAAATATTCTTTCTCATCCTAGAGTCTGTTCATAATAGTGATTAATAATGACTCAAGATGCATTACTTCCAACTTTGTTTATATCCTCTTTTTGTTTCCTCATCTGTGGTTCTTGACCACATCTTTCATAGTTAAGAAAAATTATCTAAGGCTTAGAGACCTTTTCTCAAGGATGGATAACAATGCAACACTTTAGCCTGTGCATTATAAAATCACAAATTCATAGCTGGAAAGGAACTCAGAGATAATTTTGCTCATTCCTCTCATTTATAAGTGGGAAAACACATCTAGAAAGAGTATTCCTGGCTGTGGCATTGATTTTTCCAATCATATGTAGTCTTGTGAAACTTACCGTGTGTGAGTCACTGTTGATAACCTACATACTATATTATAACCTATTGATATTTATCATGAGTCTTTCCATTGCTCTTAGTCACTGGGAATTTTTATTCTTCTTATATGTTTAGCACTGGTTCAATAAATGTTATTGCTTAAGTCAAGAAAATCAACATGAGAATTTATATGGCTCAATACAGACTCTTCAACTTCCAACCGCATTTGTCTTTGTATAATGAATATCAATCAATGAATTGAAACTGATATAACTGAAAACAGCCAAGCTGCTCTCCAAGTAGAAGTCTTGTTTCTCAGAAACTTCAAATGGCACAGTAGGTCAAAGGTCAACCAATCAATCCAGCTATAATCAAGCACCTACTATTATACTTGTCAGACTCTGAGCTTAGTGATGAAAATAAAAAAGGCAAAAAATAAATGTTAAAATCCTTTCCTTCAAAGAGATTACAACTTCAAGGATGATGGCAACATATATAGTCATACACAAAATATATGCAAAATTATTTTTGAGAAGGGCACTAGCTTTTGAAGGTAGCAGAAAAGATTTCACAAAAAAATGTAACCAGTTGAATGTTGAAGAATATTAGGAATTAGAAGAGGCAGGAGAGAAGAGGGTGTATATGCTAGGCATGGAAGGCAGTTTGAACAAATGCAGAGATAGGAAAAATATTTCAAAAGACATTTGTTAAGCACCTACTCTCTGGCAGTCAGTGCTTTGAAAATACTATTCTCATTTGATACTCATAACAACATTAGAAAGTAGATGCTATTATCATGCCCCTTTTATAAATGAGGAAATCAAAGCAGACAAAGATCAATTGATTTTTCCCGGGTCCCACAGACCCCTGTCTGTGTACAGATGTGTCTCAAGTCTTCCTGATTATAAATCCAAGCCTCCATCCCTTTCATAACTCAACTTCCTCTAAAAATGGAGTATCATGTATCTGATGAAGAGAGAGAAGGACATTTGGAGGGAATTTAGAATGTGAGGAGGCGAGTAATGTCAAGGCAAGTAATGTAAAGGCAAGTTCTTAAAAAGATATGTGATCCAGGACAGATCATGTATTATCTCTCAGTCTGTTTCCTCATCTTTAAATGTCCTTGCCTACTCCCACTTAAAAGTGACAGATAATAATTATAGAAAAGATACTAAGTATAGGATTAGTGGCATACCTAAATTTTTGAGGTACAACTAAAACATAAATGTATCCCTAATGATATACGTTTACAAAATAGAAAAGGAAAGGAAAACTGAATCAAATAATCATCTTTAAAAATTAGGAACTCAAAATAAACACAAAAGAGGAGATATGGAAAACTAGAGGACAAATTGGTAAATTTAAAAAAAATAGAAATCATAAGTAAATCTAGAAGCTAATTCTTTTTTTAAAAAAAACTGGCAAAAGACGTTTATTATTAGAACTGAGAAGTTAGCTTTTGCAGGCTGACTTCCTTAGTGGCAGGGTCCTGACAGAAAAGTAAAAATCTAGCAGAGAAATCCTCTAGCAGGGAAAGTGTCTAGTAGAGAAATCCCGACAAAGAGGTAAATAAGCTCCTGTTAGGGAAATAGGTAAGAGAGATAAAGAGGAGTACTGCTGAAAAGTGAATGTCTTTTCAGTGGGCAGAGGATGACAGCTATGCCAAGAAGAGAGAGTGGTTCCTTGGCATGGCATGTTCCTGCTTTTAGGTCCTCTGCCAAAGCTAATTCTTTAAAAAAGACTGACAAAATTGATGAACCTTAAGCTAGTCTGAGTAAAAATTTGGCAAAAAAAATTTAAGCAAATGAACAAGGTGAAATCCCAACAAAAGTAAAGAAATAAAAAAAAGAGTGATAGGTTAAAAAAATTGAACCTTTAATAACTTCTTAAAATGTTGACCATTCTTGTGAATATATCCAGCCATTCTGGAGAGCAATTTGGAACAATGCTCAAAAAGTTGTCAAACTGTGCATACTCTTTGACCCAGCAGTGTTACTACTGGGCTTATATCCCAAAGCGATCTTAAAGATGGGAAAAGGGACCTGTATGTGCAAGAATGTTTGTGGCAGCCCTCTTTGTAGTGGCCAGAAACTGGAAACTACGTGGATGCCCATCAATTGGAGAATGGCTGAATAAATTGCTGTATATGAATATTATGGAATATTATTGTTCTGTAAGAAATGACCAACAGGATGATTTCAGAAAGGTCTGGAGAGACTTAAATGAACTGATGTTAAGTGAAATGAGCAGGACCAGGAGATTTTTGTATACTTCAACAACAATACTATATGATGAGCAATTCTGATGGACGTGGCCATTTTCAACAATGAGATGAACCAAATCAGTTCCAATAGAGCAGTAATGAACTGAACCAGCTACACTCAGCGAAAGAACTCTAGGAGATGACATAGAATTCCCAATCACTCTATATTTGTCCGCCTGCATTTTGGATTTCCTTCACAGGCTAATTGTACACTATTTCAAAATCCGATTCTTTTTGTACAGCAAAGCAAATGTCTGGACATGTATACATATATTTATAATTTATACTTTAACATATTTAACATGTATTGGTCAACCTGCCATCTGTGGGGTGGGGAAGGAGGAGAAAAATTAGAAAAAAGGTTTGGCAATTGTCAATGTTGTAAAATTACCCATGCATACATCTGGTAGATAAAAATTATTAAATAAAAAATGTTGACTATTCTTTCACTATCTAAAGTTTTTAAAAGAACTACTGAATCCCTAAACTTCAGTTTTAAGAATTTAAGTGTATAACGCAGAAATGCTCAAAAAATATTTTACACCTGGTTCATTCTTACTTACTACCACATCTGCATGACATCTTTGATTCCAAAGATTTTGGAAAGCTAATTATATGCCCAAGTACAGATAATTTGGCCTTTCCCAAAACCGTTTACAATATGCTGAACAGATGGAGGTCATTTTCTGTATTTCTAATTTTCCCTTTCTTCTGTGATAAGAAAGATGTTGAAAAAATTAACTTCGTTTCTATGCACAACAGATTCCTAGGTCATAGTTGTGTTTAAAATCATGTTTTTAAATAATTCATAATATCAAAGATAAATATGAACTCAAGATGGACAATTATAAAAATTTTATGTTTTAATTGTTATATTAGGAGAAAGAACATGGAACAAAATGGAGTTTGGTTTGGAATTTTTATAGTTTTTCTCTTCATTAAGTATCTATCACTGAAATGATTAAGACTTTTCCTGTACTGTTAGGCCACTGTATTCTTTGGTCAGGATTCCAAAGGTAAGATATTCCTCCTTCTAGAATTATTTATCTGGCTTATAAATTATACACAATTTACCGCCTTGAAAACTGAAACAATCTGCTTCATTTATTCTTCACTTAATTAAACATATGGGACAAAAACCCTATTGGGTGGTAGCTATGATCTTCCATGTTCATAGATTGTCCAAGATTTATCAGATTCTACAAGCCAAACTGAAGAGCCTTGCAGAATAGTTGTATAATTTTCTATAATTATTATCTATCACTTTTAAATGGGAGTAGGTAAGGGCCTAGTTGTATGTTTTTGTTTGATAATTACCTGACCCAAATTTGAAGAGTTTCATTGAAAAGAGTTGACCATCAATTGATATATTTTCTCAATTACATGAATTCATGAAATCAACTAAGCCACAAAAGACATACCTGCAGACACAAACATAGTAAAAATAGATGATTAAAACTATGATTCTTTGAAATTGAAAAAAGCATGGTATTGTAGAGTTGTTTCAATGCTTTATACTGTTCCATATCTTTTTTACTTCTTTATAATAAACAAATTTTCTTCATAACTAGTTTCTTTTTCTTCTGTCTTCAAGTATATTCATTGTTACATTACATGCATAACATTCAAAAATAAATCTGAAATATTTTTCTGGATCTGCTCTTTAAAATATACCTAGAGTAGGGCACAATTGCTCTTTGGCCTTTTCTTTACATTGAAGCATGAAGGGTGAAAATAAGGGGGCTGTACACGTGTATGTAGCTCATTCACAAAACCATTCAACAAAATGTCCATTATTGAAGATAAGTCAGTCCCTGTTCTATAAGAAACATAGCTGATTTATCCCTCTTTGGGAGGGGTGTTTATAATTAAAAATGTTTATAATGTTGATGTGACTTTTAAAAAACTGCTCAAATCAATAGAATAAGTGAATTATAACCATGACTAATAAGTAGTGAGATAAAGTATTTACAATAAGGAGCATCACTCTTAGACATAAAAAGGTAATTTTTCCAAAGAATTTTCATTTTCACCCTAGGAAATAAAGAAATATAGTAGTCTCTTGGGATCTGATCTCTGAGTTTAAGCCCAAAGGAATAAAAAAGAGCCTTCATCTTTCTGTGTCAAGAATTGTAATAGTTCATAACTATTAAAAAATTCACAAAAACAATTTAAATATTGTTTGTTAGCCTATTAAAAGTTTGTGACATCTCTGCTTTATTATATGGTATTTATCAATAAACTCCTATTGATCTCTACAGGAGTCTTCATATAGAGTCATGCAGTAATACCTATGCACTCGAGCATCAAAGATCTATTTACCTAACATGTGCAATTTGCCCACTTATTCGTGCTGCGATAATATTCTCAGTTTAATTATCCGTAAAGTAAGTAGCTAAATCAGCTATACTGGTTAGTATTCACTGTTTATGTATATGTATGATGCATAAAATCATGTAATGTTTTTCTATTTGCAAAATGATTTTTTAAAATTTCATCATTCAGAATGGCTCTTTTCTTCTATTATATATAATTAGTTATGCTTAGCAGAGAGAGAATTAACCTTTGTTCTTTTCATACTTTTCCATATTTCTCAAATAAAATTGCTATTTTTTGAGAAAGGAGGCCAAATATACACTTTCTTGATTTTTATAGTACTTTGGAAATGTGTATATAGTATAGATACCCACATATATATGAATTGTATAAGTATAGATAGGTCAGCTAATGAATAAAAAGAATGTGAGGGGAAAAATTCACAAAAAGCATTAGTTTTGTTTGAATTTCTATCATAAAGGATTGGTAGATTTAGGGTACACATATTAGTACAGATTAGTGCCACTCTTAATATCCCTGTTATAAATTGAAAATCTATAAATTCCAATCCTACTTGTGGAATTTGTGCATTCTTTTATATATTGATGGGCACTAATTATTTAAATGAAGGTTAAACATCTTTCTTAAAGCAATTAACCTTGAAATGAAAATAAAAATCTTTATGAATGTGATAATTATACTTCCCTAATAGGCTTTAGCCAGTGCACAGGTGTGCACACACACAAACACACGCAGATTTGCTTCTAAAGCTAAAGATTCTGTAACTGCTATTTTATAAAACAAGGTCAGAGCTATACATCTTGAAACTACCTTCTGATTAACTTTTTTTTAAAAGATCACATAAAGAAATGGTACATTTTGACAAGGATAATTGCCTCTAATATAAAATATAAACTCCCTGGATTGGCTTTTAAAGACTTTCACAACCTGGATCCAATCTAGCTTTCTAGCCTTCTTATACATTAAATCCCTTTTTCACCCTTATGGTACAACCAAACTAGCCTTGCTCTTCCTTGCACTCCTCTGTCTCAAAGAATCTCATTTTCTGGTAGATTCATCTCAAGCTTTATTTTCTATATGAAGTCTTTCCTGATGCTCCTCCCTCAAATGTTAGTGCCTTACTTCTCACAGCAATCTTGTGTTTATTTTTAAATATACTTAGAGATTTATATGTTCATTTACCTAATTGAATGTAAGTTGCTTGAAGACAAGGGCTTTCATTTTTTTTTGTCTTTGTAAACCCAGTACATAAAAGGTATTTGGCACAAGATAGAGATTATAATAAATATTCACTGATTTGCTTATAATTTTTTCATTTGAAAACAAAATAATCAAGTATTTTGCAAAAATAGGATCACAGACCAATGCATTCATCTGGTCCAATCTCATTTTACTTATGAGGAAACTAAGGCTTGGTGATGGAAAGAGATTTTTCCCACGGTCATCAGCTTCTATGTATCTCTTACCTTGTGCAGTGATTCCCATATCCATTTATTGGATGTTATTGGACGGCTAATACTAATCTCTTCTGAGCTTTAGTTCTACATTACCACCTTTTTAAGCAACTTGAATTAGATGTTCTTTAAACATCTGAAATTTGACTATTTCCAAAACAGAAATAATTCTTTTTTTTTCCCCAAGTCCTCATATCTTTTGAACTTTCTGATAACTGTCAACTTGGATTATTATCATCCTCCTAGTCACTCAGGCCAGCAGCATTAGTTAACTTCTCTCTCATTTACTACATATATCCTCCAATCCATTGTCAAACCTTACTGTTTCTGCCCTCCATTCTGGTATTTTCAATCCATTCTGACATAGCCACAACTCTTGTTCAGGCCTTCATTCCCTCTCACTTGGACTACTGAAATAGCTTTCTAATTGATATACTGTCTCAAGACTCTTTTCATTCCAATCCATCCTCCACTCAGCTGTCAAAGAGATTTTCCTGAAGCTCAGTTCTGATCATGCTACCCTCAATTCCAGAGGCTCTCTAAAATATATTTAAAAGTCATTTATAAGTTAGACTCTTTCTGCTTGTCTAGTCTTCTTCCACTTTTCTCCCTACTATGTGACTCCATTCTTCTTCCTGGTCCTTGTATAGTACAAACTGTCATCATTTCTCTATGCTTTTTTCTGCTAGCTGTCCCCTATGTGTTTGATGCCAAGTTTTAGTTTTCCTGGATTTCTTTAAGTCAAAGTTCAAATGGCATACTTTACAAGGCATGTTTCTCATTTCTCCCAGACAAAAGTGTCTTCCTTAAGATTGTTTCCCATCTTGTCAATGTTGTAAAATTATCCATGCAGATATCTGGTAAATAAAAACTATTCAAATAAAATTTTAAAAAAAGATTGTTTCCCATCTTCTTGATATATATAACTAGTTTGCATATTGTCTCTTCCATTAAAATGTGAATACTTTTAATTCAGGGATTTTAAAAAAAACTTTCTTTTTATTGCTAGTGCTTAGCCTAGCACATAGTAAGCCTTTAATAAATGTTTTCTAATTAAGTGACTAAGTCAAAATTTCAACCTAAGTCTTCTGATTATAGTTTCAGTGCTAATTCTAAGATATGATATACACTCTATTTAATCTGATAGCTAAAACAACAATTTAAAAGTTTAAAAGTTTTTAAACTTAAATTTTTATTTCCTATTTCAATTAAAATTTCATGTTTTAAACAATTAGATTGAAAACCAAACAAATATTTGCTTTACCTTTATTCTTAAATGTAAGAATCTCAATATAAATTTTCCTATACCACAATAGTACTATGTTCATATATTATCTTCAATAAATCCATATTAGTCTTATGGCTTCCTACTAATGACCATTTTCTTATAGAGATATGCATTATTCAGATGGATATTATTAAACATATCCTCCTTTGCAATGAAAATCTGCAGTGCAGTCATCTCTTTCTTAGTGCTATAAATGGCAAAAGGGTTCAAATAGGCAAAAATAAAGGTTACGTGCTTCTATGAGAGATTCTTATAGTTAATCAGTCATCGTCTTCTTTATTAAGAAGCTCTTGTACCTAGTGAATTTAGACAAACAAACCAAAGAAGTTCATGAATTGTTTAAATGCAATATCATTTGTTCTGTCACATTTGAAAATATTGAAAAAAGAATATTACTGCCAGATTAGTTTGCACCATTATTATGAAATCTGCATTTTACATTGTCTGAAAAGCATGATGAGTATTGTTACATATGTGAATGTTTTAGAAATGGATTTTCCCACAGATTATATCCAGTTTACATTAAAATCACATGTATACACATATATAAATATTTCATATGATATCTGATTTCATCATTTTCAAGCTATTTATCACATAACTAAGTTTAAAATATACGACCAGTTCTGAGGTCTGCCACATTTCTGCTGTTGAAAATGCTCAGAGTCTTGTGGACTCACTTTTAAAAATACCCAAACTCAAGTAATAGAAGACAAGAAAAGCAGGCCCTGATGACAGCAGGTGGAGCATAAAAGGTACTATTGAAATACTTATTGATATGATTCAAGAGTGCTCAAAGCCATCTGATTCTACAGGCCAAAATCAGCAGAGGCCTAACCCAGCTAATTGTCTCCCCTGATTGTGACAGTTTTGATTAGAAGAATAATCAGCTCTCAGCAGCCTGTAGGCAAAAATGCCAACTGAGGATTTGCATGGTATCTTTTTTTGATGATGATGCTTTACAGAAAGGATGCCAGATCACATCATTAACCCACTCTCCCAAACATTAAAGGGGCTTCAGGATGAACAAAGCCAATAATTCTCATCATAATTAGCATAAACATTTTCATTCAGTCACGTTGAAAAGCTTTAATATAAATGAAGCAAATACTGACATCCAGTCTTTCTTGAAATGGAAGCGCTCCTATAATTTGTCACACTAATTCTGCAAGTATTGTGAAATATCAGTGTCAAGTAAGTCACTAAAAATAAAAATTCAGCTTAAAATATATAAAATGTGGCATTGTTTGGACAAGATTGCTAAGTATTCCCTATCAAAATATAAATACACAAAAGAAAAATACTTTTTTGCTTTGTAACCTATCAGATTTTTATCTTTAAAACTAAAACTATTATTTTATGTTTGGAAACTTCATTACAGAAATCTACTGCTTTGTCATCTTTTCCCTTTTTTATCATCAGAATGTAGTACTACCTTACTACCTCACAATTAGTTCTGCATAAAATAATGATTATCAGAAGAGAATGAAAATTTATTATAACAGTTATGCTGATTCTAAGTAAGAACTTAAAAATTGTAAAGGGAAACAAAAATTAGTTGAATAAAAATATTTGGGAGGTTTGAGGGAGTTTGCAATTAAATTTTTAAAAATCTTAAAATTTCAAAAATTTCAAAATGCTTTCATTAATAGCATTTTGAAATTATGACAAAGTAGAAAAATTTGGGGAAATTGAAATACAGAGAATATTTTAGCACATTTTCTAGACCTAGCATGTTCTTGTAGGAATATTAAAATGCTATTTCTATAACTTGTACCTTATAAAATAATCAAATTTATAATATATTTTAAATAATAAAGACTCAGTAAAAAAGCTTGGGAGGATTAAAAACAATCTCTTCTTTGTTCCCCCTAAATTTGTAAGTGGAGGACAAAACTTACTTGAATTGTATTTTGTTTTGTTTTGTTTTCCCCAATACATTGAAATGTGAGCTTCTTAAAGGTAGAGAGTTCTACTTTTCCTCCTATGCCTGGCATTTAGCATTGTGCTTTGCATATACTAAGCTTACTAAATGCATAAGGTGATATTAATAGACTTATATTATTCCATAGTAAATTAGTTGAAAGTCCTTAGTTTATCATATAGTCTTCTAAAACCTAGGAAACAAAGTTATGGAAAACTAAAAGTGGACCACCTAAACTTTCTTTTCATCCAATAACCAAATAATAGTTCACATCAGCAATTGAAAGTTATGATCAAAATGATCTGGAGTGATTAATTGAAGCTAGGTTCCCATTCATCTAACTGATTCAAGAAATGACCATATTTCTATGGGATGCTACACATTTAACTTTTTTTTTAAAGCAATACTAGCACTTAATGTCCTCAAAAAGGTAAACAACACCTGGTCTCCTAGAAAGCATCAATACCCTAAGTCAATCAGAATAATAACTGATTTTGTAGATTTCCAAAACACTTTAAATGCAACCCTGTGAGGTAGATACTATTAGAATTTTTACAGTTGAGGAAACAAAAAGTTGAAGGGCTAGAAGAGGTTAGTTCACTTTTCATAGGTCTACAATTAATCAATACTTGAGAAAGAGTAGAAATTCAGGTCTCCTACTCTAACAATCCTCTTTCTATTGTAATACACTGCATCATAGTATTACTATAGCCATATTATTTTAAACAGATCATACAGACTAGAAAACAGAAGAGCTTAATCTAAAGGATACATTTCTTCTTGTTCTATCTTGATCTATTCAGACAAAGATTTAAGTACTGGGCCAAATTAAGTAATAGAGAAAAAAATATGTCCTCAAGGAATGTTCAATCCAATTGGAGGCTAAACAATACAAGTTAGAATATGTAGAGTACTTAAAAGAGGACAGACGAATGAGAGATTCCCAAGGGAAAGATCAATTCTAAACAGAGGAATATGGAAAATTTTCTCATAGGAGACTATACCTAAGCTATAGCATAGTATGATGGGATCATAGATTTAGATCTGAAAGAGAAAAAAGTCGTATAACCTACCTCTTTAATTTTACAAAGGAGGAAATTGAAGCTCAGAAAAGTTTTATGACATCCACAGTCATGTAGGTAATAACGAAAAGAATGATTTCAAAACACAAAGTGTGGAAGAATTCTGTTTCAGGCATAGGGAAAGACCTGAATTTATATAGAGGGGAAAGCAGTCAATATGAGATCAGAAAATGACTAATAGTATAATTTGACTGAAAAGTAGAATATAACAAGAATGAAAAATAAGACTAAATAGATAGTTGGAGCCAGTTTAAGAAAGGACGTGAATCTATAAGAACTTATATTTTATCTCATTGGTAACAGAAACACTTAAAAAAGACTGATTAAAATTAACTAATAAACCAATATTACCTGAAAAATATATGAGTAACTTTGCTATTCCTTGCCTTCTATTTATGGAAGTTTCTACCTTGACAAAAAGTTCAATAAAGAAATGTTTATCTGTCTATTAGAGGAAAAGCAAAGAAATATGAACTGAACATATTCATATGTTAGCCTTTGACTTAAAAGACACATTTCAAAATTCTTTGCAGAATAAAGAATTTCTAATCAACCCACTAAGATATTTTCACATTTCTATTGGGGAGAGTTTATGAAATTCTAATATTTGAATCTATGAATTCGATACTGGAGACCGGTAACAATGGAAATCTCTGGCAAATATATAAATGAGATAGTTTGATTATCCTCCATTACTCAGAACTGATAAGGGCCTTTACCCAAAGATTTTTATATTTAGATTGAAACCAAAAAATTCCAACTTCTCTCTTCCACCTTAACTCTTCCCTTCTCAGACTCAAATAGGGAAAACGATTTGGAGGAAACACACATTTCTTTCTGCCTCACTTTTAGAGCTTGTCGTAGTCTGGTAATAGATAGATGATTTAATAATTTCTTTCACAAGGTTTCAAATAAGTTATCATAGTAGATAACATTTTTGTCTTGTTAGCCTTAGCATCCTTTCTGATCTACTACTCTTTTATGAAGAAGAGCTCACAATTTTGAGGCACTCTGTTATAAAATATTATCCACTGGTAAAGAAGAATATTTGGAGGAGAATGCTTCATACTCTTTTTCTTAAAGATAGCATTATGCCTTATAGTTCACATTACCAATAAAAATTACAGGAATATATTTTTCGTTCAACACTAATCTACAAACTAAATGAAATCATGTTTCATAAATTAGTTCTTTCTCATGCTCACATTCCATGTGTTGACGTCTGCATGATAGGGCTGGGATGATTACCGCCTGTTGATCTGCAAGGAGCTATTCATAAATGTCAATCTGAAGTTAATTTAACTTATAGCTAATGAGGGTGTGACAGACACTTTTATTGTAAGACTACAGGCCATATTTCACATGTCTCCTAACATGCTGGAACTTGTTTTTGCACCAAAACAGAAGGAGAAAAGGCTGATCAGATGAAAGATTGTTTAAATAACAGTCGGAGCTGGGCAACTCAGCTTTAAGGAGCCAGCTGCTCTTATGCTATAATCTAGGACAGCAAAGCCTGTTTGAGCATGCAAAGATGCAGGCTAGATGTTTTCAATGTAGGTAAAAGTTTGCATGAAAGAATGTGTAGCAGTTAGCAAATAGGAGTGAAATCATTCATGTCTTACTAAACTTCTAGGGAGATAAGTATCCCCTTTAGAATTCTGATTATGATCCAAATGTAATTAAAGTTTTACCAATTGGGGGAGGCAATGGCTACCTGTCTCTGTTAGTAATTTGACAAACCACATATTTTTTTAGCCTGAGGTTAATCAACCAGTCTGTACTTGCCATTGAAACTAAGATTGCTCATATATTTGCTGCTGCTTTCTCTCTTACATCTCTTATTACATATAATGAACATCTGATGTGACAGTTCTATTAGAAATCTAGCCTGCCTTTACAAGCAAGCCCTATGTCACTTACTAAAAATATGCCTAAGATTTTGCCACCATTTTCTTAGGGATAAATGACCTTACAAACACAAAGTCTCATAGTGTTTAGGCTGCCAGACTTTAGAGTCAGGAAGGTAAGTTTGACTTCTTCAGACACTTAGCTATGTTGATCCCAGGCAAACTTCCTCTTTCAGCCTGCTTCCTCAACTGGAAAATGGGAGAGGTATAATAAGACATTTCACAGGGTTACTGAGAGGATCAAATAATAAAAGATATATAAAGTATTTTGCAAATATTTAAACTCGATGTAAATGTTATTGTTTTTCCTTGATATTATTATTCCTAATGTTGATCCCAGAAATCCATTTCACCCCATTTATCAGATTTCTTCAAGGTATTTTCTGTCTTGACCTTGAGAGTGGAGGGAATGTTTCTTTTTTCTTTTAGAAGTATATCTTTCAGAGACTGTTGTATTATTTTATGTTCCTTGGGGTTTCTATGAAGTAGATTTTTCCTCTTTTGGACCAAGGGATCAGTCTAGATCACAAGTGGGTTAAGCACTTTACTTGATTTAGGAATTAATGATCCATCTAACTCATCTGAAAGCTATTACTTTTGCAAACTCAAGTTTTGCCAATATAAAATCCCTAGTCCTCTTGATAAAAAACATAACTTTCATATTTTTAATACTTGAATCTGAATCTGCTTTAAACTGTCACTAGTTTAAGATCAACAAGGGAGGTAAAATCAGTCTAAAATTCTCTTTTATCCCTGATTCTCTAAAATCTTTAATAATGTGAGCTTTGTATTTTTCTTCCAAGCCCTATTTCCCCCCCCAATCCCCCACACAGGAAAACAGTTATGAAAATTAATTTATCAAGCAATATAAGTATGTGAAATCAGTATGTGAAACAGGAGGGGGAAAAGTTTTCTTAATTTTTGATATAAGTTGACATTCCTTCCTTAGTAGAACTCGACCACCTGGAATTTGATACTATATAATGAGGAACTGGCAACAAGTCGCTCTGCAGGACTCTCCACTGAATTCTCATTTAATGGCTATGACTGTCCAACTGCCAAAGACACAGGCACACTATGAAACAGCCACAGGCCATCCTTGAGCCACTCTCACATACCAAAAGGGATATTTATTCCCCTTTTACCACTTGTCTCTACTGTCATATTTTAAAAGGGTGAGGGGATGGAACAAATTTGAAATGGACAATGGCATGTGACTGCCTTTTAGGAATTACAAATAATGAGGGTAAAATTTCAAAGATGAAAATTTATGTTGCAGTTCAATGATATCTCAGAATGATTGTCATAGGAAAACATTCTTATTATTTCAGCTTAATAAACTGCATCAATGAAAATAATTATTTGACTTGTCCAATCATGTACTGTGTGGCCATTGCCACAAAAATGTCTGGTTGTAGTATCTACTGACCTCATTTTGTACCAGTTTTGCTTCGAGAGAGATTGCCTTAGTAAGACAATATCTTTGAATTGAAAGGTAGCCAATAAATAATTACATTCAAAAAATGGTCCCCTTTTGCCAGACAATAGAGACCTTACCATACCCTCATTTAACCCTCCCTGTTAGTATGTGAAAGGTTTGATTTTGAAAGAACTGAAGTGAAACTTTTTTTTAACTTTGCTGCTTTCTACATATTGATGAGGTGAGAAAGACTCTTAAGTGAATAAAAGAAGGAGCTAGGGCCATAGAGCAAAGGATTGTGGGCTCCATCCATTTCTGCTCCATGTCTTCCATTATTGCCTGCTGACTATTTCTGCTCATAAGGGAGCGTGAACTATCCATGAGTGCAAAATGGATACAGCACAAATTGATTCAGTAACATCACACAGATATGTATGAATAATGAGATTCAGTTGCAGTCTGTCACACAGTAAGCATATCAGTGTAACTGATTTATTGAAAACTTGACTGAGGAAAGTCTAATTCATAAAAGAGAAAAATAGTCAAAAGCCCACATCAACTTCTTTTTTATATTTTAAAATCTTTTTCTTCCATAAAATCCAAACTCAAATAAAATTAAATTCTGTAATTTAAAAGGCAGAAAATCTAAAGGGTGAGAATTGTCACATTGTTAACCTACTTCCCCACTACTTAAAAATGAGACTAAATTACTAGAAGTCTGTTATAAAACTTAAAAGTTCAAAGTGATGATAAATAATATCTAATTTTCTGATATAATATCATTTCCTTATATTTAAACAACAAACACTATGGGAATAGTGTCATTAAAATACAGAAAAACAAAAGTAAGCTTCTTTCTCAACTTTAAAAAAGCCTAGGCAAAGCTGATATTAACATTCCCAGATAGCTATGTAGGCACTGTTCATTTTGCAAGATTATCAGGACCCTGTTTATAATGACTGGAATTCAAAATAGAGGCTCCCAATACTGGAATGTAAAGGACATAAAATTTCACAAATTTGTAAACAACAATAACAAATAGTATTTATTATGGTATTTTAATGTTTTTAGAAAGCTTGATGAATATTACCAAATTTGATGCTTACAACAATTCTGTGAGATAGGTGCTATTTTTATCCCTATTTTACAGATGAGGAAACTGATGCTGACAAAGGTTAAATGTCATACTCAAAGTAATCTATTCACTCTTATCTAGTTATTTGCCCCTCTAGAAAATTCTCTTATGGTTTCAAAGCAAAAGGAAATGTCAAATTCCATCAAATATAAATCAAATGAAAAATAAAAGTAAAAATAAGAAGGAATACTTTCAAAAGAAAAATTGAAAAAATTATTATGAGTTAATAGATGTTCCAGCATGTATTTTTTTTTCATAGTTTTCACAAGAAGCAAAGATGTATAAACGTGCATGAGTTCTCCTGACCCATCACTAGCTATTAATTTTTTAAGGTACAAAATTTTTATAGTTTCAAAGAATATTAGGAACTTTGTTTTAAAGATAAAAGGGACTTCAGGGGCAATCCACTGCATGACCTCTCATTTTCAGATGAGAAAAGTGAGCCTCAAGAGACCAAGTAAGTTCATAGAAGATCATAGTTAGAAGAGTTGGTTTCCAGCAGCCATTAAGTCCAGCCAACACCTGATCCATAATCTCCTCTACAATATAATCCAGTAGTTATCTCACCTTCCCTTGAAGATCTTCAGTGTGTGGAAGCCCATTACTTCATCAGACAGCTAGCCCAGATGTTTTGAGATAACTCTAATTGTTAGCAAACTTTTCTTCAAATATAAAATTACTTTGTAAATCATTGGAATCATACTCCATATATTATCTTTATAGTCAGAAAAACTAGGTACCATTTTTTAAAAGGAAAAGAAAAAAATCTACTCCTTTTCAGGTACAGAATATGTATTAAATCAACCTCTTTAAAGCTAAGTTATCTGAGAGAGATACTGGTAAAAGATAAATCAACATCAATCTAAATGAACAAGGAAGATATTTTAGAAGTTTGTATTTTTATAAGTCAAAAAACAATTCTGAAAAAGCAAAGACAAGATTCATATTGACTTAAAAAACAAGACAAAAAGAAAACTAAAAAATATGTTAAACCCAGAAATAAACTGATTAACCTATCTAGATATTTTTGGTTAAAAAAAAAAAAACTACATCTGTAACTTATTTACTGGTGATAAATATATCCTTTAAGTAAAAGACAGTTTAATCACACTCTAAAGTTCTCACCAAACACTTCTATACATTTTCTTCAGAATGTGCTTTTCAAGGATTGATAATTAGACTTTAGGATATATAGCGCTATAAAATCATACTCTATAAAATCATACTATAACCTTGCTTACATGGAGTCTTCATCTTTCCAAAATACAGAAGTAAAAGAGGAGCAGAGAAAAAAAACAAAGGGAAAAACATAAAAAAGAAAAAGAGAAGAAAATGAAAAGAAATAAAGCAAAAAGAAAATATCTTTTTTACAGGCTTGGGTATGGGACTAAGCTCTGGATTTTGTGTTAAGAAGCACAAACAATAAATAGGAATAAATAGAAAACATTTGCTTTCCTGTAGACTTGATTATACTATTTACAATTCAACATTAAATTTCATTCTAAACCACTCATACTGTTTTGTTTTTTAAAAACAAAAACACAACATAATTATACATTATCCTAAAACCTATACAAATGAACTATAAGTAAAACTTTTACAAAACTTTTGCCTTGCATGACTAGAGTTTTGGGGAATCTACTGGAAGTAGTCAACATTGCATGCTTTTCTAATAATGAGCATTTTGTTCATCAAAACTTATTTGTTACAAAATAAATGGGCCATGTTTTTAAAAGACTAAAAAAATGCCATTTTTAGTATTTGGCCAATTTTCTGATAAGAAAGGAAAATGAGGACAAGCTTAAGGACCAAATTAATTGTTTTCCAGAACCCAGATGCATTAGTTTGAGCTAAGACAAGAGCTCTGGTTTACAGATTCTATTTCCCATGTTACAGAAATATTAAATTCACCTGGAAAACTAGAATGATCTTATCTATGTTCTGGTTGTATCTATATTGGGTTTTGTGAAATATTAAGGAGGAACATTTTCTTAAAATGTGTGTCTTCAAGGTAGAGATACATTAGGAATCCATTGCAGGATATCTTTTTTCTATTACTATAAATAACTAAGTTATATGTTTTGAACACAGTTAGCCAAATTAAAATAGAATAACCTGGCTCTATACAGCAAATGATTCTAGAACAACTATGGAGAAGAGCCAGGCTTCATTATTATCCACACATGAGAATCTGAAGATTAGTCAATCATTATTTACTTCCTTTTCTACCTACGCATCCTCTTATGGCTGAATATAGTCTTGTTTTAGATACTTAATGGCTGTCATATTCATCAAGGTTAAATATATACATATGTGTGTGTATGTGTATACATAAAAATAGTAAAGGTTAGGTGGTATTAAGTGTCTTAATGAAGCCCAATTTCTCTCTCTTTCCCAGCATAAACTTGTTCAATTATAAGAAGACAGAAGTAGAAGTAATGAATGGCCAGGAACATTAATCAACCACAATCAACAAGAAAATCACTTTAAATGTGTTGTAGGAATGCTATTATAATTCAAAACAGTTCTTATATGTGGCCATCAGGGGACCTCTAGAAAAAAATAAACCAGGGCTATGGCAACCTTAGCCATGTCCAGATCCCTGTTTCAGAAATAATCTAGAGACAGGCAAAGCTTCAAAGTGCTCTGTACCATTCAGGCATCTCTTTTGGGTTTGTTTGCTTGCTTTTTCCCTTGGTTTAATTACTTGGAAAATACTGGGAGAGGAAGGGAGAAGAAGCAAACTGGGCCTAGATAATATTCTTAAGTATTAAAGTCTTCTTTCTCTAAGGAGAACAGTTTGATTTCTAGTTTGAGCTTTCTACAATAAACTACAATAATTCAGGCCTCTGCCACACTGACAGTTCAGTTAAACCCATAGAATAAAATGTTACAAACAGAATCTTATGTAAGAGAGGAGCTGCCCATAGGCTGAAATTAAGTATCGGTCCCCAAGTACCTAACCTTCACTTTGCACATGGAAAGAACTCTCAAGTGAAACCAAGTACTTGAGTAAAATTAATCATTCTAGAAAAGAGGAGGCAAGGGAATAAAACCTAGAAATCTGCTGCTACAGTTAAGAATTCTGCTTCTAAATCCCAAATCCTAACAAAGATGGCATTTACAGGAGGCCCTCTGCTAATAGAGGTAAATCTTTTTAATGCAAATATTTCAATTAATTAGGCATTCCCATCCCTATCCACATGAGACTAATCCTTGAAGGTACTGAAAAAAACTGGACTAATATTTAATTCCTTGGGGAGGTTTTTTTTTTGTTTTATTTTGTTTATATTTTTTTAAAGGAATGATTCATGAAATGTTCTTGAAACACAGCTTTTCCTTAGGTCACTCTTATCAACAGTAAGAATACAATGTAAAAATTTAAAATATGACCCAAATGATGACTCATGCTGCAGCAGATTTCATTTTCATTCCTCTCCCAAACTCTCCCACAAAGGTAGGTACAATCAGAATTCCTGAAAGTCTTGAATAAAAATAAGCACAATTAAGTCACCAGGTCAACAATCTTTTATTAAGCATCTATTATGTAGTACACATTGTGCTTAAAAATGTGACAATGATTCCACAGAGTTCCTTATGCCAACTACTATGCATTTTCTATTTCTTCCCTAGTTATATTCTGATGTTGGTCATAAACACAAACACAAAAACATAAAACATTATATAAATCAAAACAGAGCATATAGAAAACTCTTAAAAGGACCCCCATCCTCTTCATTAAAAGGCTAAAGTCAATGTTTTTCGTAAGAACATATGAGTTACTTATGAAAACTCTTCTGATTCAAAGACTACACAAATTTATCTCCTTGACCTCATAAAGGGATAAACTGCTATGAAAGGAAAAAACCAACATAGAATGGTAATTATGAAGTCACTGCAGCCAGTGTGAGAGGACTTAAGTCTAACGTCATTAAAAGTTAAATAAACAGGAAGCTTAACTGCCAATCAAACAAAATAAATATATGAAATGTATTAAGTATTTTAAAAGTTCTTGTCTTCTTCAAATGAATATATAAAAAGTTCTGTTTTTCATAACTTGACAATCCAATTCTTCTACAGAGATTTAGCCTTTAATGGACTGGTACATTGTCTTAGAGAGCAAAGAAATAACACAACAGAAATCAAAGAAATGGGTCTATCACTGACTGGAGAAGGTTTTCAATAAATTAGAAAGTAAAAAGACAGTACATATATTTGAGGATCACTCTCTGCTAAACTACTTACTCCTTTTGCAACAAACATTTTTATCAATAGAAGGAATTAAGTTGTACTTGAAAAAGGAAAAATATGGCCTTTGCATCATTTGGATTTGTTTCAATTCTCAGTTCTCCTGGACACTTATTAGTTATTTGTGAAACCTCAAGCATCATTTAATCTCTGCCTCTCAATTTCTTTATCTTTATCTGAGGATAATAATATTTGTTATACCTACTTGGGGCTTTTGATTAAAGCATTTTGTAAATCTTAAAATAATATATAAAAGTGAGCTGCTATTATAGATTTAGAGATTATTGATGGACCATAAGGAAGAAGATACAATTTGTGGCACAGGTGTTATTTTTAAATGCTATGTCACTGCTTGAAACTGTGAAGACAATAGTAGTACATATTGCTTAGACACTTATAATAAACTACCTGGACATGGGGAAAGAAATCCAAATAAAACCAAAGATCACAGATGAAATTATGTAAATGCATGAAGCCTATGCTCTAATCATTTCTTTTTTCCAGTTTTCCTCACATAGATTTGCTTCCTCCTACTTTCTCTTCATTATATCTAATGCCCCAAATGGCTGAAGATTATAGCAATTTCAACATATGTGAACAGAGTAGAAATTAAAATGTTTGATATCTATTTTTTAAATTACTTACATTTCATTAAATATTTTGCTCACAGCTTTGTAAGAGATGTAAACAAGAGGCGAGAGAGTAAAAAAAAATGCCTCACGTATAGCATTTTGTCTATCTTCCCTTTCCATTCCTTTGTTCTTATTGGAAATGTGCTGCCTCCTCATCTTTGCCCCATAGATTCCCACATTTCTTTAAGATTCAACTCAGATACTACCATCTGTATGATGCCTTTTTGTCCTACCTCAAAATTTTGTTCCCTTTATCCCTAAAACATTGAAATTAAGTATTTTGAAATTATTTTGTTTTTCATCCATCTGTAGCTATCTATATTATTAATAGAGCTAGCCATCAATAGGATTGTTAACTCCCAGAGATAGTTGCTTATATTTAGACAGATAGAATGACTTATTTATAAGTACAGACACTGAATTAACAGTATAAATTGACAATAAATTAAAACAAATGGGAACAGCTGACAAGATTGTCTTAGAAAAATTTCCTTCTCTGAAACAAGAAAGCATCGTTTTAATATCAATATCCTATTGATATTAGTATTTGACAATGGATTATATTCATTATACAAAGAATTTAAAATAGGTATAAAGAGATTGTAACAAGAGTGACAAATAATTAAATAAATACAACAAAGAAGAAAAATGATCCTTTTAATGAAAGGAAGGACTGAAGTGACAAAACATAGCATGTAATTATCACACAGCCCATGTGCTATATATTCATGATATCAAGAGGAATAAAAGGCCTCAGCTTGAGTAGCAAGCCTATAAAAGGTATAATCAATATAGGTTATCATTACTATTGTTGAAAGGAATATCCACAATAAATTTCACATATCCATTTTAGCCTATATCCAAATACTAGGAGAAAGGGGGAGTCTGAATACTTGCTAAAATGCAAATACAAATTGTTTTCATCATTGCTATAAATACACTACTTCTTCAAGCAACCTGAGAAGTCTTGTCAATCATTCCATTTCCACATGAACATGGACTTCAAATATTTAATATCCCTTAGGAAGTATATTATACAAATAGTTTACCAAATATATTCTTCATATTTTCAAAGTCTGAATAGAAGTGGTAATGTTATCTTTTTTTTCCAAACTAAAAATTTGTAAGTAAAATTTTCTTAAAACATCTCAATGTTTAGTGATAGAGTGTAACTGATGAAATAGTTTTGTTTTTGTAAATAGGCACTTTGATAAAACATAGAGAAATGAGTGATAATCAGCTAGAAGTGAACTTGTAGACCACCACAGTCTGTCTGACCTTGCCACAGTGATGTCTTTCTTTTCTTGTTAATGTGTCTTTCAACACTCCAACAAGATGTCAGCCATGAGGGAAAGTTACTGCCCTTTTCCTACAATGTACACCAGAGGAGTTTCCATACCACAGAGAAATTACTGCTACTCTCTGGTGAACACTTGTTCATTGCAATTTGACCCTGAAAAGGAAGCAGTTGTACAATACCTTAAAGGCAAAAGGACATGAAGAAAAAAAAATTTTCCCCAACAAATTCTATCTCCTAACACTGCTAACTTCTCTACATCCTCCCCTTTAATCTAAAAGCTTCAGATTTATCCTCTTCCAATTTAACAATTTTCTGGCAATGAAATATAGAGAGGTGATGACTTACTCCAAATTAAGAGGACATTAACAATTAAATGTTAATGTGAACACCATTAACAGCAATGCAATTATAACTGTATTCTATAAAGGGCAATCTGAAATAATTATTCTCTTTTTCAAGTGATAGTTCTAGGAGAATGAGATTCTAAACCTAGAGTTCATTAGGAGGGATAGTGCATTTTAGTGTGCAAACTTCCTTTCTGCATTAAAGACGATGTTATTTCACCATATGTATTTGCAACTGAGAGATGAAACCAGCATAATCCTAAGGGATACACATTCTTCTAGTCACTAGTCAACTATTGTAAAGGTTAAGAAGATTCTTCTATGAAGCCAGAAATCATCTTCTAAGCTTGTAAAATGAACCAAAAGAAATAGACAACCTGAGTTCTCTAGGTGGTGGTTCTGTGGATAATGGACTGTCCCCAAAATGCACATTTCTCAGATGTGCCTCAGCATTTAGAATCTACCCAAAAATGCATACTGCCCTGCAATTTAAGTTGCTTAAAGGTAAAGACAACATAGGTAGACTGTTAATATTTTCATTTATTAAGTGTTTTAATAATAAGACAAAATAGTCAACTATTAAAAATATAGATCATAGTCTTCAAATGATTTCCTAACCTGTCTTTCCTAAACTCTTTGTGAAAGCTGTTAAATGAAAGCTAAAATGGTATGACTTCAATTTTGTTTTTGTTTTTTCTCTCTTCCTCATTAGCTAGTAGAAATGATAATGGCAAATACTTCACTTTTCACCGTTTCCTCTCCAAACTCCACATTTAGTTATCTATTACTTAGTTTTTGTTTATTTGTCTATTTTCCTTCCAAATCTCTCCAAATTATTCCTTATTCTCCTACTACAATACTTGAAATACAATGAATGACTTTAGTGAATTGTTCAAGATCACACAGAGACCCACTGACATTCAAGCCCAGTTATTCTAAATTCAAATATCAAGAATTTGATTTCTTTCCATTACGCAACAAATTGAGTTAGCTGCCTAATTGAGTTAAGATCTGAATTCACATAAATACATGCATATATATATATACACATATATATATAAATATTCATTCACAAATACATATATATGTATATATACACAATACAGGTATTGTATAATTGACCATATCTAATAATTTTGTGACAGCTAGGTAGCACAGTGGACAAAGTGTTGAACTTAAGGTTAGGAAGACCTGAGATCAAATTTGGCCTCAGACACTTATTAGCTGTGTGACACTGGGCAAGTTTTTTGCGTTTTTTGTTTTTGTTGTTGTTGTTGTTGTTGTTGTTTTTAACCAGTTTTCTCATCTGTAAAATGAGTTAGAGAAGGAAATGGCAAACAATTCCAGTATCTCTGCCCAAAAAAGCCCCAAAAAGATTTATGAAGAGTTAAGTATAACTAAATAACAACAAAAGATCATTTTATATGTTTTGATCTGATCCTTCCAACTAGATTGTGAGTTGAAAGTAGGATACAAATTTAATATTTCTATTGAATTCTATAGTACAAGTGAAATTCCCAATAAATACTTAACTGATTGCTGCATACAAATCATCTGAATTATTTTAACTTTGATTAGCATGTTGCAAAATTAAAAGTTGATAAATAACACTAGTTCTAAAAGAATGATCACTGGTAAATATAACAAAAGTTTGATAAGTATATGTAATATACAGTAACCAATAAAATATCTATTTATATTTTATATTTTTGCTACTATGGATAAAAGCTTGTTTTTGAATCTGAAATACCTAAGTTAAAGTCTTGTCTTTTATTCATAAAAGGTGAGAGATCCTGAACATGTCTTTTGAATTCTAAGTGTCCCCAGGTAATCCTTAAAGGCACTTTCACCAGGGGCTCCAGACACAGAAGAAATCATTAATCTAAAAAAATAATAATTGCTGCTTAATTATAAAATTAATAGTAGTATGCTCAAATCCCAATCCATTTTTCATATCATAAGGGACATAGGCAATGATGTGAGGGTTAATAGAGATTCTATTTGCTCAGAGATTACTGTAGTAGCCTGTCATACACAAAAAAACATCAGTAGAGTACAGTGATAAAGTAAATGCTTATTTGAATATAAGATACAGGACAAGCTGCCCCCCAAAAAACAGTAGCAATAAACAGTTTGCTGTTCATTGTGAAGAATAGTGGAGAAAGTAGTACTCCAAACCACAAGAAGGCAAGATACAAAATAAATCAGCAGTCCCACCTGCTGGAAATGCTTTTAGGAAGATAACATGAATCACTTAAACTGACAAAATATATGCATAAAATGTACTGAAGATATGGATTTTTTTTTCATTATTTATAAATACAATGTCATAACAAAACTGGAAATATATCATCAGTAAAAGGTAAAAATTTAAATTACTTTTTATCCATGTTATTCTCAACTCCAAATTACACAATTTATTGCAGATCAATGTATGGCAAACAAAATGTAACTTCATTCCCAAATTCAAATAAGATGAAATAGCAGTAGAAATTGGTGAATTAATTGAATCTGATGAGGAAAAAGTTAAAGAATTCCAAGGCAATGCAAATCTATACTTAATATACACTTTAGAAATGCTATCTAATAATAAAACAGATGACAAAATTAGTAGCAATATTGCAAAAGATTTTGAAAAAGCGGATGGGCATATTAGAAGGAAATCTAAAAAAATCATTTATTTTGATGACATGAATTCAACTAATTGACCAATTATGCTAAAATAGACTTTTTAAAAAAAATGATGCAACTGTTATGAACAAATATATTTCCTTAAAAAAGTAAAATGCATAGTAAAAAACATATCAAGACCTGTTTTCAACATTAGCTACTATGATAAAAATCATATAAAAAATGATGGCAATGCCTAGGAATGATATGAAGGATGGAAGTCAAAAGCTTTTATAATTGAAATGGTATAAGAAAACTATTAAAGGTCAACATAAAAATATTGGAATATTATATAAAACATAGTAAATGCAATAGAATATTCAATTATTACATTCAAGATTTAAAGGCAATGAAAAAGATATATTCAAAATGGAATCTGGAAACAAAACATATCAGAATGTCTTGATATTCCTAATCAATAATTAAAATTTAAAGGCAAAAAGTTAAGTGATAGAATGAACCAAGTAGCACATATATGCACTGCACACATGAGAAAAAAGAAATCAAAAACTAAACACCAATCATAAACTAGACTAGAGAGCAGAGAGTTCTTAACTTTCTTTCTTTCTTTTTTGCATCATGGATCATTTTGACAGTCTAGATATCTATAGATATAGATATAGATTGATATAACCTAAAAATGCCATCTCAGAATGATAATTTAAAATTCATAAAACTAGAAAGAAAATCAATTACATTAACATATAGTTATTAAATATAAAAAATGAGACAGAGTAAGAGAGAGCCAGATAGAAAGAGACAGAGACAAACTTCTAAATGAAATAGTACAGCCTTTCTCTTCATCTGAATTGTCGAAGAGATCAAAAAACAACAAAGTTAATGTTGGATCAAATTTAGGACAGAAAGCTCACAAACCATTAATGTAAACAAAAGAAAGGAATGGTCAATATATCAAGGGAGGTGACTGAAATTCTAGGTTCTCTGCAAATAGCAAAGCAGTAGCTCCAAATAATATCCATAATTATTGGTTCTAATGCTTCACAGTGGCACATGAATTACTTGAAAATTACTTACTTTCCATTCTGATGCAAGTCTGGTAAATATCTTAACAGATGGCACAACATTTATTACCAAAAGATGAGCCAGTAATTCCTTCCCCTAAATAAGGCAATAGATAGATAGATAAATGATAGCAAAACTCTCATAGCTTGTAATGCCACATACTCATTAAATATACAAACATAATGAAACTATATATTGGCTAAGGAGCTGGTAGACTACTCCAAAAAATCTCTGTAAAGAGTAGCTCATGATTGATTTAGTCATAGCTGCAACAAACTATCTGAAAGAAATATTTGCAAAACCCCAGTTGATTGCAATGCAAAATCTTTGATTTAATTCTATACTCATGGCTTGCACAGGTTCTACAAATATATATAAAAAGATACACATATAAGGAGAAAGTATATTTAATGTACACAGGGAAAACTGTTCTTTACTCAAAATATGCTAATTAAGCTATTATTTGAAGAGCAAAATACAGAATATAGCATCCTCCAAAGCAGTAAGCCTATTGTGTTTTTACCTAGATTCATATCAGTTATCATCATTTCTGAATAGAAATGAATATAGCTTTCAAATCAAAGAATACTCAGTACCTAAACACTGTATTAATCATTTGATGTACATGAATGACATTGAGTTATACGACTTTACTAAAAATTATACTAAACTGGTACTTCATCTCATGGACTTTTCTCAATGATACCAAAATCTCTTTTGGACTCAACAAATGTAAAGTTTTTTAATGTGAATAAAAAAGAAAGGAAGGAAAGAAGGGAGGGAGGAAAGGAGGAAGATAGAAAAGGAGGGAGGGAGGGAGGGAGGGAGAGAGGGAGAAAGGAAGGAAGAAAGGAAGGAAGGAAGGAAGGAAGGAAGGAAGGAAGGAAGGAAGGAAGGAAGGAAGGAAGGAAGGAAGGAAGGAAGGAAGGAAGGAAGGAAGGAAGGAAGGAAGGAAGGAAGGGAGGAAGGGAGGAAGGGAGGAAGGGAGGAAGGGAGGAAGGGAGGGAGGGAGGGAGGAAGGGAGGAAGGGAGGAAGGGAGGAAGGGAGGAAGGGAGGAAGGGAGGAAGGGAGGGAGGGAGGGAGGGAGGGAGGGAGGGAGGGAGGGAGGGAGGAAGGAAGGGAGGGAGGGAGGAAGGAAGGAAGGAAGGAAGGAAGGAAGGGAGGAAGGGAGGAAGGGAGGAAGGGAGGGAGGGAGGGAGGGAGGGAGGGAGGGAGGGAGGGAGGAAGGAAGGGAGGGAGGAAGGAAGGAAGGAAGGAAGGAAGGAAGGAAGGGAGGAAGGGAGGAAGGGAGGAAGGGAGGAAGGGAGGGAGGAAGGAAGGGAGGGAGGAAGGAAGGGAGAAAAAGAAAGAAAGGAAGGAATGGGGGAGGAAAGAAGAGAGGAAAGGAAAGAGAGGAAGGAAGGAGTAAAGGAAACATATTTATTAAGTACCTATTATTTACCAGAAACTTTTCTAGATGCTTTACAAATATTATCTCATTTGAGACTCATAATAATCCTGAAAGGAAAGTTGTACTCTTATCTCCACGTTTATACAGTTGGGACAATGAGAGAAAGAGCTTAAGGTGATAATACAGCTTGAGATAATACATGCCTGAGACTAGATTTTATCTTCATGACTCTGGACCCAGGTTCTCATTATGCTCCCTAATGACTTTCTGCTTGAATCTAGGTCTAAACTGAACCAATATATGAAAGTGATATTTAAAGCTATCTCTCCATCCCACCTAGGTAATATCTTCATGCTTGATATGTCTTAAGGAGAAAATAGAGGCTATCCTCAGTAAGATACTGACTGGCCTCCTGAAATAAAAGTTTAAAGGAGAGAACATGTATAAGCAATCAACAGCTGTAGATACCAATTTTAATGAAAGTGAAGGTATAATAAAATTAACAACAATGGATTAAGATGATGTTCAAACAAAAGATGTTTTTAAAATGTTTTTAAAAGTTGTGGGATGGCAGTGGAATCCATAATCTCATAGCATCCACAGAAAGTCTTGTTGTCTAAAAGGAGGAGGAAAAAAAATCTTTTCTCAGAGTATAAGTTTAAAATGAACTGGAATACTTTTGGAAAAAATAGATATCAGTTCATAAAGAAATAGAAAAATATGACAACAGATATATGTGATTGGATCTATTGAATGTCAGCGAAAGTAATTAGTCTTCTGATGGGTTTGTGAATTGGCTTAAATCTATAACATCCATGAACTCAAGCAACAGTATGTAATTTAGAGTTAGGGTAAGGGCTACCATGAAGATATATTTATAGAAATAGTGGCTTACTGTACCAATTCAGGACCCAGAAATAAGAGAGCTACTTAAGGAGACCATACTTAATGATCACTGTATATTACTGCTACAAAGTGCAATGAACTATGCTACATATCACTACTAATTACAAGAATTTAGCATGAACTGCAGTCCATTTTGGAAAAAAAAAGATTAAGTGAACAAAATTATGAGCAAAAATTGACTTTCCTTTATAAAAAGATGACATTCAGAGTTTAGAACTAATTGTTGGACTAAAGCATCCTTACAGAGTCATTGCCCACAGCTATCCCAATATAGTACTGATACATAAATATCTATGAAGAACATATTTAATACATCATCTTATCAAATTTTATAATAGCTAAATTATATAGAATGGAACACTTTCAAAAGCAAAGACACAGTGGAAGAAATTTAAAACTATGTGGAAATGGATGAGGTACATTTTTCCACATTATCTTACTACTAAAACTATCCTAAAGAAACATTCAAGAAAATCAATCTACATTTTAATACTTTTATGCAAAGAAGTTATATCACACTACAATAAAATAATTTACTACACATTAAGCATATAAAGATTAATAGCATGAAAGTGATTTGTTCCAGGATCATCTCTGAGAAGATGAGGAAGAAGAGGAGAATGAGGAATAGAAAGGAGAAAAGGGGGGGGGGGGGAGAAAGGAAGAAAAATAGGAAAGAAAAGTAGAAGAAGAGGAAGAGGAGGAAGAAGAAGAAAAAAGGAGGGAAAATAGCAAGAGCAAGATTCAAATATATATTGCCATATTGAATACTTATAACCTCCAAAATATGGAAAGCTCTCTAAATAATCTAGTGAAAAAAATCAAAATTATGTAGGAACTAGATGAAGTACATGTTATCTGCATTGTTCTGAATGCTAATAGAGCTATTCAAAAGAAGCTTTCAATAAACCTACAGAAGATAAACTTACACACCAATACTTTTATTCAGTTGGTAGTCTAATGAACTTTAGATATTTTTTTAAAAACCAGGTAGAACACTAGAGATTCCTAGGATTCATTTTATCTGAAATTCCTTGAAAATAACATATGAAGAGAGAGGAAATGTCCATTTGAAATAGTTTTTAAATATGGTTTAGCAACCTAAAAACCTAGAGATGTTTCAAATAACCATTATATAATAGAAGCATACAATTCAGACAATAACCCTTCATATTAAAGATGAGGAAACTGAAACCTATGAATGCCCCAATGTAAAACCCATATCTTCTGATACACTATGTTTCTATTATACCACAAGGCTACTACAAAATGAAATGGGAGAAACTACTATTAAAAACAATTTAATTAAAAAATATTAATAATGTTCTACAACTTTTGGATGGAGCAATCTCCACTTTGTAATATGTCCCCCCAAAAAATCAAGAACAAATAAAAATGAATATGTGTATCCGACTAAAAAGTTAAAGCAAATGGATAAATTATATAACAGTAAAAGAAAACCAGTCATCATAGCATCTCAAATAAGATAATATTTGTTTAAAAAAAAAAACCTTTGCACAATATCTGGCACTTAGCAGATACTTAATAGAGAAGTGCTTGTTCCCTTATCCTCTTGGACTTTAAAAATCTTAATTTCACATTTTATAGAATTAGGAACTTTACATCTATTGGTCAAATGACATTCTGGCATCAATTACTAGTAAAAGTAATAATAATGGAAATAACCTTGAAAGAAGGCTCATAGATTATAAAACAGTTACTCATCTGCACTGGAGGCAGATTTCAAAAGGAATGGAATCAGAGATCTAGACCAAAAGTAAAAAAATAAAACACTTATATGGAAATTTTCACACACAGAGACCACAGGATTAAAGCTTTTGAGAACAGCTTAGTAAACATTAATTTATACTGTAAATATTTATATTAAAAGCACGGACACTTCAGTCAGTAAGAAAATCTGCCCAAAGGATAGTGATCCCATGGCCTCTAAGATCTGTCAGCTTCTGTAATAGGATACTTTTGGCCTGCCACAATCAAGTTAATTAGAGACATGTAGCACAGACATCAAATAGAGGTAGTAGTGGCAGCTTATTTGCAACAGAAAGGTGCAACTCATGTGGGAGGTAAAGAGGGTAGAATGACAAACAGATAGCCATCAGTAACTTGAGACTAATCAGTCATCTGAACCTTACTCACTTCAGAAATAAAGCTAACAGGACTAAGTGATGCAAATGCAGAGCTGATGAAAAGAAGAGACGTTTGAATACATCTTTGATATTCTTAGTCCCTTCAGGAATCTCACTAATGTAAATGAAGCCCCCAAGCACCTGCAAGAGACGATCTTTACCCTCCTAGACACAAGAGATGAAGATTCTATGGGATGCTCCAAGCTAAGTTCTAACTCCACTGTATGTGTATAAAAATAAAATAGATAGGAATATATGCAGAGGGGAAACAGGGAATGAGAAAGAGAAACAGAGAGAGAGAAAGAGAGAGAGGAAAAGAGAGAGAGAGGAAAAGAGAGAGAGAAAGAGAGAGAGAAAAAGAGAGAGAGAGAGAGAGAGAGAGAGAGAGAGAGAGAGAGAGAGAGAGAGAGAGAGAGAGAGAGAGAGAGAGAGAGAGAGAGAGAGAGAGAGAGAGAGAGAGGGAGGGAGGGGGGGGGAAGGGAAGGAGGGAGATGAGACTGAGAGAGATAGAGAGAATATTTTCCCTGGTGAGCTATCTCAGTATGAATTCTAGGCACATAAAGACAATCTTATTTGAAAATGCAACTGCTTGCATGACTTTCTCGGTCTTTGACTTTCCATCTTCAGTCTGTTCGTCCTCTATAAACAGCCCAGTAGTTCCTGTTCTCAGGGGCTCACCATATTGGTTCTGGATTTACTACAGCTATAGTAGCTTTAGTCCTACTCACTACAATTCAGAATTCCCAAGTTGAAGCAATTAACCAGGTTCAGCCTCTCAGACAGCAGGGAACACAGTCAGGAGCTACTACCCTCAACCTTCAATTACTTTATAACAGAACTATTTTTCTCCAGTATTCTAGAACAGTTTATAGTAACAGCATCAAAGATTTCTATAGCTTAAAACTTTACAAAGAATTCTCTTCAAAACAAAAACTGTGACATAAGCAAGGATTATGCTTTCCATTTCATAGATAGCAAAACAAAAATAATGATAATAATTTGCTATTTTTCGGGTATATCTGACTCTTTGTGATCTCATTTGGGGTTTTCTTGACAAACATAGCTTGCTATTTCCTTCTCTAATTCATTTTATGAATAAGGAATTAAGACACACAGGTAAGTATCAAAGGCCGATCTGGATTCTGCCTGGCACTCTATCCACTGTACCATATAACTGCCAATTAGATAACCAATAGTCAACATTTATATAGTATATACTGTGTCAAGCACTTTAAAATTACTATCTTATTTTATACTCACAGCCATCCAGCAAGGTCAGTGCTATTATATTCATTTTACAGATGAGGATATAAGTCAAGTAACATGCCCAAGGTCTAGAGCTAGAAAATGTTTGAAGCTGGATTTGAACTCAGCTTTTTCTGATTTGGAAGGAGTTTAATCATATAGGCCAGAAAGATACAAGATGATAGCTGAAATGGAAGGATCAAATGAGGGGTTCTATTTTCTCAATATTTCTGTATACCCCCATCTCTCCTCTGACACTGGCATCCCACTGGTATGTTACTTCTCAGTCCCATTTAATGGAATCTACCTTTTATATCATCTGCCTTTTATATAATGATTCTGAACTTTTTTTTTTGAATCCCCAGACCTTAGGACAATGCCTGGAACACAGTTGGTAATTACATAATGCTTGCTGAATGTTGATTTATGGTTGTTCTCCAATCCAATTTCTCATAAACAATGTTTTTGCTAGACACATAATGTAGGCAGAGCCAACCCCACATCCCAGGAGTCACTGTGCATGAAGAATCCAGAGTTATTTTTTCTAGTTAAACTTTTTTTTCCAGTAATAATGAATGGGATAATATGGTAGTTACTGAATCTGTTCCTACTTGCTTGTTAAGGTCACTCTTTTTTAGCTTTTCATTTCAAAATATATGCATAGTTTTCAACATTCACTCCTACAAAACCTCATGTTCCAATTTTTTTTCTCCCTCCCTTCATGTCATCCTCTTTCAGACAGCAAGTCATCCAATAAATGTTAAACATTTGCAATTCTTCTATACATATTTTCACAATTATCATGCTGCACCACAAGTCAGATCAAAAAGGGAAAAAAATAAGAAACCAAAAAGTAAGCAAACAACAATAAAGAAGGTAAAAATACTATGTTGTAATCCATATTCATTCCTCACAGTTCTCTTTCTGAATGCAGATGTCTCTCTCCATTACAAGTCTGTTGGTATTGGCCTGAATCACCTCATTGTTGAAAAGAGTCACATCCATCAGAGTTGGTCATCACATTCAAGACAGTTTCAATGGTCTTGTGATGAAGAGAGCCATCTGCACCCAGAGAGAGAGGACTGTGGGAACTGACTGTGGATCACAACACAGTATTTTTACTCTTTTTGTTATTTGCTTGCATTTTGTTTTTTTTTTCTTAATTTTTTTTCCTTTTTGATCTTATTTTTTTTTTGTGCAGCATGATAATTGTGGAACTATGTACAGAAAAATTACACATGCATAACATATTTTGGATGACTTGCTGTCTAGGGGAGGAAGTAGGGGAAAGAGAAGGGGAAAATTTGGATTACAATGTTTTGCTGGGGTGAATGTTGAAAATTATCTATGCATATGTTTTGAAAATAAAAAGTTTTAACAAAAACTTTTTTTAAAATAAAATTAAAAATTAAAAAAAAAGAATTGATCGCCACATCATTTTGTTGTTACTGTGTACAATGTTCTCTTGGTTCTATTCACTTCACTTAACTTCAATTCATGGAAGTCTCTCCTGTCCTTCCTGAAATCATCCTACTGATAGTTTCCCATTGAACTCATATACCATAACTTATTCATCCACTCTCCAGCTGATGAGTATCTACTCAGTTTGTAGTTCACTGCTACTACAAAAAGGGCTGCTGCAAATAGTTTTGTGCATGTGGGTCCTTTTCCCTTTTGTATGATCTCTTTGGCATGCAGGCCCAGTAGAGTAGATCATTCTCAATGAGAAGAGCTTCTCAATGCTCTGACCTTTGTTGTTTGATTTTTTTAATTTAATGCAGTCCTGCAACTTCATAGGTCCTTCCTGATCTCCAAGATAACACAAGAACACTATGGTACAGGGAAAAGAGGGTCTACATTTGAAGTATCTCTTTTCCTTAGTACCAAATTGATCCTGGATTAACCTCATTTGCTTTTAGTTGTTTTCCCCTTATTTGTTTTTGTACTATATGTGTTCTGGGGTCCATCATAGCTTTATGATTTTGACCTTATGTTCTTTCCTCTTTGCAACACAGGATGGTACTTGCCCTAAGTAAATTGTCAATCTGAGATGCTTGGTTGATAAAACACATTATTTACAAGCCAAAGAGTATATCTTCAGATTGCAACTTTAGGAAATGGCAAAGTATTCTTTTAATATGGAAACTGTTTAATATTATTCCAAAGGAGTATGATCAGTAAACATTCTTTTCCTTATATGGTCTTTGAAATTAAATTTAGTAATTATTTTTCAACTAATATGCATTTTCAAATATGTTCCAATTTATTCTCATCTCAACCTTGTAAAAATGGGAAGTCAATTTATATGCGTCACATTTATCATTACAGCACTATTTTCACTTTCTTTTATTAAGTTTAAAATAAGAGGTATAGTATTTTACAGCATATAGTAACACACATGGTAATTTAGGTCATGCAGTCAGTTCTTTCCTTTGTATGGAGATGGTTGCAAAGAGATAAATCAACTTGTTAAGGAATGTGCCACTGCTATTTACAGAAATATACTGATTTAGCATATATAGGTGTGAACACAGTGTGGAGTGGATAAGTACAAAGCATGCAGCTGAGAATGCTAGTTCATTGAAAATACCTAAATGAATGAGCAAATCTGTCCAGACCTCCTTCTATTCAGGGTTATGGATCCCACACGAAGATCTCTTAAATCCTCATTTTTCTCAACTTCAAGGTTCTCTCTTCACCCCTCACTTTGGGCTCAGGACAGCACAGTCAAACATTTGTCTCATTATCCAATGAAATTGTATTTTTTACAAGATCTTTAATCTGTTCTCTAGTTTTCAAGTCTCTTTCACCTTAGGTAGAATTTCTTGTGTTAATTCTGAGGTTTCATTGCATTATAAGCTACTTCAGTGATGAACTAGAAAACACATTAGAATTTTTTACTGCTCTAGCCTAGTAATTTTCAGTCTTGGGTTACATTCATCTCATTTCTCAGGCTGTATATATGGCCTGCTATATATTGAAATGAGGAAACTGCTGGATTTACCCACTAAATTTGTTGGTATTTTTTTTTATTTAAACTTAACACAATGAGAAAAGAAAAAGAAAAACTGTCTGTACACAGCATACCATAAGAGAGGATTCAATATAAAACAATATTTCCATTTCGATAAACCCTTTTGAATATACTACATATTGTTTTCCAAACTGATCAGCTTTTCTTTACTTCCTTGTTGATCTTTTGTTCTCTGTTATGCACTTTTTACTTAATTTTTTCCCTTCCTTCCCCCTCACCATGTGAAAGAAGGCTACAATTAAGATGGATATATAGACAGATACATAGATATTTATAAACATACATGTATACATTTATTCACTTATATGTGAAACTTTATTATGCTCATTTTCTTCTATCATCTGTTTCTCTGTAGGTAGATGACGTCTCCCTTTGTAAATCCAAGTCTTTGCATGTTTTTCTAGATCAACTTGCTCATTTCTTATGCCATAGCAACATTCCAACCAAATCAGACACTATCTGAGATTATCTTATGAAAGTTTTCATTCTATTCTTGACTCTATAGGTTATATTTCTACAAGAGAATTTTAATTTAAGATAATTGAAATTACCCCTTTGACATTTCAACAATGTTCTCACCCTATAATATCATTTAAGATCTGATACTATTGAAAAGGACTTCCTTTACATTTTTCCCCATGACTTTTTTGAAGTTCCTGACTCTTTGTGTCCTAATGAACTTTAAATTTTTTTTTTCAAACAAAGAAAATTAATTTTTAATCTTATGTCCAGGCTAGCTCTCTGGAGGATCTCTGGGCAGGCCTTGGCCTTTAGATAGAGAAGTGATGAAGGCAGGAGAGCCACCATGAGGCTGGTCAAATATGGAGTCCAGAATTTGGAGCCTGGAGTCTTCTTTTGTGTCTGTGTCTGAGACTTTTCTGTCTCTGTGGCTGAGAGCCTCATTCCCAGTCCTCATAGCCCTTAAATACTTCAGCATGATTACATCACTACAGCAACTGAGCATGTGCAACCATTATATCACCATAGTACATTTAGTATATGTTTAGAGAACCATTATTTCACACTGAGGTACAAGTACCTTAAGTATACTTTTTCAGAGTTCAATTCTACCTTTCAAGGAATTGTTTTCTTCCTTTAATTTTTGATTTTATATTTCTAGTTGGTTGACTTTCTTTTCGCAACTTTCTTGGATTGATCTTTTTTTTTTTCCTTTTTCTTAATCTCTCTTATTTGATGTTTAGAGTCCTTTTCAAGTTCTTCTCAGAATTCTTTTTTTTTTGAGGGGACAATTTTATTTTTCTCATTGAAAACTGAATGTTTGTTTATTTTTATCTCCATTATTTTCTTTTGAATATGAACCCAGATTTTTCACTCTTTTCATAGTAACCACCTCTGGTTGGATTCTTTCTCTTTTGCTCATTGATTTTTTTGTTTTATTTTGTTTTTATCACCTATTTCTATAATCATATTGTAATTCCTAGATGTGGGGAGTTCTGCCCTAAGTCTCAGATCCTTCTTACTGTAATTCTCTGAGATCTCTCTGGGCCCAACCTTGGATTATCCTCTCCCCTCCTAAACTTCAGTTAGTGCCTGCAACCAAATTGTCCAGCAAATGATCTTGGTCCCTGTGGTCCCTCTGGTCCCTGCAAGCTATAGCTGTCTTCACTGCTCTAGAACTGAAACCACGGACTTTTCTCTCCTGCAAGTACCCAAAGCCAATAGAGTCCCTGCCCCTCACTACTGCACTCACCAGATATGTCTTAGCTCATTCTCCCTGCAGTTTCCCAGGTTTCATCTGGTCAGCACAACTTTTCTCAGTCTTTCAAACTTCTCCTATTTAGTCAACAGACCCCCATACTCAGCCAAATGAAAGTTTCTAAGGCTAAAGATACCTTTCAACTCAGCTACCTCCAGGGCTTGTTGATTTTGCAGAGTCAGCCTGGAATTGTTTGCACTTCACTCAGACCAAACCTCTTCCTTAGAGGGCTGGTATTTTCTGAGGTCTTTTCAAATTGTCTTAGGAGGACAAGTGCTTTACCCTGTGTTTATTTCTGCTGTTCTGAGGCAATGTTCTATCTTTCTTTGTGGAAGAAATTTGAATAGGTGAAAATTTTCTAACCTATTCTCTGTTATATTCCTAAAATCCTCTCCTTATCCACTAAATAGTTATGCTACCTAACTTCAGATAGCCCTAACATTCCATTTCAGGGAATGAAGTGGTTATTTCTTTACCAAAATTAAATGATTCTTCTCACAGCATCCTCGATTCCATCCCTCTGGATCTGATTTCAGCATATCTTTCCCTTTTTTCATACCTTTGATCTCCTCCTCTCCAATGAATCCATTCTACTTGTCTACAAACATGCTTCTCTATGTGTATGAATTGATGGAAAAAAAGTGAGCAGGTCAAGGAGAACATTGTTCTCAGTAACAGCAATAATGTAATTATGTGAAAGACTTGGATACTCTGATCCAAGCCAATTTCAAAGGACCCATGATAAAAAAATGTCTTTTTCTGGATCTTCTTTCTCTTTAAAGTTGTTGTTCCCTAAGGCTTTATTCTTAGTTCTCTCTTCTTTATTCTCTCCCATTCAAATATCATCTCTGCAGATGATACCCAAATCTCTCTATCCCCTCAGACTTAACTTTTATCCAACGCTTAAATTCCACAGTTTGGTTGCATACAGAATGTCTCTGCCTGGATGTTATCTGAACATCTTGACCTTACTATCGAAAATTATCCCTTTTTACATATTTACCTCAATCTAACATTTCCATGTATTAGTCATCCATGTTGCAAATATTTATAACTATCAAGTTTTTTTCTCTCTCTCATTCATCATACCTGTAAGCTGCCAAGTTTTCTTCTTTTAACCTCCAGTCTTTATCACTTACCTTTCAACCCCATCTAGTCCTATTATCATGACTCTAGAATCTTAATATAGAATAAAACTACATACAACATACCTAGCATAATTTCCTTATTTTATGTATAAGGAAACCAAGGTCCTGAGAAATTAAGTGATTTGCACAAGATCATGCACATAGTAAGCAGCCCAGAAGTTATAACAAATAACTGTTCTTTCAATTATACCATAGCCTCTCTCTTATTCAAAATTCCCATTACAAGTACTCTGTATCAATCTTTTTTTTTTTAACTCCACTTTCTCTCCCCAGTTTTCTGACCTTAAAATCATACCAAATTAATCTTGCTTATACACAGATTTAAATGGCTTCATTGCTCAAAATCTTTAATAGCTTACTGGTTGTTATATAAATTTCAAACTTAAACTTGGCATTGAAGGACTTCCACAATTTTGTACTTCCCTATTCAACTCTTATATTTGTTACCCATGGAACCCTGTCTCTGCTTCCTCACTTATAAAATGAATAGAATTGATAATATTTATACTACCTATGGTAAAAGATTGTTGTAAAAAAGTGCTGTGTGAATTTTAAAGTGTTCTTTGAATGAATTATTATTTTCTGTCTAACTTTATCTCACATTGTCTTCTATGAGTATATTTTGCTCTACCAAAACTGGGCAATTTTCATGCTTCTCCACACTTTCTACTGTGCCCTGATTTTAATGTCTGGTGATTAGGTGAATGGTACTGTTTTTTATCTATTCACTAGTAACTTGGATTTACATCTGACCTCAACCAATGCTTGAACTATTGCTCTTTCCCTCATCTACACTTATTGAATTTCTAGCATTCTTTTATGAACCAAATAAAAAAGCCATCTCCTCTGTATAGTGTTTCTCATAACCCCATTCATTGAAAACAATTTTACATGACACTTTGCTTGTACTTTTGTTATCAACTTATATTAATTTGCCTGTTAAATATTTACATCTATATTATGCAGAAACCCCCCTCAACTAGATTATGAGTTCTAGGAGGGAGCATTTCATTTAATTTATTTGTCTCTAAAGCACATAGGCACTGCACATAATAGGTATTTAACAAATATCAATTTGTCAACTTTATTGTAGTATAATTTTTAATGGTATAGTATCTCTAGTTTTAATTTGTCTTCCCCATTATCAAGCATTTATTTTCTGTCTCTCCTTCCCTCCGCCAATATAATATTTTAAATGTACTATTGAATTTTTTTAAATCACTTGGGTTGTTAAAAAAACAGACAAAGCTAAAAAATAACAATCACAACTTAATTGTGAAAGCTGTTAAAGGACTATATCAACTATATAATAACCTTGTATAACTCTTATGAATCTTAAGATAGATTTGCCTATAACCTTATTAAACACTGTTCTCAAGAATATCCCTTTAATGCATTACATCAATGACAGAATGTATTTCGTATCATTCTTACCAAAGATTATACTTCTTCAGAAGTACCCTGAATTGTTTCTGGACACTGGGATATTTGTAATTAAGATCAACTCTTCCAGGTAAAATATCTAAAGTAGAAACTTTTAACAAAAGGGAATTTCAAATTGTGCATGATTTTTACTGTAGAACCTATAGTAAGGACATGGTATGAACACAGAGTAGATAAAACATGACATGTAAGAACAAGTAATAAATTTGGGGTATTTTTTTCTTTCATTGCTTTCTTTTTCTTTTTTCAGTTACAAGACTTTTAAAAGGGAATCACTGCATGTTATATGATTGACAACAGGAATTTATTATAAAAACTGTTATATCTTAAGTCCTTCCCCTCCCTAATAATGTTGGCTGTTTAATTTCTAAGATGCCCTTCTGGACCAAGAGAAAGTGCCCTTCAGACTTGGTCAATATCTGGCAATCACATAAATCATCACATCCTGCCAAGCTTACCAGATATATTTCCATATGGCAATAGGGAATGTCATGTATAGAATTTAAATGCTATTGTATATTTGTTCCACTCCTTTCTGTCTTAGGAACTAACTAATGTGGAAATATGTTTTACATGACTTCACATATATTATTTATATCACACTGCTTGTATTCTTAATGTGTGGAGGACAGGCAAGAGGGAGGGAGAGAATTTGGAACTGTTCAATGACCTTAGGGCGCCTCTAACACTGATTTTGAACAGGATGCTGGCATCAAGCTTGCCTCTAACTTTCTTTATAAAGAATGATGCCACATTGGGATTTAAACATAATTTATTAATGAGATTAGTGTAAAGAAATTTACACTTGTCACAACATCATGCAGCATAATTCTGTACCACTTACTGAACAGAAGCATCTAGGTAGGCAGTAGATAGTAGAGTACTAGGCCTGGAGTCCATAAGATTTGAATTGAAATATAGCCTCAAACACTTACTAGTCATGTGGCACTGAGCAAGTCTCTTCACCTATCTGCCTTGGTTTCCTCAACTATAAAATGTTGATAATAATAGCATATAACTCCAAGGGTTGTTGTAAGGATCAAATGAGGTATTTTTTTAAGACACTAATTGAAAAGCACAGTGCCTAGCATAGTAGTCACTGCTCTTCTTCCTTCTTTTATTCTTTCTTTGCATTATCATTCCTTGGATCTACAAACTTGAAGCAAGAACTATTAGTTTCTTGTTTATATTTCCTATAGAACCGTGCATACAGCAGAAACTCGATAAACATTTGCTGAATGAGTAAGTGAAATCTCCTTAATACAGAATTCCCATAAATTGCAACACTTTGCACTGTCTGCTCTCACAAGATAAGCCAAGAACTCTCTAAAATGAAAGACTAATGTTAACATCTTAAAGAAGCCTTCTTACAACACGCAACTGAAAAATGTAGACAGAAATATAAAATGAATATCAGACAGATGCTATATATAAAAAATAACATTATGTAAGTGATCATCACTCTGGTAATTACCTATATGTACTCTTGTTTATATTTTTTAAAAAGATTCTCTCTAGTACCATATATTTCATGTATTTCATTAAAAGGTGATTTTTATGTGATAAAGGCAATTACTTCAGAGACAAGCAACATAATGTGATATAAGATCACTGCATTGGAAGTAAAAAGACGCTATTCCTAGCCTTAGCTGTGCCACCTTGGGCAAATTATTTAATCCCTAATTCTCAGTTGTCTTGACTGTCACAGAATGGGGGTAAGATGGATAATCTATTAGGTCCCATGTGACTATAAAATTTTATTTATCTATGATTCAATCTTCACATGTGATCAGAGGGATTCTGTGAGGCTCAAATGAAATAGTGAAAACAAACCACTACATTCTTTAAAGCACTGTCAATTTTTTATTATTACTATAAATTAGTATAATTATTATCATCTTTAAATCACAGGACCTCTTGCCTGGTGATGATTTCATTCCTTGAGCCTCATTCTGTACTCTTCCTGAGTTTAAGCATTTGCTTGAGCTAAACAGAGATGTTTTTATCAATGCTCAACAATTCTGGAATCTGGGGAGGGATAGGATGCACACATTCTTTTAAGTTCAAATTTAATTTAATTTTAAAAGACTAGACAACCAATGATAATAAATCAAATCATTGTAGTATGCTAATTTCTGAGGTGTAAATGCTCATATTGAATATTTAACAAATGGTTCTTGCTAGTCAACGAAAGGTAGCTCCAGCATATCCCTGTATGTAATGTGTACTGCAGGTAATCAATAAGCCTAGAAGCAGCATAGTAGCAGGGTACCTTTCAAGGAATACTGTACTAGAAATTAGGAGACTCAGGTCTAGCTCTACCTAAAAGAACTATATTATATTAAGCAAATCACTGGACTTCATTTTGGCTTTATTTTCTTCATCTGTAAAATATTTTTAAGATTTAAATACTGAATTAGTTTACCTCCAAGGGTCTTTCTATCATTAAAATATATGATATTATCATACAGATGTAATAATGGTCTGATACTTGGAGGATGATGGAAGTTACATCCAGGAAAGTTGTAAAACTAAACCACATATGGACATTTTCTTGCATAAACAGAACTATTGGTGCATCTTCAAACCAGCCTGAGTCGGCACTACAACAGCCTTGGCATTTGTGGCATTTTTTCTGGGGGAAAGCAAGATGACTCTGCTCAGAGAGTGAGATCATATAGTAAAAGAAAGGGCTCTTAGGACTTATGGCCTCTGAGAAATGGGTCTAGGTCTTTTTGAACCTTTCATTTCCTCTTTCCTCTTTTAGGTACAGGGAGTGAAATCCCTGATCTTGGCTGGGAGCTAGAGATACTAGGAGTCCATGAATACAAGTTGGATGTTGTAGTCAGCAATACTGAGGCCTTGAGAAGTAAGGGTGTGGGATTGTAACCCAGGAAAAGCCAGCATTACCCCTTGTATATGAACTTGGTAGGGTCAGTGCTATGTAGAAACCAAATGAAATTGTAAGCATTAATCTCCATTTCAACCCCATCTCCAGAGACTATGGTAGTATAAGGAAGATTATATCCATGAAGTGTTGAGAGAAGTGTAAGTTTGTCCTTGCTATCTCTATGAAATAAGTATCCCTTTGTAAAAGCCAATCGACATTAAGTGGCTAAATGGAATTGGGGTGCTAGTTGCTAAGTAAACTAAAATTCTGCCAGTAGGGAGTTATGCTGATAACTATCAAAAATAATCTTCCCAAAAATCTCAGAGTGGTTGAGAACTCTGAAATAGTATCAGAGCCGGCCCTAAAAATAGGGGACATAGCCAATGAAGCTATATAGACAATGTATCATTACTGCAGTTTTTTTTTTATTTGTTTGTTTGTTTGTTTGTTTGCTGAGGCAATTGGGTTAAGTAACTTGTCAAGGGTCACACAGCTAGGAAGTGTTAAGTGACTGTGACCAGATTTGAACTCAAGTCCTCCTTATTTCAGGGCTAGTGCTCTGATTACTGCAGTTTTTGGAATAAATACTTATAAGCAATTTTCTTTTTTAAAATTTTGTCTAAGATGAAGCATGAATCCTTGATACAATAAGAATGAATATATTCAGATTTTAACTATGTAAATGCAGAACAACAAATAGATTTCAGAGAGCACCTTCTTTTCCTCAACCATGGAAATCAATACATCCTAAATTAAATTTATGCATACAATAAATACATTTCCATGGTTCTCAAACAAAGCCTAACAAACTATTAATCAGTGGCTGATGTTTAGAAATAGCAAAAGTGGCTGCATTGGGATTTCTGAACATTTTAAATGAAATACATGAAAAAGTTTCAAAACTGTAGTGGGGGAAGACCTGACTGATATTTATATATCTGTACCTATATCTATCCTACGATAGAAATATTGCTCATTAAGTTGCACCTATTAATACCTTGCACCTCATTACATAACTATTTTTGTTACATACTATTGTCAAACAGAACTTCCAGATTCTTTCTCTATTCCAGAAATTAATATGCATTTCAAGCACTGTGATCAGTTATTTAGAGAGAAGAGAAAGTATGTGGGAAACCAAAATCATAAAGATAGTAATATCCTTAGCATTATTCAAGAATTTTTAGTTGTTTGTTCAAACTCAATAACAAAAGACCAATTTCCCAAAGGTTTATGCTTCTCAATTAGGAGCAACAAATACTGCTAGAGATTTCAATGTATAGGTCAACCTATGGGATTACTTACAAAGGTTTTGTAAATTTCAAAAGATACCTACACAGAAGTCTGAGGGGAAAATGCAGACCAGTATAATAGATGCAGCCAGGCCCACTAAGGAGTTTAGGATTTGCTAAACTCAGACAGCCTATAAATTTTATGGAAGAAGTCATAAAAATCGAATGTGAAAATATATAGTATAAAAGTTCCAAAATTTTAAACAGCCTCTTAAAAACAACAGCAATAACAACTAGAAATTAGGAAAGGGATAGATAAGGAAAGAAAATTATTAACAGACTAGACAAAAAGCCATCACTCATAGTAAATAAGGCAGATTCACACGACCTCTGGATTCTATAAAGTCTTTTCCTATATAAGTATTTTTGTTAAAAGAGTTTAATTTTTCATTTACTTTATCAACAAATTGGTTTGTTATTTGTTAATTAGCTTTCAAAAATGAAAGCTATTAATTTTATATAAGAAAGATTTTGCTCTTGATTTTTATACCATCAAAATTTTCTTTCAAAGGTATATAGCTAAGTAATACTAATGTTTAAAGTATAATATTAATAAATAAATGAAAATAAATTTGTTACTACAAATGTGATAACTACACAACCTGACAAAAATAGTTTAAATCCTAGAAAACTTTTCTAATATGATGGGAGGGGGGAAATGAGTTTGCAGATGATGGAATAAGGAATAACAATGTAAATGGCAATGTTTGTGGTTAGTTAAAAATGAATAATTCTAATTTTCTTGGATTAAATTAAATTTGGAAATTTTGGAGTGCATGTTTCTATAAATACTAATTAAGCAGTAATAAAACTAAGCTGATACCTGTAAATGCAAAAGTCAAAACTATTATCTTGGTTGCAAACAAAAATGATTAATAAAATTACCCTAATATCAAAATAATTTGTAAATAAGTACATGGTAATGAATAATAAAAATAGCATTTCTAACTAATTAAAACCTAATCAGAGAAATAATTGAGCAGTGCCTGGGCTATGCTGATTTTTTGGGTTCATGGTTCAATTCTTATACACCAATGTACTTTCCTTAATAAATGTAATATATTAAAAATAAATTTTACCTGTCCTTATTAAGGCCAAAGTGTAATACACTGTCACCAAGGGATTTTGATGTTAGGAAAAGATTTCTGGTTGACAATGTAATTGATGCTATTCAATCAGAAAAGTGTGGGAGAGAAAATCCTCAGTTGTATTATTTATGGCAAGGATGACCTTGTGCAAGTCAAATTACCTTTCTCAAAGGGAATGTGATAGTGGAAGAGGAAAGGAATTTATATAGCACCCACCAACCACTATAATAAGTACTTCTACAAATAACTCATTTGACAGAGGGTTCATCCAAAGATCACCTATATTATTAATCTGTGTCTATATACTTTTCAAAAATATTTTGATAACCATTTCAGCATAATTTTTGTAATCCTATTTATTTTTATTCATTTAAAAACATTTTTCTGATATTAGGTCTTTAGGTTTCCTCAAAAAAAAACCCAAAAAATAAAGTTCATAACACACAAAAATGGTTAAGAACTCTTGACACAGGTGATCTCTAAGGTTTCTCCAACTATCGAATTTTATGCTCCTATAAGTTAGATAACAAAAGAAGATTATGGTTGTAGTGCCAGAACTTTGCCTAACTGTCTAATCTTGATAAGATAACAATTTTTCTACAGTAAAGTTTCTTCATCTATAAATTATAGCCTTGCATTCTATAATATAGATATAGCTGTAAGCATGTATGTATATATGTGGGAATAATTTAGTCCACTTCCCACATCCTAATTTGTTTTTGCTGATACTAATTTAGTAATGGTATGAAGAAAACATCCTCCATAAAAAGCCAACTTTAATTTCCTGGAATGGCAATGACTCCAGGTCCTTGAGGCTATGCTCTAGCAAAACCTGGAGAGCAATTTGGAGTCATACTCAAAGATATGTGCATACTCTCTAACCCAGCATTGCCACTGGGGTTTATATTCCCAGGAAATCATAAAGGAAACCCTATGTGCAAAAATGTTTGTAGCAGCTCTTTTTGTGGAGTATTGGAAAATTACTAGATGTCCATCATTTGGGGAATGGCTGAATAAATTATGGTATATGAGAGTAATGGAATATTATTGTTCCATAAAAAAAAAATGAACAAGCTGATTTTAGAAAGGCTTGGAAAGATTTATACGAATTGATGCTGAATGAAAGAAACAGAACCAGGAATATACATTGTACATGGTAACAACAACATGTGTGATGATCAACTTTGAAAGACCTGGTTAAGTGATCCAAAGCAATTCCAATAAACTTTGGCTAGAAAACGCCACTTGTATCCAAAAAAAGAAGTATGGAGAGTGAATGTAAATCAACACATGCTATGTTCATTTTTTTCTGTTTTTTTTTTCTCTTATAGTTTTTCCCTTTTGTTCTGATTCTTCTCTCCCAATATGATTCATAAAGAAATGTGCATTTTAAAAAATTAATGTACATGTATAACCAGAAAAAATAAAACTATTTTAAAAATATGCAGGTTTAATTACAACAGAAAAGCTGTCCTGGCAAGAGAGAATGAATCTACTATACAAAGAAGGAGTATTTTATGATAAATTCTGGTCATGCCAACCCCTTAAACAAAGAAAATACAAAATCACCCTCAGGGCTATCTGTGACTTTTTTTTAAACCTCCTATAAATTTTAACTTAGGTATTTATGCTCTAAAGGTGAAATCCTTGTCCAATTACCAACAAGTAGTGGCTGTGCTACTAAAAGATCTGAAATCTATCAATTTTGGCATTCTCTCTGCAAATGAAGGAATTCACAGCTGAAAGGAAGGAAGGTACAAAAATTGTCCTTGGAAAGTCAAATAAAGGAGTTAGCAGAGTTGATTGTATATGCCTAAAGGCACAACATGAATGAATAAGCATTTGTTAAACATTTTTAATGTGATAAATACCATGCTAAGTTATGCTAGGGACACAGGTACAAAAGACAGAGTGTTTCAGCCCTCAAGAAACTTATCTTCTAATGGGGATGACAGCATGATTGGGAATTGGTAGCTAGGGAAGAACGTTTTTGATGAGAATAGGAATGCAGTGGAACAAAGCAAATGATTGACATGCTTTTTTCCAAAAACAATGGATAGTACAGATTTGATTACTGTAAGAAGAAAAGAAGGAGGGTGGGAGGTTGCCACAAAAGAAGAGATTGGTTGAGCATCTTAGCTTTCAACAATTAGGACACAAATGTCCCAAAATAAGAATTTCAAATATAAATAGTAAAAAATAATTTGGAAACTATGAATCAGAAATGAGGAATGAAAGAGATTTACCTTTTAGACTGAACACCACTGTTTCTCTTTTCAAATCTATTAACTTTGTCACTTTGCTTCCCTTTTCAACTACATTATATGTTAACTCTCTCCCTTGCCTCTTAAGCTATGGACTAGCCTAACTGGCTGTCTTGCTCTTCCTAAAACATAGAACTGCATGTACTATTTCTGGGTATATGCACTGCCCATTCCCCAGGCTTCAAAACCTTTCCTCCCCTCACCTCTAACAATGTCTTATATCTTGTAAAATTCAGTTCAAACAAAGATTTACACATGAAGTTTTTTTCTGACTCACCCCTCCAACTGTTTTTCCTCTTTAACAATTTGATATTCATTAAATTTATTTTATATAACTATAAGGCCTCCCTTTTTAAGAGCCTAAGACAGAGTAGGTACTTAATAATTGATTACTCTGGAGCTTCATGCATATGTATCATAAATATTTCCTTCATAAAAAGGATCAGAGAATACTAGCCATAGAAAACACTAAAAATCATTACCAAAAATAAAATGGTATATTTTAATAATCAGGAAATAATTCAATACTGATTCGGATTCATTCCTGAATCAACTCTATTTTTGAATCACCAACTTGTTAGAACAAAGACTGACGTTATTCTAAAGCTAGAAAGGAATAAATATTTCAAATACCATATGCAATTAAAATGTCAACTGAACTATGTGAGTCTATCCAATTAAAACTTCAACTGGAACTATGTAAGTCATCGATGGGGAAGTGAACAGAATAAGGGATAGTGAGACCAAATACAATAATTTCACATTTCTTTTTAACCAATGCAAATCATTTATTAAAAAGGAGACAAAATATTCTAAAACCAACAACTAAATAGGCAATATACAACTTTTTGCCAAGAAAAGAGGTACGGCATCCAATGGCATTACTGGTTTACAATCTAAATTAATTTGTAAACTATTACTGAGAACTATGATAGAAGATAATAAGCAACACTGCCTCATATAATAAAAAGAAATGGTGGAGGGTAAAAACAGTTTAAATGTAGCTCAGTGAGAGCTCAACTACACAGTCATAAGCAAGTGTATTTAAGGATAAAACAGAAGGAAGGCAACAGAAGAAAAACGTAAAAGATTTATCCCCCAGAAAGTTGTAACAAATTCTTTTCATGACAAAAGAAAACGGAGCTACCATACTTGATCTCAGATGTTCTTACTGAAGGGCTAGAAATGGCACTAAAGAGAACAAAGTGAGGAAAAAGATTTTATTAGACAAAATATACTTTAAAAATCTGTGCTTTAGATTGCTTGCCATCTTAGGGAGAGGGGAATAGAAGGAGAGAGAAGAATTGAAACCAAAATATTTTTTAAAAATGAATGTTGAAAATTGTCTTTACATATAATTAGAAAAGACAAAATTCTATTTTATAAAAATGAATATCTGTACTTGTGATACTATTGAAAAACAAAAAACTATCTCAAAGCGAAGAAAGTATAGTAAAAATCAACTAATTGATACAAAAAGATAGAACAAGGACAACAGCATAACTAAAAACTTGCATATCTATTTTCAATATAAATTTATCATATTCCAACAATCAATATAAGATTTTGTGAAAATGATTAATGGTTTCATTTATAAGTGTATTAATCAGGTAATCTTTCCCAATCAATATTGCATAGAAGACTAAATCTTTCACAACACAAGTGGACTAAAATACCATAGAGACAGTAAATATATTTATGTTTTGATTTCTAAAAAATTGATTTGATCTCGATAAATCTTCTCTTAAACAAGGCATAAGACTTGCATGATAACAAATTTACTAAGTTTCCATCAGGACAAAGCAGATATTGTCCTCTGGATAAATCAGATATCAGTATAAGTATAACATGGGGATATATGGGCTATCTCTGTAGATGTTTACACTGTAATGGAGGAAATATAGCATAGAGGCTACATTGTAGACAGATTCTCTCTATATGTTGAGGTTCTTGATGCTCCTATTTACAAATGATATTTCATTAGTTGCCTTTAATCCCAAACCATTTAAGAGTTTCCTAGATAAATTTCATAACCAAAGGGATTTAGCCTAACTTGATTACATAGAGGGAAAAAAGGGTGATGGCCTACTATCCTATTAATAACTAATATTTAGCATGCAACTAATATAAATATGCAGCATTTTCAAATTTGTGAAGCACTTTTTATATATGAACTCATTTGATTCTCACAAAAGCCCTGTGACATAGATATTATTTTCACAACCTACAGATGAGAAAATAATGAGCAAGGACAATAGTAATAATAATAATAATGTGGCAGGTACTTTCCTAAGAACTTTGCAGTTATTATCTATTGTATCTTCACTGCAATTCTGGAAAGTAGGCGTTTTATTATTATTTTCATTTTACAAATGAGAAAACTGAGGCAAACAGAGGTTAACATGGATTAAACAGAGGTTAACATGGATAGTAAATGTCTGAGACCAGATTTGAACTCAGACCCTCCTAACTTCAGAACTAGGATTCTATCCATCATCCCACTCAGCTACCCTATGCAATTAAATGGTCAAGCAAATATGTTATTTTGTGGCAATATGTCAACATGAATGATCAATTTGTTAAGCCCATAATTAAACAGGAAGAGGAGAGCAGGTGCTGCCTAGGTAAGTTCCTAGAATGCCTCCAATACTACTCTGAAACAAGGTTCCTACCAGAGTTGTATGACTGTGAGTCACAACTACAGCAGGGGTTCTCAAAGTACAACCTGCAGGTCAGATGCCACCAGCTGAGGACGTTTATGCCGCCTGTGGGGTTATGGCAAATGGGCCGAGGGCCGAAGACAGTGTGAGTTTTTGTTTTTAATATAGTCCGGCTCTCCAACAGTCTGAGGGACAGTGAACTGGCCCCCTAGTTAAAAAGTTTGAGGACCACTGCACTACAGATTATGAAGAAATAAAAATGAGAATCACTTAAATGCTCATGGAAACATGAATGGTATATATGAGCATGGTGCAACATATAACCAATGAAATGAAAGGGGAAAAAATGTCCATTGCTGAAATGTCTAATAAGAAAAGATAATCAATTTCAGAGTACATCTTATATTCTCTTCTATCACCATTATAATAAAAAAAAAAAACAAATAACCAAAATCAGTGAATTCCCCCTGGTAAACTTATAGGAGAAAATAGACAAGAGAAGCACAGGATAGAAAAGCATGTATGAACTATGGATGAGATCCTCCACATTGATGACATCACAGCTACAGTTGAGTATTTCAAGGGAAAGTACTCAAAAATTGAATATCCACAAATTTCAAAACAAAAGAAGACTCCAAACTTCAATAATATTGTACTTTCATTTTTCCAAAAAGAATTTTCAGCCCTTGGTAGATATCTTTCCACAAATAAATGAAAACTAGATTGCTGAAATCCTTCAGGTAAGTGAATGAAACTGTATTTTTGCATATTTGTGTAAATAATAGCAAAAGATACTAGAAACAGTAGAGGAAAATCTTGACTCCCACAAAGCACTCAAAAACGAAAATAGATTTCCCACATGCTAACACATATAGTCATTTTTTTCCAAATGCATATCTAGTCACTTTTGAATATTATTACTTCATACTATTAAGATTCTAACAAACTTAAAATGTTGAGTTCTGTTGCCATTTTGACATTACTGCACTATAAAAAATTAATTAACTCCAAAACTGAAGTTTTTCTCTTCTGTTTTCAAAAATGTGTCCATTTTCAGGTCCATTTTTTCAGACACAGAATTATCTGAATTTTTGTTATAAACACAACTTTAAAATTAAAGGAAGAGTGGCATCTAGTGAAGTCTTATCCCTCCATATACACAAATATAAGAAAATAAAATAGAAAAATGATGAAATTGTAGAGAGATGGCAATGTGACAATATATACATGAAAGCTTTTTACTTGCAAAGACTGAATTATTTGAAAAAATAAACAGCATATTTTCTAGGACTCCTTACTCTAGTTCAAACCAAGTAAACGTATCTGTTGTCTTGGATTTAAATGAATCCATTTCAGATGAAACCAATCAAATCAGATTAACACCAGATAATCATTAGAGACATAAATAGAAAAGATGGGATTATCTCTCTTCCCAGGAAGCTTATATTCTAAGAGGACAAGTACATGTAAAAATATATATTCATCATAAACATAAAATGAATAAATATAAATATAAAAATTAGTTGCATATAAGGTAGTTTGAAGGAAGAGGCACTAGTAAGGGATGAGGAAAGGCTAAATAGGAAGAAATGAGAACCTGAATTGTGTCTTAATGGAAGAAAAGAAGTATGAAGTAAAGATGAGGAGAAAGTGCATTCTAAGCATAGTGTAAAGATTGTAGTGATGGATGTTTTAGTAACAGAACAAAAGAATGAAACTAAATACATTTTTCAAAAAAGAATAAAGGGTCCACTCTGTCAAATACATGCTTTTTCCCTCTTTATAATGTGCCCCCATCCCAGCTTTAGAATGTCCTGACACAGGCTAATTAACAATGTGTCAGCTCACTTGTGCTTAACTTAGTTTGGAGCTGCCAAAGTGCCTGTGAGCAGCAACAGGGATTTTTCTGGGCCTTGTCATGACATCATTTCTGCAATGTAGTCTGTGATGGCAGAAAACAAAGCTAATGTTTATACAAGAACATTAGAGAAAGGTTCTTCCACACCAGGCTTCAGATGACTAAATGTCAGCTTCAATCTTCTCTTTAAAATCTCTCCCTCTAAAACTTCCTTTTTTTTTGTTGAAAGTTGTGCTTTTTTATATACATATGACGCTAACAAAAAATAAATTGAAATGAGCACTGAGGCAGAGTGTATTTCACGCCCTGATGCCAATGTTTCATATCTCATGAACCTCCCATAAACAATTCATAGAGCTAATTAGTTTACAGTATTTAAGCAGCTTGTTTCCTGTCTTTAATCTTCTTTATGTAATACTATGAACAAAGCCATATTATCATCTGATTTTTTTTGGTACAGTTTGACAAATATAATCTCCCTTTTCTTTCTAGAGATTACTTCATTTAGACATCAAACTGTGTTTGTTTTTTCACCCCTTTACCCCAGGGATATAAACAAATTGGCATTCATTTACACCAGTCTCAATGGCCTCTAAAATCCAACTGGTCTCTAATCTCCTTTGTTGTCTTAGAATGTACCTTGCTTAATTATATTTCCAATTTTCAACTAGTCTTCATGCAGATTTTTTTCCTGAAATGTGCACAGTCTTGAATTCTACCTATAATTTACAGATAATCTGGCTTTTCTTCTTTCTTAAATTCTGGATTGGAGGGGGAGGGACAGGGAGAAGAAAAAGACTGGAAATGAAATCCCCATTGAAAATTAAGGAAAATTAATTCAGGAAAAAAATTAAACTTCATGGTACATTTTTCTTTTAGTTGTTTTTCACAAAACATTTTTAAAAGATATTTTATGAACACATAAGAATAAAGAACAAATAAGCCATATAAAAGAAAAACAAATCAACTGGGAAATGTGTGGCAAGAGGAATAATTATAGGTTACAAATTTCAATTTTGATTGCTATTCTCACACTGAGGGATCATATGGCTTTTTCAATGAGATATCTTATGTTCTTTCATTCTCTAGGTAACTCATTTTTAATTATAATACTTCCATGATATTAATAAGTAGAGAAGTCATTGAGTTCATGAGCTAGTTAGGGCTGATGGTAAAGTAAGTGCTAAGCAATTCTGTAGATAACTTATACCAGGTGAACATATTCATTTATTTCATATTCATGTATTTCAATTTACATTTTAAAAAAATAAGGCATAGCCTTAGTTAGCCTTAGTGTTTTTTTTGTTTGTTTGTTTGTTTGTTTTTTTGGGGAGTTGGTTTTTTTGGTTTTTTTGCTACTTTTAGAATGATTTACTGTCCTATATGCTGGCCTATTTTCCTTAAAGTTCATTCTATCCTTAATTATAAAACAGATTCATTGTAATTCTTAATTAAGTAAAACTGGTAAAACAGCTGTGACTAAGCAAATCCCAAAGACCTACATAAGCCATATTCAGCTAAACTCAGAGGACAACTCTATTTTTCCTCAAGATAGATACTTTGGAATCTTCTGAGAGTTGGAAAGCATTCATATGGGATTAGAAGGGACACCTGATTTATTTGATTAAAGCTTTTTATTTTAAAAACATATGCATAGATTATTTTCAACATCCAACTTTGCAAAACCATTCCCTTACCTAGATGGCAAGTAATCCAATATTTTAAATATGTGTAATTATTCTTGCATTATTTTCACAATTATTATGCTGCACAAGAAAAGTCAGATCAAAAAAGAAAAAAAGAGAGAACTAAAACAAAATGAAAATAACAAAAAAAGGTGAAAATACTATATTGTGATCCAATATCAGTCCCCATAGTCCTCTCCTTGGGTGCAGATGACTCTCTTCATCAAAAGATCATTAGAATTATCTGAATCACCTTTCTGCTGAAAAAAGCTATGTCTGTTAGAATTGATCATTGCATAATATTGCTATTGCTTTGTATAATATTCTCCTGGATCTACTCAGTTCATGTAAGTCTCTCCAAGTCTCTCTAAAATCTTGGTGATCATTTCTTATAGAATAATAATAATCTATAATATTCATATACCATAATTTATTCAGCTATTCTTCAACTAATGATCATTCACTTAGTTTCCAGTTTCTTGCCACAACAAAAAGGACTGCTATAAACATTTTTGCACACACAGGTCCTTTTCCCTTTTTAATGATATTTTTGACACTGCTAGATCAAAGGGTACCCACAGTTTGATAGTCCTTTGGGCATAGTTTCAATTTGATATCCAGAATGATTGGATCAGTTCATAACTCCACCAACAATGTATTAGGAACACTTGATTTTTCAACTTTATGTTTGTGGTACTAATTAAGATTCAAGATAGCCTGAGTACACTAAACAAGTTATGAGATCTAGAATTATGGCAAATTACATTCACCCTTCATGTCCTCAAATGATACTTAAAAGTATAAAAGAACAATATCAAGGTTGAAAAATACTTCCATTACACTAAAATATACACAAATCCACATTATAATTACAATAGTTTACACCTCCTCAAAGATAAGGTGATGAACCAGATTATCTCTCAAGATCTTTTTTAGCTTTAACATCCATGTTTAAATGAAATTAGCTGCTTTTTCTTCAAAACACAAAAGATAGAAACCTACTTTGCTTTGAAAGAATATGTTAAGTAAATCACTTTCTAAATCAATACTCTAAAAAATTTTTAAGCATATAATTCATTCACATGTTTAATCTATATTGGATTACTTGCTGTCTAGGGGAGGGAGGAAGTGGGGAAAGAGGGAGAAAATTTTGGAACAGAAGATTTTGCAAGGGTAAATGTTGAAAACTATCTTTGCATATATTTTGAAAAATAAAAGACTATTGGTATTAAAAAATAAAATACAAAATTCAACTCAATCAAGGAAGAATTATTTAGAAAGAAACTTTAAAATTAAAGATGTGAAAGGGATAGAAAGGACAATGGGGGAAAGGAAGGAGAGAAAAAGAAAAAAAAAGATGAGTAATTAAAGTAAGAAAAAAAGAAAAGGAATAAAAAGGGAAATACAAAAGGAATCTTGATTTCAATTTCCCTGTTTCTTTCTGTCCTTGCTCAGTAAAGTTTTCTACAGCAAAAGTAGTAGTTTGAAAGTAACCCTCAAGGTATACTAATATAATATGCAATGTTTTTAAATGTTTTTCTTCCTGACAGATAAAGATAGCCCACCATAGAAGAAGGAATTGATTTGTTACCATGTGCTCCTGGCAAGAAATAATTATATCTACTGGTTTTTTTGAATATTTTATTTAAAAGCTACTTGTTCTTTGTCTTTCCACCAACGGAAAATAATCAGGAGCCAGTTCTTTCTCTTTTTCACTTTTATTTTATGTGAAGCTTGGCAGGGGATAAAAAAGTCAAAGAGACTGGACTGAGAAAAGGATACAATGTTTATCGTTTGTGTACCACAATACAAAATTTCGATAAAGTATTATATAGGCCCTGACCTCTCTTCCTTTTGCATATGAACTCATTTTCCTTTCTTTTTTCTCACTAGTATTTTATTTTTCCAAATACACATATAGTTCTCAACATTCATTTTTAAGAGATTTTTGTTGCAGATTTTTCTCCCTCCCTGACAACCAACTGGATACTAAATCTTGGATGATATATTTAATTGGCCTTACACTTTCTGATTCATAGCTAAAATATGCTAATCTATTATCACATCCATAGTAAATACTGTGAAATTTCTGCTACATTATAACAAAACATGTGAACCTCACAAAATAAATGCCCTTAATAATTTTCCATTAAAAGGAATTCAATTTCACCATTTTAGTTCAGCCCAAATTCTAAACATCTGATAGATATTAAAACTCAAAGAAAATATCAGATAATTGTCTCCAAAAACACCCTACGCAAAAGTTTGAAACTTCATCTCAGTCAGTAGTTCAAATATAAGCAATAATATCTCTAAATTGCTACATGACAGGAGTCTTCTACTTTGCATTTAAGAAATTTTATTTTATTCCACTCAACCAGTAATGAATGAAAGAAAGCTTTCTTATATCCCCATAATCTATTAGGCACTGGAGAAATATAAAAGAAGACAATACAATCCCTATCATTGAGATTCTAATAATCTAGTCAGGTAAGGAATACTAAAACTAGAGAAAAATCTAAAGCTATATATCTTATAAGTATGTATAATACTATAATGATAAAGGGTCTATATGCATAATGCAAAGGATCTATTGGGATTCAAAGGAAAGAAAAGGTCATTTTGGAGTACAGTGAATATAGGAAACCTTCACAGTAGATGTAGAGTTCTAATTAGGATTTTGATGAAACTATAGAATTTGGGATGTTAAAAGAGGTGAGAGAAAAAAAAACCCTAGGCTGGGAGAGCTACATGCATGAAAAACATGCATGTGAGAATGAACAGGGATTTAGGTAGGAGACAGAAGCAGGATAAAAGGAGGGGCAAAGGGTGAGAGAAAGTTAGGTGAATCTAAATTATGGAAGACCTTAGATTTCAGGCTGAAGAATGTCTATTTTCTTCTGTAGGTGATAGAAAATTTAAGCTCTTATTCAAATTTCTTGTTCAAAGAAATAATAGAAGTGTTTTAAAATGTTGCTCTGAAAGAAATATGAAGAATGATTCTCAAAAGAGACAGACCAGCATGGTAGACTATTAAAATGATTCTGAAAAAGGAAATATAATGGATAAAGAGCCTAATTCAAAGTTAGGAAGACCTGCACTCACGATGCACCATGAACATATTAGTTGGGTAAACCTACATAAATCAATTGACCTGTCTGTGTCTCAAGCAAGTATAAGTTGCAAAATAGAATTAGTAAAGAGAGTTTCCTCCCTTTCAGTGGGAGTTCCTTTCTCTAGTGAAAGAGAAGAGGGGCAAAGGCTTAGTCAAATATTAATGGAAATACAGAAAAATCAAAAACTTATAAAAACAAATAAGGGGATCTTGATAACTGACTGGATATTAGGAAACAAAGAAGGTGTAAAGCAGTTAAAGTTAGTTTTAATGCTAGAAAGTCTGAGGGACTATGAGACTGATAGTATATTAATTCATTTAGCAATCATTTATTAAATGCTTAAGCATGAAGGCAATTCTTGCCCTTGAAGAGTTCATATCCCAAAGAAGGGCAACAATATGTACAGAGAAGTCAATACAGAACATTCTACCTGGACAGATGTGGGAAAAGTCACTGTATAATATAATAATGAGCAGAAACTAGAAAGAGGGTGAGAAATTCATACATTCCAGCTATTAGGTTCCTGCCCAAAGGCAAAAAGGTAAGAGAAGGAATTTCATGTGGCTAGTACTGGAAAGGCAATGAATATTCTTTAGGACATACTGATTTGAAGGAAAAGAAGTGATGCTGTCTTGCAGTTTTTACCAACTACATATACAGAGTGAGAGATCAGTCTGGAGTACATATATGCAAACATTGGTAATGTCAGATGACAACCACCATTACCACCAATACAATCCTCTCTTCCTTTTATTCTACATTTGTATATTTAGTTAAAAAACAATTGATTCCTACTTTTGAGCATTCTCTGAAATCATTCAAAAACCTATTTATATTTAATCTCTGATCACGATATAACTATTGTATCCTATGATCTTATAAAGTCTAATAATAAATCAATTATGAAAGAAAATATGGGTAATAAAAAAGAAAAGGATTACCTATTTTTCTTTCTGAGTTGTTCTTACTTTTAGGCATTACCAGGAATGGTTTGCTATGTATTCTACTTATTAAAGTATTCTTTAAACAATAGTCATAAGCATGGAATTTGTTAATCATCTTATAGGGAAAATGACTCATTAACAATTTCCCATCTCTTCAAAAGCTTTTTCTCAAATTAAAACTCATTTTAATACAATGGGAAATGTATTCTCTAAGAAACTTTAAATGCTGCTACTAATACTATCTTCTTAAAAGAACACAATTTTGAAAAAAAAATTGTTTTTTTAAAAATTGAGCCCTTCGGTGAAGAATACATCAAGGTATAAACATGAAAAAATTTTAAATGCACATGTATTGTAAAAAAAAGGAAATGGGGGCATTTCTTTTTGACTATCAAGAAAAAGCCTAAAACCATGAGCCTAAGGAAAATGAAATGAAATTTAATAAAATTTGAAAATGCATTTATAATAGTATTAAAGCTATTTTCCATTTTAATACTTTGAGTTAAAAAGAGGTTTTCTACTTATGAAGTAAGATTTTTTTTTGCTGTATAGTTAACAATATCTTTCAGGCCACCAAGCAAATTACAAAGAAGCCTCATGGGGGAAAAAGTAGGTTCTGGTTCAACTTAAATGAATGCATAGAAAGCTCACTGAATTCTTCATATTGAATGCTTTCCAGACAGGCCAAATATAAATAAATAAATGTTTAAAAACAATAATGTTTAAAATTAGAAATAAAACAATACCTTTCCCACCCATTACTGACTCCCAAATTTAGAAAGTGAATAGAACCAGTTTTTCATAAGGTGAAAATAATTGCACACTTATACTAAGCTATCCTTTGACAGCAGTCTAGTCTTCAAAACTTGCAAGCAATGTCACCTACACTTTCATTAAAATATTTTACTCTCTTCCTAGGAACTGTATTACATTTTTAGAAAATTCAATGAAAAGGAAAGTAACATTTTATGTGCACTTATTTTATAGCATTTGAATGTGAGCTTGACAAGAAGTTAATGGATTAAAGCTTTGATCTCAACTGTTAGGGCCAGGCAGAGTCTTCCTTCTGGAGATTCTGTTACTCTATACTACTCCCTTAGGTAGGAAACAACTAATCTTTTCTGTCATTATGTACCTCAGAGGTAGGTGAAATAAAGAATAAAGCAGCTATTGGTGAGCATGTCTACAAACATATGGCTAACTTCTCATAGAAACAATCTGTTTTAGCTTCATTTGTGACATGATAATTAAGAAAAATGACAATCAAAGCAGTATTCAACTAACTTAAACAACTGACAATCATCTTAAAAAGCAGTACACAAATTTTTGAGAATGAGAAAGCAAAAAATAAAATTTTCACTAATGTAAATGAAAAATATTATTTATAAAATTGGAAGCTGTTACAAAATCTTCAGAATTTATTTTGACTGGGATACAACCTTAATCACATGAAGATAAGGAGAAACAAAAACTAATTTGAGGGATCACTAGAAAGCATGGTTCTGTTCTACCATATTTATAATTCAAAAAGAATTTCTAGGTTCTCCTCCACTGCACTGCAGTTTTCATTGTTTTTTTTTTCTTTGCCTCTTTTTAATAAAAAGAAACAGTACACTAATATTGTGTCAACAGTGTTGACACTTATACAAAATTTATGTGACTAGGCTCATAGATACTTTCAGTTTTGTGTAAGTGTATTTTTTTAAACTTGACTGATTCTTTTTATTTCTTCAAGTATATCACAGAGATATTTATAGAGAGATTGGTTTTTCTACTCTGCACTAGTACTATCATACATATCAGCATCCAACATCTAAGCAGGCTTGGAACATACCACTTCTAGAGTTGGAAAATGAATATGGATTAATACAATTTCACTTCTTAAAGCAATGTTTAGCTACTGTGTCTACTTTACGTATTGAATGATTTTTTAAATCTATTTTGCTACTTCAAAAGATCCCTCCTTTCATGAAGATAAGCACCCTCTCTATCAACAGCAATCATAACCTCTTAAGGGGGTCTTGGGCAAAATTATACACACACACACACATGCAGATACATCATCTTATAGATGATTGTTTCTATATGAAATTTAGTTATAAAAGTATTGTTGATCCGTTATTCATAGGATTATGAAATCATAGATTTGGGGTAGGAGGAACCTTAGATGTTATATAGTTAGACTATATACCTTTACTATACACTGAGAAAACTGAGGCCTGAATGGGTTATCTGTCTTGTTCAACCAAGATCACACAGATATAATCTGAGACATAATTCAAGACCAGTTATGTGTTTTCAGAGTTCAAAGCTCCTTCCTAAATATCATTATGCCTTCTTTTGACTAAAAGACAAAAGATGTCTTAAATTAGCATTTATACCAGTATTATCTACTAATATTACAGCTATTAATATTTCATATTTAGTGAAAGGTAAAAATGGATTAAGAAATAATATTCTTATCTTTTAAAATAATGAGGCAACTTCATTCTGTCATAAATCTTCTTTTCTACAGATTTCAAAATTACCATGGAACTGTGTTTTCAGATTACTACACAGATGAGAAAGCAAAGAACAGGGCACAATGTTTTTGAAGCCCTAAGTTCAAGTCTGAAATCACAACCTCTCTGAGGCTTTGTTTTTTGTGTTTTTTTAACAATAAAACAGGGAAAATAATAATAGCAATCAAACAGATATTTTTTTCTGAGGATTAAATTAGGTAATGTATGTATTTTTAAAACCTTAAATATCAGCTACTGTTATTGTTATATAACAATTTTATAATTTCTTTCTTTCTCAAATTAAAATGTTTTAATTCTATCTAAAGTAGATTTGCCTCATCCTCAATTTTAGAGGTTTTTTCTCCTTAAGAAAACTGTGATTAAATAAAAAGTACATTCTCACAAGGCCAAAATTTAGACTACGTTCAATTTCTTATTTTTAATTTCTTTTCTTTTCTTTTTATTTTTTATTAATTTTATAATTATAATTTTTGACAGTACATATGCATGGGTTTTTTTTTTTACAACATTATCCCTTGTACTCACTTCTGTTTCAAATTTTCCCCTCCTTCCCTCTACCCTCTCCCCTAGATGGCAGGCAATTCTATATATGTTAAATATGTTATAGTATATCCTAGATACAATATATGTGTGTAGAACCGAATTTCTTGTTGCACAGGAAGAATTGGATTCAGAAGGTAAAAGTAACCTGGGAAGAAAGACAATAGTGCAAACAGTTTACACTCAATTCCCAGTGTTTCTTCTCTGGGTGTAGCTGATTCTGTCCATCATTGATCAACTGGAACTGAATTAGATCTTCTCTATGTTGAAGATATCCACTTCCAAAAGAATACATCTTCATACAGTATCATTGTTGAAGTGTATAATGATCTCCTTGTTCTGCTCATTTCACTCAGCATCAGTTCATGTAAGTCTCTCCAAGCCTCTCTGTGTTCATCGTGTTGGTCATTTCTTACAGAACAATAATATTCCACTCTATATGTTTACTGGTACATCACTCAGACTTTCCATCTACTAACTCTCACATTTTGTACCTGATTAGCCTATCCCCTTTTCCGTCACACACTTCTTCATTAAGGTCCCCATATGATATATTTTATCCTAATTCTAAAGACAATTTTATAAAGATCTATTCATGATGAAAATGTGCAAAGAGGGAAACAGGTAGAATTTTGTCAGTGATTTTTCTGTAACAGATTACAACTTTACAAGACAAAATTGTCTAAAAAATGTGGAATATATAAAAACTTATTGTACTTTATGTTTGCTGGTTTCCCTTAAACACAAGGGTTTGTTGTTCAGTCATTTCAGTCATGTCCAATTCTTCATGACCCCATTTGGAGTATTCTTGGCAAAGATACTGGAGTGGGCAAAGATACTTGAGTGGTTTGCCATTTCCTTTCCCAGCTCATTTTACAGATGAGGAAACTAAGGCAAATAGATTAAATGATTTGTCCAGGGTCACAGAGCTAATAAGGATCTAAGATCATATATGAACTTTTCCTGATTTCAGACTCAACACTATTTATTGTGACACCTATATGGCTCCCTTCTTTCCATAACGTTTTCCTGTACAAAAAATGTTTTAATATAAGGGGGGGAGGAAATAACAGGTGATTTTCTTTTTATATCCCATGTTAAGTTTTCCTAATCTTTCAAGTCATAGTCAATACAAAATTCCAAGTTTAATGCAGAAAATCTAAAATCACCAAATGTTGATGCTTGAACCTAGCTAGTTATCTCCTTACACTTACAAACAGTCTGTCATTATTTTAGTGTAAATTCTCTTTTACTTTAGGGAAAATATTTTATGAATAATTCTAGATAAAATCTGACCTTATAAAAGGATCTCTGCTGTTTTATCTAAAAAGCTAACAGCTAGAATTTCAGTAAAGTATTATCACTGAAAAATTTATTTTTTAGTAAAATATGTCCTAAAATTATGTTCAATGTATTTATCAGGGATTTTTACTGAGTTTCTATATCTTTACTTAGTTAGGCAGATATTATATATAAAACAAAACAGCAACAGAAATTAATGATTTTTTAAAAGATAGCACATATCATCTGAGAATCTGCAATTTAATAAGCTCCCATTAGGCACAAGCTATATATTTCACCTTTGACCTAATGCAGATTTGCACATATTTATCTACAATAATAGCTGAAACTATGCACATACACACAGGGACATATACACGGATGATTGATGTAGTGGAGCTCCTTTTGAGAGTCTCAATTATCCAAACAGATCTAACTCATATATTCTATCAATCCAACTTTTGTTGAAGAATAGTCAACCCCTTTATCATTCATTTAGGCTAAAACAATATGAGAAAAAAACCAGGTAAAGAAGGACTTAATGAGAAAATAGGCTTGATGGTTACAGTATTAGATGGGTATATAAAAGAAGGAAAAGGATCTTTAAAAATGACCTCTATATTGGTTTAGAACAGATTCAGTACCCATCTCAGGTTTCTTAGCTAAATTTTTCTCTAGATATCTTTGCAGTACTACCTGATCTTTCCTGTGGAAGACTTGCTCTGCCACCCACAATTCTTCTGCTTCTATAAGAATAACCTACCCCCTAAAACTAAAAGAGCTATGCTTTTGATTAAAAGGTTGTCAATTTTTGCTTAAAGGACCAGTTAGTATTACATGTGAAGAGTATGTTAAATAGTGTTCTAGTCAACTGAGCAAAGAAATGTTAAGTCTCTGACTAACTCTCAGGGAATAACTTGTACAAGAAGAAATCTGACTCAACATATTAGTCATAGAATCAGCATGGCAGAACCTTTGGCTTGCCCTTTCTGCACTGAAGCATGATTTCCTCCTCTGAGATAGAATAGTTTTAGAAAAATAATAGGCAGACTTTTCACTGGTTGAAAAATGTATGCCTCCCAGCATAGGAATTCCCCATTCAGAAAATTGGAATTACACAAAAATCTGGAATTAAATGTGCCATGTACCCTTCCAGCTTTGCTTAGTCTAATGACTATCCTTACCCTGACCAACATTTGAGATGATTCAAAACAAAGAATTATTGTTTCTCACCTTAGTCAACATGAATTCTTTCTACTTGGTTTGGTTACACTGTTTGGATCTAGATACCTATTTGTTGCCATGGGTAAAAATAATAGAATGGTTTTAAAAACAGCAACACCCAAAACAATTATACCATAATCTAAACACATGCCTAAAAATTGTAATATTAATATATATTCTTTTACAAAACTTGAAGGAACTAAGTTTCTTGAGGGCAAGAAATGTTTTTTCTTTGTATCATCAGCATCCGAATTTCATCTGTAGGTTCTCAGTAAATATTTGTGTAGTTGAACCACTCCAGAAAACAAATGACTCTAGACGGGTAATATTAATAACAAAGTATCCATCATGGAAAAGATAAGTCTATTCAAACATGAGTTCCTAAATTATTTAATGTGGTAAAAAATTGGGTGGAAAATGGGTAGATAAGATATTTTTAAACATTTGTCAAATAGAACTGGCCACAGACTGCCTGTCGGACTAGCCTGAATTTGTTTACTTTTTTAGACACAATTGATAGAGACTGGTGTGCAAGGTAAAGGTACACACTGACAAAATACTAGATCTTTGAAGGATACTAATGAAATAGAAAACATTCAGGCAAAGCATTTCCTTTTCTTCTGTACCTGATGGTTCAGTGTTCTTCATGTAAGAAAAAAATAACAGGAACTTTAAATTTCAATTTCCATGTGAATAATTATGAGAAAGAGTATAGCCCTTTTCTATCCAAGCAAATGTGTTGAGTTTATAAAGTACTGAAGATATAGCATTGGAAAAAGATCCTAGAAACATCCTTATTTCAAGAATAAAGAAACTGAGGCCCAAAGAGGTTAAAAGCCTTTTCCAAGCAGAGCTAATAATTGAACTCAGATCCACCAACTCTATATCCTTACCTCTTTTCACCAGATCACACAGCCTTCACCATCACTATAAATAAAATACTTATTTAGACTACTATTCTATCCTATCAAATATTACATCTGGTACTTTAGCAACAAATTAGGGATGCATGGGTATTATCTGGGGTCTAGCTTCTTAAACTGTGGTTCCTGACTTCATATGGGGTTTTATAACTGAATGTGGGGATTGCAGAACTATGATTTCTTAAGAGTAAAATTTTTATTTATATACTTATTTTATATACCTAGGATCATGTAAAACTTTCTCAGGTGAAAAAGGGCTATAAGTGGAAAAAGTTAAGAAGCTTTGATCTAGGATACAAATTGTGGAAACTATGAATAATATAACAAAATGTTTATTTTTATTAAGTTTTCTGTCTTTCAATGGTTTATCCTCTAACACCTATGTTTGTGAGTAATGTCTCTTCTGAGACTTCCACTGAAGTCTAGATTTATTCCATCGAGTAACATCCTGATAACCCATTATAAAACTAAACAAGTGGAACAATAATTTATAACATTCCCACTGATTCAAGATTCCCCATAGCTAAATCCATCCATATCTGGAACTACTCTAGCCCATTGCAAATAGGAGGTCAGAGTGATACTCTTCTCTTTATGTCTTGAAAATTACCACAAATAAAACACAAGTAGTCAAAAGTCCTGGTTAGTCATACAATTATATTGAAGTAAAAGAAAAAGTCAAGGATAATTCCAAATGGGGAGAGAACAGGAGAATCAAGGGAAGGAATTATTTCAGAAGATGTAAAGAGCAAAGGAAAAAGAAAAAAAAAATATTCCCTAATATTATATGACTTTCTTTAATATGGGGACTATCATTACCCAATTCCCCTTATATCAATTATTCTTTATGTCTACATAGTCTGAATTATCAAACAGTTACAATTAGTTTATTGTAACGAGCTGTCGTCTCCAGAAGCTGCCGGATCGCTCTCTGGGAAGAGATCTGCTGTGTCTACTCAAATCTTTCAGACAGATTCTTCTTCCTGTAGTGAACCGTTGTCTCCAGGCAGTTGCTGTTAACTCTTGTCCTTAGAAGTGACTTCCCTTCCTGCAGAGAGCCCCGTCAGGCCTGATGTAATACAGAGAGTCTTTCTCTTGAATCCTGGCTCTGAATCTCCTCCAACTCTTATCCTTCTTCAGGCCGATCTGCCCTCTGCGCCCAGTGCTGTCTCTTTTTATCCTCCCAGAGAATGGGCGTGGGATAATGCAAGGGCTTCTGGGAAGAACCACCCCAGCCAATGAGCTTGCCCCCTCTATCAAGTCAACCTGAGTTCTCACCTTGTAATTGTCCAGAAAACCTGAATTCTCACCTGACAACCTCAGTTCTCACCTAGTAATCCCAACATCTCCCCCTTTCTTTTGATTTAGAACATAGGACAGTCATGACCTTGAAACATAAATCCATCAATATGGGAAGTATTACAAATAATTACATAAATTACATAAGCACATAGTAACATAGTAACATAACACATGCTAGAAGTATATAACATAATCATAATCATAAATTGAAAATTTATAAATGTCCATAAGTCCATTGTCCATTATTCTCATCTTGTGTGAGGAAGTCCAATGATTCCTGCTGGTTTTTAAGTTCTTTAACAGTCTTCTTATTATCCATGCTCTTTCAGTGTCAGATGTTTCTTAGATCTTCTCCTTTATTTTGAGGTCTTTCTCTTTTTCTGTCTCTCTCTGATGGACAAGGCGAATATGACTTGTTGGCACCCATCTGATTCCTTCTCCTGCTGAAGAAATACAAGCAAACCCTCTCCCCCAGGCAGTTAACCTATCTGGTCCCTTCCATTCACCACTTTCTGGATCTCTCCACATCACCTGGCGATTATCTAAGGACAGTGGAGATGCTCTCACTGGACACTGCCCTTCTGGTGGGTTATAAAACCTGTCTGCTGGAGCCAGCGCATCTTTGTCAAAAATTAGAAAATTAATGGTATAGAGAACTAAATTTAGAAGTTCCCTAGGGCTACCTGTGGCTCCCCCTTTCTTTTGTTTTTGGAGGAGTGTCTTAATATCTCTGTTTCTTCTCTCTACTATTGCCTGCCCTTGAGGATTAAAGGGTATGCCCGTGGTATGTAAAATCTTATACTGTGCACAAAAGTGTGTAAAATGTTTGGACGTATATGCAGGTCCATTGTCTGTTTTTATTGCTTGTGGCACACCCATAATTGCAAACGCTTGTATAAGGAATTCAGTGACCACTCGGGCTGTCTCTTTTGCTGCTGGCATTGCAAATGTGAATCCTGAAAAGGTGTCTACCACGACATGAATAAAAGATAGACGACCAAAAGATTTATAATGGGTCTCAAACCACGAGGATTCTTCCCTGGAGGGAGTGTAGGAGCATGGAAAGGAAGACAAGCTGTACAGCTTTTTACTATGCTCCTAGCTTCCTCTCTTGTGATTCCAAATTGTAAACGTAAAGCTCGAGCAGCCTGATGATATTTAGAATGAGATTCTTGTGCTTCCTGAAATAAAGGACTACTGGCTAACATGGTTAGAAGGCTATCTGCCTTTGAATTTCCATCAAAAATGGGACCTGGAAGTCCACTATGTGAGTGGACATGCAAGATATAAATCTTGCCTGGATGTTTTCTCACTTGCTCTTGAAGTTCCTTAAAGAGCTGATAAATATTGGAGGCTGCAAATTTTATTTGGGCTGTGGCAATTCTTTGTACTACACCTACTGAATAGGCTGAATCAGTAATTATATTTACGTCTCCTGGGTAATAAGTGAGAGCTAGCATGATAGCAAATAATTCATTCTGTTGAGTGGATTGAAAAGGAGTCCTGATTACTCTCTTTATGGTTAAATCATGAGAGTATATGGCACAAATATTTTCTTTGGAGGCATCTGTAAAGATTGTTGGTCCTTTAAGAGGAACCTTAGAAACCTTTTCTTCAAAAATCCATCGCCAATTATGTAGTAGCCGGGTAATCTTTAATGGAGATCCATGTGCAAAATTTGGAGCGGTGGCCAATAAAATTTGCCATTCTGGGATGTTCTCACAGCATACATTAATCTGTGCGTTAGTATAGAATGTGTATATTTTTTCAGGACTTATCCCAGATAATTGTGTTACTCTCTTAATAGCCTTTAATAAAATCCTAGCCACAAGCACTGGGTAAGGTGTAAGGCTTTGTTCTGGTTGTGCTGGGAGGTTCACCCACTCAATCACTCTGTCTCCTTAATGAAGGACTGCTGTGGGTGCCTCTTTTGTAGCAAAAACTGATATTTCCAAGGGTTTTTGAGTGACTCTTTCAACCACATTGGATAAAGCCAGTTCAACTTCTCTCAAAGCCTTTTGTGCTTCTTTTGTAAGCTGGCGTGGTGAATTTAAAGCACTGTCTCCCCTTAAAATGTCATAGAGAGGTTGTAGTTGATTGGTAGTTAAGCCTAACACTGGACGCATCCATTGGATATCTCCTATTAATTTTTGAAAGTCATTTAAGGTGTTCAACTTCTCTGTTCTTAAAGAAAGCTTTTGTACTGTGAGTGTCTTAGGATATACTTCATATCCTAAATATTGAAAAGGAGCATGTCTTTGAATTTTTTCTGTAGCTATATGCAGTTTGTAGTACTTTAATGTTTCCATGGTCCTTTGTAGACATGCCTCTAACATTTGTTCCTCAGGTGCACATCCCAAAATATCATCCATATAATGTAACAATATTACTTTTGGAAAGGCTTTTCTTACTGGAGCAAGAGCAGCTGCAACATACATTTGGCACATAGTAGGGCTGTTTTTCATTCCCTGTGGCAAAACTGTCCATTCATATCTTTTATAAGGCTCAGCCAAATTAACACTAGGCACTGAAAAAGCAAATCTTTTCATATCCTCCTTATCTAGAGGAATAGAATAGAAACAATCCTTAATGTCTATAACCCATAGAGGCCATTCTCTTGGCAACTGAGTAGGAGATGGAAGTCCAGGCTGAAGAGTTCCCATAGTTTCCATCTGTTTGTTTGTATTAAAAAGTCAAACACATCTAGAAGAAACAGCTGGAATTCAGCAGTTATTATTGATCTACAATAATTACTTATTATTATAAGTTATTTGTGCTTTTGGTATTCAGGGCAATTCTTTTACATACACATTAGCAAACATGAATTTTCTATGTTCAAAACAAAAGGTGGCCAAAGAATTTTCACATGCTAACACTGGAACATGTTGTATTTTTTGAAATTAGCAGATATTAACAGTGGATGAAATATCACAGTATTTAAACATTGTACCAGAATTTTACTGGCTGAATGTTAGATCTGATGTACACTATGTGCCAAACAGAAATGAAACTTTGTTGCTTTTAATTAAAGTTACAGTAAGGAAAGTTGCCATTTCCCCTAAACAATTCCTTTCCTGCCTCAGTAAAACATTTTCTCTTCACTCTGTTATTTCTAAAATAAAGAAAACCAGAATGGAAGGTTCAAAAAGGAAGAAAAATTTACCAACATCAATGCCTTAAGCAAACATTATCAAGGTAAGTGTGGGTATGAAGACAATAGCAGCACCTGGCATATCTAACAGAGCTCAAGGGGGGAAAGCCCAAGAGGTCAGTGTTTCAATTCTGGAGCCTTTTGCAGCTATTCCAGTAAAAATAATTTGCCTGGGAATCATAGTAATCAATAGCTCAAAGGCAGCTGGTATTTGACACTGAGAATACTCGGACTAAAGTTTCATTTGTCATCCAAATGACACTCTTGAGTAGTGTCTGTTGGGTCCCAAAAATGCTCTACAAAAGATATTTTTTATGTAAAGAAAATTAACATTTTGTCTAAAGGTATTTTTATTTAAAATACATTTTATTTAAAGCAACAAAATGATTACTGGTAACAAACAATACATGTTTTTCTTATCTGTATATCTCTCCAGACTATGCTTGAAATTGTCTAAAAACAAACTTTACAGACTTGATTATGCTTAATTTAATTAAATTATCAGCACTTAGTTTGAAATAATTTAAGAGTTTGTAAAAATTTAATGACCATCCACACTAATGCATACAAAAAACAAAACAAAAAACCCCAAAACAACAACAACAAAACTGTCTTCAGCATGCCTGAAATGTAATCATCTAGCCTTAATTTAAAGTCTTCTAATGGAAAGGAATACATCATCTTCTGAAAGATTCTATTACACTTTTGAGTAACTCTAGTGGTAAAGAAGTTATTTCCTTATATAAAGTCTAATCTCAATTGGGCCCTCACTGTCACTAGGCAATCCATCTATATCTTCCTTATCAGCTTACTATTTTCCACTCTGAACAACTCTTCTAAATTTTTTATCCCTTCTCAAATTTTTCCAGGTCCCATTTCTCTTGTTCTCTCAGCTGAGAAAACTGTCTTACTTTTTACAAAAAACATTGCTATCATATTCCATGAGCTCTGTCTTACTGCCTCTTCCTCATCTTATATCACTCAGATTCTTTCAGTTACTATCTTTCACTACTGCCTTACATGAAGAGGTGGCCAAATCCTTATCAAAATTAATACGTCTATCTGCACAAGTGATCATATTCCATCACTTCCTCTCTATCACTACTGTCTATATACATGCTCCTATCTCCCCAATCCACAAATATTCCTCATGTGATCCCTTCATCCCCACTGCTATCTTATATTTTTTCTATCCTTTCTGGCTATCTATAATATATGATTTCACCTGTATTACATTCTCAATATAAATTAAATAAAATGATTAAATAAATCACAAATAAATCAAAAGATATTTTTCATGTTCTCTGAAAGATAAAAAATTAGGCAAATTTGTTTAATCACATATTCAGATAATAAAAATACTACTTCATTGGATATTTACTCAAACCATCCATCTTATAATGCTCATGATAAACATAAACTAACAGACCATAAGGAAGACTATTTCAATTAATAATCCATCACTGGTGTCTATAAAGAATGAAACAATAATGTAATTCTTAAAAGAATTATACAAAATTTTCTAGATGAAGTAGTGGGTTTCATTTCTCAGATATATCTTATTAGTCCTATGCCTTACCCATTGCTATGGATTTCACTAAAGATGATTAATAATGTTTTAGGTATTGATGTAATTATGATAATGTTGTTTCCAAATATGAGCATTTGGAGAATTTCACCATCCAAGCAGAATGGGTAGAATATATTTCATGATTGTGGCAAATACCTTAATGGTCATGACTTCTCATTTTGTACTTTTTTTGGTGTCAGAATATACTGCATTACTAAAGAATGTTATCTGAATAATTACATGTCATAATGGCTCCTAATTATATGCTGTTTAAAAGTTTGGAAGGCACTTTACATATATTAACTCATTTCCTCCTTCCATATGCTTACTTTCACACAGATTTGGGTATAAAAATTTACTTATGTTGAGAATATCAATAAAAATGTGGTTCAATTGCTGCAATGCTGTGTCAATTAGGCCACTGAACAATGATCACTTTTTTAGAGGAGTAATAATTAATGTTTTTAGGCAATTTAATAACTGCATTTTTCATCATCCCTATCCATTTTCCAGTACCTCATTAACAGTCATCTCAAAAAAATAGAAGGGATCACAAAGGATGAAGGACCAGTTTGGATTTTTATCTATTTTATATGTTATAATGAACAAAAAAACCTCATCATACATGTAAAAGTATTGTAGGGACAAGACTTTCATTTAGCTAGGCTGGTCCTGTGACAGCAGACACTGGGTCAGTTACCTAGCTATATGATAAGCCTTGGCCAAACTTGCAAGATCTTAGGATCTTCTTATATAGCTTTCGAGAACAATGTATTATCCTAATGTCATTATGAAACATCACAATAGGCCTTTACTAGAGATCATACAAATAATCTTGCAGTTTGCATCAGCCTTATATTTATTAATATCAGCTTCAATAAATCTAAATGCCCTAAAATTCTTATTATTCTCATAAGGGAGATATAGACATGTTTTTCAACATCAATGAATTTTGATTGAAAACCTGAAACTGAATAATATCTATTTTTTAAAAAGTGTCCCTTGGATTGTGCCCTGATTATTTTAAAGCTATATAATAGAATATATGTGAGTGAGTATATCATGCAAGTTTATATTAACTTACAATTTCCTGAATAAGAATGAAAAATCATTTTCATAAACAACTGGAAAATAATAAGCATTTCATTCCAAATTACTCTTCAGAATGGTTTTACCAATTCACAATGACTCACTGGTACTACTAGCTGCTGCCTACATTGAAGTGTGACTAGGGCATCATCTTCAGCCACTAGCTAACTCATAGAAGCTTCATTTAGTGCATTATTTTCCAAATATTTCTACATTCCGTCCAACATTAGTACTTTTCCTTTTCTATCATGTAAAACAAGCTGATACCTCAAAATTACTTTAATTTGCACTTCTCCAATAATGATTTGGATTATTTTTATGTGACTATTGCTTTTGCTTTGTTTTATTTGGAAAACTGCTTAGACATATCTTTGGGATGTTTCAAAAAAAATTTAAAGGATACCTCCTCACCCCATTCTTCAATACACTTTTTTTCCTCCAATAAGGAAATATTTACTATCTCTTCCCAGGAATTATAAAAGGGCAATAAGTCCAAGATCATGTTGGACTAAAGATGAACCCTGTCTTGCACTAAAGAAACTTCAAATGGAGTGTTAATTCATAGTTATAAAATTTGAAGCCTTTATTTAAAATTTGAGAAGTATATAGAAAACTCCATCTGGATGTATTTTCACAGTAAGATGGGTCAGAAGCATTCCTTAAGGAAGGCAGCTAATTATATCAACCTGCATTCTGTGAGGGCTGAGGAGGGTTCCTCTCCACCAAACATATAACAGAAACCAATCCTCTCACTTCACTGATCTAATTCCAGTTTTCAAGCACCCTGGTTTGAAAGAGCAACTCACTATGCCAATCCACTTCCTAGTTTCCTTACCTTTCTCCTTCAATCTTTTCTCAAATGGAATAAAACTAATTTATGGCCATTTAATGCATTTTATTCCTCATGACTCACTGCTACTAATAGCTGCTGCCTACATTGAAGTGTGACTAGGGCATCATCTTCAGCCACTAGCTAACTCATAGAAGCTTCATTTAGAAAATATTCATTGCATCACAGTAGGAAACTGAATAGCTCCCTAACATTTTGTGAGTATTCAGACATTTCTCCCATCTGATAAAAATGTGAACTGGCAAATTTTTTTTCATGGAGGAAACAGTCTATAATGTGTGCTTTAAAAATTTCTGGCACTATGAAAGTCAAGTCATATAAAATACAGTTGCATCCTTTTGTTTCTTCTGTTTTTTTGACAATGAATGGTCACGGCTGATGAAAAATATGCACATATGTTGATGTATACAGAGGGGAAGCACAAAGGAGAAATAGCCCATGTTCCCTTTAAGTGTATAAAACTGTGAGTTTTAAATTCCTTTCCATCAAATGCCAGTAGAAACACTTGATAAATGGGCCCTAAGAGAGCACTTCTTGTTGCCTTAAGATGGAATGACTTGCAGGCATATGACACTCCATCAATACAGAAAGCTGGCAGATTGAAAGGCGGGAAGGATGATCACTGATAGCATGCATCTGCTTACTAATAGCAATAGTGCTCCAATCCTTTTCTCATTCATCGCCTACAGAAACTACTCCATGGAGAGGCACTCTGTCAACAGATGGTCCCAGGCTAAGGTGTAATCAGGAGCAGCTTGCTAAATTTACCCAAAACAAATAGAATTACAGGCTTTTGCCCAAGTCTGAAATTGAACAGAGAACTTGGGTGGTAGGTAATGGAAGCTAAAATGGAAGATAACTCAAAATGCATCACAGGGTGTTGGAAATGAATTGTTGTAGAGAAATATTATTGTGCTGATTCTTTATTTACTACCATGTCACCAATCTATTCACAATCAAGTCCTTTGCTCACAAATGTGTTTCCAACTAATAGAATTTTCAGAATTGATGAGAATTGTCACCTGCTAATAAAGCAATTTACCTTTTATCAGTGAGTTTCTCTGATGAAATACTTTGATGTACAAGCCTTGTCCTTTTATAAATTTTGTCTTATTACTATTTTAAAATGTCAGTGATCTATTAAATTATACTTTCATTAAGAATATAAAACAATTCCACCAAAATCAAGTCACTAGAGGACAACAAACATTAAAGGTATGCAATACTCTTGACTTTCCTAGTAGTTAGATGTAATGGGTCTTCATAGCTAGACTATATTAAGTGGTACTTCAATGCAATAATTAAATGAAGGCAGAAACTAAAGAAATAAAATGAAAGCACATATTAAATAGAACTTAGCACACTTGCAGTATTCACCTAGTATATGAACTTGTTCGGGAGAAGTCAGGAAAATAGTTTAGAATCACTGAAGCATCTCAATATACATAAAGAAATCACCTAATCAGATTTTAAAAAATAAAAGGATCTTTCTAATATTTGGTGAGGATGATGTAAAGATGCATGAATTCCTAGAAGTAAAAGAATGTAGGTCTTTATGAGGGAAGGTATTTAAACAAATGGGAATTTACAGAAGAAAATCATAATTATTATTAATAACAATAGTTTTTAATATCAGGGAAAGTGATTTGGCCATTCATAAAGGATTTTAAATATACATATAGAGATGAAAGGGACATTGGAGGTTATCTAACCTAATTTTCTTGTTAAATGGGGAACTAAGGCCCAAGACTGTGATCTCTTTCTGGTCACAGCCAGGATTTGACCATGACTCCAAGTTCAGAGCTAATTCAAATGCATGATATTGTTTCCTCACATTTAAACTTTCCTTTAAAAATAATCTTTAAAAGTAAGCATGTGCCTTTGTGTTTATGTAATTTAAAAGTTTCAATAAATTTATGATACTAAAAGATTTCAACAAGTTTTGTTAGATCGCAATAATAAAAACTTACTTTAGGCATAAGAAGTTTATTTTCATATATCAGTATATAACTAAAATTTAATGATTCATATGCAAATAACTCTGTAAGTGATACAAATTTCTGCCAATGACAGGAAGGGAATTTAAAAAATAAGTTTTTTCTATGATATTTCTGAAGTTAAAACTTAGGGGAGTTATTTTACCTGGAAAATAAACTGACCTCATTCATACAACCACAAATTAAAAAAAAAAAAAAAAAGAAAGAAAGAAAGAAAAGAAGGGGGAAATAGAAGTGGAAGAGGAGGGAAAAGAGAAGGAAAACACTGTCAAAAATGAAAGTAATAGGTTGCTTACCAAGATATAGCATGGTCACTTTTGAAAAGAGAGAGAGAAATGGTTTTCTGATTTTAGTAAATTATTTGTCCCCCAGAACTGAACTTCTATCTGCTATATGCTCAGTCTTTTATATATGTATGTATAAGAGTCTGGGGGGGGAGGGGAGGAGTAAGGATACTCAAGCAGTAAAAATACACAGATAATAGTATAGGTCTATTTATAATGGTGTGAAAAGGATGGTTTCTACCCCCATAAAACTAAAAATTTATAAGCATAAATATGACAGGTTAAACCAATAAATCTATATAAGTGGTTCCAACTATAGGGGGAAAGAATGGAAATAAGATAATAGGATATAGATTCATAAATACTGTGTGACTTTGGTTTATTAATTTAGCTTCTTTTGTTTCAGTTTTTCTCATCTGTTAAATCAGCATAACAACCTAATATACCTTCTATCTCTAGATTTATAATTCTTTCCTATGATCTTGCCAACACATATGGGGAAATATACAAATTAAAGTACATTGAATAAATGAAAGTAAAAGTGTTAAGTAAAATTGTGACAGTGGGCATATATACTTCTAGTTAAGTACATAGAATGAGAAACTTTAACCAAGAGTAACTGATATTTTTAAATTAGCCAGCAAATGTTTATTGAATACCTACTTTGTGCAAGTCCCCATGTTGGAACCAAGAACTACAAAGTAAAATGTGACCTACTTTTAAGGAGCTTACAACTTAGGGTGGGAAATAAAAACAAATCTCTAATATCAACTAGAGTGTAGTACTGCAAAAGTATAGGAATAAGCAAACCACTGAGAGAGAATCTTGATAATTTGTTTCAAAACATTTGAGAAATAAAACTCATAATGGAAAACCTACCATATCATTCACAGGAGAATAGTGCCACTATAATGTTTCATGGGTATTATTCCCATACAGCTTCAATGAGACACTGTGTATAAAAACAAAAAATAAATGTTTCTTTTCTGTATCTTTTATGCAAAGTGTTCTGAAGAACAAATGTGATGCTAACAGCAAAAGACAAGCAAAGCAAACTCAATATAGAGGAAAAAAGCCTAGAAGAAGAAAAAAAAGCTGCTATGATTTCAAACCAAGACAAAACTAAGTCTTTTTATTATTATTATAAATAAGATATGTTAAGTAACATTCATGTTAATCCTGTGTTTATGAGGTGATTTATATATACATTTGGAAAAGTAACTAAGTATCTATTGTTAAAAAATGAGAATGCAAGGAACATTGTGTGCCACATCCTCTACAAAACATATCTGTCTACTTCCTGTGGCAAAAGCTGTATCCAAAATTTAGGCAAATGGAAATCACAGCAGACAGTGAGTGGTTTAGGTCATTAATTGCAGAATTAGAAATTTTTTCCCCTATTATGAATCAATGAACTCAGCAACATGTCCCCACAGAAATACAGAAAAATAAATTGTACTAACAAAAGAATATACTGCACCACTGGAAAAATTACACTTTTATAAGCTAATATTTGAAGTGTCTAAATTACCAAATGTTCTTATATTAATTGAAAACTAACTATCCACAAGGCACTGTGCTATTCACTATGAAAGTTCAAGAGAGATAAGAAACAGGCCTTGTCCATTAGCAGCTTATAATACAGTTAGAGAGCGTTGACATAGATTTTGTTGGGGGGTTTTTTTAACTGTAACAAAATAAGGTGACAATAGAAATGTCATATGGAAATTAGTGATAGAGCTATAATAAAATGCCAGTAAGGAAACTATAGACTACAGTGACAATAAAAAGAAGAATTAGAGTATGAGTTGGATCTCAGAAGATTGATAGAATTCATAAAAGGCAATAGAAGAGAGGAAGGTATGCCATGAAAAAAGTATGAACAGGAGCAAAGAGGAGATAATTTTCCAGATGTTCAATCTTAGATGGAGTTAACATTAGAGAAAGATTAGATCCAAATGGTGGAGAGTCTTGAATAACACTGTAAGGAATTTAGACTTTACAGTATAGACAAAAGGGAGACATTACAAAAAATTTTAGCAAAGGATTTATAAAATAAAATCAGTATTATTTACTAATGATGAATCAAAGAAAAATATTGCAAAATCATCAACAAACAAAACAAATGCCAATCCGATCTAAAGTGAGACAAACTGGAGAAATGACAATGTATAATTCAATCAATTTAATGTCTTTTGAGCATATGGGAAAGAGGGGAACATAAAAAAACAACTTGGTGTAAATACTTACAATCACTCTTATATAACATTCTATTTGCATTGGAACTTTAGCTCTAAGCTCAAAATTAGACTAATGATAAACAAATCCCCTAACATAAATAGGTCCTCTTCTCTCCTCCCAATATATTAATTCATTTGATGATCTCATAAGCTCCCGTAGATTTATTTATCTCTATGCTGATGATTCTCAGATTGATTTATTAATTTCTCTGCTGATCTCTAGTCGTGTATCTTCAACTGTCTTTCTGACATTTCAAATTGGATATTCAATAGTAGACCTCTTAAACTCAATAAAACTAAATTTATTATTCCTCCCTCCCAACAAACTTCCCATCTTCCAAACTACTCTATTACTGCATACTTCCAGTGCTCCAGGTTCACAATCCAGGCTTCTGTGGATTTCCCTTTTGAATCATCTCTCAAATATAATTCTTTTCTTCTTAATACTGTCACTATATTGTTTCAGGCAATGATGATGATGATGATGATGATGATGATTAGCCTTTTTATAGCACCTACTATTGCCAGGCACTCTAGAAATATTATCTTATTTGATCCTCACAACTTTGGGGGGTAGGTGCTATTATTATCTCCATTTGACAACCAAGGACACTGAATCAAAAAGAAACTTGCACAGTTATTAAGTGTTGAGGTGGAATTTGTCCTCCCACATCATCACCTAGCAGTCTCATTAAATCACACCTGAACTACTGCAATTGCCTGCTAGTAGTTTGTCTGCCACAAGTCTCTCCAACTCCAATATAACCTTATTTCGGCTACCCAAATGATTTTCCTAAATTTCAGGTCTGACAATGTTACACACATATATATACACTCCACTCAATAAACTCCAATGGCTCCCTATCACCTCTAGAATCAAATATAAAATTGTCTGACATAAAAGTCCTTCATAAGCAAGCTCCTTCAAACCTTTCCAGTGTTCTCAATTTAGTAATACTGGTCTTCTTGCCATTATATGAACAAGGCACTCCATCTCTCAGGTCCTGACATTTTCTCTGAATATTCTCCATGCCTCCATGCTCTCCCTCCTCATTTCTGCCTTTGGACTTCCCTGGTTTCCTCTCCATTCCAAGGGGTAGCCCTAGAGTCAGAGAACCTAAGTTCAAATCTGACCTCAGACAGCTGATACAACTAGCTTTGTGACCCTGGGCAATTCACTTAACCCTGATTGTTTTGTGGGAACGAAAAATTCCACCTTTCATAACAAGTCTTTCCTAATTACTCCTAATACTAGTTCTTCCCTCTATTAATTATTTCCTATTATTCTATAGATTCTGTAACTTTGCATGTTTGCTTGTTATCTCTACTGTTAGGCTATGAGCTCCTCAAGGATAAGAACAGTATTTTGCTCTTCTTTGTATCCTCTGTATTTGCCACAGTGCCTTGAATATAGTAGGCACATTATTAATACTAAGTAAACCAAAGCAATAATCTTTTAAATATAAACAAACTATATTGAATACAAAAAGCTAAGAGTAAAGTAAACATTCTAAGCAAGGGCTTGGTGAATTCACTTTTCTTTTTAAAAATTTTCCTTTTTATTTTAAACTTAACTTAATTATCAACAAATATTTTGATATGCAAAAAATACGAAAGATTGTCTAAGATATTGGACTTTGGTGCCATCTGTTGCCTTTTAACAAATATATGCATGAACATACCTAACACATGTGTGTATGCCCTTGTAATTTAACCAGGTAGTAATAAAACTGCTCTGTCTCCTTATGTAGTTTTGCTTTCCTCTGTGTATATATATATATATATATATATATATATATGTTTATATATTAGATGTTATTTGTTTTGCTGGACTACTACCTTTCTTATTTGCTATTTTACTTTTTGAAATTAAAGATTTTTACTTATATATATTCCTTTTAAAAACATTCATTTCCAAATATATCCCTCTTTTCTTATTCCAAAAATTTCATCCCTTATAACAAAGATTTTAAAAGAAAAAAAAATCAGTTCTATAAAACTTATCAGACTGTATCTGATTATCCATAATTACATGTCAGTAATTCTCATCTCTGCAATGAAGGGAGAGAACTACATTTTCTCCATTTTTCTTCAGTGCCAGTCTCAGTCTTTATAATTGTATAGGAGTTAACTTCATTTTTAAAAAATGTTCTTTTTGGTTTATTACGCTGTAATCATTGATTGTATTGTTTCCATGGTTAAGTATAAGTCATTCTATATTAATTCATACAGATCTTTCCAGGTTCTCTGAAATATTCATTTTAGTTGTTTTTAATGGAGTAAAAGGTGTTTTTTTTTTTAACATTTCATAATCCAGGCTTTCTTTAGCAATTCCCCAATTAGCAAACATATGCTTTATTTCTTTTTCTTTGATTAAAAAAAAAGTCCTGCTTTGGATATTTTGTTATGTATAGAATCTTAGTGTCTTTGGGCTATGTGCCTAGTAATAGAATCTCTGGGAAAGGAGTGTGGATATTTTTGTCATTTTTTAATCAAAATTCCAAAGTGATTTCCAGAATGATTGGATCAATTCATAATTCCACTAACAATATATTTATATGGGTATCTGAACTACTTCCAAAACTGTGGGCAAAAACTGTCATAGTACTAAATTTTTAAAAGATGGACAAGAGGGCAGAGTAAGGTGGACAAGTAAAAGGAAAAAGAAGGGAAAGGGAGAAAAAGGACTGTTCTACTCAATAGCTCTTTCCCAAAAATCTGACAAAACCTTGTCATGTTCTGCTACTACTCAGGAATGTAAAGGGACCCTCTAAACAATATGTAGTTATTCACTTATTGCCTCCAGTGGACCAAGTGAGAGCTTGAAAATGAGAACCCATAATGTTAGTCATGCATAACTCATCACTGAGAGATTCCAAATTGGTTGTTGAATCAGAACAGCTGATGACAGGTTGTAATACTTGTTAAAAGAAGAGCTTGAACTATACTAGGTTGGGTTTGTATCAAAGCCTTTGGCTAACTTTGCCTCTTGGCAATATTTCCTTCCGTTAGCATTAGCCTTTAAAGAAACATCTAATACAAAGTAAGTTTTCATACTTTTCCCACACCAAATAAACATAAACAGAGAAAGGACAGGTGACCAGAGAGATGCCAACATCAGAACTAAACAAGCAAAAAGAGACATGGCTAAAAGAGGTGAAATTTAATGCAGACAATTGGGGTCTCGTTAAAAAATCTCAACAAAACTTGGATATTAGCTGTTGAATTAATTGTCCTAAAACTAATGTGTTAAACTACTGAATTCTCTTATAATCATAATAAATGTGTACCATCATTCTCTTATATTTAATATTCACTTCAGTGTAGGAATAACTTACCTATTTAAGATCAAGATGGCCACCTGATTAGAGGGAGATGGCATAACTACCACAAATTTACTTAAACACAAAGCTAAAAATTATATCTGACTAAATAATGATCATGAAATACAATAGGAAACTAGAATAAGTGACTTCTTCCATCCAAATCAATCATAAATTAATAACAGGAAAATTATTTAAGGGGTCAGCATCCTCCCAGTGTGACCAGAGATAAGAAAGAGTTATATGTACTTTGCAAAACTCCGTATCAAGAGGCAACAAGAAGGCTAAGAATTAACAAAAATTAATAGCCAGCATTTTAGATGTAACCAAGAATAATAGAGCCTAGTGCTGGTGTTAACAGTGTTCAGATTGGGTCAGCACTTTGAGTTTCATTGTACTCTTCTGAATTGTTATACGTGGACTTGAAGATTCAATACCATAAATCTCAAAAATGGGAGGGGGGGGATGAGGTGAGAGAAGGAAGGAAGAGAGAGGGCTAATTCTTCAAGGAGAAGGTCAGCTCATGATCGCAAGTGATCTAAGTCAAGGCTAAGCAAGGTCAAACACTCCAACCAAAAGGATAGTGGGGAAACAGCCTGACCGTGGTTGTTTCAAGAATTAAAACTAGTGAAATTAGTAAATTGAAAAAGCACCATATAGAATTATTTTAGTTCCATAGGTTCTCTAAAACCAAAATCAGAAGAGGGTAATGCAAAGGTGTTCTGAAACCAGCTTGTATTGGCTCAACAAAGCCAATTATCAAATTTTCTATGTGAGTATTTACACTTCAGAACTCGGTGGATGACACAAGTCAGGGCTTCAGGATTATTGTTGTTTTTTTCTTTTCTATATTTAAATGCATAATGGGGAAAATGTTAAAAGTGGATATTTAATTTAAAGCATGATTACACATTATTTTTCCAGAAATTGTTGTAAAGCATTTTGAAGACCACTTCCAGAGTCTTAGCAATGCTAAGTAGAGAACTAAAAAGCAAAAATGAAAAAAAAAATGTTCATAAAGACTACCTAAACACAGAAAAAAAAAATCAGAAATACAGAAGAGGAAAAGGAGCTCTTCCAGAAAAATGTGGAAAGATAATAAATGTATGGAACCTAAGCTTAACCTACCCAAGTAACAAAGTCACTAAAAAATGTAATATATCAAAAAGAATTTACCGATTTCATGAGACACTAAGATAATAATAGAAGATACTTCAAAAATAGAATTAAATGGAAGGTATCTGCTACCATATACATAACATTTTAAAATCATCCGACTTCCTGAAAACTAAGGTTTGAAAATATGCTCAACTATTTTTTTCTAAAAATCATAAATAAAAATTTTTCCAGATAGATTATAAATTGAGTACAAAGTGAAAATAGAAGGAATCAACAATCATCTCTTGAAAGAAACACCAAGAGTTCTGTCATAGCCCAAATTCTTTGTTTTATAAGAAAGAAAAAATGCCACAAAGAGAAAGAAAGGAATTTAAGAAAGGAACCACAGACGTATTATATAGGCAGATTCAATATAAATAAAATTCCATTGTTTAGAATGCACCATTCAAAAGGAAAAATATGTGGATTTGAAAACAAGAACTTAAACCTAAAAAGATGACTTAACTCTTATGTAGAAAAATATGAACCTTACAGTGGAACATAAGACTTTCAAGCATTTATAACGAAAAAACTGGAGCTGAATTAGTACTCTGAAATACAAACCTCAGAGTCCAGAGAAACTTAAAAATGTACATTATTTAAGCAACAGGAAGGAAATGTAATGATGATAATGCAATTCTAAAATTCTAATACAGAGAGAAGAAATGTATAACTTAAGGAAGCTTTTTACAAAGAAAAATAGTTGAGAGAGAAAGGATTCTTTCTGTTTTGAGCATTTTAAAAGGGAAAGAGAAGGGAAAATAAAAGGAAAATATAGGTTTTAAAAATATTTGTTAAAATTGGAATGAATGAGATGGAAAGGCATAAAACTATAGGTGAGGAAATGTGGAAAACAGGTGTCATATGAACTATTACTACTACTATTATCTGAACTAGATAAAAGAAAGTTGATCACACAAATACATAAGTATTCATAAAGTTTGATATATAAATCATCAAGCTTAACAAGGAAATGAGCTAGTATGGGAGAGAGAAGTATTAAGCAGAAGAATAATAGTAGAAAGAGAACAGTCATAAGCAAAAGGATCTTCCAAAACCTGAATAGAGAATTAAAAGAAAAAGAAAAACACTCAAACCTAAAAATATGTCCAACAATCGAGGAATGACTGCAAAAGTTGTGAACTATAAAGTAAACATAACATGCTATAAGAAATTGTGGAAGAGATATTTTGGAGAATATTGAGAAATATAAATTGAAGAATAAAAGGAATAGAACTCTGAGATCAATTTATGCAAGGACCATACCAGCACAAGAAAAACAGCTTTGAAAAACTCAAGAATTCTGACTAAAAAGCAATTACATATATCTTCTTCATAAAACTCATGATAAAATATGTTACTTCCTGAGAGATGAGAAATTCAAGATACAAAGACATATTTTGGGGCATGGCCACTATATGGATGTGCTTTGCCTGTTTAAGCTTATTTGTTAAAAGGTGTCTATTTTTACCCTCAGCTTTTAATTGGAATAGGGGTTAGCAGGAAAAGAAACAGTTCACAATAGTGGTGACAAAGATGTCCATTAAAAAAAAAGAAGAAGAAGAAAACAAGGAAATTCAAAAGGAAATACAAATAAGCAAGAAAATTTAGAAAGTAACACATTTATTATGTTTAAAAAAAAACAGTTGTATGAAATGAATACTTATAGTTTCATATAACACTTTTGTGTTTGCAGTACATATATAAATATTCATTGTTTTGGTACTTAAGTTTATAGGAAAATAAAAATTTAAAAATAAAATTAAATGAGGACTTATATAACTAATTTATAATGTACAATTTACCTCTTTTACTCTCTTTTCTCCTTTCTAAACAAACCAAAAAACCACCTTGAATTTTCAAGTCCACATCTGGTTCAATCAACATATAACTACTAGGAGGTTTCTTTTGTTCAGTCTGATCTATCATTTCTTTCTGCATACCTTTCCCTCATTTCTTTCTGCATACCTATAAGAGATTTCAATTTATTCTTCTATGATCAATAAGTTGTTGCTGGGAACTGTTCTGATAAGGACATTTCCATTTTCTGGGGCTATTCTATAAACAGGCAAGTTACCCAGTCTCAATAAATTTGTATGAATTAGATTTTCATTAGTAGGCATTAATTTATGAGTCATTTGGATAGCAAGGTTAGAAAAAAATTCCTTCCTTGTTGAAAAATTGACAATATATTTGGGCATCAAACTGTTTTTGTTTTTTTTTATTTCTGCCTTAGCTCTTCTGAGCGGAAATTGTAGGTAATTGATAGGCTCCTGTCAGTTTCTCTGAAGCTTAGAGATGGACTATAGTTTTATGTAGTCGTTCCATTGATAGTATGCTCATTAAAATTTCAGATAATAGAACTGAGAGGGATGACAGAATCAAGACCCAAAAAGACCTTGACAGACCAGAATATTGGGCTAAGTCTAATAAGATGTAATTCAATATGGATGAATGTAAATAATTTAATGGAGATGAATTTGAAACTCTGAATGTGGCAAAAATTCTTTATTTTATTGTGATCTGTGCTCATATTGGGATGGAATTCCACTTAATGCATATATTTAAAAGAAGCTTTGAAAAACAGGCATTAGTATATTGACCTTTTGTGATCAGTTTCCTAAAATTGATCTACCATTTTTCTCAATCTTCTTTCATATTTATCCAGCGTCTTTCCAAAGACATCATTTCCAAGTAGATCATGTCTCAAACTATTTTCTCCATCAGCTATTGGAAAATGGATGCCTTGAAGCATATGCTCAAATTGGGAAATTCATCTAGAGAGATGAAAGCCATCTTCTGCTCATATTCTTTAGTAACAGGAATCTTATGTGTCTGCTACATAAATCCAAGATTAAAAACTACAGGCTGCCTAGAAAATAATCTGTAACACATTAAATCCCTGGAATAGAATAAGAATCTACCTTAGTTTTTTTTTTCAAAGTCTCTATTATACACAATCATCTTCATTCTTCATTATCATAACTAAAGGTGACACATTTGAATTATTGAACACTGTGATGATTCTACTGACCTGCATTTTTCTTGGATACTTTCAGAGATTTACAAAAGAATCTTCCTAAAAAATTGTTCTTGGAATAATCACTGTGAGTGAATTGGATTATGAGGGTCTCTCATCAAGCATATCTCATATTCTAGTGATTCAATGAAAACATGTCTGTTCTCTTCCTGTATCTCTGCTTCAACTGACAGTTCCATTCTTCTGCTACTGATATATAAACAAAGTTAAATACCTTAGAACTTGCTTCTGATTTTTTAATGGTGTAACAGTATTTGCTGTATTTTTTTTTGTTTCTATTATCTTGTATGCCTCTGTACAGAGTTTGTATTGATACTCAAAGTATGTTACCATTAGGGCTCAGCTTGCTGCTTGCAGAATCCTGTTAATATTTTGAGTAGGTTGAATTGGTCAATCTGACAATTTCCCTATTGTCCATTTTCTTATTTAAATCACTAATTTCTTTAGGGATGCAGCTTGATGCATCTGGTATACCTAGGCCTTTTAAAGATCTTTTAAAGATACTTTTCTCAAGTATTTCTTATATAGCTATTAGGAAATATTGGTAACTTTATTTCTGTTCCTAGAGAGAGCAATATAATCCACATCCTCAATCTTCACCATCATCTCAGCTGTAGATCTAAAGAGTCCAGGTGGAATAGGCACATAAGAAAGTGATAATGAGGTCATTGTGTCTATCCTCAGAAAGATACGGTATCAAATAAAAATATACTATATAATCATAATGAAACTGAAAAGAATGTGTTTTATTCTCAATTTGCTGACTCTTTAAGTTCTTGTCATTTGTAGAAGAGCTTGTTTCAAAACCTATACTCAGAAGAAAAGGAGTAGGCCATAGAATTAGACTCTGTAATAAGTGTCTATTCAGTTTTTAAATGGTATTATAGGTCTACTATACTCCAAAGCTTTGTTAAATAATAGGAGCAAAAGCTGAAATTTGGAATTCATTATCAAACAGGGAGGTGCACAAGGAGAATGCTTATGAAATAAATATTTTATTTCCCAGTATAAGAAAAAAAAAATCTTTTAGAATGTTTCCATCCTTCCCTCTGATAAGCCTCTACTATGGACTCTTCTATAAAGGCTCCAGAGAGCCACAAGATAGAAGAAGAATCACAGAATAAGAAAAACTCACAAAAATTAAAAAGGGCTCATTTGGAAAGGTTGGACATAAAATGAAGGTTAAATGCTATAAAATCAGAAAATATTTCTAAATTTCAATGTTGGCTCAAACTATTTTATAAATATTTGGAGTTAGAAGAAAGTGAAAAGAGGGAAGTAAAGAGTAACCTTGTATAACTTGGAGTAAAACACAAATCATTCAATCAACAAACACATTTGTTAACCTCCTTCTACTATCAGACTTTATGCTAGGATCTTGGAATACAAAGACAGAAATAAGATCATCCTTGCCTTTCAGAAGATTACATTCTATTAGAGAAGGACCTTTTTTTATTTTTTTTTTTACTATTTCACCTCTCTTTTTCTTTATTTTCTACTTTATTGATATATGACAAAAAGCAGAAGGATCAGATTTGAAGCCGGCAAACCTACATGTCCCTGCAGCACAGCGCAACTAGATTAAACTAAAATTAGAAAATGTTTAACAAAATAAATAAAAATATAAAAAAGATGTTTAATGTGTGGTTTTCTAATTCAATAAGTCACCAGGAAAGATCTGTTTTTATTTGAGTTTGACACTACTGCAATAAAGAATTGTAATTCAAAAAAGTGATTTCTTCAAAGGCTTGTGACCACCTGATATCCCCAAAATACCAAGAGGTGTGGGTGGGATGAGGTGAGAAGGCCAATATCATGATGCTATACATTTTCCTAAGCTATTTGGTTTTCTTTTGTAATATCTATGTTAAATAACAGAGTTTAAACTTTAAAGGCAAAGTAGCTTCAAACTATAAGCACATGTAAGTGCTACATGTTAAGGAGTAACCAACAGAGACAGTCTCACCTATTGAATTCACAGGCTTCTACTTCAACTATGTTTTATTTGAAGGCAAGCTCATTGTCGATCAAAGTGCACACTATAGTTAAAGAAACAAGTCCTGGATCCTCTACCACTGCAGATATAGTTACATTGGCAAAAGTAGTTCATTTTTGCAAGTTGGGTAATAAAAAAAAAAAAAGGTTCAATGTTGATAAATACAGGTGCTAGAGCTATTCTATAGTTTTTCTTGCTTTACTTGAAATATACAACTCTCTTAGACCATCCCTAGAGACACCCAAATAGGACAATATTGAAAAACTTTTAAGAGGCTACATTTACTGGCCTTTTTCAAGGTTACAAATCTTGTACTATTTTCAGTCCCTGTTGTCACAAAGATAAAACAACTGGAAGAAACAGTTTTACCAGTGCAACAAGAATGGTGTGGTGTTTTAATGGATGCATATTCACAGCCGAAATTCTCTAAAACAGATCCATCTTGCAGTGATTACAAAGGAATGTGGCTCTGAATGTAGGTGACTCTGCCAGCTATGTTTTGTGAATAAATCTTTTAACCTTTTTATCTTATGGGCTCCAACTTTTGAATGACCTTATACAGGGCAGTTAGGAAGGAAAACTAATAAAAATGATTTCTTGAGCTCTTACAAGAACTAAAGGTGCTAGATAAAAAATGAATGATGAACCCAATTCTATGCTTCAGAAAGGTGTAACATTCTACAGCTGGGAGATTTCTCAAACTACAACTCTTCACATTCTTAAAAACAAAACAAAATAAAAGAAAACACCTCACTCCTCCTATCACCTGTGATTTCATTAATGTGGTAAATTCCTAGTCTAAAGATTACTTCATCAATGTGAACTTGGCAATACAATGGTAAAAATAAGCATTTATATAAGGCTTTAAGGCAAAATACTTGACAAATATTAGCTCAGTTGAGAATCACAACAATCCTATAAGATAGGTGTTATTATTAACCTCATTTTACAGAGATGGAAATTGAGTCTGAGTGAGATTGAATGATTATTAAATAAAGTTAAATAACACAACTACTATCTGGTGCAGGATTTGAACCCAGGTCTTCTTGACAATCCATCACATGAACTAGGAATGGAAAGGTTATATAATTTACCCACAGTGTAAGCACTACTCAAAGAAGCAGAACTTGAACACAGGTCTTCCTAAGGTTGGCATTCCAAATCCACAATACCATCATTCCTCTCCTTTACATTCAAACAGCATAAAACTCTCTCTCTGGATCAAACCACAAACCTGAAGTGGGGGCATTGTTAAGTTCCAACAGTAGAGATAAAAATCATATGTATCTGGTACTTTTTAGTGTACTTACCAGGGCTTTACACACACACACACACACACACACACACACACACACACACACACACACATATGCAGAATACACATAAATACCTCATATGTACAGAATGTAGCAATATGATCCCCACAGCATCAGCTAAGTAGAAGAGTATCTAAATTTAACATTAGAGACTCTATAGAAGAGAAAGTGAAAGTTTTCTTTCTTCCAAATTCCTGAAGGACAGGATCTATAGTGTCTTCCTGAACTCAGAGATGACATTCAAGAGTAATAAAGGATATTCTAGTTTACAGTAATATGTTCATTGTAAAGTCAATATAAATGTCTGTTAGCAATATTTTGTGTTCTGTACTTTTATTTCTAAAGTTCTTTCACGTCTTTTTAAATCTTTTTCTTTCATGGAGCTTCAGAGGACAATTATCCCCATTTTATAGAGAGGAAATTAGTCAGATTCTGGTTAGTAGAAACAATGAATGGAACCAAAGAGTCACCTTAATATACATTATCATTTGGCTAGAAGACCAATAGAAAATGCAGATGCTCATAAGGATTTTTCTTGAGACACTGAAAAATGTTAACACTGGCTCAGAAGAAACACTGAATTAAAAGTGGCAGATGGTACCTGCCTTTTACAAATAGCCTCTTCCCTACTTACAAATCAGGATACAGCTTTGTCTTATTTTAGTTTCAAGTTCAATTTTAGTTTCAGGAACTAAAATTGCTGTAGTGGATGGATGAAAATGTCTAGAAAACACCTATAGTAGTAGACAGGGAGAAGAGATGGAAGCAATGTAAAATGTAAGTCGATCTTTGCAATACAGTAAGAACAGGATGTGGTAAGGTAGACCGGGGTCAGTGGCTCACAGGTGCAAGAACTAAAATGAGTTTCTTGAACATCTGCAGTGCACATAAAAACAACAGGCAGGACCATGGGGGGAGAAATAACACGTCTCACATTGCTCTGACAAAAACAACAAAATACAGCACATATACCTTTTCTTTCCCCTATGCCCACCATGCTAAATGGCAGCTCAGTTCTCAGGGTGTGCTGTGTGATTTGCCACATCATAAAAATATAATCAATCTTCTCTCTTTTTCTTGCAGCAAGTTGTGAAACATCTCTCTTTTGATAGCTAAACTAAGCTTGTCCCCCAGACAGAAGAAAAACAAAACCATATACTGGGCACTTCTCCTATGTCAGCGAAGGGATTTTCTTTTTCTTTTTCTTTTTTTTATCAAATCCTTTAGACTAAATACAGATTGGAGTTTCCATATGGGAATTCAACAATTCATCTTATGTCATATTCTAACTATACAGCCAGAAAAGAATAAATAAGTTGTGTGTTTTCTTCATATGAGAAAATATCTGAAAAAAAAGCTTATTGTTTTATCTGAAATTATTTTTCCCTTCTATGTGGTATATCAAGCACTTACTACTTTACTACCTCAGACCTTAGTCACTTAGGAAAATTGTGCATTTAATTTAGGGCACTGCATAATAAGTAAAAGGTCAAATATTGAAAGAATATTTATTTTTTCTAGAAAAAGGAATATTGTCAATGTGGTCATCAACAATAGCATTCACGCAACCAAAATAATTTATTTCTTAATAATGAAGAAAATGTGAAGAGAAGGCAGATTTTATATATGCATACATAATATATGCCAGGGATATTAAAAAAACATCACTTACTGATCAGAATATTTCTGATCTACTTGTGTTTAACAATAGTATGCTGCTTTCAAAATGTAGCTGAATCAGAGCCATGTGAAAGAGCAAGCCTTTTAATGATGTCAAGTCATTTTTCAGAATGCTCTGAAATATGTATCTAGAGGCCTCTCAACCACAAATCAAATTACAAAAGGGTGTGTGTGGAAGACTCCTATGTATTCTCCAAGCAATAGAGACAGAAGGCTCTTGGCCACAAAGTCAATAGGACTCAGGATTTAAGTCCCATCAATGACACATAACTAATAGGTTATGTGTCCATTGTCAAGTCATTTAACCTTTCAGTGTCCCAGACAAGTCTCTAATATTATAAATTGTAGAGTAGTTCCTGATCTTCATTGGTAGAGGGATTTTTCACATTGGGATGGCTTATACCAGTAAAATCAGAGGTACAGTTAAAAAAATTCACAAATTCTCAAACTCTATACTTTTCTCCTACCAATCTGCAGGGCTCAAATCTTGCTAATGAGATGCTTATACATACCAAAATCCAAGTTCTAATTCAAAATCCAGGTTCTAACACTGATTAACAAAATCATAATAAAACTACTGGAAAATAAATAAGACAAACTAAATTATATGTGTGTGTATATATATATATATATGTATATATATATATATATATTATCTACCAGAATTTAGAACTATGTTTCCCACTTGTGCCAATCACCTAAATGTTATAATTTCCCTCATTTTCCATATCACAGCTCAAAATAGTTTAGAAAACAATTCTAAATAATATCAATGTTTTGTCTATAATCTTCTTCAAACATTTTCCCTCCATAATTTCATCTATTCTTGCACTTTGCTTATAACTGCTAAGTACATATATATCATCTTGATCCCTTTGTCTAATTATGGTGCTATATTTAAATGTTTGCTTGATTTCTCCACTTGAAGAAGTTAACAGCCCAACAAACTCAATGTGCACAGAACAAAACACTGCGTATTCTACTTACACAAAACTTTGTATTTCAATTTTTTTCCGTCTCTTCACCCCCTCCCCAAGACAGTAAGCAATTCAATATAGGTTAAATATGTGCAATTCTTCTGACTATATTTCAATATTTGTTATGCTGCACAAAAAAGATCAAAAGAGGAAAAATGAAAAAGAAAAAAAACAAGCAAACAAACATCATCATCAACAACAAAAAGCTGAAAATACTATGCTTTGCTCCACCATTCAGTCTCCATAGTTTTCTCTCTGAATGTGTATGGCACTTTCCATGCCAAGTCTATTAGAATAAAAAGCATCACTTTTAAATATAATGGTGCAAAGGTCATATTTGCAAAGGTTTATTACAAAGATCTTGAAGGGTTAGACCATGGGGCAAAAAAACTGCCACAATTTGGCAGAGGAATCCATTATTAGGAAAGCATCAACTTTTTTTTTTTTTTTTTTTTTTTTTTTTTTTATGGTAAAGCTGCTGATATAGACTAGAGTCTCACTGACAGACATGTCTTAGGTATAAGACTTAGAATACTCTCTCACTACCTCAGGGAGCAGCTTTGTCTGATTAAAAAGGGAAAAGAGGAAGTAACAATGGGTGGTGCAGAACTTGCAACAGAGGAGACAACAGAACCTACATCAGGGTACTCTTGGCATTAAAATTCCTTCTTTGTGGATTCAGATAACCTCTTTCCCAAGAGTTGCTGCTAAGTGCTATCATTTATATGTAGATGGTGACAGGGCAAGATATATTACTAGAATCGTAAATTTTAGTGATGAAAAGAAATCCAAACTTTGGGAAAACTGAAGCCAACAAAGTAATGTGACCTGCCCAAAATCACCTATGTAACAGCAGTAGAGAAAGAGTTTCAATCCAGATACTTTCTTATTCCAAATCTAGGCCTTTTGTCTCTGTACTATGCCACACCTTATAGTATACCCCTTTTGCTTAGAAGAATAGAACCAAATATCCCAAATATCCCTAGATCAAGCCATAAATAGTATTTGGATTGAAGTCAGATCGTTATAGGCACAAAACATTGGTTATGGGCAAGTGATAATCACATAACAAAGTACAAATTCTTCATCCTAAAACTAAATAATAGTAAAAAAAAATTGTAAATAGCTATATAACTTCAACCATTCTTTCCAGTTGTGTGTTTCACCACTCCCCTGCTTAAAATCTACTTTTTACATACACAATATTCCTGTTTTTCTTAACAATTTATAAACTCCTTGAAATCAAGTACAATTCATTAATATTTGTATATCCATAGTTCTATGCTTCAATAAATCTGGATTTTTGTCCATTATAGTCTCTCAACTTGAAAGGATTTTCCTCCATATCTTTACCTATCAAGTTTCAACTAAAATATCAAATACTACATGAAGTCCTTCTTTATATGCACTCATTTAACACCTATATCAAATATGATTTCTCATTTCCATAAACCACATTCTACTTTATATTATGTGAAAAGGAAGGAAAGAAGGAAGGAAGGAAGGAAGGAAGGAAGGAAGGAAGGAAGGAAGGAAGGAAGGAAGGAAGGAAGGAAGGAAGGAAGGAAGGAAGGAAGGAAGGAAGGAAGGAAGGAAGGAAGGAAGGAAGGAAGGAAGGAAGGAAGGAAGGAAGGAAGGAAGGAAGGAAGGAAGGAAGGAAGGAAGGAAGGAAGGAAGGAAGGAAGGAAGGAGAAGGAAGGAAGGAGAAGCAAGGAAGGAAGGAAGGAAGGAAGGAAGGAAGGAGAAGCAAGGAAGGAAGGAAGGAAGGAAGGAGAAGCAAGGAAGGAAGGAAGGAAGGAAGGAAGGAAATTCATGCATTTATTTAATACCTAACATCTGAGAAGCATTTTACTAATTGACACAAAGGCAAAATGAAACAAATAACAGAAACAAAATATTCCCTAAGCTCAAGAAACTTACGTTATACTATGAGGAAAAGATGTTTTCCCCTGTACACACATCAGTCCATATAAAATATATACAAAGTTGTCAAAGAAGTGAAAACTATTAACAACAATGTGATAAAAAGTTTCAAATCACAAATAATAGAAAAAATGTATATCAAAACAAACCCTGAAGTTTCACCTCAAACCTATTTAATTAGCAAAATTGACAAAAGACTAAAATATTTCATGTGGAAAGGTAGTAGAAAGATAGACACACTTATGTATTGTTGGCGAAGCTGTGAATTAATAAAAACTATTCTGGAAAACAATTTGGAATTAATGAAAATAAAGTAACTAAAATCCTTTTACTCAGATATTCCAGTTTAGGTATGTACCCCCAAGAAAACAAAAGACAAAGCAAAGAGTTCATATACATTAAAATATTTGTGGTAGCACCTTTTATTTTTTTTCTGGTGCCAAAGACTTAGAAACAAAGCACATTCCTGTGGATTAGGGAATGGCACACAAATAGTGGCACATGAATGTAATGGAAAATTAACACACTATAAGCAACAAAGAATATAATGAATGGATAAAAACATATATGAACTGAAGCAAAATAAAATAAGCAGAAAATATGCAAATTACCATAATAACATAACAAAAAAAATCAAAGAAGCAAACCACTGTAAAACAATTTGTGAAATTATAAATAGTCTGTCCCCAAAGAAGAAATATGAGAAGCTATTTCTTCCTTTTGCAGAAGGGGAAAGGAGCAAATCTATGAGTATGGAATATTTTTCTTTTCCTTACCTTTTTAAAAAACAGTTCTTTTTCATAAGAGATGATTCTCTGTGAAGGGGTGAAAGAGAGAGAGAGAGACAGAAGTAGGGAAAATCTATGTTGAAGCAAAATATATCAATGAAATATTTAAAATAAATTAGTGTGAGAGGGAAGGGTGAAAGCACTAATTAAGTTGTTCAAATGAAAAGGGAATGCATTCCACACATGAAAGATAGCTTGTGCAAAGAAAAGTATGTAAGATAGGGCTGGGAAGAGTGAGATATTATGGTTATAATGGAAAGTGTAAAAGAGAATGTGAAATCAGTTTGAAAACATAGGTTGGCAACAAATTTTGAAGGCTTTAAAATGATAGAGGAATCTGTTTTTTATCCTAGACTGAAAAAAGGGGGTGCCACTAATATTCCACTAGCAAGGATTTGACATGATTGTATTTAGGATAATCACTTTGGCAGCTTTATGCAAGATGGTTTGGAAAGGGGAGAGGGAAAAAATAGTCAGAAAAGAAAAAGAGACCAATTAGGAGGCTGCCGCAATCCTTGAGGGCCAGAACTATGCAATACTCATTTTTAATGGAAACATAATCACTGTTCTGAAATGGAAATTGCTCACCAAGACTGGCACAGAGCATTGATAGAGTGGGCATAATAAACGTTTGTTGACTTGAATGAAAAAAGTGAATAGGCTGCAATGTATTAGTAAAGTGTAGAAATAATATAAAAGTTTCCATATAAGAGATTAAATAGTGGCCACGTTATATCACAAAAGGGAGAAATAATCAATGGATTTTTTGAATTCTCCATTAGAATTTATGTAATGTCATGAAATCTAGAGAAATATCCCTAGATGAACTCTGCTTAACAGAATTGAGAGTCCTTATAAATTCATTTTATAAATGTATATCATAAGATCAATTTCACTCAAATTTCTTTTGTTAATTTTGTAGGTATGATGATTTTAGATTATTTTCAGATACTTGTAAAATGGCACAGAATAAAGTTTTGAACTGAGATTATTGGTGTTTCCTTTTGATTTTTTTCAAATGTAAAATGAAACATACCCAGCAGGGATTCCTCCCCCCACACACGTATATGTGGAAATATATATCACAACATAATTAAAAGCTTTCTAATGAATGCACTATAAACAACATTTTTTCCCTTTTGCTTTGGAATATTTCAAATAGAATATTAAACCTCTGCGAATGGAATTTCTACAACAAGAAAGATGAAAGGTTAACTGGTTTAAAAGGAAAGAATATGTTTGACATATTCTATTTGGAAAATAAAAGCGTTTCCTCAATAAAGACAGAAGCCCATTTGATGTTCCTAAAGCTCCTTCAGTGTTTGCAAACACTACCAAATAATTAGAAAGTCCCACTCCAAAAAAACAAAAACAAAAAAAGACTGGAAAATAAAAAGCCGTTGAAGACATCAGCTGCTCCTTGTTTGCTAGGCTCACTGGAGGCCCCTGGAGGTCAATGTGATTGACAAGGTTTTGGTGCCCTTAGGAGGGTTGATAATGTGCACACACATCTCTAGAGGAGAGTTCCCTGAGTACTGACCATGCTTAATAGAGCAAGGGCAGCCACTAGGTTGAATAATGTAGCAGCCAAAGCCTGGGGAGCTTGTAGGAGGAGAGACACTCAAGGATCTCAAATTATGTTCCCAGTCAATTAGTAGCAATTAGGAAGCAAAAATATACTGTGCCAAAAAAAAAAAAAAAATCCCATAGCAAGGATCTCTATTATTATGTTGCTCTCTCCAACAACATTTAAATGTTTCTTTTGGTATTTCATAGATGCTAGGGCTCCCCTAAGAGAATATCCTGTTATGTGCTACTGAAAGATGTGAAGTTAATTTTTAAAAGCAACACAAACCAGGAACATCAAAATTAAAGTTTCCAGAATCAACAGAAGAAAAGTACTAAAACTACCATTTCATGATATATATTTGAAAGACAGGAAACTACAGCTTTGAATCATGAACTTAAAATTAATTGCTTGTCATACTTAAGTCTCCTGAGTTTTACTACCAAGTCTTTTCAATACTTCAGAGGAATTCTGTTAATATTTCCAAATGTTCTTATCCTGAAAGATCAAGTCTGTTCATCCCCACAACTCAAAGTTAAAGTAACCTCAGCCTGTTTCATCTGGCATAATTCTGCTTTGGATGTGTGGTAACATAGAATCAATCCATTTGCCTGACATGTTATTATATTGTTTTATGATATGACTTCATCTAGGGAACTTGTCTCTTGTCCAGGTACACAACAGACGGCTGCTACTTATCACTTCTGTTTTTCCAGCTAAGTTTCTTGCACTGAATTACATTTCAAGTTATTCATGAGGCTGAATATCAAAAAGTATCAACAAGTCACCTCCTGACATTTTCAGCATCAAATAATCTCCACTCTTCTGAAATGGTTCTGAAATGCAAAGTTCTGGTGAGCAGACATACTATTTTTTTATTGATGATGTTTTAATGATTCAAGTACTTTCAAGAAGACTGATTACATTTGAAGGAATTAAGAAATGCATAAAAATCATTTTCCCCATGACATTCCTACTCTAAAATACACACCAATTCTTTTAAGTAAAGGAATACAAGAATAAATGATCTAGTCTTAGCAAGGTCACTTCAAAAGTTTCCTCAAAGTAATTGTGTCAGAAAATTTCAATTCTATTTAGCCCACTAGAATTTTTAAAAACTTGCTTGGAATTTCTGAACAATGTTAAAACAAATGAATTAATAGCCTTTGTCAAAGTTCTAAGAAAAATTATGAAGTAGTTTTAAAAAAACTTATATTAGAGATTTTCTCCCAAAAAATAAAACCTATTTGGAAGGCTATCTTATTATCTGAATGCACACTGCACACTGTAGATGCCAGTAAATAGCATACATGGGCACATACATAATAAAATTCAGTGCATATCTTAGAAGTGAAAAAAAAAATCTAAGGCATGCAACAATTCTATCATAGATCTTATGAAAATATCCAAGTGGACAAAAGAAATTTTCTTCAACATAATTTTGATTTTTTTAATAAAGCAGTTTGAAAGGCATTTTAATTTTGATATTCTTGAAACCAAGACTAAATGATACCAGGAGGGTGTAAGGTTCCCCTTTGAACTGTAAGCACAGTTCAGCTTATGTCAGGTGTGAGGAAGTAAATGTAACTGTGACAAAGCACAGTGACTCATTTTCCCATTCTCTCCTGATTTTTCATTCACAGTTTTGTTTTCCTCTTAAGAAAAAAAAACTATCCTTCATTCATTTTCAAAAAGGTCCACAAAACTATTTCAGAGCTTATAGGGACACTGTGTCACCAGGACAACAGAAATAAGCACAAGACAGATGTGAAGGCCAGAATTCTTCAAAGGCAAGAAGGTTTGACACTTCATAAATCATTGTGTTGCTCTGGTATAATAATAACTATTCTCATGGATTGTACTCAAGGTTTCCCCTCTTAATGCAACCTAATTTATCCTTGCATACCACATCTGGCTTATCACTAAATGTCCTATAAATGCAACAAATCAATAGGAACTGGAAAAGTACTGAACTCCCTTATTGCTCAAAATACTAGAACACTCTTAAAGGACATTTTACAATGCAACAATTGCTTCAACAATGAAAACTTCTTGGAGAAAAAATGTAAAGACAAAAAAGTCTTTTTTTTTTTTTTTTTGCTATATTCTCATCCATTATTAACCAAATATCACTTACAAAACCCTTAATCTCCTGGATTTCGGATAAATTCAAGCCAGAAATACATTAAGGTTTTCTACTTTAACTACATTTCTGAACATTAATACCCAACAGAAGAAGATATGGCTTACTGAATTGTAATTAGCAATTTAACAAGAATGTGTGAAGTTATTTCCACTTGTCCACTTACATATAAATTAGAATGAATTAGTAATCAATGTCCAATGGTCAAGATGTTTTTGTTATTTCTTGCAATAAATGAACTTTACTTCAATACCACATAGTTATTAGGACAGATGATAATCAACTGAATGGTACTATTAATATTGTTTAATTGTATCATATCAAATAACTAGTTTCTTTTATCCTTGGTTATTTCTTCCCTTAACTTCCATTTTCTTAAAATTATTTTTGATATCAATTCAAAATAAAAACTTTAAATTTTTCTTTAAAATATAATTGAAAATAAACTTTAAGTAGTTTGAACATGTAAAGAAAACAAAGAAAAAAAGCATCTGCTATTTTGATACTGGGAATACTGTCAACTTTTCTTTTGTTGAGGAGGTAAGTCATACAAATAGAATCCTTATATCACAGTAATCTATTCATCTTAAAATAGCTCATTTGGATTTCACAAGAGAAAAGACCAAAAAAAAAAAAAGACAAAAAAAAAACATAACTATATAATACATAACTATGAATATTGTTATTTGATATTTATTCTTTTTAAAATGGGAGGTTTTTACTGACTGCACAGTGTTGTAATTTGCTGCTTGCTTTTTGAAAGACAAATCATCATCCAAATGTTTTAAACATTATCCAAATTTGGGGATCTGTTATGACAAACCTGATGTTGAGATAGCTTTAAATAGCTAAATAGATGTCTTTTAAAAATATCAAATAAAAATATCAAAAAAAATCAATTTTTAATATCTACCATATAAAAGAGGTAAATGAAGTAAGACCTATCAATTGTGGTTTTATGGCTTAAAGCTAGTGTATATTCAAACATTGTATACTTGATGCTTCACATAATCATGACTTCATGGAATTGGATTTTGTGATACTTATTGTCTCAGACTGAGTGTTCACACAAATCATCAGTTCATAGGATCATGTATTTAAAAGGTACTTAAAAAGTAAAAGAATTGTAGATACCACATGGTTTAATTCAAAGCCAGAAGGAAGAGGGGGAAGAATATCCATGGGTACACTTGTACTTCTAGATTTTTGCAAAGAAAAAGAATAGCACAAAAGGGGAATTTGGGTTCCAGGAATAACATCAATCTCTGAAACTGTCTCTACCATAAACAAAATATGCAAAGATAATATTCACAGTCCACATTATAGAAGCTTACAGTAATTCTCAAAAGGTTTAAGTGTACTTAACTGTCATCCCTTCACTTTATTTCTTTATTGAAATAAATCCCTTTATAATAACAAATGAGAGTTTTCGAGTTATCCTGTATGCAGATAAGTTACAAGACTGCTTTTACAATGAATTAGTGAAAGACAATGACTACAGGTAGCACAAGGAGCCTGGGGATTATCATGTGCAATTGACTGAGACAGACGTATCTCCTTTTTTATTCACTTCTACTTTAGTTGCATTAATAGAAAATCATTAAAATGAACAGCACTTTAAAGCAACCAGTTGACTTCTCCACATCTTTGAGTTAGTTGTAAGACAACAATTAAAAATTAATTTCTATACTTGCGATTAGGATCTCTAAAAATAAATTGTTGAATTTTTCAACTTTTCTTACAGCTCAGATAATTATCATAATGATGTTACTTAACCTTTTCTTTATCCATGTCAATCTTTTATGCAGAGAAAGTTATTAAGGGATGTCTATTCCCCAATCTTAATTTATCACTAAAGAACATTGATAGTCTATGAAATTAAATAAATCTTATGACATTGTTAAGCCAAAAACAGTAGTAATTTGCTTTAGTGAAGGATGTTCTCCACACTAATTAAAAATCACAAATTCATCTGAATTCATGAAACTTAATACTAGTGAGTAAATTAAACCATTCTCCTGCCTTGCCCACTTCTCCGAAATAAATTCAAATTCAAGAATGTAGTATGACAAATAGATATGTACTCTCAAGCTTCTCTCTTTCTCTCTTGTCTCTATGCCTCTGTCTCTCTTTCTATGTCTCTGTCTGCCTGTCTGCCTCTTTTACACACACACACACACACACACACACACACACACACACACACACGAATCCTAACAAACAGCCTTTTTTGTTTGTATCAATCCCAAAACAAAGTCCTAATAGATGGATGGGTAGACACATCTGTGACAGAAAAGCAGTGTAGGATTGGCCTAATCACACACCAGTACCCAGAACCTGACTTTACTAACTACAAGCTAGAAAACCACTTCAAAATAAGGAGAGGCAGATGTCACTTGTTCTTATTCTCATTGACAGTACTGGGTAGGTAAGGAAAAAATATTACTGCAACATTGACAAATATTCATGTGATGACTTTATATGTGAAAGTGGTTTTCACCCTCCAATTTACTTGTTAAAAATTTTTATTTAAAAACTTTTATTTACTTAAATTGAGTGATAAATAAAAGCACATGTTACTAACCAAACCAGCTACAAAGAAAATATAAAAGTATTGAACAACTGTTCCAAGGAAAGATATGACTAATTGCAAAGTACTGAATCATCTCAAAATTCTTTTGTTGTAAAATTAATGACATCTCTGTAAATTGACAAAATTGTTTCTCAAGGAATGTTTAAAATTAAAGTTCCTCAAAGAAGCCTCAATGGAGAGTCAGTATGAATTTTTAGGGATTTAGAATAAAATCAAGAAATTGATAACTAGAGACATCTAAAGCAAGTGAAATGGAATAGGTAGTGATGAAGAAATACATAAGTTTAAATTCTTAACCATGTTTGTAAAAAGATTATGTGAATGGGAGAAATGTGCTATAAATTGGTTATGAAATTGACTAAGATCGATTACTAAAGTTATTGTTTTGACAAAATAAAAGCAAAGATTGATATTTATTCCTTAATTCTATATTTTACAGTAAACTTTGAAGAAATTTTTATTGTTTTTCATGTTATTTTCAGTTCATAAGTACTTAAATCATTTCTTTTTTATTTAATTTTAAATTCTTGCACTCCAATTGACATAGATTATTTTTCTTAAAGAAAAGTTCCACCATAAATAAGCTAATGAAATTCCATTTTCAAACAGTATGTTTAAGTGCCCAATGTACTGATTTAAATAATTCCAGAAAGCTAAATCTTATTAACATATAGTCGTTATAATGGCATTACTGTAGGAGCCAAGATTTTTAAGGCTAAATGTAAATTTCCTTCAGTTTTTGCTATAGCTACACATACAAAGTAAAATGAAGAATAAAGCTAATTATCTAAATAATACAAGATTTAAAAAAAAAAAACTTTCCATGAAATAATCAGATAATTCAAGCTAAATGATTTGGCAAAAAAGGGTTAGATTTTCTGGATAATTATCTCAGTTGCTCATTGCATAAAGACATTCTAACATGTGAGATTCTCAAGGATATCCTTTAGGCACTATTAGGCATCTGAAAAATGCCAGAACATTTCCCTGGAACATGTTGCTGAATTTATTTTTAAAGATTATGTTTATCAAACATTAAAGCATTCACTGTCCTATAATGTGCCTCTGATAGAAAAACAAAAAGTTTACCTTTCAGGTGACCAAGTATTTCCCAGCAACTATGTTTAATGAAAGATGTTTACATAATTGACATTTTTAATAATCTCATTTATGATAATTTAACATAATTAATATAAAAACCTTCATGTAGAAAACCATGCTATAACTAAAAACTTAAGTCACTGAGGCTCTTCACTGAGTAAAAGTATCCCTGGGATTGTTAGAATCTAGGATCCCATTCTTTGTTTTTTGTTTTTCAATAGATCAGATTATCTTTCTCACAATGCTTGAGAACAAGAAACATGAAATTACTGGTAAAGAAAAAAAATCTCATTATACTTTCTTTAGTCAATTTCCTATCTTTATTTTAGATGTTATTCCTTAATGCCAATTTATTCCAACATGCGTTTTCTTGTTTGCTATCACGAATTTACATTTTTCCTTACTTGGATTTATGCTCTGTTTGTGATCACTTTCAACTGACAGAGAAAGCAAAAGAATAAATTTAGTTTGTATCTGAAAAGAAATATTTTTAATTATCCTTATTCATTTATAGAGTAAAGAATTTCCAAATATTCTATTTGCATAAAGCCCTTGGAGAAGCAAGTCTAAGAACAGTTTTACAGATCAAAAAAATAAAACAGTTTCAAGGAGTGAGGGGAATTATCTCTACTAGTCAGGAAGTAACTGAACTATTTTTTAAAATTACACTTTTCTACACCTTTATCATTTCCCCCATGTTTATTCAGTGAATTATATACATTGCTCTATTTCAACTATATTCCCAAAATGAAAGATATAATGAAGCATGACTTCTGAGGAACTTAGTTTTGCAGTCAATGCAGCAAGAGAGGCAAACTCATACGACACAGGACATGTCAAAACACTATTGGCATGAACACAGCGAAAATCTTTCTCACAATTAGAGTTGTTCAAAAGTGCAATGAGCAGGCAAGGAGAGAATATTCAAGTAAGAACAGATTGACTACTTCTCAGGTACATTGTGTGGCAGGGGAAAAATAATATATACACACATACACACACACACACACACAAACACACACACACACACATATATATATATATATTAGGTATTAGTTACACTGGATAGCCTCTAAGGCTCCTTCAAACTTTGTGATTCTGTGATTCTATCTTAGAAAAATTCAAATACTTTATAATTTAGATATTTCTAGAATAATCACAGATTTTGCTGACAAAATAAATAGAACTATTTAACTTATTTAACTTTTAGGTACTCAGATTTTACTTTCAGATACAAAACTGAACCAACAAGCAATCTATAACCATGTAAAATTTTACAATCTGGAAAGGGCATTAGAAATTAGAATTTCATTCAACTCTCCTTTTTGCAGATGAGGAAACTGGGTAAGATTCACATTCAGCTTCTCTTTCTTAACACAAACTGTATGTGTGTCCCTGATTGAGTCATTTAACTTCTCAAAGCTATAGGTAGCTCTTTAAGATTACAAGATGCAGAAAAAAATGCTGACTTCCATTGGTAGAGGGGAGTTTCTTGTCCATAGAGTTCCCCACACCAGAAAAATCACAAGGCTAGTCCCTAATGTAATATATAGTGCTTTACATATAGTTTTTTGTTTGTTTGTTTGTTTTTTAACTAGATTCTCACAACCTTTGGCAACAGGCAGAATATTTATGATTATCCCTACTGAATACATGGCAAAAATGAAGTTGAACAGCTTAAGTAATTTGGGTAAAGGCCAGAGCTACAGTTCTGACTCAGACAAGTCTCTTGATCCTTTCCACAGGATACAGTCATTCATTTGATCCTGACAGCTCTGTGAGATAGACAGATAAGAAACCTAAGAAAGGTTAAAAAGGGTGCCAAAGGCCATAGAGCTAGTTGGTAAAAGCCTCAGGAGTAAAATCGAGGTCACCTAATTCCTACCAGCTTTTTTCTATCTCATCATGTAGAATGCTATGAGGACTTCAAGCTTCCCGTTCATATATAAATGCATTTCATAAATTTAGAAACATAAATTAAATTAAGTTCTTTGTTTTAGAAAACAAAAAGATATCTTTAAATAATTATAATTGTTTTCTACTTATTAAATTCAACAGGTTATTATAGATAGAAAAAGTCATTACACCACAGCTAATGAGATAGCAACAGCTTAGTGAGTCATGTAAAAATATATACTCACTTTCCTTTTAGGATTGAATTTAAGTATTCAAAAATTTGAACAAGAGAAGCAGTTAAAATTAAGCAAAAACTACTGGGCTTATATCCCAAGGAAATACTAAAGAAGGGAAAGGGACCTTTATGTGCCAAAATGTTTATGGCAGCCCTTTCTGTAGTAGCTAGAAACTGGAAAATGAATGGATGCCCATTAATTGGAGAATGATTGGGTAAATTATGGTATATGAATGTCATGAAATATTATTGTTCTATAAGAAATGACCAACAGGATGAATACAGAAAGGCTTGGAGAGACTTACATCCACTGATGCTGAGTGAAATGAGCAGAACTAGGAGATCATTATACACTTCAACAATGATACTGTATGAGGATGTATTCTGATGGAAGTGGATATCTTCAACATAGAGAAGAACTAATCCAATTCCAATTGATCAATGATGGACAGAATCAGCTACACCCAGAGAAGGAACACTGGGAAATGAGTATAAAGTGTTAGCATTATTTTTGTTTTTCTCCCCAAGTTATTTTTAACTTCCGAATCCAATTCTTCCTTTGCAACAACAACAACAACAAAATTCGGTTCTGCACACATATATATTGTACCTAGGATATACTATAACATATTTAATATGTATGGGAATGCCTGCCATCTAAGGGAGGGGGTGGAGGGAAGGAGGGGAAAAATTCAGAACAGAAGGAGTACAAGGGATAAAGTTGTAAAAAATTACCTATACATATGTACTGTCAAAAAATGTTATAATTATAAAATTAATAAAAAATAAAATAATTAAAATAAATTAAATTAAGCAAAAAAAGAAATGAAATGAAATGAAACATCAATAGGGAGCTAATACTCAAATGAAAACAAACTTTAGAACTATAGTTTAAAAAATCTTCATTCTAAATTCTGCTACAAGAACTCTGCAAAAGATGCTCCCTACACCAAAGCAGATCAGTGACAGCTACAATTTACAGAACTTTACAAAAACACTAAAGAGGTTAAATGATTTGCTTGTTGTCTCACTTAGATGAGTTATCCTAGAATCCCAGTTCAATGCTCTGTCCACCAGACCACATTATCTTTTCCTATCATTTTTAAATAAAGAAATTAATGCCTAGGTATCTAAAGTTACTTAATATTCAAGTACTTATATTTAAGTATTAATGTTTAAGCACTTCACAGCAGAGCCAGGATTTGACTGGGTTAATTGCTTAGACTCAAAATCCAATCTTTTCCCCACCATCTTCCCTCCCTCCTTCCTAATACCCTAAATTCCATCCTCTCTCATACTTTCTACCAACCTCTCTTCATGCTTACTAAGCACTTACTATGTGCAGCATAAAAATAATAGATAAGACTCTCTTCTCAAAGAAAAGAAGATCCAGGCAAAAGCTTCATCTCTGACACATAGTGAACATGATCCAAGACAGGTTACTTTAATCCCTCAATGCTCTTCTCAGAGAAGGTCTGATAAAGGAAGTTTCCACTTCCCAAACTAATGAAATTTCAAATTCAGTCCCTATCTATAAAGACAGCATAATGTAATGGATAGAACATTGGATTTGTGAATCAAGAAGACCTAAGTTCATAGCCTTTCTCACATATGTATCAACTGTGTGACTCTGGACAAATCACAAATTTGTAAAATGAGTTCCCTTCTACTCTTAAGTCCTTTGCCAGATTTCCATACCATCCTATACAAAACAATTATTAGCCAAAAGAGATTACTTTACTAAGGGGAATACTACATTTATGAAGCCAAGTTTGTACAGAGTAAATAAGTAAATACAAAGTAATTTCAAGGTAGTGAGGAGAAATATAAATCAGAAAAGAAGGAAAAAAACCTTCAAGGAGGAAGTGACATCACATTAAACCTTGCTGTGACTTCAGCATTAGCAAGCCTAAATTCAAATGGGAAAATCAAAACATGGCCTAAAAGCTACAACTAGTTCACAATTCACATAATAGAGTCAAATAGTATTAGTCTCAGAAGGCCTTATTTGGACCTGAGTCCCAACTTCTCTGGTAAATATCTTTTATATAGGTTAATGTACAACTTTTCTAAGTCTTGAGTAAATTATGTAAAAATGGTAACATAATAGCAATACATTATATACCTCACAGGGCTAATTGCAAGAAAAGTTCTCTCTATATATGTCACAAGAATGAATTTAAGACATATTAATTCAGAAATACAGATATGTGGCACATTTCACAATTTTCTGGGTTAAACAAAACAGGAATAGCTAATAACTCATTATAGGTGAATCAAGATTTTAAAATATATGACAAGCAGCTACATTAGTAACTAAAACTAACAATAAAAATTTAGCAGGCTTAAATTTAAAGCCCTAAAACTGAGTTCTACAAATATACAGAATGTAAGAAATCTGCTTTAACTGCAACTCAAGAAAAAATAAGTTTTTATATTTTAGTTAACTGAAAACTCAATGAGCTAAAACTATGACAAAAATACCAAAAATGCTAATGTAATTTTGGACTGCATTAACAGACATATAATATCCAGAACAAGGGATTCCTGTCACAATCATAGGACATCTCGGGTACTGTTTAATTCTGGGTACCATATTTTAAAAGGTATATTGGAATCACCAAGAGAAAATTCAGGATGGTGAAAGGTCAGGAAATGATGCCATTTTCAAGAATGGATGAAGGAATTAGGGACATTCAGCCTACAGAAGGCTAAATCATAACTATCTTCAGATATGTGCATTATCATGTCAAGGGGAAATTTAACTTAAGCTATGCAGCTCCTGGAGCGGTGGAAGGAGAAGAACTAGGTATAGTAGATGTTAAGTTATAGCAAGGTATTGTTCACTACAAAAAACAAACAACTTTCTAATAATTAGAGATTGAGATTAACCACAAAAAGCCCTATTTATAAAATAGGGAATATACCATCACCAGATATAATTAAGAATAACTAATTATTTATTAGGCATGCTTTAATAAGAATTTAATAAGATGACTTCTAAGGTCCCTTCCAATTCTGAGAATCTGACATTTCTTGCTCATAAAATTCCTGAGCCTACACACATATTGAACACTATTCAACATAGTGCATTATTCTGTTTTCTTCAGAAATATATAAAAATATTAATGTATTAAACAAGAATTCACCTGAATGGCTACTTGATTTAGCAGTTTCCTTCAGGTTATTATTTCTGCTGATAGCTGGATTTGATAAAGACACTGTCAACTGTGAAATATTTCATTCAGTTTGACAGATTATCAACTTTAAGAGTAAACAAGGAGAAAGGTGGCTACATCAATTTAGCTCCTTTTCTACATAATTTGAGACTGAGTAGAACTGATGGCAAGTTGGGATCCCTTAGGTGAGGAAGAAAAAAATATGGATATTAGCTTCAGGATATGGAGGTTAATGGAATATGGGAATAGTTTGTTTTATGGTCACTGCTAAAGACAGATCACTGTGGAGATGGGCATAGAAATTATTTCTTATCTGGGGGAAGAAAAAAAAAAGAAAACCTAAGGTTAAAAGATGAAGCAACAGAGTGTGAACACTGTATGGGAAAATTATTAGTCAAGAACTCTGACTAAAGGTGAATGGCCTGCTGGGAAATGCAAGACATCTGATAGGTAAAGTCAGACTTGCCCTGGGGCCATGACCTCATTAATAGTTAAACAACATCACTGAAAATTAATGACCCACACTTGACTGCCCAGTGAAACTGCACTCCTCTTTACAACAGGTTAGGAATCATAACATTCACATCCAAGCAGGGAGCCTGGCAGGCAATGGTTATAGCAATTCCTTTGAGAATTAGTATGTTGAAATAAGAAGTGGCAAGACAGATGAAGGAACAGACTACATCCGGACTATGTGATAAGACATGAAACAAAAGAAACTTGGAACAAAATAAGTCAAAGAACTGCCCATGTGGAAAATATTTAGAAATAGAGAAACAAGAAAGGTATTGTATCAAAATTAGATGGGCTGATCCTTGAAGCAAACTTCAGGGTAAGGAAACTTTGTTGCCTATTAAGTGATTTCCAGCCCACCTGGCATCTGGCATCATGTGAGAATGATTCTTCAGGCTTCTCAAATGCCTAAAAGTACTGATTTTTAAATCACTAACTGGGAAGAATGAGCACTAGAGGTGCATTTAAATTATATATTAAATGACCTCATTTTAACTATAGGGCTTAATACTGTAGCTATTTGGTTACATGGGCATTCATATAGCCATCTACTCCAGTGAGAACAAAGAACACCTCTACAACCTTGGGTGGGCAGCAGGGATGATGGTTCTGTTTTATGTACAGATTTCTCAAAATAAAATAAAATAAATTCACTGTGTGAACTGTATTTGGAACAGCTGAAGACTAAGCTCTTGAGATCTTTCTTTTTTTATTTACTTATTGGGATTGGTGGAGTGAGGTAGAAATGGTTCCTGTATTGGATAGCTTATACTTTCTAGACCTTTGGGGACCCATCTCTGAAGAATTCTTCAACAGCTGATATGACAGGGATGTCCATTACCCAAATGGACAGCACTCTCTATTGATCAGTGCTCCACTTAACAATCTCATCTGTCATCCTATTGTCTCTAGCTTTTTCTGCTCGCTATAAAAGGGGGGAGGCACCATAAGCAGGGATTCTTGTTTTTAACCAGATTTTAGAACATTAATCTACATTCCAGACACGATTGAGCAATTAAAATTTGCAATAACAAGAATTCTCAGTACTTCAACTACAGAGAAGCAGAAATTGGGCTTCTTCACATCTCCCTCATAGAGGCAAAAAAAAAAAAAAAATTGCACTAAAATTTCACTCCTGAAAAACTCAGAATACCAGAATACATTTTAAACCTCAGCTATTATCAAGTGCTTGTGTTACCCCCATCCCTGCTTTCAAAAACTCATTTTAACTGACAAAAACGAATATTTACAAAGAAAGAAAAAAGCCTATGAAACAATGAAAAGTCTACCTAATCCATCAGTTAATCATTTGGGGGAAGTCTTGCTTTGCATGTAATAAGATCTATGCAGTTAAACAGCTATCCTCCATTCTCCTACACAGGGTATGTTTTTATATTGTTCTCATATGAGAGATTAAATTGGGCATACGAGAAGCAATCTTGATACATTTAATGGTATCCCCCAAAATACACATAAGAATACATGTCACGAAGCTGGAAGGCTTCTTTATCCTTTCACCAAATGCAATAACAGAAATAATTAAACATCTCTCAGACCTGAACTGCATAGTCATTAGCCAATAGTCAATGATTAGAACTGCTACTGGAGCTTGAACGGCATGTTACCCTGGCTTTTCTAGCTATTTCTATTCAGAAAGCTTTCCATACCCAGATTTCCCCTGAGAACCATTTTATGATGCTATAAAGACTGTCAACCAGAGACGGGAACTCCAAGGCACCTGAGCCACATACAGGACTATCAAATAACATTTTAATTGCTGGATGACACTATGTGGCTGGGCTTGAATTCTGAACTCCAAATATTATCCATGCAACTGCGTGCAGAGATAAGGTTGTTATGATAGCAGCAAATAAAACCAATTAAAGCTGAGGACAACAGACATATACATCAGGATCTTGACTTTCATTATAAATAGCTTTACGTATGAGTAGATTCAAAGAAGTCTGATATGATCTCAGCTACATTAAGAATATTTCAGAGAATACACCCCCCCCTTTACTGAATATGCATATTATGTTTTCCTGCACAAAAACATGAGCTGAGGGAGCTCTACATAAAGATACAAAAGCTATTAATTTTACAAGCTGTGTTGAGTAATGCGGTAAAAGTTGTGCAACTAGTTTATTTTTAAATACAGAATGCTATTTAGGTTTTGTGACATGTATGAATATTTCATCTTAAATACAACGAACAATTTTTTTTTCATCTTTTCACATTTCAGTGAGTTCTCTTCCTTTAGCTGATGAAATTCCACTAGTCTCTCTGGTGGATAGCACTCATATTCTAGTCTTCTTCATGATATATTTTTCAGTGCAACAGCCAAAACACCAGTCTGAAGCTCAAAACCTTAACACAAAGTTACTGCTGCTACACCACAGATAAGGAATAACATGCTGAATTGGGGTGAAAGGGACAGTATATGTGAGCTCCCCAGAAAGCTTATCAAAATCTGACAGCTAAACAGAATGCTAAGAAATTTATCAACCAAATGATGTCCTAAAGGAAACCAAAATTGATAGAAAGTAAAGGAACTTGATTTTATTTCAAAGTCGGATTTATTCTATAAAGTATGGATTTCTGACTAGAAAATGTAGGCAGAAAACAAAGGAATTAAGTTTGTCACTAATGAAAATCTTCATTCAAACTTCTTTCCTTTCAAAAATAACTTTTTGTGGGCAGAATATTCAGTATTATCTTTTCTGATTAAAGGGCCAAATTTTAGGATCTTCATCAACCAAAATGCTAAATATCCCATCATATTTAGCTTATAAATAGATTGAACTATTGTCTCAGAAAATTAAGTTCAACTATGAGATTCTTAATAGAATATTTAAATTTATGAAACATTACATATGGGAAATGAAAAACACAGAAATAGGAAAACCATGCAAAATACAAATAAAGTCTGAATTGTGATATCTACATGTTAAGTTAAATGACATTGAGGAGCTCTAATTCAGAAATTGATCAGACCTTTATCAGAACTATATTTCAATTTCATCATGTAGGGGTGATGAGAAAACTTTCAAGATCTAAAAGAAAACATAATTAATAAAGTTTGGGGAGGTGCTATGTGAAAAGGTTATTGAAATTGAAATTAACTTTCAGAGAAAAAGGCTTAAAAAGCCCAAGCAGTGGAGATAATACTGAACTAAGAATCAGGAAAGATCTGGGTTAAAATCCTACCTCTAAGTTTCCTTGGTCATATGCCTAGAGGCATGCTATTTAACCTTTCTGAGCATCAATATACATTCTATATATTGGGATAAAACCTGTAGAAACTACTTTATGGGATGAAGGAGTGCGGAGGATTGAATACACAATTTTGAAAACCTTTGTCACTCTCAAAGGCTTTAATAAATATCTACTGTGTGAAGAGTTAGTAGCATAAAAGGCAGGTAAGTCATTCTCAGATTCAGGCATATGGAGAATCTTTAGATTATTGTACATGTAATGAGGAATAGCTAGGTTTGAAGCTATTCAAAGAAAAGTTCTCTTAAAATCTTTGAAAGTAAATATTTTTCAGGATTAATTCATTTAAATTTTTTGTCTCTATTTCTTTTTCTAGAACATCAATCAATCAATAAGAATTCACTAAGCACCTACTATGTACTATTGCTATTTGCTGAGAATACAGATACAAAGAATGAAATTATCCCTACATATTAGTATCTTGTATTCTAATGGAGAAGCTATGGCGTTACTTATGTAAAAATAAACAGCAGAAATATAAAGTTAATAAATGAAAATGTTTACAAAGTATTTCAATACATGGCAATATAAAAACTGTTAAGGGGATCAGGAAATCTTTGACACAAAACATGATACTTGATCTTTGTCTTAAAGAAAGAAAGAGTCCGTCTGAGGTGGAGGCAGTACATTATAGGCATAGTGGATAACCAGAGAAAAAACAGGAGATGGAGTGTTATCCAGGAGGAGAACAGATAGACCCCTGAGTTCAGGAACAAGAATAATGTGCAATAAGGATGAAAAGGTAGAATTGGGCCTGGTTGCATAGGGCAGTAAAAGCTAAAAAGAGGAATTATATTTCATCATGGAGACAACATGGAGACAATGGAGTTGATCTATGTTTAAGGAAAATTATCTTGGCACTGCCTACCAGGCAAACTGAAGTTCAGGAAGGACTTAAGGCAAAGACTAATTAGGAGGCTGTTCGAATATAGATGAAAGGTGATAAAGCCCTGAACTAAGGTGGGGGTGGGGGCGGCCACTCTGTGAGTGAAACAAGGAGGTCAGATGTGAGATGTTGTGGCACTGAATACAGCAAAAAGTTAGAAGTTAATTGGATATGTGATGCCAATATAATAATTGGATATTGCTGCCAAAATAAATTTTCTTTAATCTGTCTAGGTCTTCTCTTCAATCAACTTCAAGTTGCCATTTGGATTAAAAAAAAAAAAAAAAACCTTTTTATCCTATTACCATCAAGATAAAATAGAAATTTACTATTTAACTTTTAGAACTCTATTTAATCTAACCTCAGTCTATCTTTCCAACCTACCTGGATATTATTCCTGCTCCCACACTCTAAAGTCCAGCCAAACTGACCTGATCTGTGTTCTGGGTATATTCCATCCTTACCCCCACCTCATAGTAATCCTCTCTTCTCTTTAGATGAACAAATGAATAAAGCATTTATGATGTTCTTACTTTGTGCAAAGGACTGAACTAAACACTAAGGATACAAATAAAGAAGTAAATAAATAAATAAATAAATGATGAAAAGAAGTAAATGGTCTCAAGGAGCTCATTAGGGTGTAGGGTATAGGTACTTAGAGTATAGCAGCAAACTAGATGTTAACAGTGTATGAAGAAATTGCAACTGCTAGTGTTCTTTCTCTCAAAATACCTAGTATTTACTACTCTGTATATATTTATATCATTAATTTTATATTCATACTGTATATGTTTATGTATATATAAACATCTTCCCCTCAGAAGATATAAATAGAAATCTGAGTGCCCAGATATGACATGATTGTATACAATAAAAATAATACTTTAAAAGATCAATCTATTAATTAAATCTTTACTAACAATAATAGAAAACCTGAACTAGCATTGAAGGAGATAGGAGAAAGTGCAGAATATTTACCTTTTTATTCATTGTTCATTTTGAAACTTTTAGTCTTTTCTCAAGCACAATTAACAATTGCACATATAAGAACCCTAGGCACTGCCACAATTTTCATAACCTCAAAGCTACCTCCAGCTTTCAAGGCACTATGCATAGTGAATACACTAAATATGAGACTAAATTTAAAATCTTATTTATCCCCCCAAAGTTATGTTACTTTAAAATGTCCTAAGAATATTGATATAAGACACTGATCTCTTTGAATGTTGTCTGTGTTCATTTTGTTTTTTGATTATGCCTTACATGCCTGGATTAATATTTGAAGCAAAATATGCTTGTCTCTTTTTAAAAAGATGAACTATTTTCAGGAATTATGTATTTAAAATATTTTGTATTTTAAAAGTGTTCTTTCTTTTGCAAGCTAACAAGGTAGGCTTAGACAGATGGCATGGATAACTAGTGGGCTATTAAAGTATATAATTCACTACTACTACTACTACTACTGAAATTTAAAGCAGGGGAGGGGGTAATTATCTCACTTTACAAAGTTCTTAGAAGGAGTTGGTCTGATTAAGGTTGAATTTCAACAGAGCTTTGTCTTAAGATGGCAAATTTCTAAATGAAACATTAGTGCTCTGCTTGAAGTCAGAATGGGTTTTTGGATGTTGTTTTTGAAATCACACATTAGTTGATGGCTGCTTGCTTAACATTACATTCACAGATAAGCTAAAAGAATGTAGCTCTGCTTTTCACATTGCTCGTCAGTCTTTAACTTGGGACTATAATTTTGGATTAATTTAAGAAGGTAATGAAGTTTTAACCTCTTAAGTATTTGATTTGACAAGTTCACCTAAGGGAAAAGACAAAATATCCAGAGAGTAAGGGACAAAAAGTATAGGTACAAAGACCACATCATTATTTATTATATAGCCATTCATAATTATAACTATATGCTAATTACAATAAAACTACAACAAAGGTCAACTCAAGATAAAAACAGTCTGACAGAGAACAAGATAAAACTTGTTTCATGTACTTGCTTCATCACAGTTACTCTAGTTCTCATGTGAATTAAAAAATAAAAAATTTTTGGTAATATAAAGGGGATTTCACTGAAAGGAAAAAAAAAACTCACTGAATTTCAACCCTCTCCTTTTTTCTTAAACATTATTAATTTAAAATGGAAGCATTATCAGGATTTCCATACACCAATAATTTCTATATGGATCTTTTCCACAAAACTATGGTCTACAAAGCAGTTGTTTCTAATTAAAAGCATATATCTTTATATATATTTTAAGCAAAGTCCCTTTGGGTTCAGATAATTTTATATTTCTCCTAGTCAATCATATTCTCAGGAGCCCACAGATTAATCAGCAATTCTTGTAACTGAAAAGAGTAAAGAAATAGGTACAGAGATCCTGTCAGTTCCAAGAAACTCTACCTACTGAGCTGAGAAGAAAGAAATATTATCATCCTGCTTTGTGGAAGTTTTCGGCTTTTATCTCTAATGTCAACTTTAAAATGTAGCACTGTCTTAAATTTAAGTGATATTGTATTTTAGACACTGATTAAAGGGATTACCAAGTGATTTTTATATTTCATTTGCTTATACTGTTTATATACCTAAGATCATAGATTTAAAACTGTAGAGCTAGATTTAGAGCTTCAATATCATCTTGTACTATCTTTGAATTTAACAAATAAAGAATGTGTGACCCAGAAAGAAGTGATTTGCCTAGTGTTGGAACATGAACTCTGGTCTTCTACTCCAAGCCAATGTTTCTTCTACCATATGCTGTTGTTCCTTCCATTCCACAAAGTTGGGAGAATATATATGTCCTCCTTTAAAATATATGATCTTCAAAAAAAGAGAGAGAAAGGAAATTTTCATTTAAAAGTAACTTCCTCAACTTCCTAATCCTAATTAAGGATTAGATTAGAAATTATCTGTGACTATCCTATTTCCTTATTGAATGTAGAATAACAACATCATAAGAAAACAAACTTATTTTCATACGCATATACATAGGTATGTGCATATGACATACCATATATATTCTCTCAAATTTTAAACAATTTAAATTTATTTATCATTGCAAAGTTGTCTGTAAATAGAAACAAAAAGTTCTAAGGAATAAAAAAATCTCTCTAAAATAATAATGTCAAAGGTGATATAAACTAAAGGCATTTTTATATCTTGTTCTAAAGATAAGATAAGAGACCCTGGAGGAGAAGGTGCAAGAAGCGGTAAAAATTGATGATCTCCATTCTTCCATTTGCTTACTTTATGACTTTGGACAAGTCACTTCTCTCATTTTCCTTGCCTCCAAGACAAAGGGTTTGATCTAAAGATGACCTTTAAGGTCCCTTCCAGTAAGTACTTTATGATCCCATGGTGAGAAATTTTTTGTTTCGGGTTGAGTGAAGATAGGAATGGGACATCTGAATCCTGAGTACAACTAAATCTACATGTTATGTTGTTGATAAATGTAGAGGGCCACAGATAGTGAGGGAAACCTGGGTAAGGTATAAGATCCTTAAACCCAGAAGGAATTTGCTGACAATGTCTGGTTTGGCTCCTCATCTCCCCTAAGGGCTCTCAACCTTCCTGAGAAGTCAGGGAGGGCATGACCACTGTGTTCTACTTGAAGAAAGGGATAATTACAATAAGAGAAATTTACATACAAATAGCTTATAGTTAACACATGCACAGTGTGCTGTGGAGATGTAATGCTACCATAATTAGCACTTGTACAGTGTGCTGTGATGATGTAATGGTTCTATAATTCAGTGTGCTGTAGTGATGTAATCCTACTAAGGTATTTAAGGGCTGAGAGGACTTGAAATAAATGGACTCCATCTTTGACTATCCTCATGAGTCTCCTGCCTTCTTCACTCCTCCACTAAGACCAAGAACTCAGACTGGTCCCCAGATCCTCAGAGAGCTAGTCTGGATGGTATATTTTGGCACCCCAGCATCGGTGCTCTAGAAAGCACACTACAATAAACCTGTTTGAAAGAGAAAAACATAATGTAACAGGACAGGTCAGTTGAACACTTAAGAAGTATCCTCTCCCATACTCTGATAACTCTATGTCTTATGTAGGTAGGGAACATTGAATAATCATGGGTTACACAACAACAGGAGAGGTGTTTCTATGGGCCGGTATAAGATGCTTCCTTGGCAAAACTGTGAAGAGAAGGATATTTAATATCTGAGCATATTCATTCCCTGGCTGTCACTAAATTTCTCCTGATGTATAAAATGCACTCATCAATTTGAAAGAAAAATTATAAAGAAATTATTAAATTTATTTTAATTGTTAAAGTAATTTAATTTAAATTATTAAAGAAATATTATGAAAGAGAAATACAAAAGCATGTTACCTCTATGGTAAATTTCACAAATGTGTGTGCTAGGATAAGAAAAAACACCCACTTATCTAGTTATTAGATATTATGACTCATACCTTTCAGTATTTTAACACAATAAGTATTCAGAAACTCTGATTGGTGCTTTGGCAGATGTCTGTCTACTTTCACAATGTGTGCTTAATAGCCTCCTAATCTAGCTTATAATAAATATTACTTCAATTGTTGAAATATATTTTAATTATGAGAGAGAATAAACATATTTTCTGAGCAACCTCATCAAATATTGGTCAGCTTGTTTTTTTGTTTTTGTTGTTGTTGTTGTTGTTGTTGTTGTTGTTTTTCTCTCTAGTTCCCAAGTTCAAAATCTATCTTGAAGGAAATAAGAGGACCACAAATAAAAATAAATTTACTGGTAATATTCTTAACTCTACTTATGCACTTAATAACATAACATGACATAATCTAACACGGCAGGTCAGTTGAACACTTAAGAAGTATCCTCTCCCATACTATGATAACTCTATGTCTTATGTAGGCAAGGAACATTGAAAAATCATGGGTTATACAGCAATAGGAGGGGTGTTTCTATGGGTCAGGTATAAGATGCTTCCTTGGCAAAACTGTGAAGAGAAGGAGTATATTCATTCCCTGGTTATCACTAAAATTTCTCCTGATGTACAAAATTCACTCATCAATTTGAAAGAAATATTAGAAAAGAAAAGAAAAGAAAGCTCTGTAAAGTAAGTTTTAAAGTACCTTCTTTAAAGGCTTTTTTACATTTATTTTAAGCTGACATTTAAATCTAAGTGACATTGTCAATCATTTTCTTTTTAAAAATATGAAATGCTCATCTATTCTCCACTTATTTTTCAAAGCTTCAAAAATGGATAAGGGATAGAAAACCTACAATCTTTACCAAAGAATAATGCGGATTTCCTTGACATAGGCAACTACTTTGAATTTTAAATGCTTGTTTTAATTTAATTATTTTCTGTTACTTGATATCTTCACAAAGATGGCTTAATTTTTTTTAAGTTCCTGAAGGTAAAATATCAAAACAGCATATAAATAACATTTTCTGAAGTTTTTGATCGGGAAATTAATCACAATGTAATTGATGAAAAGTATGGAAAGTTAAGGTAGGACACCAAAAAGGGGGGGGGGGAATAGGACAAAAGATATGTTGAAATTTTAAAATTTGCTTTTTATTAAGTTTCCTACTTTTCAAAAGCTATTCTACCAAAATATAAATAATTTACTTTTCAATGCCCTTTATCTAAAATAGCACCCTTAAAGATACCATTGCTTTGTTTAAAAATTTAATTCTTATGAATCTGATTCAAAATGCTTATAAATGATAATAAATCACAATTTAATGCTCTGCAAATTAAAATTTAATTCAAAAGATGCAAAAAAAAAATCCACTAATCACTGGCTCCAATAAGGGCAGGGTGTCATCCAGGAACCAGCATTATGGAGAATGCAGGTATGGGAATGAGATGTCAGGTGGCCAATGCTGGAAAGCAGATTATATCTGTGGGGGTCCTGACATTTTGGGTAATCTAAACCTTGTTATTGTGTGAATCACCCCTGGTAGGAGGGAGATTTTGAATAGATGTCTCTCTACCCAAGCAATTAAGATCATTTAGGAAACAGTTAAAATGGGCAATAAGGAGATCCCTCCTAGAGAGCACTTACATCAATTCAATCAGCACAGTTCAGCCAAAGTAGATGAGATGTGGCATTTGCTGAATAAGAAGGGGCAGAAAACACTATGGTGTTCAGTGCCATAAGAGATTCTTTTCTCTTTCAAGCTATTTCCATGAACATTATGAGCTTCGATAATACATTATACACATCAGTTCTGAGGCCCTGACAAGTAGTCAGAACAAGGGTGCGTTTTCTTCAATGACCCCTGCAGGTAGCAGATCACATCTGCCCTTCAATAACTATGAACAGGTCTGCTCCTGGGAAATAGCCTATCTTCTGTGAATAAAAATAAAAACCTGAAATTTAAAGTACACAGGAACACCACTTGGAAAAAGCAAATATTAGATCTTTTTACATTCTGAAAATCTATGGTGGTTAGACAAGGGACAAGAATACATTTCTTTTGAGAAATTAAAAAAAACCAAAACTATTATTATCCTTGTATTTTTCTTTATTCTCTAAAATTCAGACACCAACAACTACCACTGAATTACTGATATCCTGATCTTCCTTGGCAATTAATTTCTATGTAAATTACTTTAAAATCAATGACAAGCATAACTGACAATATTGGCAACAGGTTGAATGACACATCTAGAACATATGTTCTTCTTTGTCTCCTAATATCATTCCTTGATCTCTGCTTACGGGGGAAATAAAAGCTGCACACTGAACTTTTCACTCTTTAATGCATCAAAACCACATTTTTCACAAACATTACCTGCCTGTCAAAGCATCAGGGTTTGGTACATGGGGTACAATGCTGATTTGTAATCTCGACTGCAAGTCATATATGTACAATCTATTGACCAAATTTTCCAAAAGTCATGTGCAATATTTTGATTGATATGAAATAAACTTTTTACCCCATGATTTTTTAAATTACTTGAAAGAAAATAATCATATAAAATATTCAAATAAAAAACAAGAGCTACATTCAGCAACTTCAGGAAAAAATGTCAATCTCTACCCTGTCTCTGTCTTATAAAGAAAACCTCCCCTTCTGAATCTGAATTTATTAATTAAGGAGTAGTACATATCTGTGTAACAGATTCCTGTAGAGAGGACTGTGTTACTACAAAATTGCTAATTCCTTAAGGTAGCAGTCAGGGATCTGTGGTCTAAAAGCTTTTTAGCAGCATGTATTTGTCCTGCACCAGACCTGACATCAGACCTTAATTTTCAAAAGCACACAACTGCAAAGGAGTTTCGTTGGCAAGAAAGATCTTTGATGATTGTCTAATAACTCTGCTGCAACATTTCTTTTACAATGCCTGAAAGCAAGTCAAACATTCAGAAATCCATTAGTTTTTCCAAGCGAAACATTATCTCTATTCCTCCCACCATCTTGCCCATAAGATTGATTTGTTTGGACAAGCAAAAAAAAAAAAAAAAATCTGAATAACTAATCATGGCACCAATCTGAAAAGAGAACAGCACTTCTTATATGTTTTTAATGGACACATAATATTAAACAATGTACACTCAATAACAAAAAAAGTGACTTCCAGTAAAACTCACTTTACGGTACAGTTTTTGGCTGTTATTCCATTTCCATCAAGTGATAATATACTGTCTACTTTCTAGACACCAAAGAGAAAAGCAAGAAAACGAATCTTTCTTTTTCTCCCTGCGGTATGGAGAACTAATAGAGAAGAATCTTAAGAAGATAATATAATTTCTAAGGGTTACCCACCCTAACACTGTTGGTTCTGTTCTGTTCATCCTCACTGATCAATTTGGTTGTCTCTAGCACATCTGCTTCTGAGCTGACAAATGATGAATTCCATCTATGAATCCATAAGCTGAGAAAAGCATGCTGATAAAGAGCTGAGAGAGGAAATATATGCACCTTTCCTAAGCAAGACAAATCACTCATTCTCACCAAATGCTTTGAACAGGAACACTGATTTTGTATTTATTTGCACAGGATATGTACTGTATCTAAGTAAGTGCATTAAAAAATATCTTAGGCAGACAACTGCTTTGATTACATTTATTCATCTCAGTATTACAAGGGCTAAATGGCACAGTTCAGAAATAAGAAATCGGGGCAAACTGGAAACATATATAAATAATTTGTTAGAGTCAAGAGATTTTTTTCTATGGCTTATATATAATTGGCTATAAGGCATACAATATACATATATATTATGTATCTATAAGCATGAGATATTGATATCTTTTATATATATATACACACATATATATGTTTATATATATACACATATACATACATTTATATATATATATGTGTATGTATATATGTGTATATATACACACACACACACACACACACACACACACACACACACACACACACATATAATATCCTTCCCTGATTTGGAAAAGGATTTTTTTAACACACAAGTTTTATGGTCATACAAACCAAATCTGTCACATGCCTTTCCTAGTACATAGAAGTTATTTTTAATAATAACTCCAAGAATATATTGTGGGATTCTTTTTGTTTTTAGATCCGGTCATGTGACTCTCTTGACACCAGGGAACACTGGGTAAATTGTAATGTTCTAACATGCCAATGAATGGTCCCTTTTAAAGCAGAGATGGTGATGAATTGTTATTTGCTAAGGCCTAAGCAAGCACAGAGCACTATATATATTCTGTCTTCTGTGTTCTCTAGAATGATGGATAGAAGTGAGAGGCAGGAAAGAAGTCACAGAAACAAGCTCGAGCTGACAACCAAGCAACTCCAAGCAAGATTGTTTTAATCAAGCTGCAAGAAAAGTGGCTTTTTGTATTATTACTGTAGCTTCATTCTCCTACTAAAGCATTGATCATGGATATACTGTACCATGGTAGCCTGTCTGAGAGCTGCAATGCAGTGGAAACAAGAAAGAAGAGAACTTCCTTCAGAACCCAGAGAAAGATCTTTTCAGAGAGGTATTTCCTATAAATGGCAAAATATGAAATATATATTCCATCCACATGACAAAACTGTCTTTCTGGAGGAGGAGGATAATGGGCTTAGTCTATTTTCTTTTAATTATATACTGAATCCTCACTTCCTCACTCTTTTCAGGGTCCAAGGCAAAAGACTTTCATATAGGTAAAATATATTCTAATAACATCCTCTTAATAGTAATGATCTCCTCCACTCTGGTGAGTAACTAAATAGCAAGCCTTTATTTTGTTCAAAAGAAAATTCAGGCCAATTTATGTCACTAGAGGTATTAGAACAGAGACTAAATAAACATTTTTAGGTTATCCATTGTAAAAGGAGTCCTTGTACTAGGTGACTTCAAATGTCCTTTCCAAATCCAATATTCTATAATTCTATGACCTTATGAGTCTTTTTGAAACACGGGAGCCTATCACACAATGTAATTTTTGTTTTTTATTTCCGTTGACCCAAAATCACTAGAAAATAATATGAAGTAATTTTTTATGTTTGCTGTCATTTTTTAACATCATAATTTTAAAAAATAATTCCCATTTGGATGATGTACAACAATTTCAAATAATTACAAACTGTAGTATCTCCATTGAATTTTAAAGGATTATTGTAAATTTGGTAAAATAGTTTGGACAATTGGTTTTTTTAATAAATATTACATGACTGAAAAACATCAAATTGTTGACAAACTTTGTATTTAGCCTAAGAGTTGCATTTAAAAAAAATTTTGATCAGTGTACAAGGTAAAGCACTACATGAAAAATCTACTCTATGAGATTTTAATTAGAATAGAATTTAATTTTAAATCTGGAAAGGCCCTTTAAAAATTTAGTCCAAATCCTCCATTTTATAGGGGCAATTATCTATCTTAGAAATGAAACTATTTTTATTGTTGTTCAGTTGTTTTCAACTATTTCTAATTCTTCATGACCCCATATGGGATTTTCTTGGCAAACATACTGTAGTGTTCTGCCATTTCTTTTTCCTGCTCATTTTACAGATAAGGAAAGTGAGGCAAACATGATCAAGTGATTTGCCAATGGTCATACAGCTAATATCTCAACCCAGATTTCAACTCAGGAATATGAGACTTCCTAACTGAAGGTCCGGCACTGCATCCATTATGTCACCTAACTACTCTATATAGGTAGTCACTGATAACTAAAAATTGAGTTAATATTGTAGTGATGGATGGGACAATTCTATTTTATCTTATAAACTTCAGTTAAACTCCTTAAACTCTACATCATCCAAATGTGTGAAGGAAAGTAATGAGATGAATATTAGCTAATTTTAAAAAAAAAACTAAAATGTCTTATTTCATCCAGTTTTACCTCATTTTTGACAAAAGTTCAATATTAACACCAATAGTGGGAATGGGTAAAATATAGGAATAGTCTTAATATATTTTGCCTAATTTTATTTTCTTAAAAATGGTAATAATGTCTATAAAGAGCTAGCATGAAAATTCAATGTTGGATCAGTATTTGCTTTGGTTTCTATTACATAAGAGCTACAAGATACCTACATATAAATAACATGGTGCTGAAATGTGTGACTGACAGAGATGTGAATAGCAGAAATGCTTTTCAGAAGTAACTACACTGATGCTGCATGTTTGTGAATTGGCCCTTTGTTTGAGGACCAGATGTGCAAAAGGCAATAGCTCCAGCCAGTTGTCTGTCAGTGAGAAGTAGGTTTTCGAAAATCTGTTCACATTAATGGATTAAAATAAGTGGGACAAGTAATCCACCAGCTTCATTAGCTCTAAACTAGAATTTAGCAAAGGAAAAGCCCATCAAAATTCTGAACTAAAGATTAATAAAACTTCCAAGACCAATCAATGCTTTTAGTTTGGTAAAGTGGATAACACAGTCAAAGAAGTCTGGCACATATAAAAGACCACACAACCAGGCTTATCCAAAGCCATTGAAGGTCTTCAAATTTAAAAAAAAAAAAAATCACAGCACATGGCCTTCAGAAACTAACATTTTGGTTTAGTTGTCTGAGAATTTAAAGAGCATGGAAATGCAATCCTGACACCAAGAGTTAAAGAGTTTATTTGTTGTGAAAGACTGAATTAGGTAGAAATATCTGTTTCATTTCAGTACATTAAAGATTTTCTATATAGAAATGATACTTTTATTTGAATTGTAGTTAAGAGAGCCTACTTTAAATTAGACTATTAAGGTGCTTCAATCATGGTCCAATTTGAACAACACTATATAAAAAGAATGGGCCTGGTAGTATATCATTATACTATTCAAGGACTAGTATAGCTAAATTCAGAGAGGCTTATCAGCAATTTGGCTGTAGCATGCTAAATATTTCAACTATAACTCTGACAACTCTGGAAGACTAACGGTACAGGAGTTGTGATCTACATAAGGAAGAACACTGATGAAATAATGGCTGCCTGAAGCACTGAAGTAATTTTGTATGTAGGGCATGATTGCTTAAGATTTCCCTCCATAATTCTAGCATTACTATCCTTTTGATTGCTCCCCAATACATGTTAATATCTGAAATTCTAAAAAAGAGCTCCAAGAAAAAATATAAGCAAGATAATAAAGCATGCTAAACTTTACAAAATAAAATTATCTTCCTTTTCTAGATAAATAAAATTCACTAAACTTTTTTATTCAAGTGTTATTTTGTTTTATGGGGGAGGGGTCACATAATGGAACTATATCTATTTTATAAAAATATCCAAGGAACTGATAACTTTACACTATGGACACACAAAAAAGCATCACACAAATATGCAATATCAAACTAATCACTAAAACTAACCATCTGCAAGCACACACACACACACACACACACACACATACACACTCACACATGCACAAACACTCACACAGCAGAATTACAGGCCATTAACCATTATTTCCCACAATATTTCATAAAGTATGAAAAATTGTCATCATTCTGACCATTTATAATACAAATGATCGGAGACCCAAAAAAAAAAAAAAAAAAAAACATTCATGTTGAATGACATATAAATGGGAAAAAATGTAACATCATGAGGTTTTTTTTCTAAAGTTGTTTCATTCATAAAAGATTTTTGAATAACAGCATTATTAGGCACAGTTCTTGGGTTCTAAGCACTGAAAAGTCAAACCTTACCTAACTGGTTCTAAATATTTTTACATAAATTTGATGTCATGCTGCATCTTACTTCTTTGCATTAAATAACTGACTTACCCATAATTCTAGAATCAAATATTATAAAAGAATGATGGTATATACATGTATATACATTCCTTTTAAATGCTATATTCAGGAGAAGAAGAAAAAACACCAACACTATTAGACTACCAAGTAAAAACACAATACAAAGAGTGCTTAGAAGAATATATTTTCATTTCCACCTACACTGAAGATATTCCTTAAGAAAAGCATCATGATTAAAAAGGATAGCACCTTCCTCTAGAAACTGTCCAGATAATAAAGATCCTTCTTAGAGGTAGGTAGGTTAACAGTACTCAAAACTGAAATCAAGAAGACTTAAGTTTCAAATTCAGGTTCAGACATATATTACAGCTCTCTAACCCTGGGCAAGTTATTTAACTTCTACTTGCCTTAATTTCCTCATCTGTAAAAAAGAGAACATAAAGGCATTTTCTTCCCAAGCTTACTGAGAGGTTCATATGGGATGATAATGTACAAAACTGCTTTGCTGTGTATATGTTGTCATTGCTATATAAATGCTGTTATTGCATAATTATTAAATTTGTGTCACTATTATTGAACAGAATACTCCAAATGTGATCTGATCAAGACAAAATACAGAGGTACATCCTTTGTCTGGAAGCTATGCCTATCAATGCAGCCAAAGATGACACTGGCTTTTTGGCTGTCACTGATCTAATCATCAAACATTTAGATATATCTATATATAAAGCCTACAAATTTAAAACAATCTGCTATATAAAAAATGAGACACATCATGGTGTAGTCTTGAAAGCTGGGAAGGGCTGGGTTTGATTCCTGCCTTTGGCATACATTAGCTATATGTCCATGAGCAAATTACTTCACTCCTCAATGCTCTAAATAATTTTCTAAGACTATAAATTTGAAGAATAGTTGTTGATCTGTATTGATGGTCATTAGTGTTTTTTGAAACCAATTAAACCACAGGTTTGTAAGAAAAAAAAATACAAAGAATTGACCTTCTACTTTCAAAGTATGCCTTGGATAAACCACTATTAAGGGTCATGAGGCTAGTGAGGATAATGTCATTGATTGGCTTACAAATTCTTGAGCATAAAAATTCTGGCTGTTATTTATTTCACATCTCCACAAAATAAAGTTATTTAGACAAAACAGGCAAAGCTTTGACCTATAATAGACAGTCTGGTTCTTATCTATCACACTCCTACTCCTAACAATAGTTCATTAATCCTCCAGAAAATCATTATTCTATGTAGACTGAGTAGGTTAGTGGTTAATTACACAGGGTGATTGGCAATGGGTGTGGAGAAGCTGAAGAAAGGGAAACTAGACTAAATGAAGAAGTTATTGCTACAGCTATTGGAAAATAAAATAAGAATCAGATGGAAACCCAGCCAATTTGAAAATCTGATTCAGATGAAAGAGAGAAAAGAATGTGAAATCAGAGGTCAAATAGTATTTATTAAAATGCTTAGGTTAAATATGGAAAATGAAATAAGGTGTAAGAGCATGAAGAATGGGGATTGGTACTATGGAGGAGACAAAATATTAATGCAAGAAACAGTTTAATAAATTGTTTGGATATCTTATAATGGTGGAGATATTTAGACACAAGCATTTACAAATCAATGAAATAAACAGTGTGATGTCCACTGAAATACTGATACCCTAAGCAGAAACATGGATGTTAATCGGATACATTAATTCAAAGATACTTATTGCATTATTAAATCCTATAAATTTGGCTATTAGTAAAGGACATGTCTATTTTGGGAATATAAACAGGGTGAACTAGAATAATTTTTGCTATTTATTACCTACCATAGGTGACATAGAACAGCTCAAGGAAGGCAGGGTTCTGGTATATATTTTGTCCAACACTACTCAGTAGGGATGCTAAACAAATACTGGATTTGACAGATAATTCAATCCATTTTTTTATCTTCAGGAGATTACTTGCTTGTTGAGCAACAAGGACATTAAAGCATTGGAAATGAATTTGCAGTGCAAGTACATTTGTGCTTCCTCTTCTGGCTAGCTTTTCTGCAGCTTATTAAAATACACTACTATATTTTCTACCCATGCCATTTGCTGTCCATAATTTATTTTTTATATTTGGAAGAAATCTTTTTATGATGCTTTTAAAAAGATACTTAACATTCAGAAATTATTACTCAAAAAACTGAAGTAGTTTTATGATGAAATTTGGTTCCCAGAATAAAAACAGTTTCTTCAAAGAAACATAAAATGGAATTGATGGCTCATCAAATTGATTATCCTGTAATGTTTTTGTATTCCTTTAAAATGGTACTGACAATAATATTCCATTTTGCAAGGCACTTTTTTTTCTTTTAAAATATTTCAAAGGCCAGAAACTGCAAAAAAAAAAAGGAAAGAAATTACTCTAGATTTCACACAGATATGTATTAAAACCACACATCTCATTTACATTAAAGCCCTCCCCAAAATTAAAAATTTACAATCCTTTCCAGCAGCATTCCATACTGACATATAATTTGAAATTTTATCTAGAAATCTCCAGCATGGAAACAATTAACATTGTGAATAGAATACAAGAATAATTTTGATAATATAAAAGTTATCCAAAAATAGAATTTGTAAGATATCTTTATTTTGTTATAAAGAGTAGTAAGGAGGAAAATGTGGAATAATTAAAAGTAGTAAATACAAAAAGGAAAGAAACCCTTAAAAAAGGATCAGCAAAATAAAAAAAATCAACACTATAAATGTAAATATTCAAGTTACTCATTCAAAAAGATCTTCACCAGGATTAGGGATCAGTAACTTCACTTCTCTAAAGTTTTCAGTTTAAATAGTAACTCTCCATACATAAGGGACACCACCTCCCTGATTACATAGTAAGTCACATGATCTATTATTACACTTACTCCTTGGGCATCTCACCAACCATTCTGCCATCCAGATCAAGTTCTAGAGGATTTAATCATTTTATATCTAGAATTCCTGGCTATGGGAACTATTGTCCTGATTGGCGACCAACTCATATGGCTCAATATTTTAGGTCTGCTCAACTACAATCACAATTTTTTCCTTACCAAATGCTCACTCTTTTCCATGCCTGCCCCCCACCGTTCTAGATTTAGAACCTAATCAAATCAACACCATGAAATGGATGTATCAATCAACTCTACTAAAGGCTCCACTTTTGTAACTTTTCAAAGGACAATATTGCTCTCAGGCTACCACTCCCCATTATATATTATCTTCCTCTAGTAGAGCAGAACCTACTTGAGGAAAGGGACTGACTTCTTTTTTGAATTTTATACACAGTGCTTAGCACATACTTTATGATTTTTTTTTCATTTACATGCTCTGTTTCTAGGATGCAATCTGTACAAGAACCATCTTAGAGATTATGAATTTCCCCTAACATCATAGTCTCTTAGATCAATATTATATCTCCAAATCCTTAGACATCTAAGGTTGAAAAGTGAGGTGTCTGCTTTGAGCTACAGCTTAGCAATTTTCTGCTTGAACTGGGCATGCAGTTACTTCTTTCTGGATCTACCTAAAACACAATATTTTACATTTTAGAACCAACAGTCATGGGTGAGCAGACTAAAAATAACTGGTCCTAGCAAACTACTGACAAATGACACATTAATCACAGATAACTGGATTTTTCAAATCAGATTAATATACTGTTTAACAGACAATTTCACTAGCGTGCCCAAATAAAAGCTTAAAACCAATTACATTATGTATATAATATATATTACATATACATATATATACACATATAAAATCAGATATCCTTTTCTCAGTCTTCATCCTTTTAAACTTCACTGCAACACTTGTGAACACTTCCACCTCTAAACATTCTTCCTTCCTTAAATTTTTATAATGGTATCTTTTCCTGGTCTGGCCATTCCTTCTCAATATTTTTTGTTGAATTATTATCTACATCATCTCTCCTTTATATAGTAGTATTCCAGGGCTGTATCTTGAGCCTGATTCTTACTTGGTGCTCGAAGAGGCTGCAGCGTGCGTGTGTGTGTGTGTGTGTGTGTGTGTGTGTGTGTGTGTGTGTGTGTGTGTGTGTGTGTGTGTGTGTGTGTGTGTGTGTGTGTGTGTGTGTGTCTGTCCAGCCCTAGTCTGTTTTCTGAACTCCAATGCCACATCAACAGCTTCCTATTCAGCCTTAACTGGTCTCTCAAATTAATTCTGCATGTTTGAAACTTAACTCCTTACTCAATTCGAAATTGAAATCTAGAATGGCTGGGCTTCATAGCTCCATCAAGGGATACATCACATATACTTTGAAATATTTTGCTTCTTATCTTTTTTGATAGTTGTCATGTCAATATGCATGGTGTGAAACAAAATTTACTATTAGGGATTTAGAGCATATTTTCATGTTATCTATATAGTTTGTTCCACTAAGAGATCTGATTTAGATCATTATCACTTCTCATCTATACTATTGCAATGATCTCCTAATATAATTTATTGTATCTGAGATTTAACTTCTCTAATCTTTTATCAAAATATCCCCCCCCAAAAAAATCATTTTTAAAACATAGGTCTGACCATGTCAGTCCCTTGCTCATGAAATTTCAGTGGCTCCCTTTTACCTCTAGAATAATTTTCTGGCTTTTAAATTGCTTCATCATCTGGCTCCAAGCTAATTGTAAACTAATCTGCTTCATTGTCTTTGTTTCAGACAAACTAACCTGCTTTGAGGGTTTCCTATATACTATATTACATCTCTAGTTTTTTATGTATTTGCACAAACTTTCTCAACTGCCTAGAAATATATTCTAGTTTTTACCTTCACAGCACAGAATCTCTAGTTTCCTTCAGAACCCAACTTAAATTCAACCCACTATACAAGAAGTGACACTGAACCCTCCTCCCTACCTGACACTACTTTCCGGTGCTCTGAAAATTGCTTTGAACTTATTCAATATATATGTTCCATTTATTTCTACTACATACATATTATTTTCCCCCAACAGAAACTAAGCTCCTTGAGAGTAAATGCTATTTGTTTATGTATTTTTTGGTAACCAGAACACAGTAATTACCTGATAGCATATAGTGATCATTTAGTTAATCGTGCTTATTAATGGACATTTGTGTTATGGGCCAGAACTCTGAACTTGAAACAAGGATTCTTAGAAGGTATTAAGTGGAATTGATGAAACAATGGTTATCTAGTTTAACATGGTACTTAGTAGTTTTCTAAATTCACTATGATTGATTTAATCTTACAACAAATAATGGTTTCCTAGTGATATAATGATTGGTTTATACTCAGTATAGCACATATGATCTAGGACCCTCAGCCAGGTTCATTCAGAGGCAGAGAATACAAGAAAACTGGAGGCAGGAGCTCAAGCTCTCAGAACCAAGGAGAGAGATTCATTCGGTCTTCATTCAGGCTCCTGGGGGATGGAGGCTCGCAAGCTGACTGGAGGCTGAAGCACAAGCCCTTGGATTCAGATTCATTCATCCCATTTCACACCACTTTGATGGAAGGCTCTCCTCCTTAGTTTCTTCACTGTCATTCCAAGACTCAGGAAGGCCTTTAAGAAAACTAGCTGAGCCCCAAGTGAAGGAGATAGGACTTTGAAAGGAAATAATAAAGGATTTGGACTTTAACCCCTGGCTGATTTGTGGTGATTACTGAACTGAAAAGTTTGTCCAAAGACCCCAAGAAAACCAAACAGAGAACATTCCACATTTACATATATGCATTTATATTAATATATACAAATTTAACTCAACTGTGCAGAGAGAAAAATAAATCTGCACTTGATAAAACATTTTCAGCTTCTTTTTCCCCCACTGCTTCTTGTCTTTCAGTGAGGAATAATTTCTATTTTACTGCGTTCATTTATTTTTCTGAATAGTTTTATTTCTAGATTATATTAAAATATGTTCATGTACTATTGAACATCAGTCATACATCTAATAATTTTAAATTATCTGCCCATTGAAGATCATGGGAGAACTAGAATTGAAAAGTATCTCAGAGGCCACTGAACTCAAATCTCATCCAGGTAATTTAAGTGACTTGCAGGGTCAAAATAATATTAATCATTAGAGACAAGATTTGAATCCAGCTCACCTGATTACAAGTCTTGTGATTTTTCAAATGTATCATGATGCATAATGTAAAATTTGATTTATAAACAATTATTCCTTAATAATAATAGCTAACATTTATATGACTCTGTAAGGTTTGTAAAATATGTTACAGATATTATCTCATCTTATACCATAATTCTCAGAAGAAGGTACAATTATTATTAATCCCATTTTACACATAAGAAAGCTGATGAAGGTAGTGATGAAGAGACATGTACACAATTATATGTTTTTGAGGGTGGGCTTAAATACAAGTTTTTTTGGATACTCTTACCACAGCACCAATCTCACTTTGAAAACAATGGATGGAAATTTTTCTAATGAAAAAATTAACTATATATATGCCATCAAAGTCTCTTATTTGGATTTGGAATCTGAAAGACTTGGACTCAAATCTCTTGTAAGACTGACCAGTTCATTTAAATTCTGTGCTTAGCCTTTCTTATTTCTAAAATATGAATAAAGTTGGCACAGGGCAGGTAAGTTGCACAATAAATGGATAGAGAATACGAATTGTGGAGTCGGGAGGACTTCAGTTCAAATTCGACCACACTTACTAGGTATGTGACTCTGGGCAAATGATTTAAACCTGTTTGCCTCAATTTTCTCATCTGCAAGGAGGCACAGTGGTAGACCTGCAAGCTTAAAGACTGTCAAGCTACCTGCTAGCTATGTGACTCTGGGCAAATCATTTAAAACTTTCTTGGCCTCAGTTTTTCATTAAAAAAGAAATAGAAACAATAAAAGCACATATCACAAAGAGTTATAGCAAGGGTCAAATTAACATTCAAAATGTTTTGTAAAGCTCAAAGCACTATATAAATAGCTAATTATTATTTGCTCTACACATTAAAAAAAGGCTTTAAATACATATCTTAACCTCCATATAAAGGAAAATTTTTTCAGGAAGTATCAGGTGAGAGGGCAAAGAGGTTAGGTATGAAATCTTGGTGTAGAACTACAGGAGTCTGGTCTTTCTAAGAATATCTTCCTCTTATCTACTGTTATTTCTCCTCTTTGAGAAAGGTTCTGGTAAGACTTCTATAATCTGTGAATATCTCTTAGACAAAAGCTTACTCTGATGAAAATCAATCTCAGTCTGAGAGTGCATGACACTCAGTTTATACTTTCAAGCAAAATGGAACTCATCTAATTAGTGCTTCTTGAGATCAAAATTGTTCTCTTACAGATACTAATAGGGAAGGAAGGAAAGAAACATGTGTTAAGTGCTTATTTTGTGTCAGGAATTTTCTAAAGCTCACTTGATTATACTAATTCATGAGGTAAGTGCAAATATCCCCATTTTACAGTTGAGGAAAGTGAGGCAGACAAAAATTAACTGACTTAGGCAGGCTTCCACAGTTAGTGTCGGCATTTGAACTCAGATCTCCCTAACTGCAGGTTTCATACTCTATCCACTGCATCACAGTAGGGGAAAATAACCTTGAAAAGACCATACTACCTATATTCCCTAATGGCTGGAATTATTTCCCTAATTATTTTTATATATACAAATCCAACTTTGGGAATGAGCTCAAGCTTTATTGATTATTAATCTGAAACCATCCCTATCTTCTACCTACTACAGCTCACAGTGATCTATTTTAGCCTTCTCTGAAACCCTATAACCATACTTTTTTCTAGACTACTATTTTGGTACTGAGGCTATCTTATAGTGTTTTTTTTTTCCCATAAATGTCTATTCTTTTCAATGAGATTATAATCTCCATGAAAATAGTATCTCATAACTCTCTTACATTCCCCTTCAAAATACTTAGCATAATGTTAGGTACACAGTAAGTTTTCAATAAATGTCTATTGAAATTATTAATGAATTTCTTCACATCATGTAGTGATTTCTTGCTGAATGGAAATTTTTTATGTAACTCATGGTTGCGTATTAATTATAACTTTTACCAAGATGTCCATCTATTGTAATGGATTCTAATATAAATCTAATACTTTTATGAGATAAAATGTGGTCTCAAAAAGAGTTTTTTACAGACAATTCTCAGATGAAGAAATTGAAACTATTTCTAGCCATATGAAAAGATGCTCTAAGTCATTATTAATCAGAGAAATGCAAATTAAGACAACTCTGAGATACCACTACACATCTGTCAGATTGGCTAGAATGACAGGGAAAGATAATGCACAATGTTAGAGGGGATGTGGGAAAACAGGGACACTGATACATTGTTAGTGGAATTGTGAATACATCCAGCCATTCTGGAGAGCAATTTGGAACTATGCTCAAAAACTTATCAAACTGTGCATACCCTTTGATCCAGCAGTGTTACTACTGGGTTTAGATCCCAAAGAGATCTTAAAGAAGGGAAAGGGACCTGTATGTGCAAGAATGTTTGTGGCTGCCCTCTTTGTAGTGGCCAGAAACTGAAAACTAAGTGGATGCCCATCAATTGGAGAATGGCTGAATAAATTGTGGTATATGAATATTATGGAATATTATTGTTCTGTAAGAAATGGCCAATAGGATGATTTCAAAAAGGCTTGGAGAGACTTACATGAACTGATGCTGAGAGAAATGAGCAGGACTAGAAGATCATTATATACTTCAACAACAATACTGTGATGATCAATTCTGATGGATGTGGCCATCTTCAACAATGAGATGAACCAAATCAATTCCAATAGAACAGTAATGAACTGAACCAGCTATACCCAGAGAAAGAACTCTGGGAGATTACTATGAATCTATACATAGAATTCCCAATCCCTCTATTTTTGTCTGCCTGCATTTTGGGTTTCCTTCACAGGCTAATTGTACACTATTTCAAAGTCCGATTCTTTTTGTACAGCAAAACAACTGTTTGGAATGTATACATATACTGTATTTAATTTATACTTTAACATATTTAACATATATTGGTCAACCTGCCATTTGGGGGGGAGAGAGGAGGGGAAAAATTAGAACAAAAGGTTTGACAATTATCAATGTTGTAAAATTACCCATGCATATATCTGGTAAATAAAAACGATTAAAAAAAAAAAAAGATAAATTTACACATAAAAAAAGAGTTCTTTAAAAGTATTCATTCCCTCTCAGGAAGGGGCTCTTTTATAGTTATGCTAGCCATTTAAATAAAATTATTGAAACAGAATGTGAGTTGCATAACATTGCAAAGTTAAATTCTGAACACATAGTTGATGTTTCTAAAAGGCAATTATCCTTTGGAATGATTGTTTTTTGGAAGAAATTCTGAGTAATTCTTTTTCAAATGTGAAAACAAATATCCTTTTTGTGTAGTGTATGTCTATGTAACTTAATATGTGTCTTGAAATTGAAAAGAGGGACAGATTTGCTATGGACATAATGCATTCATAATTCCACAATGTAACTGTAAAGCTCTTGGGATGATAAAAATAAAAGGGAAGTTTATATAAAACTAAATTTACTCTATTTTCTGAGAAACTGTACTACGTGGTTCAAGTTTCTCATGATCAAAATTTTATTTTAATTGTTTTTAATTGAGATTTCAACAAATAATTATTTTCAACTTTACATCTTTTTCAGTAGTTTTCATCTAAGATGTAAACTTCTTTACATTTCAATTCTAACTAAAGTCATTAAAGTGGTTTTGTCTACATGTTGCCAAAACAACTAGTTACTTAGTCATTTTAGTTAAAAGACATCAATCTTAGCAATGCTTAGAAAGCAACTAGATAACTGTGATTGGGTTTTCTCTTCCCTTTTAGTATTAGGTAAATTCAATCAAAGCACAAAAGAGAAAACTGGCTATGTATGAATCAAAGGGAGAGAAGTCTAAACAGAGAACTATATTTTTTGTATTAATGGGGACTATCTGAATAACTCAATCACCAATCCTGAATATCATCTACTTGCCATTCCTATAACTCAACTACCCACATTCCAGGGCCCTCCAGGTTGGAAAATTTTGTCTGGGGAGATGGATGTATATGACTCAATATGTCTAGCTGACATGATAAACAGGGGTGTGGACACAATCCCCACAGCACTCTATTCACTCAATCAAATTATTGATATGCCCTACCATCCAAGGCCATACTAAGAATCTTCCTCCCAGGACAAATTTCCTTATTATAAAAAACAAGGCCATGGCCATAGTCCTAATGCAGCAGGATGGATTAGCATCTTATTTTCCATTATCTATATCACTGATCAATAAATTGAGTTAACTATCTTAATCTTGGGAGTTTTCCTGAGATCATTTACAATGTTTCTATATACTTTGAGAAAATTAGTACTATATGCAATATCACTAATAATGAGCTAAGATAAAAGAAAAGAGCATCGATACAGTACTTAATAAGCTTATCTTTGTTCAGCAAAATTATTGGTAATTATCAAATCAATACCAGAACAAAAAACCTTTTCAGATTATCTTTTATATTATCACATTTTATGTACAAAGATGAATGTTCACATATCATAATCATTATGAGTTAATTCTCCTTTAATAATACTAGTGCATAAGAACCTTTCCATGAAAAAATTGTTGTATATTTTGATTTTCAATAACAATTGGAATTTCAATATAATAAGTTAAGTAGCCTGAAAAGTCTAGAATTGGTTGTAATAATAATTAATGAAAAACTAGATCTAAGCTAAGAATAATACAGGCCTATATGTTTATACAAATAATTCATCTTTCCTCAAGACAATCAGTTTGGGTAAGTATCCACTGTTTATAAATGTTATGGAGGATACAAAGAAACAGAAAATATAATTTCTGCATTTTAAAATCTATACATGTTTAATGAATTAGAATTTTTAAAAAATGGAAATGAAGATTTTTACCATAATTGTTTATTTTTACACTTAGTCCAAGTATACTAGCTTATATTGTTTAAAAGACAAAGGACCAAGAAAGTCTAAATTGATTTTAAGCTAATTTTCCAAAACTTAGCACAGTGCCTGGCACACAGTAAGCACTTAATAAATATTAATCAAGATCCATATAAACATTTCATGCAATAAAAGTGGTAAATTACACGTGAAATTAAATAACAATTTTAGGAAATTTGACATAAAATAGGAATAAATGAATGGAAGGAGCAATTTTGAAAATAACATTTAATATAAAACTCAGAACTATAAAGAACTTTTCTTTGCCACTGGAATTATTGTGTTGTTTTTTTTGGGGGGGGGGGAGGGGAGTTGACACAAGGAACATTTATGAAAGCCACATCTTGAATTGCAGTATGAACTGATCTAGATTCTTTTTCAACAAAGATGGCACAGTGAGAATGTAGTTCTATCTAATGGTCAAATTTCTCCTAAAACGATCATATTCATTTTCTGTAAAATCATAATAAATATGTGATTCACTAATTGTCACAAAATAGAAAATAAAACAAAACAAAGAAAATATCGTTTAGCTACATTTTTATCTGATATTTGGACAACTAATTCAAACAAAGTTTAATAAATATGTTTCAGTAATAACTTATGGGTTTAATTCCTAAAGGACCTTTTACTAGTTCATTATCCTCTTTCAGCTTTCTCAAGGGCCCTTTTTCAGGTTATAGTTACAAATGTGTTAGGAACCAATAGTAATGATTGTCAAATATTAGTATATTATAATGATCCCTGATGTGTGTGAACTTTTACTAGCTGAAAAAGTTCACTGTATGCACAGATTTTCCAGACTACAATCCTCATAGTCATCTCATCAAGAAATTATATACCCTTTCCTATATATTCTTCCCTAATAAGGAAGAAGCAAACATGTGACCTTTGCAGAGCCCGGGTGCTACAAGCTGGAAAACCATTAGCAACTCTGGCAGATGTGAAGGCCAATGACATACTATCATCATTCTGAGGGAAAGCCACAAAGGAAGTCCACACTGGAACTAATTGGCACTGAACAGGAAGTGTGATACAATACTCTACTTTCCACAGAAAAGCCTTCTGTGGTTTCAGGGTGAGGACCAGGGGAAAGGAGAAAAGTAAACATAATGTGAAATATAAACCACACCAAGAACTAAACATTTTGGCCCAAAGACCACAAAACAGTTTTTTATGGGTAGTCTTTAATTTGATCAAGATAAAATGAAGAAAAGAGGATGCATGAGAACTATAGTTTTGTCTTTTGATGAAAAATGACAATATTTTATTTAGTTTTGGCGCTAAAAATAGAGTTCCTTACATTTTTCACTCATGTTTATTAAAAAAAACACATTTTCTATTTACAATATTAATATTTTAACCATCTCATAATACATTCTTAGAGGAAAGTTACTACTTTATGGAAGATGAATATACTTGAATTCTAATATATGGCTTTCATTTGTCAAATGAACAACTTAATTTCCATTCCATTTATACAAATCAACTTATGTGAAAGAAGAGTTATTCTATAATACAATATATAGTTATTTACCAACATCCTTACCTCTTTGTTTATAATTCTGAGGCATTAATAAAATGAGTTTTATCTCCATTGTGCTTGTATTATCATATTTTTCTATAGTTAGATGAGACCAAAGATTAAAAACAAATCTGTTAAATGATTTAAATTTAACAAAGTCAAAAATATAAAAACAGAAAAATAAGAGATGGACTTTTAATAGCTATCCTCTCAAGGAAGGAGGAAATTTTTATTTTATGTAAAAGTATATAATTTAAGCTTAAGAAATTCTAAGATTTATCCCCAAAAAGTTGTTCTACTCTCTAATAAAACCTGTTTTGGCATGTGCTTTGTTTCTATATAAAAAAAGACTTCCTTAATGCAGCTGGCACTACCCTTTGACCTCCAACCCTGTCTTAGTGAGAGACTTATTAACAAACCCTAAAGCATTAATCAATAAACGATCATTTAAAGGGGGAGGGGAACACCTCACAGGCTGATTGTCTCTCTCACTCTCTCTCCTCTTGCCGCCCTAAATGGTGGCATGCAGGTCTAGTCAAACTACACAATTCTTAGCTTCATAAACTGACCATTTTTCACTTATGTTTGATGGGTTCTTTCCCTCCTTTTCAAAGGAGCTTTCACAGACATGTAAGTGGTGGTGAGAGCTTTCACTTCTGGGACTTAGATTTGATTAATCTGTGGTATTCATGTGTCTAATTCTCTCCACACAATGGGAATTGAGTAGTTTAGACTCCATCGACAAGCAATTTATGCCAGAAAAGTCCAAATTTAAAAGAAAAATGCAGTAATAGAGTCAATAGTTTCCAACTTACTAAGATTGGCCAGCAATGAAACATATAAAAAACACATTAGATAAATTGGCTAATTTTGATGCTGATATTTAAAAACATACATATTAGTAACTAAAGGGCTCATCCCTTGTCATATATACATACATCTTTCAAAGAGAGAAAAAAGACAAAACCAAAAAACTATCATCTAATTTAAAAGTAGCTTTATGTATACTATAAAGTCATTTAGCTTTTATCATCTATGAAGGAGGAAGGAAAAGAATGAACACTGTGGCCATGCAATTTTTACATTGCTTGTTTTATTTGCAACCCTGAGAAATTATTAAGTAAATCACACTTTACTGAATCTTTTTCTTTTAATTCCATACATTTTTCTCACTGTAGCAGTAGGCTACCCTATTAATTAATTTTGGCAGAACCAGACAAACAGTTAAGTATTAAAAGATACATTCCTTCCCAGTGCTATTTCTCCATTCAACTTTCTATTAGCATTTTCGGTTGAGAAGCACTAGAAATCTAACAGACTTCTATGCATTATTCACTCATTTCAAAAACAGGTAAACAGAGCCTAAAGTGTTGTAGAATTGCTTTATAAACACAAAACTAAAGGAATGATAACATTGCAGCACAGAATTCCACATAGCTCTATGGAAAACAATTCTGACTAATCCATGAAGCTGCTGATTTCTGAGTAAAACAGTTCCTTCATAGCTCAAATTCCATTTTTCTTCTATACAACAGAGTAACAAAAAAAGAACAAGAGAAAAGAAAAATATGCTGTAACAAGATATTATTAGGAATTACTATAAGAAGATCCCAAGAATGAAAGGAATCCTAACCATCCTGAATTGAATATTTCTCTCTCTGTGTCTGTGTCTCTTTACAGGTATCGCCCATGGGTTTGCTTTCTCTATCAGAAAAAAAAAAAAAAAAATATATATATATATATATATTTATATATTTGTATGCACACAACATGCTCTGTAGTACTAAGGAGGATTCATCACCAGATTAGCTGAAAAGGGGAAATGGGGGAGAGAGAGTCGATGACAGAGAGAGAGAGAGAGAGAGAGAGAGAGAGAGAGAGAGAGAGAGAGAGAGAGAGAGAGAGAGAGAGAGAGAGTGTAGGGAAACCATCAACTCTCAAAATATTGCTAGTAAGTTGAAAGTCTGGGCAGGGTAAATACTCATGCTGATAATAAAAATCTGATTCTTAAATATGCTAAATCTAATTACAAAATTGAGGGGAAGCATAACGTAGTTGTTAAAGGGCTGGCCTCAGAGGAAAAAAAAATACTGGAATGGAATTCTGCCTCAGATACAGGCTGCCTGTGTAACTCTGAACAAGTCCCTTCAGCTCCCAAGGTGACTATAAAACACAGAACAGGTAAAAGACCAACACTGGCAGAGGAAGCTCCTCACTCAGGTTCTCTAAAACAAAGAACTTAAGGCTAATTTTGTTTTTTTGTTTTTTAAAAGAGTCTCAAAATTCTTATTTTCCATTACAAGCTGACTTCTTTTAGGTTCAGACAAATTTCTCCTGAGTGCACACATCTAATACACACAAATACACATGTGATTATATATCATCATGTTTTTTGCATTTAACTTATACTGAACATATACATTCTCATCTAATTAGGCAAAAATCATAACAATACTTTAAAAAGCAGAAACTGTTAATAATTTCTATTAGAACTATTCTTTTAAAAAACTTCCCCAAAAGGTTGTAAATCCAGAAGATGTTAAAAACAAAAGGGGTATATGAAAAGGCCAGTGTGCTATTAAATTTTGCTCCCTTCAGTCAAAATTATATACATTACTACATTGACCTCAAATATGTGAAGACTCCAAAGAAATCAACAAAGTTTATAAGTAGGTATTAGGATAATACACAAATTGAGAAATAGAAGGGCTCTGAGAAATCATGTAATATAATACCCTCATTTTACAGATGAGAAAACTGAAGTCCAAAAAGTTAACTGACTCATCCAAGATCATACTGTCTGATAGTAAGTATCAAAGAGCAAGATTCAATCCCAATTATCTTAAAATATGAGCTTCTTTCTACTGTTCTGTTCTACTTTTCTTCTTATAGCTGCTTAAAATCACTTTCACTGAGCATGCCCAGGAAGAGCCTGAATATAACTACTGTCTACCTAATAACAGGTTTACATCTGTTAACACTAACCAGCCAGAGCTGTAAAACTATAATGGTGAAAGAAACCATTTTCATATTCTGTGAGGCAAGATCCATAAATGAAAGCCCCTCTAATTTCTAGTAATTACCCTGGTACCTTAAAGTCAGTAATTATACAAAGAAGCATGCCCTGAACTGGCCTTCAGTTTGTTCCATAGCCAGTGCATGTAATTAGGCTTGATTAATATCCCATGTTTCACATCAACAGAAATAGCAAATCCAAATGATCTACATTTTATGCTGCCTCAGGAAAATTCAACATTCAACATTGCCTTTATCTAAAGAACATGCTGCACAAATGGTATCGAAGGATGCCTTGGCATCCTCATTGACTGACTTATTAAGAGAGGAGCAGCAATGCCTTTCATGTAATCATCTTAATCCCTTGTATCAACTAATTAATACACAGAGAAAGCTTTTACTTGCATTTGAGTAATTATAACAAGTTCCTGGTCTGTGTCCAAATGGATTCATGATATAATTCATGAACAATGACAGTGTAGAAATGACACCGTTGAAAGATAACTTCTACAATGAAAAAAAGGGGGAAAAGTTATGGCACAGAATTATTTTTTAAATTAATAACAAGAAAGGATACATAACACTAGAAAGAAATAATAAATAAAAGTCAAATCTACCCTGTGGTGCTTCTGTAACTTAGTAAAACGCTGCAACTTAGGTAAGTACAATATGAATTAGTGTTCACTTTGAAACTGTACCCAGATTTTACCAGGGCAATTGATAACAAAGAAAATGACTACATAAATATCAAGCTTTTTACAGACCCAACATGGTCTCAGATTCCTGATAGCAACCTGAGAAACCTGTGTGTGTGGGGGGGGAATACATTTCAGTTCACTGATTTAAAGCACTACACTGATAGGCAGCCCACTAGCTACCTGTTGCACAGGTTTTTCACCTTGTAGAGGTGAAGCAGCCTGTGACATGGATGGCCTATGACAAGAATCAGCAACAGCTATTCATGGAGGCTATTTGCAGATAATGGAAAAGTAGCCTGTGCATGAAGCTAACATTAAAAGCAACAGAACCTGCTGTGTGGTTTCTGTTCTCAAGGTTTTGCCCCAGTCAGAGTGGGAAGCCCTCCAGCATTAGGGCAGCACATAATCCCACACAGGGCAGAGGGCAAAGGAACCTACTGGGCCAGTCATTCAGGCAAAGGCTCTCAGTCATAAAGCACAACATTGAGGCTACAAACTCAGAGTGTACAACCCATGAACTTTTTACTGTGCAGATGGTCCACTGCCGGGTAAAACTACTACATAGAATCAACGAAGAGTTATATTGAATCTAAATTTCAAGAAACAAAATATCCCATTTGGATGATTACTGAACTGTGCAGGAGTTGTTTTAAAAGTACAATGAAAAATCCTCATTAAGAATAAGATTCTAATCACATAGCTTGAGTTCTCAGAATTAAATACTGTAGCACATCACCCTGGGAGGCAGGCTGCATGTATGCTCCAGGCTAAAAGGCTGAAGAATGAGCAATCCCGTCAGTGGAATTTTCATGATCCAATTTCCTCATGCCTTATACCCCCTGGCAGGCACCAAAGAGTGAATGAAGTCTTGCACCCAACTTATGAAACAGGTTTGGGTTTATTTTTCCCCCTTTCCCACAGAAACATTCTTTTACAGCTAGGTAATGTAAAATGAGAGTACAATTGCTCTGTGATCACTTTTTTGTTGTTGTTGTTCCCTGTAGGTCATGTGTGGATGCCCTCAGAAATAAGAGGAAACCCTAACTCCAAGTTCTAGGGGGAAAAGGCAATAAAGGAAAATCATTTTACCACAGATGCATCGTTCTTAAAGGAAAAAAAAAAAACTGATGCCTTTTAATGATCAGACAATCTCAATGGTAGCTGTAAATAAGTTGAAGTGAAAAAGAAAAAAAGCCAGTTAAACTAATGTATGAAGAGGGGAAGGTGGAGAGGGTCTCGAGAAGACATGGTGTGGGCACCAGATGAGTCATTTCTTATCTGGCAAGGACACCCCCTACTGGCCCCTACTCAGAACTTTTTCACTTTGGCTTCCTCCCAAAACCTTTGATATTTATTTCTATGAACAACCTGTGAGAGAGGCTAGAATATAGTGCTCCTGGGCACTGATAACACATGATAGGCAAAAATCACTCCACAGTTTGACAATTGTGATAAAAAACACACAAAACCCCTCAAAAATCTTTTGACTAATTCTCTGTACTTAAATGAATTCCAAGCAGGATGAAGGGGACTCTGATTGCTATTTTGAACCAGAAAGGTTTAGTCAGAGACAGAGCAAAAGTAAATCATTCAAACAAAAAGTATTTGATCCTGAAACAGATCTACTATTTTTAAAATGCATTTAAATATTAGTTAGGATGGTCTCTCTCTACTAATAAGATATGAAAATTATGTCTACTCAATATTCCTATCACTTATTTTTAGGTCATGCTATGATATTCCAATATTCTTTTCCTCTTGTCATTTCTTTTTTGTTGTTCATTTCCACTGCTGAATTTGAAAATTACATTGATTTTAACAACTATCTATATTATTTTGATTGATTGCTCTCTGTAATAATTCCTCATCAATCAGAAGCACTTAAAGAAAAGGTACTGACATATTGCCCTAAGCTCCATCCAGAATGAGGACAAAAGGAAACCTATTTTTAAAAGGGAAAGTTGTATAATATGGTAAGTAAAGTCTCAGATGATAACTATGTGGATTTTTTTCCTCTACCACAATGACATACCTGGCCATCTTGAACTTTAGTTATAATAGGTTGGCCAGCTATGAATTTCCCCTGGGACTTCAGTCTACTGACTGTTCCCAGCTCTCTACTTCAAACACTCAGGATAGAGAAGACAGACAACTGAGATTGAACAGAGAAATATAATGGATAAAACAAACACTCCCTATCCACTTTGGGTCATATGTTCTGGGTTTTATTTTCTAGTTTATATAAGAAACCACTGGGATTAGGACAAACTCATAATACATTAGCCTTCAAGGACAATGTTATCCATTCATACAGAAGGAAAAAAATTTCTTTAAAGTTGAACATCTCAGTCCAAGCTCTTTATTTAATCATGGATTCTTCCAAGTTGTCAGGTTTTATTTTGCTATCCTCCTACAATATCAAAAGTTGACCTGAATTAAGGGTGGTAGTAGGCACAACTGGGTTTTGTCTCTCACTGCTCTAGTTTTGCCAAAATATTTAGTGTGGGCAATATTTGGCAATAGACCAACAACTCACTTCCATCTACCATTGCTTTCTCTCCCATTTAACAACTAAACTATTTGGGTTTCCATGCTGTGGTTTCTAGAGTTTAACCTTTGGCTATTACAATACCTAAAAGTGGTCTCATTTTTACTTACTGGCAAAAAGAAAAGAAGAAAACTTTCAGAATCAATATACACCAACTCTAATATCAAAAGTTGTCAACAGGGACCTCCCCCCTCCCAAATAGAGGGATCAATAAGTCCTTAAATTGTTTGGCCCAATTTATGGTTAGACTTTTAGATTCAATAATATTTTTTTAATTTAGCATTTAAAAAGGGATTCTCAGAGAAAATTTTTCTGGAGCTAATTTAGTTTTCCTATTGGTTTTCATAACAACAAAGAATGTAAATGTATGTTATGTTTGTAGTGAAACAAATCTAGTGAGAGAAATGATTTCTTCCTGTAATCTCTGAATCATTTCAATTTTTTGTGTTAGGCTTTATTTCATGGCTAGGGTCAAATTTAATGACTTACATTGTCTTTTAACATTTAACAACTATCCTAAGTTCAAGTAATTTAAATGAAAAAAAAACCTTAAGAGAAATCCAATTTAAGAGAATTTGTTGAGATGTCAAATATCATCACATAGTGAACAAGGACACTAGGGAGAGTAAAAATTATCAAAGACTAGATATTTATACATCTATTGTCAATCTTCAGTATTTTCTAAATAAGGGGGGAAATCAATAAATTATCTCTGACTGATAGCAAATCTCACTAGGTTTAATTCAATATGCCATTAATATGAAAAGAATTTGACAGTTTACATAAGGGATGTGACCTGGTGCCAATAACCTCTGGCTTCTCCATTTTCCAGATGGCAGAAGATTAGCAGGCAGCCTTTATCCTCATAAGAAGATTTTTTTCCCCCACAGAAAAACTATAAAGGCCAATTCTGTTCCAAACTTGGAGTCTCCTTCACAAATGCCTACTCAATTCTGGGCCTTAACTAATGCCTATTAAAATAAGCCCTTGGGCTTGAAGCTGGGGTGAGGGGAGAAGGGAGGTGGAGACTACAGCAAACTTAACTCTAATACCTGCTTTTAAAAGATCTATTGACAAAAGCAGTGGGGAAGAGTTTGAACTAATGTTAACTTAAAGAAAAAAGCTTGGTGAAATTCAATTGTGGATGTGAATGCTTGCCTTAGTTTGATCTTGATAGGATGATGAAAGAAAAACGCTAAGCCAGCTTTCACCTTTTAAAATTCAGCAGCTCTAACTTCACCATGCATCATTTTTCTCACTTTGATTTATACCCATCATACAGATTACATAAAAGATATTCCTATATCTAAGTAAAAAACAACAATACAGATTGTGCTTTGGTACTTTGCAAATGTCAGTGAGAGGAATCAGGTCCTGACGAATTGTGCCAAGATTTCACATTTACTTCCCAGCAACAGCAGAAATGTAGAAAAATGGAAACATTAATCGGTTCCTTTCTAGAGGTAAGAAACAAGTGGCTAATCAGAAAGAGCCGGGAGGTGAAAAAATAAATTTCTTATAGAGTTAGAAATATTTTAACAGCGGTATTTAATTAGTTATGACAGGCAGTCATGACTTAATGAATAAAAGGCAGGACTCAGAGTCAGGAAGGCTCAAGTATTACCTCTGACATAGAGAGGCTTTAATTCTTAAAACCCCCAGTCTACTCTGTAACGTTAACAGTATTACAATACTTGCCTATCTGCATGGAGGGACGTAGTTTTCTCAGCAGGAGTTCCATGCAAAGATGAAATCCTAACACTGGGCCAAAATAATAATAATAATAATAATTATTATTATTATTTTTATTATTATTAGATAACTAGATATTTATTTGTTCTTCTTAGTAACGCCAAAATAAAAACTATAATGCTTTCAAATGCTTAACATATCAAGAAAATATAGTTATACAAAACAATAAGAAATAAAACTTTATTTCCCCTTGTCAGAAAAATGACTTTCCCTAACAGAAAAAAATACAAGGAATTATTCTTTTCTTTTGGTCCATGAATTTTAAAATGGAATATAGATATTTTATATGATAATTTGTTTAAAAACTGTGAGATATCAATTATTTATGATTATCAGACTTGAAACATCAGCTCAATCTCCAGAAAGTTTAAAAATCTGTTTAGACCTACTGACTAAGCTTTCTATCAGCTGATAATTATAGGTGCAAAATTGAATTTGCCCAGTGATTTGTCTTAAGTAAATCACATACATGATCATAAATGACTCAATATGAATCCAATTAATAAGTATTCATTGAGCACCTATTATGTGGAAAGTACTGGGTGAAATGCAAATTGTAAAGCATTGTCCCTACCTACAGTCCAGTTATGAGACTAGGTAAAAATAGGATTGGTAAAATAGCAATAAAAGATTCAAATATTTAAGCTAACAGAAGAATATCTAAGGAAATATATATTTCAGGCTATTGGAAAAGTAAGCTTATACCTTGAGTACAGAGAATTATAAATTCAGGAAATATAGCTCTGGGATTTGTCTACACAAGAATGAAAATCAAAAGTATTAAGATTCAGGAGACCTGGGTTCTAGTGACAATCATCTGATCTCAATTTCATTTTTTGTGGAATGATAAGGTTTGCTTAGATCAGGTGTCAAACATATAGCCCCAGCTACATTGCTGTATCCCTCCCATAGACAACCAAACTAGATTAAATATATAGAGAGAAAATATTTAAGAAAATAAATAACACAATAAAATATAATGCTAATATGCAGTTTCCTAATATGCATCCAGGGCTCCTGGAGGAATGTTTGGTGGCCCCATTTTTATTTGAGTTTAATACCTCTGACTTAATGTGGCTTCCAGATTTTTAAAAAAATCTATGATTATAGATGAGATACATAAGTGGAAGAGTACCAAGTAGAAGAAAGAGCCTAAAACTGAATTGATTCCACAACAAAATCCAATCTCCTCATCAATGATCACTTCCCATCAAAATCTCCTAGAGCATGTCAAAATCTCCTAGGGCATGTAGTTAAAAGAACAGAAGCATCTTCCTGTAATTCCACAGTATTTTAAAAATTAAAATGTCATCACCTCAAAAAAGGAAAGGTGGTATGAACTTCTTATTTAGAAAAAATATAAATGGTTTCATTTCTTCAAGGCTGTGAGCAGATGTAAACGCATTTAGTCAAGCTGAGTCACCCAATTTTCACAATAAGGGGTTGTTCATCAATGAGACTTAAGTTGATAATTCTGTAATTAACATGGATTAAAATTTAATTTAAAAAAATTTATTCATCATTTTCTTTATAACAAATACTTCTGCAGGAAATGTCAATTTTCACTATAATAATTTTAAATAGGAAAAAATAACATTTTTATTATGGCCATGTTTAATAAAGGAACTACCATACCCATAGCAATCAGAAAACAAGTTTAGGAAATGGTTAAAGGAAATGATCTAGCAAAACTAAACACAGGGCAAGATTATTTCTGATTGCTATAATACATGCTATTAGGGTATACTGTTCTTTCAAGTGATCATTTTTCAGGCTGTTTCACAGAGGTTAATCTGTAGTCTAATTCATAAAAATCAGCTTTGGAACATGTCAATTATGAAAGAATTACATGCAAATCAGGCATCAGAAATCATACTAATAATTTCCTGCCTGGTAAAATTCTACTTTTCATTGTTTTATTTGCAACTAATTCAGGTATTTTTCTGTATATCAGCTTAATATGAAAAATAACACTGCTATACATCCTCACCAGTAAGGCACAGTATTTTATTTACCTTGTGAGTTGAAAAAATATATATGACTGTGCTGGATGCTTCCCATTAAAAAAAAAAAAAAAAATTGTCAACCCAGAAATTCAGTGATCTGTGAACATGTTAAAAAAAAGTCCATTCAGGCATTCAATTCAAACACTATCAAGACTCTTCTTAGGGCTTCAAAACTGAGTGTCAATAAAATCATCTTTATAGCATTTAGTTGTGATAAAATTCTTCCTTTAATCCATTAATCCATTCTCTGATAACTAAAATTATTATAAACTATCATGATTAGATTTAACATTTCAGGATAATCTCATCATTTCCAAGAAATAGAAATCTATTTCATCTTTACCTCTTACTCACTTCTCTTACCTCCACTGAGAAAACTTGCCCCTGAAAAGCAAGCATAAATTTCATCCTCAAGTCAAAAAGAGGGTGGGGGTGAGGGGGGAGCAGGGGAGAAAAAGAAAAGGACTTGCCAACTGCTTAAGTCTTTACCCTTGGCAACCAGTAGATCACATTGTGAAATATAAATCAGAATAGCTTTCCTCTCTAAAATGTCTAACACAAATTTTGGAACCAATTTTTTCAGACCTTTCAGGATTCCTCCAAAAGCATTTGTGCATGGAGAGTCACTTTGAAACAAGTCAATTTGGGAAATATCATTACATTTTGCTTGAGGAGAGTTTTAAAAGATGTAAGTCTGATGTTCATAAGATAAAGTCAGTATACCTGTTATTTGTGCCTATGAACAAAATTTCCATGGGTAGTGAATATAAAAATTAAATATTAGTTACTATTTGCAAACACAGATGGGTAGATATCTCAGTTTATTTTAGAACTACAAAGTTTGAGTATCTCTAATGGGATTTGGATCTGAAATCACTAAAGTGGTAAATTTTAAGATGTACCACTCCAGTTGGATTACATCCAATTCTTACTTATCTGAAATAGAATTAGACCAAATGTCATGAGGAAAGAAAAGGCAACCTTACCCCCTTCATGTTTGGGGAAGAACTGGACTTGGTGTTTTGCTGACATTTTAAGTATAAAAGAGTCTTATTGTAAATTCTGGACCCCCAGAAGGGCTGCTTCCAGAGAAGTATGAAAGGAGAGATTAGTTGAATGAACTTTAGCTGTAGATACCAACCTTCAATCATGTTAGACACAGAGCTTTAGCCACCTTTTTGCCCAAAGCCACGCATGGGGCAGAAAGTTTAATTATATCATAGACTGCATCAGCAAACATATTGTCCTGCATCCACAGGAGGGGAAAAACCCTTCCTAGACTGCCAGAGCTCAAAATGATCTAAGGGATGCTTTCTGAGTCTTTGGGTTATGCCTGACAATTGACATTTTTTTCTCGTCTGATCAAAAAATACAGCCTGGTTCTAATTTAATGACAAAAGATTTCATTCACAGATTTGGTCATTTGGGGTAAGGTGACCGGTGCTATATATACAGGGAACTGATGGTTTTAACTGCCTGAGTTACTGACCAGAACATTTATCTATTGTTCAACAATCATTTGAGTTATATGTGCAACAGCACCAGGCTAAATGTAAAAAGAGGAATCAAGTACACACACATATTATATATGTAAGGCATAATACTATAAATTATCATTATTTGGCACAAATCAGCCTATTCAACAAAACCAAAAAGATCATTTTGTTCTTCTAACCTGCATATTTTAAGGCATCATTGAAATTTATACTGAAATCTGTATCACTAAAAATGTTAATGATGCTATAGCAAGAACAGAAACAACTACACTTTTAATCCTAAATTCTAAGTCAAAGAAGTATAAATGAATCTATACCTGAAAACAGAATTTCAATGCCTTCTCCTCAAGATCAACATAGAATTTCAGAGTTAGAAGAGACTTTAGAAAAGTTCCTTTTTATTGTGTACTGTTGTCTCTCAAATTAGTGGAAGGAAAAAAAAGCTTCTTCTCCTCGAGGTGAATAATATCTAAACTTTTTCAGAGATAAGGCACACATATGAGGAGCAAAGTAAAAATGAATTAAATATTACATCTTTAAGAATAACTGAATAGAAATGACCCCAACTTAGTGCATAGTAATGCCAGCAATCATCATTAAAATCAATTTTCAACTTCTGCCTGTAGTAACACATGTCTATCCTCTTACAGCATCAGGCAGAATGTTTTGCATATAGTTGAAATATGATATTTGTCGGATAAACAGAATAAAAAACAGTATGATAACTACTATCACTGAACAGAACAGTGTTAAGGGACAGGTCAATTCTCCTAGAGCCTCCATAGCTGTAGATCATAACATCTGAAGGAGTTGCAGGGCAGCCTTTGCTGACACAGGTGTTGAGGACTAGGAATGAGATAAATTGGAGGCAGAGGGGAAGAGGAGAGAGGTCAGACAATGCAACGGCCTCTCAGTCAGAGAATTAGGGAACAGCAACTGCCTCTCAGTCTCCTTGTATCATCTTCTCACAAGAGGAAATCCATTCTGGGTTGGACCTTCAAGCAGCCACTGTCAGGTGGCTCCCGTGAATTCCAACAGAACGGTATAGATCCAAAGAACTCAAGCAAGGCACATTGCATCCAAAGGAATAAAATGGAATCTTGATGGAAGGTATGACCTTTCACTTTACTTCACACAAAAACAATCTGTGTGGGTAATATTTCCTTACCTTTTTTTCCCTAAAAATTGTAATAAGTTTTTAGTAATTTTAATTCATGTGATATGAATTAGAAGCTTCCATCAATATATCTATATCTTGATTCCATTTAAAATAGAATTTTAATGTCCCAATGACAATAATAATAAACTACAATATTTTGGCTTGATTATTCTACAATTTAATTTATTAATCAAATTCCTTGTTTACAACATTTCTGTTCCATGAGGAAGAGGTGAGATGTCAAACTAATTGAAAAACATACTTATTTACATTAAGTCTATGTTCCTAAATCTCTTAAAAACAAGAATCCTTCTTTAAATTATTCTAAACATTATATTCTTGTTTTATGTTCTTTTGACAAAGACTGTGACAATAATTCAATCTCTTCATATTTATGAAAGTACTAGAAAACTCCATGTAACTACATACAAATTACCATTTAATAGCTCTTTCCAGTTATACAGAATTTCCCATGTAATTGAAGCCACTTAATACTAGAAGTTAAATCCCTGGAAATGGTGAAGAATATTCCATTTAAAAACAATCTTAGGAATATCCTAATTTCTATCTCTCCTTTTTATAATCAGAGACATTTGCATGAAAACAAGAACTGTTCCCACTTAAAGAGTTCACCATTTCTTACTTATTAAGAAGAATGACAAGTTTGGGTGAGAAAACAAAAAGAGAAAAAAGGAGAAAACTTTCCAGAAAAAAAATGATAGGCATATTTGGTAAATAAAAAGTTTTAGCATATTTACAGCATTTTAACTTCTTACCAAATTGTGCCCAGTTGTTTCAGTCCTATTTTTTATGCTTCTCTATGCCTATTTAATCTGAGAATCAAATTCAATATGTCAAAGACTGACTCAGAAGATTTCCTACATCTCCTCATTTTCATTTTATATTTAGAAACATCAGTCTAATATCCATCTTGGAGACATTTGTCATTATATAGCATAAGAATGTTCATCTTTCCACTCAATTTTGTATCAATTAAATCACTAATTTTGATCAATCGAGAAGGCCAGTTTAGATAATGTTCTTTTTTGCCAATATTATCTTAAGAGGCACATCTCAAATTTCAATTTGGGTCAAATTAAGATATAAACAAAATTGTCTCTCAGCAATTAATCAGTAATAGTTTTTGGTAGGCCATAATCATGAGCATATGAAAACTTAGTAAGAATAAATATATTTAGGGGTGTTAGCTAAAGAACAGAAGAGATTGGCTTTAATCAGGACAAACTGCATCCAAGTAACACATCTGACACATTCTAGTGACATGATACTGATCAATTTGACCAATTCACTTATCTTACTTTGTACCTAAAGCAACTAAGATAGTAAATGATATAAAAGGACTAGAACGTGTCTCTACTAGAAATTCTATAAACTAAAGGAATTAGAGATTAATTAATACATATAGATATACCACACACACATACACACCTACCTTAAATCAAATTTTATAAATTCCAAAAGTACAATGCATTTCTCAACTATCTGATTTAGTATACATCAAAGCATTATGCTATAGCAGTAGCAAATTGTTTAAAAATCAGTTCTGACACCATTTATACTGGCTCTACTATGCTACTTGTTCACTGGCAGGCAAAAAGCAAAAAAATGAATTTTCCCAGACATTTGACTTCTATAGACAATAACAGATGTCACATTCAAGTTTCATGTGCTGTAATACCCAGTGATTTGGACTGAAGTTCCACTTGTACAACTGCCTGCCTCAGTGTAAATATGAACAGGGAAGTGTGAAGGGCAGGCTCTATCGTCACACAGAAAATGGATCTTTTTATGTCTTATGAGACAGCCTCAATGCTTAGGCATTTAGCTTCCTCCAAGCTCTGGAATCCCTATATCATTCTAGCATCTGAGTCAATATTCTCAGTAGCTGGGAGATTTTCGGTTCAAAGTTACAGACTATACTGAAATCATAGTCACTGGCTGAGTAGATTTTTTGACAGACAAGAACAGAATGGAATGAGTAATAGAAAGACATCTTAACAAAGTTTTTAAAAGTATTTAACTCTGCTTTCATGTAGGGAGAAGTTACCTGAAGAATCACCATCAAACTGCAAGAGGAATAACCAATATGCAAGAATTAGGCATTGAATGAGAAATATGAAACTTCAAACTCAAGAGGCTGACTTGATACTCAAAGGCAGTTTGGCATAATAGTAAGTAGATCAAAATATTAAACACTTTCTAACAAATGTATAGTGATCTTATTATATTCCATAATTTTTTTTCTATAAACATACTTTGACATAACTATATCCACAGACTCCATGTTATAGTAGAATTAAACATCTGAAAATCAGAAAGTAACTATTCTCATTCAGGTAGCTGGGACAAGGAAGGGTTCAGAAAGAGAGGAAAGTTGGAGAGAAGAAAGTTGGAGAAAGGAAGAGAATATACATTTGAAAGAAGAAACAGTTTTAATCCAACAAATGAAAAAAAATGTTTCATAGAAATCATATCCCAATTTTGAGGTAGTGATATGTAAGTGGTGTTTAAATTCTGTACTACTTAATTTTAAAATCTGGAACACAATTTTTAATTGATTTTTAAAAATCTGGTATCCATCCTAAAATTATGAAAGAAAGAAATAGTAATTGAGTTTTATGACAAGTTTGTAACATCTTCTTATAAAAATTGGACAGAAATTCTACTTTCTCCATTTCCAGGACTCTTTTGTATGTATAAAATCCACATTCCATATATAGAACTAAAGATGAATGGAATTTGGCTTTTCAAGCAAAAAGCTATTTTTAAAGCATTATAATATGGTTATCTGGATTCTTTTTAGTTTTAAGGAAAATCAGGAGCCCTAAGTCTCTCCTATGCAAAACTTTATCTCCCTCCTATGGAGAAACAATAGGGCATTTACTAAGTTCAAGTTCACAGTTTAAGAAAAAACACAGCAATTATTACTCTCAGGATAAAAGAATTAAAATCCCCCCAAAAGCATAAATTGTACTTATATGCCTCAAAAAAAAAAAATGAAAAGCAAGATGGTAAAATATAGAGGGAGCTGGCCTTGAAAACAGAAAGGACAGGAAGAACTGTGTTCAATTTCTGCCTCTGACACATTGATTCTCTGAGCAAAAGACTATATAAATTGAAGAGGTGGTTATCTCCATTGGTAAAGGGAATTCCTCATTAGGGGGTCTTTATACCAATGAAACCACAGGATTAATTCTTGAAAATAAAATCATGGTCCCATTTTCCTTTTTCATACTATTCTCCCCAGAGACTGAATCATTAAATAGAGAATATTAACAGTATGTTGTTTTCTTTTGTTTTGTTTTTTGCTACAGTTCTCATTTCTTTTCGAGTTTATTTAATTTTATCATACTTTTCATTTCTGAATCATTACCTCGGATTGTTACATTTGGACTAAAGTAGTGTGTGAAGTTGTAATCTAATTAGATTTTTCTGCAATAATAATTCATGTTCATATGAATTTTCAATTGTTTCTTAAAATCCTGTGAAGCTGGTATATTACTCATAAACAGCTAATATACGTCAGTCACAATTTAGACCTGCCACATCTTTTGTTCCCAAGTCCAGTACTCTTTCCTTACACCATACTAATATGTGTATTAGTATTTCCTTACACCATACTAATATTTTCATGATATATTTGCTTGAGATATACTTGAATCTCTGCTTTGGAGGGGCATTAAAATTTTAGAAAATAAGGGAGCTCTAAAACCTGTTTCTCTTTCTAACTGATAGCATTTAGTAGCAGTTATGGGTGAAACCTGTATGGATCAGTTTTTCACCTTTCTCTCATTTTGTTATAAGAATAATTTGGTTTACCTATGACCCTGGGTAAGTCACTTAACCCCAATTGCTTACCAAAAATAAATAAATAAAATATTTTAGATAATAGAATGAATAAATTTACCAAAATGAATACTTTCAAAATCATTCAAAAGGAAAATAAAAAGGCATCAAAACCTCTGCCAACCCAATATACAATAAATTATAGAAAATGCTTTGAAAGGCTGTATTCAACAGAGACTTAGCCAAGGCTTCCTTGTCCCTTTTTTCATTCATATTATTGTCTTTATTTTAATACTCATATTTTGACAATTCTGGTTTTTAACAAAACTATGCTAAGGTGATAACAAATGTATATTGCTTAAATGAAATTATAAAGAAATCTTCTACTATGGAAATAATTAGTTTCAGAAAAGATCCTTTGAATGGATAACTTTTTTGTTATTTTTATCTGTTATTTCACTGGTTTAATTCATGTGTAAAAGTGCTTCCCTTCTTTCTATAGCTACAACACAACTGTAATTTAAAATTAACTACCAAAGGTTTAAGTGACTTCCTCCCCAGGATATCTAATAACCAGAAATTCCTGAAGAGAAGTTGGCCTTAACCAAAGAAGTTGCAAAGAATACAAATAAACACAATATTCTTATTAGGGTTATTAAATAAACATTTTAGAGATAGGGCTGTAGAAGGAAAAGGTTTTTTTTTCCTTTTGTATAATAATGAAAGGCTAGATTTTAAAAACCAATTAACAAAGAGTATATTTAATTCCATTCAATTTTTAAAAAGTCCTTTGCTATCCTCTTTCTGATCTAGGGATATAATACAGGCCATCAAATAACCATAATAGACTATATAAAGAAATAAGCTAGTAACAGATATACTACTCTGTAGTTCCTCTACAGAGAAAAGAGAGATTATTACATGAGCTGCAGCATTTCTCCATTAATTCAGATAATTTTAAGGTGTTGATGTATATAGTGGAAAGAACAATAATTCTGTAGTCACAAGATCTAGGTTCTGACTATTTACTCTAACTCTTATTAGATCTCAATGAACTTATGATACTTCCAAAGTTAACTAAGAATTATTATAAGGAAAATGTTTTATAATCCTTCAAGCTGTATATAGCTTATTATTATTACTCCCCCTATTTTTCTTCTTTACATATTTTATCAGAGAATAACTGTAGAGATAACTGAGGGGAGAATAACTGCCAACCATGAGAGATGTGCTAATTTAACTTCTAGTTTTTAATTCTATATACAATAATTATGTCTAAAATTTTGTGGTCAACTTTTTGCCCCTGCCTCTAAGAAAGTTGTTACTTAATCATAACTGAAAAATAGCTGTCTTTCCTGCAAAAAAATTTCCAGTAATATGAATAGTATAAAATTAGAAATCTATATTTCATTGTAAAATTATACTTAAAGTACAGCAAACATTTTAAAATTACATATTAAAATAATTATTTGGAGCTAAATAATGAATTTTTTGAGTGTGGGGGAGAACATATGTATGATTTCATCAATATAAGTAGTTCTCAGTGAGGAAACTCTTCATTAATGCATATAAACACCAATTCTATAACTTATAATTTTAGAAAATTGTCTGAAGAATTGAAATTAAATTGTTTTTTTCCAATATGTGTTAAGAGATGAGACTTAAATCTGTATATTCTGGAGACAGGGGAATCCACTATATTACAGAATCACAAGATCCTAGACCTAACTTCTTAAGTTCACTTCCATTCCTAGGATTCTAAACTGAATAAAAAGGTCGATGCATCTCTCCTAAGTGTCATATTTATCCTCAAAATTGTTCTAATAGGAAAATAAAATTATAGCACTTTAGGGTTTACAAAGCATTTAATTCACATTAACTTTATAAGTTATATGGTAGAAGTTACAACAATCCCCTTTAACTGAAGAAGAAACTGAGGCTCAGAGAGAAAAACTAATTTGCTCAGGATGCCAGAGGCAAGAGTTAAACATAAGAAATTTTCTGATTCCAAGATCGGTATTCTTTTTACAATGTAAATCAACTTGTAAAAAACAAAAAGATGTTTTGAAACACAGAAAAGTGTTGTGGATACAGACTTCAAAGAATGTTTTTTTGTTGTTGTTGTTTGTTTGTTTCTTTGCTTTATAAAATATACAAAAGTTCTACATAGATGAAAGAAATTTCTTGAGCTAGTCATATGTTGCAAAAATAAATCAGAAATTACATAGAATATCTTCAGGGAAAAAAAAAAAAAGTAGCCATGAGGAACTTAAAACTCACTTAAAACTTATGACATCAACTAATTAAATAATGATCCTATTCTGCCTCCAAGATTAGTTCTGCAACCTAAAGTTTCAAGATGTGACAACTGGCTCCTCTCCTTTCTAAAGCTGGCACTCCATAACTACTAGAAAAATAAATAAGGCAGCAAAAGATGCTGAGAGAGGGAGATAGGTCAACTCCCAGAGCTGAAACCAAAGGCAGCAAGCCTTGTGGTGCCAATCACCAAAAAGCAAACCACTATGCACATGAAAACTTAATCAAAGCCAGACAAATTGTGAAGTTTAAACAATTTAACATGTGTAAGGATGAAGCTAAAAACTTGCAATGACCCCTTATCCTTGGCTCAAGTATGAACTCATTAAAAACATGGCTTGGCAAGAAATTAGTCAGACAGACCAAACCACTGTCTCGGAGAAATGTTCATGTTCTACTTACTGCTTACGTGGTCTGCAGTAGCCTGTAAAATAATCATATTTTATGATCTGTCTGAAAAAAAAAAGTAGGACACTAAGTTGTTTTTTGTTTTTTTTTGGGGGGGCACATTGTTATATCCTTAAACTAGAGAATTAAGAGACAAATTAATGGTCATATGGACATAATTCTCACATTCCAAAAGAGAATCTTCTGATGACTTCTTTTTTCTTCAAGTGATGTTCTTATACTTGTATTTTCTTTATCCTGGTCTCTCTGCCCTGATTCTAATCTGCCTTGAAATTGGTTGATTCCGCTCAAGCCATGTTTACAGTAAAGCAAGTTTCATCTGACTGTCCTTGTTGAGAGACCAGTTTATGCTCTATAAGCAGAGAAATTATTTTTAAAAAACCCTCTATATTGCATGCAGATGCTTTAAAATGACTCATCTTGGGGAAGATAACTGCGTCATATCTGAATTTCATTCTCTAGATTGTAGAAAGGGGATAGGTATCATTAAAATCTGAAATGAAAATTGCTTCCTAAATATATTACCCTCAATAAAAAACATTTAGCAACTGTTAGTATCCATGAGATGAAGGCGAAGAGATTTTAAAAAAACAAAACAAAACAAACAACAAAAAAACTGCATGTTGGGATGAGGGAGAGGAGAAAAAGGCTCATTTAAATTATCATGCTGAGTATTAACCACAAGGAGAGAAAAACAAATGTTCTCTGTTTTACACAAACATCAATTACATCTAGTAATTTAGCTGATTCCTCTCACCAAACAGGTGCGTTGGCTGCAGTGTAAAAGAAAGAAGCTAATACACTATCCTGATTTATAGAAAAGAAAGGAAGAGGAGTACTCAACCTTGCTTTAAAATAACCTTCCAGTGCTCACTCTCATTAATGTCAATAATACTCTAGATTATTAGCATTACACCATGGATACTATCTATATATGTACTGAAAAAGATTAGTTCCATTCTTTTTAGAACTGTTAGGAAAAGAGTAACAACTGTTAGGACTGTTAGGAAAAGAAATACAACAAAAACAAGTAAAGGAAAACTTACATTAATTCAAGCAGATGATTATTTTCCTTCAAAAGAAATAGAAATGTTTGTCCCTCTTCCCCACCCAGTCATGGGAATGTTGGAGATTTCGCTGTGTCAGCAGTGAGAAGACAGCACACACTATGTATGATAGGGAGAGCTGAAGTAAAGGCATAGGAGGGAGTAGATAATGAGGAACAGTGGTGCTACTATTTTTTGGCAGGTTTGGTCGAAATGTCCTCTCATTCCAATGAGTTAGAAACAATCAAATTTCTCCACCAATGACCAAACAGCTCAGAGAGGAGGAAACATCAATGCTCCTGAGTCTCCTCACACAACACCCCATCTTCGACGCTTCCAAACTGTGGATGCCAAATCCTGAGGTCCATGAGCTTTTGCTTCCACATTTGATGATTATTCTACCAGAATTATGAATTGTACAAGCTGTTGAAACTGTGCTATGTATGTGCTAAGTTTGCTTATGTGTAGTAGCCATGCCAATGGTAAACTAATTGCACATTTTAGAGAACTTCTGGGTCCAGATCAATCAATCCAGTGTCTTAGAGGTCATTTATCATTTATGAAAAGTGTCATCACAACTACTTGGTAGGTCTTGTATTTTTTATCAGTTTAAGTCTAGGCTCAGATACTTACATGTGTGATCCTGGGCATGTCACTTAACCTCTACATATTTATTTTTCTCATAAACAAAGGAAATTATAAAATAAGGATTTTAACAGTTCTTACCTTTCAGGATTATTGTGAAAATCAAATGAGATTATTTGTAAAGCATTCAGCACAGTGGAACAAAGTAGAGACTTAATGTTTACTTCCTTTCTTCCTAAGAAATGCTTTAGGACATTAAGTCATGTTTTCTTCTCAATTCTTTGCGAAGGAAAAAAAGTCAACTACAATTAATAATCAGGCAAGTGTGTCTATTTCTTGAGAGGATACATTGTCAGATTCTTAACCATTGTTTGGTGACCTACAACAAGTTTAAACTGAAGTAGGGCTCACCAGTAAGTGGTGCCTGGATTTAACTTCCAATTGAGTAAATGCACAAATCATGACAATGAATTGGATTCACTGCATAGGACTATGGTATGAAATGTCTCTAGTTCTCTGTTGATTACAGAATATATAGTACTTACTCAGTACTTGTATGCTAGTGGAATATGCATGACTTGTTAAGATAAGGATTGAAACTCCCCAAATGAAGAATTATCAAAGCTTCTACCCCTGACCAATTTAAAAAAGTAAAATCGAGCAAACCATCTGGTGTCCCCTCTGATCTTGACTTTTCATGTCACTCCAGCCCAGCTACAAATGTCTCTCACCTCACTTGGTGTCACTGAATTCAAATTTGAATCATAAAGATCAGTAAGTTATCTCCTCACAGACCAAACTGAGAATCACTAAATAGTAAAGAGCTTGATGAATTTGAGTTTCATCTCTCCAACTTTGCCTTCTGATTGGGCAACTACACAACAAGATGAGTATGAATTTAGGTTGGTGGGATATGAGGATTAGAGATCTGGAAGAAAGGAAAACAACAAAATACTTGGATAAAACAGGAATTTTAAAAGTAGTTAATAGGTAATTGAAAATGAATACATAAAAATGAAATAGTACAAATATAAATATACTTAACAATAATAATTAACATTTATATAGCAGTACTATGTGTCAGATACCGTGCTAAGCATCTTACAATTATCATCTCATTTGATCTTCTCAGCAACCCTGGAAGATATCTGTTTGTATTATACCCATTTTGTAAATGAGAAAACTGAAGCAAAAAGCAGCAAATAGAGTTTGAGGTCAGATTTGAGCTCAGACTTTCCTTAATCTGGATTTGATATTCTAAACACTGATATACACTAAATACTCCTGCATAATAAAGAAAGCCTGGAAGATTAATGGACCTTTTTCAATCACTAGAGAAAGAAAATCCCTGAGATAGTCAAATGGTCACTCCCAGTTGTATGGGAATCCAAAATATGTTCCTTAAGTCATAACAACGTTTTCTAAGGCATCTATTGCAGAATTTATTTAAATACATTATTTTTTGTATTTCTCATATGTATGATGTAATATTATATATTACAGATATGTGTTCTATTACCCTAAAACACAGTAAGCTCATGGAGGTAACAACTGTTGTGTGTGTATGGTTTTTTTTTCTTTCAACTTTGAATCTCCTTCTGCACTTAAACAGCAGCTTGAACATAGTAGACACTTAAAGGTGTGCTGAATTCTATTATGATCCAACAAAATTCTCCTTCCAAGTAGAAGAAGCAGAGTACTAGTTTTTCTTACCTTTCATCCCTATGACTCTTATCATACTAGTCACAGGAAAAAGGAGATCCGTTTCTTTAGTGTTTTATCATTATCATTCTTGAGGGGAAAAATCTAAAGGAAACCAGTCCTTAACCCTTCTTGTTGACTTTCTACTTTGGTTATTGATGTTAATCCCAGAAGAAGAGAGAAGGATTTTGCTCTGAATGCCATGGTTTTAGGTAGTAGACATTTGTTTGCTTTGGGCTCTTTCTTCCTCCCTCTCCCTCACTAAGTAAACTGAAATAATTTAGAGCTTTTTTCTTTTTTCTTCCTTTCCTTGTAGTTTCTAATTCCTAAGTTTCTAATTTTCTCAACTTTACCAGGCAAAGAATTCCCTCAAGACTGACCTCCTCTCAACAATGAAGGACAATATTCCCCTGTCTTATGTAACTACATGAGCAACTATGTATTAACATGAGAGGAGATTCCAGCAAGTCCACATTTACTGAGCTATATATTGCCAAAGACATTCTAAGATATATATTTCAATTTAACAATTTTTCAGAAAGGAGAAAGGAGAACAGCAAATCAATGAATATAAGAAATATATTGGGGTTTTTCAATTGCAATTCCAGTAAGACTAAGTAAACTTCTAATTATGCAATAATCCTAGTAAGTCTCCTTGCCTCAGTTTCCTTATCTATACAAACGGAATCCTAACACTCCTGGACTTTATACTATGGTCTTGAAGAGACAAAATTTAAATGACTAATATGCCATTTTTATGGTAACAATCAAGATCTTTGTGTATAAAAATTTCAATATAAATAAAAACAATTCATTTTTTAGCAAGGTAATTCCTTCTTGTATTTTAATCTCTACAAACCAAAACATACCATTAAAAATGTTATTCTTGAATTTTTTTGTAAGTAAAGGCCATGGGAGGAAAAAAAGTAAGTCTGATGTCAAATGTTGTTTCTCTAGGCTCTCTAATCACAGGCATTATGTTATCATAAGAAAAATGGCACAATCATATAAATGAAAATATTTCACATTTTCCTTTACTTCAGTCCCTGACCATATAAACATTATTATCAATTTAAAGCTTCTCATTCAAAAGTACCTTCACCAAAGATATAAATATGGTAAAGATCAATTCAGATATAGTACTGTATTTCTGATTAATAAATAAATATTATCACCTAATAAACTTTTATGTAATCATGTTTATTCTAGAAAAACACATGTAATAACTAATAATTTAAAAATAATAGAAATGGGGCAGTGGTGATGCAGTGGATACAAGCACTAGGTCTGAAGTGTCAGGAGGACCTGAGTTCAAATCTGGCCTCAGACACTTAATACTTCCTAGCTGTGTGACCCTGTGCAAGTCACTTATAACCCCAAATGCCTCAGCAAAAAAAGAATTAAAAATAAACAAAAACATAATAGAATCACAGAATCTAGTCTTTGGAAAATGCCTATTTTAAAATCTTGTTTTTAAAATATTTGAATAGTGTCCATTCAGCCTTTGGTTGAACATTTATTCTTAGATGTTTTCCCATCAAGGGGTAAAATTATATTTTTCACCTGAGTTTGTTTTGTTTTCTTCAACATGGAAAAATATTTCCACAAAGTATACATTTTGAAGTATTAGAATACCTTTTTACAAAATTGTATTAAGTACACTTTTGAAAAGTAGCTTTTAGTCACATCTATTTTTCATGTCCACAGAAGCACAATATGCCCTTCTAAAGGCATGTACTTCAATCCAAAATAAAAGTCAATAGAAGCCAATACTATTTTCCTTCTGGAATAGAGCTGAGCCAGAGGAAGCCAAATGATTTTGGTAGGCTCAAAAACATTTTAAGAGATCAACTGAGCCCTAAAAAATTTCTCTAGCCACTTCCCAACTACCCCCCCCTAAATATCTTTGGCTTTAAACAGATCACCTTCTTTTAACATTATTTTAAATGAGACTGGAAGAGGGCAAATATGTCATTTTACTTTCTTCTAGGGAGGTTTCAAAATAACCTTCTATCTTTGATTGCTTAAAAGGAAGAAAAATATAGTACCCAAACATACAACAGCATTTACCTGAACCACAACAAAAGTTCATGGAGATATGCCAATAGATAACAAATGACAGGTGTCTGAGTTAGGACTGCTATGTTTTAATTATAAAATAAAAATAAGACAGTAGATTTTACAGGTCCATAAATGATTAATTAAAATAATAGAGCTAGCAATTATATCCTTTTTTTTATAATGTCAAATATTAACTTAAGCTTAAAGACAGTGGAGGCAGTAATGACTGAAGTTATTTTATGACCAACTATACTTATAAGAAATCTTGGAAAATTATCATTGAAGCACAAACTCTTGGTAGAATTGATTTTTTTACAAGCAAAAGCAACCTGCAAAAACTATTTTAATCCAGGACAGAATGGTATAAAAAAGAACAATAGTTTCAACAACTTAGTGATGGCTTTACTTTTTGATTTTAAGATGATTACACTATATCCTATTCAATAGGGTATGAAAGTGAAATATCCTATTCATATGTGAGAACAATGCTTTATAAAGTATAAAAAATACATTATATTGTGGGCAACTAAGGTCACTTATTAAAAGAAAATGAAGAATTACATTAATCTTTCTAGTTCTTCATTTTCAATTGATTCACTTTTTTATTATAAACATATTTTAGAATCTGTTTTGAAAGACCTTTGTATGAGGATGATTTATCCTGTGTATAATATAGACACAAACATGATACAAAGCCATATGGCTGGCAATTATTAACTTCATATCAAATCAACATTGTTTCAGTAGGAGAACACTGTTACTTACATACCATTATATATAAACTTGGATGACTCCCAGGAATTCCCAGGGTTCTATTCTGGGCAGCTTTTCCCTTTATCTTACTTTACTTAGTGATCTCATCAGCTTTCATGAATTTAATAACCATCTCTATGTTGATGATTTTCAAATCTACCTAGCCCACCAGACCTTTTACCTGACTTCATATCTCCAAAAATGTTTCACGTATCTTACAGTAAATGTTCAGTAAACATTTGACAATGAAGGTCCAGTAGACATCTTAAATTCAACATGATTCATGAACTCATCTTTTCCCCTAAACCATTCCAACTTCCTACTTTCCTATTTACTATAAAAGGCAATACCATTCTCCCAGATCTGAGCCACAGATCTGGCTCACAATTAGATATCCTCTTCAGCTCCTCACTATGTCTCACTACCCATATCCAATCTACTATCAAGGTCTATAAATTTCATCTTTGCAACATTTCTCTAACATGACTCCTTTCTTCTGATACTTTCATCTTTCTGAGGCATGCAGATCCTCATCACGTCACATCTGAGCTACTGCAATAGTTTTCTGGTGGGCTATACCTGCCTCATTTCTCCCTACTACAGTCCATCCTTGACTCAGCTGCCAAAGTAATTTTTCTAAAGTGCAAGTCTGATTGTCACCCCAATAGACTCTATTGGCCTCCAGGTTAAAACAGAAACTCTTTGGTTCGATATTCAAACTTCTTCATAATTCAGGTCCCTCCTTGTCACATACTCTGACAAACAAGACTCTCCATTTCCCAGCTCTGGGCAATTTCTCTAGCTATCCCCTATACCTTGAATTTTCTCCCTCATCTCCACCTGGACTTATCTGGCTTCTTTCTAGTCCCAGCTAAAATTTCACCTTTTACAGGAAGTCTTTCGAATCTCTCTTAATTACAGTGCGTTCTATCTTTTGTTTACTTGTTATTTATAATTATATACAGCTTGTATGTATATATGTGTTTTCTTGTCTCCCTCATTAGATTGTGAACTCTTTGAAGGCAGGGACTATTTTTTGAAGCATTTTTTTCCCCAGTACTTAATGTCTCCTATATAGTAAGTACTTAATAAATGTTTATTAACTGACTGATTGACAGAAAGCTGAAAGCATAAAACCAATACTTCAAAATATTTCAGAAGTAGTACTATTGGGACCAGTCTGTTTGCTGGGAAATATCCAAGTAAACTATTTGATTTATCTCTTACAATCAATATCAAAGAAATTACTTTCTGACTTGAATGGAAATTTGTCCAAGACCCTTATTTATGCAGAGACAGGTTAGCAGTTTTCAGTAGAACAGAAGAGAAAGGGAAGGAGGGAGAGGAAAGACATAGAAAGAATGAGGCAGGAAACTAGAAAATACAATTATAATTTCCATGTGATTAAATTGATAATGGATCCCACCATTGTTCTCAGATTTAGTACTAGTGCAAAACCATATATTTTCTACATTTTATCTTCCTGTTATGAGTCATTCTCTCATTTATAATTTTATTTAATTCAAACAATAATTAACCATGTGCTAATGAGCAACCTTCATGGAGTTTTCATTTAAAGGACAGAAATACAACATGTATAAAAATAAACATAATACAAGGCAAGGAGGAAAAAGGGTAAGTATTTACAATTGAGAATTAAGGTTGTGGTAGAAAGAGGTACCTGAGCTAGGTCTTGAAAGAACACAAGGATCCTAGGAGGTAGACAAGAATAAGAAATAAATTCAAGGTATTAAATATAGCCTGTGAATAAAACCCCATCCTATCTGCTTTTTGCTTTACACCATTGATTAGTAAGAAAAGTGTGAATTTACCCTTTCATTACAGGCTATTTCAAACATCAAATTAAAGTGGAAAGGCAAATAATGCAGTATGCTTAGACTCCTTTCTATATATATATATATATATATATATATATATATATATATATATATAGTGTGTGTGTGTGTGTATATATATATATACATATATATATATATATATACACACACACACACACATACATACATACAATTCTCCTTTCTTCCATATGGGAATAGATATTGGTATGTAAAGGCAAAATTTATGAAGCAGAATTGTAATTATCTAGAAGATTTCAAGACCTATTTATGAAAAGAACAAATTTAAAATGCATAAAAATCTTGGGTTTCAATCTTTTTAAAAATGTAGCCCTAATTACTATATCCTAAAGCATCTTCAAAATGGATGGATCAATGAAGCTATCTTAACTTGGGATTTTTGGAAAATAGATATTATCACACAATAATTCTTATAAAAAGCAGAGCCAAAAAAACATCTCATTAGGGCTTTGGCTAACTGAAAACTGCTGTGATCACTGCTCTCCATAAGCCAAACAACTTCATCTACACATACTTCAAAGATTCTTTTTTTTTTTTAAGTTAATTTTTAAAAAAGCAAAACCTAAGTTAATAAAATGTTCCAGTGATACCCTATCATCAAATCTTACTCAGCTTGTGGTATAAGGCATCATTTGTTAACATTTTAGTTACAACTCAAATTTTTTTTTTCCCCAACAATTTCCTCATCCACACTCCCTCCCCTATATGTAGTCCACAAAGCATGGAAATCCCTGCTTTTGTATGCCATATATGCTAAAGCATCCACATGAATAAAAATAGTGAATATTATTTTTGTGAGACTTGGAAATACAATTATATGTTTCCCATTGCTCACTTCAGTGATCTGGCTACTAAGCAGGTTTTTTAAACCAAAATGTGGCTGGCTTAGCTCTAAAGTTCTTTTTATTGTTGTGTCTTTCACATGGTCCAATTCAGCATGGCAAATAGAAGTAGAAGAAAAGTAAAATTAAAGACAGGACTAGAGAAAATCCAATCCCCTTAATTATATTGATTAGTTTTGGCCAATACAATATATAACCAAGAAAAAAAACCCAACCTTCAAAATCTTTTGTCAAACTTTCCTTACAGAATTGGTTGGGTTTGTAAATAAATAATTATAATCTGACTCAAAATCAGGAAAAGGAGATGGAACCTAACTAAAAGTGGAAAAAAATTAATCTGTTTCATCATAAAAATGAAAAGGCAATATCATCTTGCAAAGGGCTTTTTTATAGTATTTAAAAACTAAAGCATACAGAAGACTATCAGACTGTTTAAAAAATAAAAAAAAAAACCTGATATGCTCAATGTAAGAGAGCACATAAGAGGGAGAAAACAAATCGGTGAAAATGCTTATTAGAAGATGTAGCTTGTTGTGGAAGGAACAAGAAGGCCAATGTCACTGGATTGCAGAGTATATGGAAAAAGTAGTAGAAAGTTATGAAAAGGTTCTGAACATCAAACAGAGGATATTTGATGCAGAAGATAATATGGTACCTTATAGGGATAACATACTTCAACCTGAACTTTATAAAGATCACTTTGACAGCTGAGCTTAAACTAGAAAGAGGAGAGACTTCTGGTAGGCAGACCAACCAGCAAACTATTGCAATAATCCAGGTGGTTGTGTGATGAGGGACTGCACCAGGATCCTGGCAGTGTCAGAGGAGATAGAATTAGTTGTATCCTGAAGGCAACAGATGGAATAAAATTAATCAGTGAGAAGTTGAGGGCAACATAAAGGTTGTACCTGAGTGTCTAGAAGGATAATGGTGTCCTTAATAGAAATAGGAAAGTTTAAAAGAGGAGGTTTGGAGTGGAGGGGGGAAAGAGATCAATTTTAGACATAGTGAATATAAGCTAACAGGGCATATGGTTTTATATGACCAATAGATAATTGGAGATGGAAGACAAGGTCAGAATAAAGATTGTTAGGTACGTAGATTTGAGAATTATAGGCATAAAGATAATTGAATCCATTATATTATGTTATCAATTATATCCTGCTATTTTACGAATGATTGTCTCAATTGGTTCTTCTCTGATTCTCTGATACTGAATATTTTTTCCCATAAGTCAACCAACATGTCATCTGAAAATAGGGACAATTTTACCTGCTCTTTGCCAGTGTTATTTTTGCCTTTTAAACAAAGATGAACACATACTTCTAAGGACAATGAGCAAAAATGATTGACATTAAAAATTATTTTCTTCACCCATTAAAAGATCCCAAGAGAAGAAACTTGCTTTCCCTACCACCCCTTAGATTTTCACCAAATTAAATTCTAAACGAATCAAAAACTTTTAAGAAGCTCTACTTTAATTGACTTCATAAACATTAGCCAAATAAATACCAAGAAAATGTAACTTTAATAGTTAAATGTTTCTATCTACTTTTGTTAATTTCTCATAAACAAAATATCAGCTTTTTTATCAAAATAATTAACTTTTTAAATGAAAAGTTTTTTAAGAAGAATAATCTGGGAGTATCTTTTTTTAAAAAAATAATGTTACTACTACTGCATAAAACTTTTAATATATTAATACAACATGTTAGTCAAAAGAGCTTTAGAAATCAAATCCATGAAGGTACAATTTAAGAGAAACTTTTTTCAAGGTTGCAAAATGTTCATTGATTTTCCCCTATAACTCATTCATGATTTGAGTTATACAACAGGAAAGCAAGTTACTTTTCTTGATACTATATTCATCAATATTTGTGTCTCAGATAAGCAAGTTACTCAAATACAATTTATGAAACATATGCATTTCGTTATAATGTAGTAATAACTCCAACAAATAAATTTATTTCAAAAGATTAAAATAATTATCTTTAAGAAGAAAATATGTCTACAATTAAAAATACTCTATATACGTTACTTTCCAAACTCACAGACATAGATATTCACTTATATTTCATATCTGCTAAAGTAAGCACTGAGGCAAACATGAAAAGACCCATACATATACATGAAATATACAATTCTTAGCTTTCTCTAATTTAGCTTCTGTCAAGCAACCTAGCAAATATCAATGTAAGCTCCCATTCAGCCAACAGTGCCTGGAAACAAATTCATCTTCTATAGAATTATTTCCTTAAACTGGTATTAACAACCCATCATCACAAACATAGTTCCATTTTCTCAATATTCTGAATTAGGAAGTAGAAAGTAGATATTAAGGCTAAAAAAACCTCCTGAAGCAATGCTGAGAATGAGAAAAGGAAAAGGAGAGAAGGAAGAAAAAGAAAGGGAGGAGTAGTAGAGGGAAGGATAGGAGAAGGGAATGAGAGAGCTTGAACCTGATTTTTAAAAATCATTTCTCACAAATGAAAATTGAAAAAATAAAAAGTGAAGGGAAGATTAAAACAAAACATCACCAAAATAAAAATGTAGAATATGAAACTAAAAGGAAAAATACCCTCCAATTAACCATCATTTTAAAAAAATTGTTGCTTTATCACTTCTTCCATAAGAAACCATTTTAATAGTCACATGTATTTCAACAGAACTAGGGATTTTTATAACACAAAGTATACAGAGAGAGAGAGAAAGAAAGGACAGTAGATAACACTGGTCCATGTGGCAAGAGAGGAAAAAGGACAATGTGCTTCAACTGTATTATCATAATATCAAAACAAAAGTAAGAAAAGATAACAAATATGTTGAATGACCCCTCCTTGAAAGATTTCAATGCGACATGTTGCAGAGAATAGAAAAGCACAGAAGTGTAATCTATATTGTTAGAAAAGAATTTTTTCCAACACTAGGTTTCAAACATATCACACACCAAGAGAGCACACATAAATGAGCATAATTTATTCTAGTCACATAATTTATTCTAGAGTCTTCAAAGGTAAATACTAAGATTCAGTAATAACAATGGATGATTATTATAGCTATGATAATCCATGCACAAGCCATATCACTTCCCATATCATGAGAAGGGGGGTAAAAACGAAGTAAGGGAACATCAGCAGGATGATTCACATATCCTAAGACTATGGTAGACGTTAAAGGTTAGAAGGAACTCAAATATACCGGTAGAGATACCACTGCGTCGGTTAGTGTGATGTAGCTGCTTCCTTAAGTCTAAAAAATAGGCAGGGGTCATATAAAGCTGGCCCTATGATGATCAGCTAGACAAAGATGAAGATGAAGTAATTGGTGCTTCTTTATCTAGAATCTCAAGAAGGCAAGATACACTAGAAAAAAAAACAACTACCAACTCTCCACCTGCTAGAAATGCTTGGATGTGGATGGAACCAACCAGTAATAAAGAGAACAAACCACAAGTATACATGAAAAAAAAAAGTTGAGAATATGAAATTTTTTGTTGTGATGAACCTGAAGAAAACTATGAGACCCATAAAGTTATGTCCTATATCTCATATGGGTTCTATCCTTTCACACACCAAGTGCAAAATTGACTTGCTATCACACTTGTCAAAACACCTTTTCCAAATCCTCTCATCACCTCCTGGCTTCCTTGGCTTTTTTCAAATCCCAGCTCCAAATTATCCTGTATATAGTTTGTATATAATTATTTACATAGTTGCATCTCCTATTAGATTGGGAGCTCCTGGAGAGTACAAACTATCTACATTACTTCCCAATACTTTGTTAGTATAGTGCATGGTACAGCATAGACACATAAACATTTGTTTGCTAACTGATGCTACATAATAATGAAATTGATGACTAACTAATGATGAAATAAAATCATTTTGAAGAGGAAATGGTTATGCTTAAGATGGAATTTTGAAAAGCCTTTTTTGACATTGATTACACAAATTCAACTAGCAAACCTACAATACCAAAACAGAACAAGTTTAAAAGTTGATACCAGCTATAATAAAGATGAGGAAAAAATGCTTCCTCCCCCAATATTTGACAAGAGTGTAAAATCATTTCAGGAGCATATTCATGCAATAGAAAACTTGAACACAATGTTGCCTAATTAAAGCCAATAAAAAAGAAGCATTAGGAACACAATAATCAAAAATAAAAGCCAAAAAGTTAAAGCAATATAATGTCTAAAGCAACACAAAGAACAAAATATAACAATTCAATTACAATTTGTAAAATGTATATTATGAAATCAGGGAAGTAAAAGGAGGGAAGAAGGGAGGGAAGGAAGGAAGATGATGATATCTAATATTTATATAATTCTTTGAGTTTTACAAGGTACTTTACAAACATTATTTCCTTTTATCCTCACATCACTCCTAATATAGTAGGTGCATGGCCCAAGGGTCCATGTCTCATTTTCACCACTTTCAGACCAATGGAACTTATTGATTTATAATCTTTGTCTGTGTCAAATTTTTGTATTTATTTGCTTGTTTGTTTTTTGTCTCATGGTTCTCCCTTCCAGCAATCCCCTGCTCTCTTCCAGAAACCTTTGCAAATGTTACCTGGCCTCATGATACTATAGAAAAGTAAGTCCTATTCTTATTACTAAAGATGTCCTCCTACCTCTTTCTTTTACCCTTTGTAAATACTGTGGGGGCAAAGAAAAACAAAGGAAGATTCAGTCTGAACAAAATAAACAAATGATTCAGAATTTAAAACGTATGTATGTAAATAAACACACACATATATGTACGTACATATACACACACAGACACATACACGCATGTATATGTGTCTGAAATGGCAAGCTTGTTTACCATTAATAATGAATGATAGAATGGTTCCTTCAAGAGAGATGACTGAATCCAGTAAGTAGCAGATTCAGATAACAGCCCAAATTATTGGTTAAAATACTTCACAATTAATTATGATTTTTTATAGCAAAGAACTTTATAATCAGACTTTCCAATCTGATTTTTCTTAATAAGACTTTATTACCAAAATGTTTTACTAACCGAAAGATGAGAATATCTATGACCTTTTCTTATATATATATATATTTGTGTGTGAGTATGTGTGTGTATGTATATATGTATATATAAACACACAGATGTGTATATATATATATATATATATATACTTATAAACAGATGTTTATATTCCTTATTTATAGCATATATGCCTCAGAAAAACTGCATACATGTTTAAGAAAATAACATATTGCCCAAGAAGCAAAACGGGCATGTTAAAAATGCCATGGACTTATTATCAATTACTGAAGAAAGCACCTTAAAGAACCATAGACAATTTACATTTTCTGAACATTGCTAAGCTACAATTCAGTTTCATTCTTACAGTTTTTGTCAAGTACTCCAAATATATGAAACAGACCAAAAATAATGAGAATGCTAGAGTGTATTTTCTGTATGAGAAAATGTATATGTTTAAAAACATGACACCAACACAGTTTTCAAGAACAATTAATATAAAACAGCATCTCCCAGGGAGATAGTTTAATCCTATTACAATTCTGCCTATCATCACTCCTGAAAAGAACTCAATATGGCTTTCTGTTAAAAGAGGGAGCTGTACCTAATCATCATGCTAATCACTTAATCAATATAGATGACATTTACTTATATGACTTCACTAGAAAAATATGTTAAGCTGCTATTTCATACTATTACAATTTTATCCAATGATATCAAAATGTGGACTGGACTAGTGGGAAAGTCTTAATGTGCACTAAAGAAATAAAAGAAACTGAAGTGTTTGTATTTGAATATGGAGGTCAAATTAAGCAAGATGAAAACAATACTTACAACCTTAGCCTTCTTCATACAATAAACATCAAACATAAGGCTATTAAAGAGATAGCTGTCTTTATAAATTAAGAAACTGACTATAATCTTCAAGTCAAAGCTAAAGAACACACAAATCAATTAACATCCTATGTAATATCAATTTTAATGTATACTTTGGACACAGTGAAATGGACAGCAGAAATAAATAAACAAATTATGTTACAATTTTAATGAAATACAGTAATCTTCACCCCTGGAGAGCCATTAAAAATTAATATTTCCTCATCAAAAAAGAGAAAAAGGATTAATAGTGTTTTTAGAACACACAATTAAAAAGATTGAAATGTAAATAAATATTTTTAAAACAAACATTTCAGAAAGCAATAGAAAAGCCTGATAGCAGGCATACATGCATGATAAGATTTGTTGAATGAAACCCAAAATACTTTATTTCTGGGAGGGACCTCCAAAATATCTCAGATACAAGAATGTAATCAAAAAGTACCCCATAGGCAACATTCAAATTTAATCAACAATATGTCAACAAATCAAACAAAAGACTGAGTAAAATAGATGTACTTAAAGTTTAGTGATAACTATTCAGGATCAGGTCAAGAAGCACAGTAAACTGCAGAATTTTTTTCCTTTAGGAAGCCAATATTATTGATCAATTTAAATTATTCAATGAAGTATTGAAAACTGAAACATTATCACTGCAAATTATTAAGAAATAGCAATTACAAGAAGCCTAGAAGGATAAAATGAGTAGGATAAAATTATATACCAGAAGCTCACTATCTTTGATGAGCTGATGACAAATTCTCATACTACAAATATAAATATCCATGTATCCTTGATAATTCAACAAATAAATGGTATTGGAACCAGAACATCGTTATAGCCAGGATCGTTGCCCACAATCACTTGGGCTTAAAATTCTTCCATAAATTTAAAACTAATATTTTCAAGATGTTAACCTATTGAATAATATGTCCAAACTACATGGAATTAAACATTTCAAAATATAGAGACCTAATGGAAGAAATTAAAAACATGTGGGGAAAAGATGAGGTACATACCATTCCTGTCATATTGTCTTCTAATTTAATTGTGAATAAAATGTTTTAATAACTCTATAGAAGATGAGCTTATATTTCAGTTTTCTCCTTCAATTACCAAAAAAGCAGTCATCTTACCTATTTCTGCAAAAGACTGCAGAACATCAAATATAAAAGAATAATTGGGTAGCAACTTATCCTAGGAGTTTTATAGGATTTTAAAAACAAATTTTTAAGATAAAAACTATATTTTTTAATGAACTTTTGATTACATCTGTGCAGGATGCTTCCTCCCTTCACCTATACAATCTGAAATTTCTCTACATCTTAACAGTCTGACAGTACCTATGACATTGGTCATGGTCATACATCCCTTATGCTTTAGAAGAAAGATTTGAGCCCAGGTCTTTCCAGATTCTAATGATGATGATTATCATTATCATTATTATTATTTTAAATTAACAGACTAGGATATTGATGAGAGAAAATGGTCTGTGCTAGTACTGAGTTCATTTTCTATATTCTGCCCTATTTTAATGTATTCATCAATGACTTCATTAAATACTATCACAGAACTTTAGAATTGGAAACAATCTCTAAGGCCTTATATTCAATGAATGTAAATCCTCTCTCTAACATCTCCAAAAAATGGTTTGCTAATCTAAGACTGAAGCACCCCAATGAGAGGCCAAAGTACTCCAATACATTTAGGATAAAAGCTCTAATCATTGGGTAATCTTTTTTCAATATGAAGAGTAATTCTGTTTCTTTGCCCTTTTAACTCATTAGTTCTTATTTTCCAACTAGAATCAAAAAGGTTCAAGCCTAAACCCTCTTTCATAGGAAGTGTTAAGAGTCTGAGACCTAATTTGAACTTGGGTCCTCCTGAATTCAAGGCTGGTGCTCTATCCACTGCGCCACCTAGCTGCCCCCATTCCTTAATATTCTTAAAAAGTCTTATTACGAGGTAAAAACTACAGTTCATCGAATTTATCTTTGTATGATATGTTCTCAAGTTGTCTCAATACTCTTATCAAGGACAATTAAAACAGTAAGCTTGGAGCCAGAAAGACCTGAGTTCAAATCCAGCCTCCAACACTTACTAGCTGTGTGACCCTGAGCAAGTCTCTAATTTTCCCATTTATAAAATTGGGATAATAAGTACTGCCTCCCAGAGTCATTGCAAGGATCAAATGCAAAGCATTTACAACAGTGCCTGGCATATAGTCCTTGCTATAAAATATTAGCTATTATTAATTTTCAACACTTGATTCTGACTGTATTTCAACAGTGTAGCAAATCAGTAAAAAGGATGGAACTAGGATTTTAAATGAATAAAGCTTTCAATAAATTGCCACAAACAAATGAAACAAGAGCAGCAGGAAGGAAAGATATTTTTTTTAAAAAACAATTTAACGAAACGATGCCTATTGTCTAGTTTTACAACTGAATAGAAAAATTATAGAACCTTCCTTTCAGAATAAATATGTTGGACAATTATTGCAAATGGATTGAAAAATTATATTTCTTGAGTTGGGAAGGACATTCCAGGTCATGTAGTTCAACTCTCATTTTAAAGATGTAGAAACTGGGTTCAGAGAGTTTATATAACTTCCTCAAGTTCACACAGATATTAATTGGCAGACCTGGGATCTGAACTCAGGTCATAGGATAAGGATGGTAAATACAGAGCAGCAAAGGTAAATCCAATTCCTACATTGTATGATGAGGTAAATAAGACCAAAAAAGTTGAGTGAATTGCCAAAATCTCATGGATTTTTGATCATTTTCCTGATCCCAAATCTAGTGTTCTATCTATTACACTATGATGCCTTTAACTTGCACCCTCCTGTCTGATAATTCCAAGTTCAGTACTCCAAATTAAGCACTCTTTTTACAATGCCATGTTTTTTGTAATGACATGCTACCTTTGGTTTGAACTCAAAATCAGAGGATAGTGACTTTGAGAAACTGAAAAGCTATTTTAGGAATACCAAGTCTCTTTCTGACTCCTCTCTTTAATACCAATATGCTACCAGAATAGTTATATGGCTCCAAAACATAAAGCATTAGGGTTTCTCCAAAGATCTTAAAATGAGTTATCATTCAGAGGAAAAGGGAGAGATTATTTGGTAGATGTGGGCACAATGCAACAGTACAAATGAGGAATATAGAGAAATATAATGCAGAATGTCATTACAGATGTATATTTGAGGAAAATAAGCTGGCCACATGATGAAATAGAGAAATAGCTGATGGACAGCCCATATGCTCCATTGCTATCCCTAAAACATCAAGAGAACCGAGGAAGGCCCTTAATAGCAATTTTTTAAAATAAAATACATACAAAGATAGTTTTCAACATTCACTCTGATAAAACCTTGTCTAACTACAAATTTATAAGAGGGTATAGAAGAATGTGCAGAGAAAATGGCCAAAAATCATAGAAGAGGGTAGATAGGGACAGTAATAATTATGGAGGAAAAGATGTACACACCATTGAGACAACAGATCCCTTAAAATACTGGAGCAAATTAAGAGTTTGGTATTTTTCTATTTCCAAAGTAGTTCCAAATTCATAGCACTTCTTCACATCTACATTTATTCAATCTTACCAGATCTATGGTACTTACTACATTCTATTATATGCTGTGACCATCTTTACTTTTAAAACAGGGGTTCTCAAATTAGGGCCGCAGGTCAGATGCTGCCTGCTGAGGACGCTTATGCGGCCTGCCAGGTTATATAGCAAATGGGCTGAGGGGCGGAGACAGAGTGTGAGTTTTTGTTTTTACTATAGTCCGGCCCTCCCACAGTCTGAAGGACAGTGAACTGACCCCCTATTCAAAAAGTTTGAGGACCATTGCTTTAAAGTCTTAATGTTTCTGTTTTCTTAAAAAATGCATTCATTGGCAAATTTCTATATACATATTTAGATAGGTAGGTAGATAGATGACAGACAAATGATAGATTAGGCAGATTAAAGATAGACAGCTAGATAGCTCCATACTGTCTCAATAGCAAATTATGTTCAATTACCATGAGCCAGGGGTTATATACATTTATTAATAAGTTCCTTAAGCAACTACAATGTGTGAAACCATGTATTAGGCTCTGGGGGTGATATAATTTGGAAAATGCATAGTCCCTGCCCTCAAGAATAAAGGGTACTTATTGAAGATACAATAAAAAGTATAAATTTTATAAGAGTCAGGCTTTGGACAGCAGGTGAAACAGTTAATGAATTTCAAAAGTTTAATATTCTTATAACATGTACAATGTTGGGAAATAGCTCACATTCCCTAAAGGATAAGAGCAAATTACTGTCACACGGGCAAGTCCTCTTTCAAATATTCATCAATAGAAAATTAAGCCATTCAATTCTTATTTTAATTCTTCCATTAATCTCCCTTCCCCTGTCTCCTGCCAATTACCATTAACTTAATAATCAATATTTTTATACACTAATATTTCTTCCTATATTTGGTTAAAAGAATCTACTTGTTATTAGTAAAATATTATAAAAATTTAGTGTTTTAAAATATGGCCTGTTCACCTTTTATTTTTTCTCTGACATTCTAACTCTGTAAAATTCTAGTCTAAAGGAAATGCACAAATTTTATTTTTAAGAATCAACTACTTTGATAGATGATCCCCCAAAATAACTGACCTTGTCCTATGCTGCTGAGTACTATTGGACGGAGTCATGTAAGACTAGTGACCTGATGCACAACAGATAACTAATCTAAATTTACCTGGGCTCTTAACACTGAAAGGTGATTCTTTTCTTTTTTTATATTCTTTATTGTCTTTCACATTCCCAACTTTCTCTTCTCTCTGAACTTCCCACATGAGCTGCTGCCTTTACCCTTTCAGCAGAGGACCTCACTCCAATATTTTATTAAGAAAAATGGCCACTTATGATCTCCGTTTCATACTCAGAATCTCAAAATCTTGTCATCATTCTCCATTCTCTCTATCTTTACTTTCCAACTTTACATATTTTCCAAATTCTCTATTTTATCCTTGATGAAAAGATAGCCTTTCTCCTTTCCAAAGTCAACTATTTATAATCCTTCACCTTACTCCTTTGCATTTCTTTTTTTTAGGCTGGGGTTAAGTGACTTGCCCAGGGTCACACAGCTAGGAAGTGTTAAGTGTCTGAGTCCAGATTTGAACTTGGGTCCTCCTGAATTAAGGCTGGTGCTCTATCCACTGCGCCACCTAGCTTCCCCCCTTTGCATTTCTTACAGCAATAACTTGCCCTTTTAATCATCCCTCTTGTTAATCTTCAAATTCTCCCTGCCTGCTGGTTTCTTCCCTATTGCCTACAGAAATTTGAATTTGGTTATCATCTTTATTTAGAGACTCCTGATTCCTAATCCCAGTCTTTCTCCTAAGATTCAATGCCATGTCACCAATTGCTCATTTTACAATGCAGTATTCTCAAATAATCTCCAATTTAATATGTCCAAAATACAACTCAACTACCTCTTCCCCAAAAACCAGTCTTTCTCATCAAGGATACTACTATGCAATCACCCAAGATCTTCTCAGAATCATTCTTGATTCTTTTTTCTATTTCATCAGCCATATCCAATAAGTTACGAAATCTTGTCCATTTTGTCTTCTATACATCCAATTTGTCTTCTATACATCCATTTTCTTCCCTCCCTACTTATAAAATATCCCTGCTTCAGGCCCTCATCATGTCTAACTTGGGCAATTACAATAACTCCCAGTTGTGCTTCTCACATAATCTCTCCCCTCACCAATCCTTCACATAACTGCCAACGTGATATTTCTCAAGCACAGGTTCATTCCCCTCTTAAGAAACTTGAGGTGTATTATAATACTTTTAGATTAAAAACCAGATTTAAAACTTTTCATGATCCGTATCTATTTTTATACTTACTATCCTTTCACATACTATAACCCAGCCCAACTGGCTTCCTTGATGTTCCCTCTATTTAATTTTCAATTTCCCACTTCCATGCTTTTGTACAAACTGTTCCATGCATTTCCTTCTCATGCCTCTACCTCTCAAAATTATAGCTTCTTTCCAACATTCAAGAGCTACCTTCTTTATGAGGCTTTTCTCTGATATCATTGGTTGCTAGGTTCCCCACCAACTGATTACTCTTGTAAACGTGCATGTGTCTGTGGGTAAATGTTACTAATAATTTGCTAATCTACCCCAACAGAATATAAACTCTTCAAGGCCAGAAACTTTTTATTTTTGTGTTTGTGTCTCTAGCATCTAGGCACAAAGTGTAGCATATAATAGGCATTTACAAAAACCTTTTTGAATAAGTGAATTTAAATTCTCAGACCCTCAGATTAAGAAGCTGTACTAGATGTTCTCTAAAGTCCCTTCTAGTGCTAATCTATGGCCTTATGATCTTAAACTCACCATAAAATTATGATCTTCAATCAATGTAATATTTTTAACTTTGTTCAGATTTTCTTTGTCACTTCTTAGCTTATAAATAAAGTGTTTTCTTCTTTTCACTTAAAACACCTGAAAATCAACAGACTTATGACTGTTACATAAATTGGTTTATTCTTCATTGACTATTTGCTTTGGATCAAATAAAGGCAGCAAGGAAATGGACAACAACTCCACTGGGAGAAGAGCCATGTGTGACAAATTAAGAACTACTCTAAGATTTAGAAGCTAAGGGAAAGAATGGAGCTAACTCGAGGCAGCTGTCAGGATGTGGTTTTTGTGTTCATATTCCTCCTCTTCTCCCCTGTTAAATCCTCTTGTGTATATTATAAAAGAAAGATTCAAAAAAGAGGGTCAATTCACTGTAACTTGGGATGTTTGAGAACAAAGTCACTCTCTGGGAAGTAAACACAATCACAATAGAATTTTAGTCAATAATAATAATATAATTCTCCTGCTTAAATATAATAATGCAGCAGAAAATTGTAGTTTTATTACTTATAAGCCATGGTAACTAAGCAAATTCTTGAAGAAGAAATACGCCCAAGCCAAAAGGAGTCAGACCTGAGGCTTACTTTTTGCCTATGAATGGTAGATCATGTTGCCAATTTGATGGTTCTCTTCTTCCCCTCCCTTCCCATGCAAGCTTCAAGTCTCAACACAAAATTTCCACATGGCATACTGCCAGCATCTTTTCCTTTTGGGGTGCAAAAGAGGGTCTGGTCTGTTTATCCACAAATATTTCAGGAGGTTTTGAGTTTCAATTTTAACTTAGAATAGATGTTACACAGTATTTAGAACACCACAGAGAATGTATTGTTCTTAAAGAACTTTTCTTTCCCCCTACTCTCCCTGACCCCTTTTTTGGCTTATATTGTACATACTAACAGGCTCTCTTTCCTTTTAAAGCTGGTGATGGGGGAAGAGGGTGGGGGTAACAAGAGGAGAAAGGGAGGAGGGGGAATGGGAAGCATTTCTAATATCTTCTTCTGTTGGCACTGAATAAGCTAGTTCCCCAGAGGATGAAGTTTCATTCCTTTTTCAATAAACTCCTTTTTCTTAGGTAATATCAGTAAAGGTCAATTCAGGGTTAGAAGGACATCAAAAACACAGATAAGAAAGAGGTAACACAGAAGAAAGCATAGACTTCATGTTCAATTCAATGTATAACTGACACTTCACCACTCTCCACCTACACTAATCCCGGAATTCCATATATTCAAAAAAATGCTAACTACACCTGCCTTCTTGGAAGTATCTAATCCCCATCCTAAAAAAAAAAAAAAAAAAAAATCTAGCCGCACCAAGGTACAAAAGACCTTATCTGCAATACCTTTTTTTTTTTTTTTAGTTCTCAGCTTTCACTAGTTTTTGTTTTTTGTTTGTTTGTTTTGTTTTGTTTTTCCCTTTAGCATTATTAGCATTTTAAACAACAGGAAAATGTAGAATTGACTCTTGATAAGCATGCAAAGTAAACAATATAAAGGCATAAAAGACAATAGAATGAAGACAAAAAGAATTGCATAAATGCAAGACAGCTGAAACTTACATACTGAATTTATTTTGTTTTTGAGAAAAGAGTAAAGTATGAATAATAGAAATCTATAGTTTCATATATAATCAAGTTCTCTGGATATATTATGCAAGGAAATGGCAATTTTATTTGGTGTCTATTAAGTTTAGATCTTTTAGAATTGCACATATTTAGCCTACTTTAGATTGCTAGCTCTTTTGAGGAGGGAGAGGCAAAGAAGGGAGGAAGAAAAATTTGGAACACAAAGTTTTACAAAAAAAAAATGAATATTGAAGACTATCTTTACTTATATTTGGGGGAAAAATAAGACTATAGGAAAAACTAAAATGTGGAAATTTGGAGGAAATTTTAGACCTTATAAATAATAAAAAATAAAGAACTAACTAAAGTTGGATGTTCCTTAACTTCTGAAATAGTCTTACCCTTTTCTTCAGAGCATGAGCACACAAATTACAACCTTGGCCCTTTCTATAATCTCTCCAGTAGAGGGCTAGTCACCAGATGAGAAATTTATTTGGAAACAGCACCTTATTAATATGGTCTACTGAGATCTAATCTGTTATAATATACCATAGTGCATAAATGATATGAATAAAACCATGGCTTCTGGAAAGACTCAAGTTAAGGCAACAGTTGACCATAATTATTTCCCCCCATGTTTTGGAACTATATACTCTAGTTTATACATTCAACTTAACTTTCATCCATAAACAAAAATATATGCTATAATTACTGATCATGCAATTATAATATTCAGATAGATACCATTTTCTACCTTATGTGGAAATTGAGTCAGCTGACATTCGAAAATGTCCTAATATTTCTCTTCCAATATGCCTGGTTTTCAGCTTTCCAAAATGATATGGCCTGTTAAGAAAGATTATTTCAGTGTTCCTTGCACCTTTTTTTTTTTAAGCTTATTCTTTATTAAGCAAATAGGTGGTATATGAAGAGTACTCAATTCAGAGCCAGACAACCTGAATTTAAATACCAATCTGCTATGTAGTTCCTATGTTGTCTCAAATTTCCTCATCTGTAATCTGATGGTTAGACTAAATGACCTCCTTAGATTCTCCTATTCATAAATTTATGATTGTATGGCCCAAAATAATATTTGACTTTCACCTAAATTTTACACTTATCAAAACAGAAAAGTTAAGACTATAACTTCTTATTGATAATAGATACCCAATCTGTGAAGACCCACTTACATAATAATTATTATGAGGCTTTTTGCCTTGAAAGGAAAAATAAGTTTCTTCTAACCCCAAATCTAAATTCTTATGTTTCTTAACCAGAAAGCTACTAAGGATATACACAAATTATAATGCTATTGAAAACAGGTTATAAGACTTTCCCCAAAGTCAAATATATCATAAAATAGCAAATAAAATGATTAAATAATAGACGTTTAAGTTAAGGGAAAGAGTTTAACCCAAGAAAGCTCTGATAAGTATATATAAATAGTGTCTTTAGAGTTATGAGTTTCTTCAGTCTTCTGTCCAAAAATTTACAATCAACACTTGACGAGCAAAAAAATATTTTAAGGAAAAAGTATTTTTCTCATTCTAGTCAACTAGTTTCCTAAAATACTGTTTTGAACATATTAATGTTTTGTTTTATTTTTACTTCCTGAAATTCAAGGAATTCAGATATCACTAAACTATATATATACTGCTGAAGCTGAAAAAACTACTCTCGCCTCACAGTCTAACTATTGTCATCTGGAGAGAGAAAATATCAGATTTTGTATAAGAATTTCATATTTTTTCTATTGAAAATTCAAAGGTTCTGGTTCTGAACTGGACTATTACCCTTCTCACCAACTTTTTGTATGATTAGGATGGGAAACAAGACAAACAGAAAACATTTCTATCGGAAAAAATACCACTTTGCTAACCAGAAATAAAATGATGTTAATAGGAAATACCTGAAGCATATTCCCTGTTTATCCATATCTTCTATTTCTATTACTTTATCTTCTCCCAAGCCCACCCTGCAAAAATGATGCACCTATAAGGCATACAAAAATAAATCATATATCTATGCTTACAAAATCTATTGTTGGGGGGTTATTCTGTAACATAGTAGTAGTGTAAGAGCGAAGCCCTATAACATCTCCTAAACTGATGGGATACATTTCCTCACTTAATATAACTGACAACACATCATTCATGTTAACATTTAAGTATAAGCTACATCTATGATGAATACACATGTAAATGAACTTAAACAAAGTCTAAAAACCAAATGACTAACTTAAGTCATGCTTAACATTCAACAAACCTGTAATTGGTGGTTATTACTGAAAACCACCTGCAGACCACCTCTTGTGTTGTTTCTTCTTTAGATCCTGGATAAGAGAAGTTGACAAAATCCAAGGAAAAACAATTGATATCAGAGATTCAAGATACAACCCAAAAGCCCCAATGTAATTTTAAATGTTATACCTCATTCACCATTCAGCACAGAACTACCTTTTACAAAATTTGAATTTTCCCATCTTGAAAACATATACTGAAAGAGCACAGTGTCTAGCTGGAGTCCCATAGAATATATCTTTGTATGTGCATGTATTCTTTGATTTGTCTATCAAATTAAATTGTTTTTCCGTAACATAGTGATCAAAAGGGTCAAAAAGACGAGAGACAAAATGTTCCCTCTAGAAGGCATTAGTTGTCGAGTAACATTGATGTTGGGTCAGCCAGCTGCTTGTTTTCCAAGGGGACAAAGTGTAATTCGGCTGAGATTAGGGGCAAGGGAATGAATGTGAAATCAGGGCTATGCGTTACCTCCCTACTGTGCAAGACACAGTCAAAGCCAGACCTCATTTTCCACCATGTAGCGGAAGAGTCAAACAGTTCAAAAACATTTTATCCTTGATCCTTAATGGCACTAATGACCATCACAGGAATGGGTCATTCCTCAGGCTAGTCTTTCCTGAAAAAAAGTGGCTACTTTAAAAGGAAATTTTCATATCAGTAAAAGGAGCTAAGAGGATATGCACATGCCAATTTGGCTAGGAAAGGTGGAAACAGGAAGAGTTGTGATTTTTTTTTCCATTAAAAAAATAAAATTGCTAAAACTGAACAGCACTAGAGACATCCTTATTCTTTCCACACTTAGTCATGAATTAGATGAATGTTACTTCTTTGGGAGAGGATATTTTATTTTTATATCCCACCTCTTTTCATATGTTATTATGATCTTTTTAAAAGAATAAAAATAAATGTTTTCAACAAATATTCTTAAAGAAAATAAGTAAAAATATATGAACGCCAATGAAATCAATTAAAATTATATGAGACGATGCCAGTAGAACTTCTTATTAAACTATTGTCCTCATCAGAAAACTGAATTTTTCTTCACATTTAAAAACTGCATACTGAATCTTCCAGAATTCAGTATCACACAAAGGAAAAAATAAAAATTCAATGTCAACAATTTACATTAATTTAACCAAGGACTAAAAAGGGCCATGATTAAAATTATGTATAAAACTAGTAATTAAAATTGTATTTCATGCCAACTAAAATTGCCCTACTTCCATCTTCCTGGGGCTGTACCTCTTTTGATCTGTCTCTCTTAGTTATTATATTAGTGGCAGATGTAATAGATTCAAGTGAAAATGAGAAAAATAATTCCTAAGTGAAACAGTACTCAAAACACAGCAAGAGCAGAAACTGTGATATTCAGAAAAGAAAACAAAATCATCCTAGAGAATGAATCAGATCTCCAGATACTCTCTTTGGAGAAAATATCTAATAATCTAAAATAGTTGGCTTCTTCAAATTAATCAATATATATCCCTTTCTCTGATTTACTCCATGTCATAAGATTCTCAAGAATAGCACTTTTGCAATATACCTTACTTTTTCCCTCTTCTGAGACAGTCGTTCCCTACTCCCAACCATAGCGAGCCCCCACCAATAGATGATTTAAATTCCAGGACTAAATTGTGCCTCTTGAAAGGTGGTGATAACAAATCCAATCTATTATTTTCAAAAGGACCACACCAAAAGGTAGAAGAATCCGAATAAATGAAAAATTGTATTATCCTTTAATTTTATTCATCAACAAGATCACTTCCTATTTAAGAAGGAAAGATAGACAATACTGTCCATTTAAATGAAAAAGGGGAAGGGGGAGAATAAAAAATCCTACCTTACACAAGACAGAGTTAAATTCTATTCTATTATTTCCAATCTTAAAATAGACAGCAAAGTATTCAAAGAAACACAGAGCATTATAGTAGACCTTCATTCTTGTAAAAACCAGAACAGTGACTTGAAAAGTTTTTCAGGTCACAGATAAATTACAATTATTTATGCATCTATAAAGAATTCAGAGTTTTCCATTTCTATTAACATTATTATAATATTTGAGAATTTTCAGGCATATCATGAGAGTATTATTTACAAAGAAATACTGAACATGTTAGCTTCATGGGGCATACTCTTCTAGTGAGAATCTAAGGGCAGCAGACAATGTGGCAAGTCAAAAAAATACATATCATAGGATATATATCACATACATACATACATACATACATACACACACACACACACACACACACACACACCTGCAAAAGAACTACGTTCTCTTGGTGAACTATTAAGACGTCAACAAAAAATTAGAGTGTAGCCTTTGGTAGAGTAAATTATTTTAGGCTGATCAATCTAGTTTTTAAATGTTTTATACATTCTTTGTGTCCTTAACTAACTTATCATGTGCCTCTTATCTCCTCTTTCATGCTTTTTTTTTTTCCTCCCCTTTTGGAGAATAGTTGCCATCTGATTAAAAAAAAAAAAAAACTTGAATACATTATAAAATAAGCCAATGTTATAATGTTTCTATACAAAGTTTAAGAACAACAACCAAAAAATCTACTTTCCACATTATTTCACATTTTTATTGTTTACCTATTCTGCATTATAGAATTATTGATCATACTCTATTAGAATTTAGAGGTAGAAATGGTTTCAAAGAGGGAATGTGGAAAAACCCATAGAATAAGTGAAGGATTTTCTGGAAATGCGGCTTTTAATCTTGTTCTCTCACTTTTATTCCCTCTGCACATTGCATGCCAAAAATATCAGCTTTATAGAGATACTAGTGATGATGCAATATAGTCACAAGAACTGAGTACTCATCTATTTGTCCATTCCCAGTGATATTCTGTCTCAAATAATTTCCATACTCAAAGAAGCATGAAAGCGGGGCAGTGACAGACGCAAAACCTTGCATGAAATGCCACATAAAGCTCTACCTAGCATTTACCCAGTATTAACTACTTGCCAACTCAGTTTCATAACTCTAGGTTTCATGCCAAAAGCACCCACATAGCAAAAGTGACATGTAAATCAAATAGATAAAACCAGGTTTTAAGGAAAACAGCAAAATTTCCATTTTAAAAAATTGCTTCTTATGCTGATTCATAAACAGATAAAATGGCTACTGTTTGAAAATTACATTCACTCTAGATTAAATTTTCTTCTGGTACATTCTCTACTACTTTAAATTAACTAAGTAAAATATGATTTTGCAAAATTCTATAAAAGCAAATTATCAAATATTTAACCTTCATCCATGTCTTTAATGAGTTTAACCTTGACTGTTAAATTGAGTTTTGCTTTGGGGCTTATAAGAAGGTGCATCTACTTCAATAACTATTAAAATTTTCTCCTAAAAATAAAATATGAAAAATAAAAATAAATATAAATTTAAAAATTAAATATAAAGAAAATTTTTCTTCTGTAAATATTTTATCATTTCTAATTTCAGACAGAGACATACATATACATACAAATATTGTTCCTTTTACATATAAAATTGGCCATTCCTACTCTAAATAGGGCATGTATTTATGTTTCCTGCAGCAATCCTGGTTATGTGTTGCTAAATTCACATGCTTTCACAAAAATTATAAGAACTCAGATTTACCAAAAAATATGACTAGAGTTATTGTTATCTGGGTCACATAATTAAATTAACTAATCCATTGGACCTATTGACCCATCATCATCAAGCATTCTATCAAAATTAAATAGCAAGTATGAGATTGTATTGTTGACCTGTTCTTTAAAAAATTCAGTAAGCAAATAATGGCTTCCATAGCTAGCCATATAACAAATTTGCTAATGGTCCATAAAGTTGGAATGCTGCAGGAGAATGAGGCCGTGAAACCTCAATGAACAGACTAGGAAACTTTTCTAAGTTTATCTTTTTTAAAAAAAAATTCAGTCCTTTATAGCTATTGTTGTAGTGTCAGGAGAAAAAAGAAGAGAAAAGACTGAATTATAAAAGACTGGGTTTTGCAAAAGCATTTTGCTTTTATTATTAGGGAAAGCATTAATATATACAGCTATAGTAGACATCTCCGTAAGATATATAATTCTGTTTTGTAATCATGTGCATTACAACTTTCTCAAAATGAGTAATACACTGTAACTTTATTTCTTTTTATTGTCTTCAATAACTTGAGTTAAAATTCATTGATGAATATGGATGCAGATTAGTACTTTATTTGTTATGAAAGTTTTCTCTTTAATGAAATTATACAACTTACAAAAATAATGTGAAGTATCAGTAAAACATATGAATACTTGAAGAATATTAATTCTGGAAGTACTGCTAAAATTAAAAGATGTCTTTTCAAGTCACTGACCATGGCATAGCCTATTTTTATTAGAACAAACATACCTGCATATCCCAAGATAGTTTTAAAACTTTTTTACCAGGTTGATATAGAAGTTTCTTTCATTGAATTTTGCTTAAAGATCCAGAAATTGTCAAATATGATGGAACTGTGATGCTAGTTTGAATCTTGCATTATGGACAATTGATATTATAATACAAGCGGTATTGTGAAATATGAATACTGGTCAATTTATTAGCACATATAATTGAAAAAATTATTCATGAAATAGCTTATTTTAAAGTTTACACAGATGAAGAAAGCATGAGAACAGTACAAAGTAGAGAAGCAGCACAAGAGTATAGAGCTGCTTTCCATAGAAGCATAAGTTCTGATATTCCAATCTGTTATTATAGAAAACTTCTTAAGGCAGTGTTATCAGAGCAGGGATGATAAAAATTTTATGTAAAATGAATAATTTTAATTAAATTAATTATTAGTATTAATTATTAAATTAAAATAATTAATAATTATCCCAGAGTCATCTTAGAAGAATAAAGGCTAAGGGGAAGAACCTTTCAGCATTATGCAGATAAAAAAGAAAGACGTGTACAAATTATCCCATATATCATTTCTGATGGGCTCAGCTTTTTGTAAAAAAGAAAAAATAATCTACATTTAATTGTCTACAAATCTCAACTAATACAAACACAGATATCATCCCGCAATGTCTTTAAAACTACTTGAATTTAATAATTTTCTTCTAGAGTAGAAAAATTAAATATTTTTAGAATTTAGGAATTCTAATATTTTTTTAACCTGCAACATAATTTAAAATCCTATTTTATTTGTCATCTATTCATTTCCAAATGTATTATTCTAAAAAGAATAAAATATTAAATGCTTAATAAAAGTAACAAACCAGATAATTTAGCTTGCTTTTTTGTGAACTAGTTGATTGGTGGGGTTATTTTTTGAGATCATGTTAAAATTATTTTTCTTCTTGCTTTTAACTTGAGTTATTTTCAGTTCTCTAGTAAGACAAATATTGGAGATTTTTGTTTTCTTTTAAATCTATCACTAGATGACACAATATGATATTTTGTGCTTGGTTTTTTTAATCCAGTAATTTTCTTGACAGTTGATATGTCTAAGGCTGTAGACTAAGTTAAATAATTTAAATGAATTTATAACTATTTAAACATCTTAAAACATATGAAAAAGTTGAAGTGCTATATTAAAAATCAAAGTAAAGACCCCAAGCAGAGATTACTAAAATTATCAAGTAAATTCATAGGAACATAATTAGTCTTAAAGGCATTTTCCTCACTGGATTATAAATGGCTTGATTAAATCTCACTCTGGCACTAAGGAAGCCCTGTAGTTCTAAATGCATAGCATCTCCACAAAGACTATCTCAAAAGGAATGATTACCAAACAAACTAAATCATAACTTTAACCTTAAAGCTACAAGATCTTCCAATTCTGTAAGATTTCTAGACAACTTGACTGACTATCTCATAAAACATAAGGATAATTAAACTGACATGAAAAATCACTACCCTATATAAATTCTAGGGGCAGTTTGTCTAACCTTTTGATCCCTAGAGAACTCATAGCTATCCCAGCACCTGTCCTTGTTCACCATCAAATAACCTTTATAAAATAATTAACATTAAGCTTTCATACATTTGGCAATCAGCACAAGCACACATACACACACACACACACACACACACACACACACACACACACACACTCTCACTCTCTCTCTCTCTCTCTCTCTCTCTCTCTCTCTCTCTCTCTCGTCTCTCTCTTTATAATTCCTTCCCAATTTACCATAAATAAATCTTCACAATAGATCAATGCCCCAAGTTTCAGTTGACTATAGTATAGTTCCTTCTAGATCTGAGACAGAATTTGATACTTTTTAAAGTTTAGTTTTAATTATGAAAAGAGTTCACTTTTTTTTACATTTTTAAAAACTAAATCAATAACCCATAAATTTTAAAGCATTTCAAATTCCATGTATGTTAATAAGATACAATACTGACTAGTATCTTATCCTAGATGGATAAAAAAGAGCTACTCTTGAAAACAGGAAGATCCAGGTTCAAGGTTCTGTCTTTGCTACAGTTAATTAATTCTTTGATAAAAGGAATTTCCTTAATGGAAGTTCCTACTACAGTGAGTGGGGCATCCACTTGCACCAAAAATATACAACTATTTTTATGATAACCAATTTTTAATTTCATTTAAATTATGCTGAGAAAACAGTCTAGTAACATAGTCAACCTTCGCTGCCTGGAAAAACTTTTTTTTGTCAAGTAGGAAAATCATGTGTTCAATCAATCCCGCAATCAACAAACAAATATTCATTAAATACTACTATGAACCTGGCCCTTTCTTAGCTCTGGGGATACAAAAGCAAAAATGAAACAATCCTTGCCTTCAAGGATATGTCAAGGTGCAAGCATACTATCAAATGATTTTTCATTCAATTCAATTTGAAGTATAGTCTTTATTGTAAATATAGCACATACTCGATTACTGAATATCTTTACATAACTAGTAGTTATTTCTATCAACTAATTTCAGTCTATCATACAAACATAAGGGAATTAGGCATACATTAGGTCTATAATAATGTTGTTTATTAAAAAACATTCGGAAAGAAATATCTAAAGATGACTAATTAGATTAATCGATTATTTCCATTAAATACACATATCTTATTAAGGAATTTGATATAAAGAATACAGGTATATAGTTAAGCAAAAGCTAACTATTTGGCAAAAACACATTATGTAAAAGAACAATACAATTTATAGCTGCTTTCTTGTTGTGCTTATATTTGATTTTAATGTGTTTTATTGTGAATAAAAACAAATAAGATATTTAGGTTCCTCAATTTTTTGCTGTTGGATATCTACTGAATGAAAAATATATCTATTGGCTTTTAATAGAAAAACCATATAGAAGTGTCCAAATCATCTTTCTAAATAATAATTCTTATACTAACCTTTTTTTTCCCTTTTTTTTTTAAGTCTTCAAAATGACAAAGTAATCTCAGCAAGGAGTTTTAAGGGGCACCTAACTGGCTTGTCAGAGTAAAGTGGCATGCTAACCATACTCATCGTGGCACCATTGAAGGCTCAGTTTTATCATTTTGATATTCCCTCCAGGGTTTCAATCTTCTCCCTCAGAGCTCAATCATGCTCTGTGATGCTCTGTTCCTACATAAGGATGCGATGGAATTTGTATTTAAAAATATATTCAGAGGGGTGTCAGGCACCACTGATTGAGAAGGCATTCCGTGATGATCCCTATTTTCAGTTAAAATACATACTTACAGTTTTAGATTTAACACCCCTGCCTTTCAGTCAGGCAGTCATTTAGCTGGAGTCAATCAAGCGTATGATTAGAAATAATAACTCACAAGCAATGAATTCAAAAAGATTAGATCTTTGCTGAAATGCACAAGTATGGGATCCCATTATGCATCCTTTCCTCTCAGGTTTCTAAAGAAAATACCCAAAAGAAAAAAAATACTCTTTGGACTCAAAAGGCTACACTTAGTTGAAATCTGACTAACCACTATTCGAGTCCATCATCAGAAACCTCACTTTCCTTGAAATGCAATCAGCTTGAGTGCACTATAGAACATTTCTTCAGTAGATTTTTTTCTAGTTATGCCACAAACTATAGGTTACATTAAACAGGTCAGAAACTAGACATATTGTGTTATTAGTACACATTATGGCAAAAGACCAAAGCCAGCTAATATTTACAACAAGAAAAAAAAAAAAAGACAAATTAATGTTGATCATACCAAGACCTTAGGATTACCTTTTTCAACTTCTTCACTTTACAATATGAGGAACCTGGGGCCCAGAGAACTAAAGTAATTTTACTATCAAAATGTAGTAAACAATATAAAATGGTGAATGAAAAAAAAATCTGAAATCTAAATTAAAATCTTTTTACTTTAAATTGATGATCCATTATGTTAAACAATTCATATTTCATTTCATAAGCTATTACGTTGTTTCATTAAAGGATCATGCCTGAAAACATTCATTAGTTGTTACTAATAAATACATATATATTTGAATTTTACATATCACATTTTTCCAAATAATTCTGAAGTCATAAAAATTCATTTTACTAACATACCTTTCATAACTAAAAGGATAAGGAAGGATAACTATCAAATTTGCTAATTGTTCTTCTCTAATACAAAATATTAGCCTTGTATGTCGTATAGTATACATGATCAATTTATGATTCGTACTCAAGACAACATAAATTACCAAAAAAAATACAATCTAAAAATACCTGGCTTTGAAAAACACTATTTGATTTTATTTAAAGGATAAACTATATGAAGGAAACTATACCTTACTAATTGTTTTACTTAGAACAGAAATTAAATTAGTCTATATTGACTGAAAATAACTTCAACAAGCACTAGACCAGGTATTAGGTAATATGTAAATTTTAAACATATCTCATTCTTTGCCTACATGAAGCTTACATAATCTACTAAGAGAAATAAGACATACATTCAGACAACTTTATTATATAAAAATACATGATAACATTTGAGAGGTACAAGACAAAATGCTATATCATATCTGAAAGGAAAGGCTCTAAAAATGTCAGAGTTGTTAAGTCATTATTGTTTACCCTTTATTGCACAATTAAGAAAGTCTAAATTTTAAAAGTTTTTAATGGGCTGAATCTTTAAAGCACTGAAGTAGAAAAAATTAACTTGGATTTATTGGACACAAGAGCCCAGTATTTTTCCTCATGGTCAGAATTCAACGTAAAAGCAACTATACTGGCAATATAGACTTTTCAGGAAGAAAACTAAAAGGAAAAGATATCTTTTTAAGTACCCACACCTACCCCAATCCTTCATTTGACCCTAACAACTTTCTCTAGACATCAGCTCTAAAGCCACATTAGAGGATTGAGGTGGGAGTAGAGTAGAAGGACAAACCAAAGAAAAAAAGAATTACAGAAATGATCCAGTGTGGTTCACCTTTCTTCAAAAGCAGAATTAAAGGCACTACATGAACCAATCCCCCCTCTATCATTTTGTTTTTCTCCAATTTCAAGTTCAATCTCAATAAATTCTCCAACCAGAATTTTACTTAGGAGGTAGATGGGAGAGGGAAGAATCAAGATGATATCTATTTTTTTAAAAATTCAACATCTGGGAATATATCCATATTATTTGTAAAATAAAATATAATTTAACAATTTTTGATTGAATAAAGTTCAAAACTGCAAGAAATCTAACATCTTTCCTAAATGGAAACAAATGAAGTAACCCAAGAATGAATGGTTTGGTTCATACAAGTTACCTTTTAATAATGAAAAAAAAATACCATCTTCCAGTGCCAATTTGATAACAGAGTCTTGAATTATTTCAGTCTTTTATTATGTAAGTAGTAACATGTTACTTTGACTGTAGAATTCATTTTAAACAATATTCATTTTATGAACTTGTGACATCTTCAAGAATTGGCTTTCCTTTCATTTCTAAACACTTAATTGACAGCAGTTGAAAACAGTGATTCGGTTTCTACACATCATATGATTCATAAAGAACTATAACTATATTCTTCAGGCCAGTAGACTGACAAATCAAAAGATAAGGCATACTTCTCAGCTTGAATCAACTGAAAGATGTCAAAAAATACATTTGGCATAATCTTCAGAAATGTCAGGTTTGGGGATGACAGTATAGGTACAGTGTTTCTGACAGTTTTAGTACACCAAAGTTTAAGAGTCCAAAAAGGGGGGGTAGTCCATTATTTTAGAAGGGATTGTGATACAAAGCAAGAGGAAATAAATTCAAGACCACTTTATGTCTGTTACATGGCAGTATTATTTGGCTACCTATCAAAAGAAAAACAACTGAGAAGATAATTACTAAGACTCATTATATTAAGAGAACTTTATATTTCTATTTGAGAAAACCTACTTGCCTAAAGGAGTACAGAAAGAGATATCAGAGATAAAATGTTACGGGATTGCAATTGGCTATTTACACTGAAGTAACTGAATAATACAGTGGATAGATTATTGGACTGAAAGTCAAGAAAGACCTGAGTTCAAATACCCTATCAAAGAGATAACATTTGTAAAGCACTTTGTAAACCTTAAAGCACTATAAAAATAGGAACAATAATATTATTATAGCATTTCTGTACCAGATACAATGTAAAATTAATTTCCTTTAACAAATCAGTTGACAGCTAGGACAAGTCTAATTTAATCCATAGTCTACTCTAGACAAGGAAGCACCAAATTTTTTTAATCAAACTTCTCTAAGTAAAGGCAATTTTGAATCTTCCTTCTCAATCTATATTTACTTATTTATAAGCTAATGCACAAATTATGTACACTCTGAAATTTAAACAAAAGTAGAAAATTTAGACCAAAAGATGAAACAACATTTGCTTTATTCATGACTTTAAAAAAAAACTTTTTATTGCTAGGGTATCAACAATATTATTAAATGTGCTTCCTTTTTTAAAATTTTGATTTGATTTTTTGTGATACAGGTTGTCATGGCTGAAAAAGCTAACTCAAAATGGCATGTTGATTCAAATAGAAGAAGCACATTGCTGACTGTGCTTACTAGTCCATAATGCTGATTTTTCGATCCCATTCACCAATCATGCAAAAATTTTTATTGAAATATGATTAGTAAATTTTCACCTTCCCTTATGTCAATCATTTGTTCTTGCAAACTAATCAGAAGATACAGCATCTTTACATATTTAACAAATGTTTAAAATCTCCTAAAACTGTACCAAGAAACGTTTTAAAGAGATTAGAAAATTCTGTTCTTTTTTAAGGTGTGCAGATTTAAAAATTTTTAGAGATAAAACTCTTACATTAATTTCAGCACTATAGAAAGACTAAGTATCCAAGAGAAGAAGGTAATCAATCAGCAAATAAGAGATCATTGGTATCTTTGAAGAAAACAATTTCAATTGAGTAAGGAGTCAAGTATATTGAGGAGGTGAAAAATCTGACAGGCTATAGAGCCCTGCAGAATCAAAAGATAGGGGGGGAAATTACAAGAGGAGTGGGTTTTGGAGAAAAGATAACATAATGAAAACTTCAGTGCACACTGCAACTCACCCAAATAAGTTTATCTGGTGTGGCTCATGCTGTTCTACAAAAGGGAAAAAAAAGGGGAATCTTATTAGCCATTGCCTGGAAAATAAGAGTCCATGTCACAAGTACAAGGTGCTATGAAAAGTTATGTTGGGTGAAAAGAAAGAGGTAGCTCTTTTCAATAACGCTGGTCTGTACTGAGGAGCTGACATTTAATTTAGAAGAGCAAAGGTCTAGAGCTTACATTGCAACTCTGGGAGGCCAATTATGGAAGAGAGGCAGGAATGTATTAAGAGATAATAGTGGAAAAGATATAATTCCTTTAAAGATAAGCTTTGCAATTGGCCACAATCATTAATGCTACCAATGGAAAACAATATCGACATACAACAAAAATTTCATGTCTCCATACAAATTTGCCAACTATAAGAAATCCAAAAGAATTCTATCCTAAGGACTAAACACCTGAAAGTTCCTATTTGCTGAGCCTCAAATTGCTTCTTAAATATAAGGTAAAAGCTACTTTACTAATACCAAATTTTCTCAAGTTATCCCCAAAATTCAAAAATTTGATATTCCATACAAATGGAGGTAGCACAGATTCATCAATGGTTATGAAGAATATTAATATTTAGTTTTACAACTAGTTGGCACTTTTCCCTTCTTTTTTTTAGTCCTCAACAAATATAAGTAGCATTCTCTACCATCTCTTAATCAACCTGGACAAATTTCATTTACTTTCAACAATAACTACAGCAGTCAGTATTTTTAATACAAATAATTAATAAACTAAATTATTTTTTTGCTAAACATTTTTCACATTTACATAGCTATGACTGTCATTTCACAGATAACTCAGAATTATTTCTATGTTCACTAAGCCTATGTAAACAAATCATAGAATTCATGTCAATTAAGAAAAGAAAAATGCATTTACCTATAAGTTATATTATTTGCACATAAATTTATCTTTCCCCTAAGTTTTCTATATAGCATTCATCCTTTCCTAAGTACTTCTGTTTTTATAAAGGGAACAAGGAAACTTTTTAACAAGATTGAAGACTTTTGTGAGTTAAAATGTACATCTTAAAATGCTTGGGTTTTGTCCTTAACTCTATGGAATCTTCTTGGGGAAAATATTTTTTAGTTAAATACAGAAAACTAGTCTGGGTGACTAGTCTGTAGACTGGCATTGTGAGCTGCTTTATTAGCTAATAGTTTATATCTGGGCATGATTTGCTAGGCATGAACATGACTCTTTGTAAAAAAGAATTTGTATCCGAACACATTTATGAAATTGGCAATTTTTACAATAACATAAACAGCTGACTTTTCTCAGGTTCATAATTTTCTGAGAGGCCAGGAAAGGCCTATAGAATCAACCATGCTCAGTACATAAAAGCATTTACTATCCAATCATTCAATTGCTTTATAAATGAGGGAAGGAGGAGAGATAAGAAAAGATAGAGATTGGAAGAAGGTATAGATCTGAATAATCCCAAAACATTTGATTCAGCAAGCACAAACAGTAACTTATTTACTTATTTCACCCTCTGGCTTCTCTAAAGAAATATTACAACATATCACATAAAACACTGTTAATCTCATCTGTAAAATTACAGTCCTAATATGTGAATATGCTCTATTTAGGCGTACATAAGTAAAAGTACAGGAAAAAATAGAAATATCAACAACAAAAGAAAGCTAGTAAAATATCTTTCAATAGTCATTCTCATGATAATTAGGTAGGTTGGAATCTGGATTGCACACATGTAAGATTCTAGATTCCAACTCATCCAATTCCTTGCCACATTTCTTGTAAAACATATAAAAAGTTAGTAAGAATTAGGAATTAGGAATCAGAAGAAACATCACAGGTGATGTAGTCTAATCCATTTTTTAAAAGATCCCTTCTACAGTATATCTGGCTAGAATATATTGTCAGTCTTATGAGAGGCAGACAATTTTACTCCTACACATTTCTAATTCTTGGGAAAGGTTTCTTTTTCTTTTTCCTTATATCAATTTAGTTCAACTCAACTCAACAGATATTTATTAACAGCCTAGTGTGCCAGGCACTAGGGTTACAAAGAGAAAAACAAAACATATCCTTCAATGCAATATATCCTTACATACAACTAGGGCAAAACAACATGCATATAAGTAGATACAAAGTAATTGTGAGGAAACATCAGCTACTGGTGGAATCAGGAAAATATTTTTTTAGAAGGGGTAAATTGAATATACTGCAACAACAATAATGAGGATCAATTCTGATGGACGTGGCTCTTCAACAATGAGAGGATCCAATTCAGTTCCAATTGATCAGTAATGAACAGAACCAGCTACATCCAGTGAAAGGACACTGGGAAATGAGTGTGGACTGCTTGCATTTTTGTTTTTCTTCCCAGGTTATTTTTATCTTTCTAAATCTGATTTTTCTTGTGCAATAAGAGAACTTTATAAATATGTACGCACGTATTTAAGATATACTTTAACATGTTTAACATGTATGAAACTTCCTGCCATCTAGGGGAGGGAGTGGAGGGAAGGAAGGGAAAAGTTGGAACAGAAGTGATTACAAGAGTTAGTGTTGAAAAATTACCCATGCATATGGTCTGTCAATAAAAAGCTATAATAATTTTTATAAATTAAAATAAAAATAAAATAAAAAAGAAGGGGTAAACTGAGCTGAGCCTTGAAGGGAGCAAGAAATCCCAAGAGTTAGAGGTGAGTAAGAAAAACATTTCTGGCATAAGAGGGTAAAATGAGCAAAAGCACAGAGAGGTGAGGAAGATAATGAGTAGGTGAGCCTAAGTAAAATGGAGCATACATGAAAGAGTGAAATTAAATTTGGACAAAATAGGTTAGTGCCAGACTGTAAAGGTCCTTATATGCCAGAGTCAAGTTGGCATTTTATCTCAAAGGCAATTCCCAGCTGTACTTTAAGAATATCACTGTGACAGCTGTCTGTAGGATGAATGAGAAAAGGGGGAAGACTCCACTAGACTTGATTCCAGTCTGGCAGAGTGAAGACACATTAAAAAGGAGCCTTCAGACCCCACTGGGGGGCCAGAAAGAAGTTCCACTCTGAGGAATCAGTAACTCGGCTCATTGTTGGTGAAATACCATATCTGATTGTCCCAGCTCCCCATCCCCACCCAATTAGGAAGTGGGAAAGGAAAACAAGCCCTAAAAGGCTCTCACTTCTGGTTAGAGCAAGGAGGCAGGGAATCCAATTAGGAAGCTATAGTCCAGGCAGGATTTGATGAAGATCTGACCTACAGCTATGGTCATGTGAGTGAAAAGAAAGGGACAGATATAAGCAATGCTATGGAGGTAGAACTGAGGGAATTTGACAAGTAGTTAAGGAGGGCAATAAAGAGTGAATATTGGAGGATTAGACTAAATCTGTCAAAGTCCATAAAGCTCTCCTTTCTGTTCAAAGTCATGCTCCTCCATTTGTACAACAGTAGTATATCAGAGGTGGTATGAATTCAGTGAAAAAAAATTATGAAAAATGTGCTGCATTTGGCTCTGGCTTTGAACACTAAAGCTAAATTAGTCCCCATACATGCTCAAATTTCTCTCTAGCTAGTATTGACTTAAAGACTAAATGTTGAGTTGCATATATAAAAAGGACATATAAATATATATATATATGTGTGTGTGTGTGTGTGTGTGTGTGTGTGTCTGTGTGTGTGCGCACACACACACATATATATATATACAAATATATATATATACAAATATATAATATGTATATATATATAGACAAGTGTAAAAACTAAAAAAAAAAATGGTCAATTGTTTATGAAATGTGTTTAAGTCTACAAAATAAATATCTGTAAAACAAATCATTTCCAAAACTTCTTACATTATAAAATTTAAATTCCATTTCCAAAATACAAACAAAATTAACTTTCAATACACTAACATTGGTTTGGAAGCAATGGTCACCAATTATTTTGAATGCTAGACATTGAACTATAGAAATAATGTTATGTCCTTTGCTACTTGCAATATTTCTTTCTAAAGTTAATTAGGCAAGAAAGCAACAAATATAACTTATATACCTATAAATGAAAAGTATGATGTCGTGTACTTTGAGGGAATACAAAGAAACATGAACAGGATCTTCTTGTCCTTGTACAAAGCATACTTTAGATTATTTCATACTCTTTTATCTTGGAACTTTATATTTCATAGGGTTGTTACAAATTTCCAAGCTAAAAATTATTTTAAGTTTAGTACTTATGATTTTTTAAATATTAAAATATCTAAGACTATTTACTGCCCTATTTTTTTTCTGTTTAAAGTTCAGCATATCTAAGTAGAAACTATTTTTAGATAAAATAAGAAATATTTGTAACAAAAGTTTAGAAATTCAACAATTCAAAAATATTATTAAACACCTAGTATGAACAAGGCACCATTTTGGACATTGTATTAGATTTATGGTTAATGCTTCTGCTTTCATGGGGCTTACAATTTAACAGGAAAATAAAAAGAAATATAATCATAATTACTATAAACTGCTATAGAAACTATAAGTTATTATCCTAACTATAGATACACTTTTATATAAAACATCTGTGTAATCAAAACACACACACACACACACACACACACACACACAAGACACAAGATGTCAAGGAACAGTGCAAGGGGGAGGGGAGGAGAGAGTGAAGGAAGAGAAAGAGGAATGAAGAAAAAAACAAAACAAACAGAATCAATAGAATCAGATTCTGAAAAATCAAGGGTTAAATATATTACTTTGATCTTAATACAGATTGAACTAAAATAATTTTCATTTCATCATTAAATTAGGTACTAATGAAACTCAATTTTTTAAAATTTTCTCTCAGATCAAGACCAAAATTCCCCATATGAGAGTAAAATTCCAGAGTATCTTTAGTAGCTACCAAATATACTAAGTAAAAAATCTTTCTTCTATTTGCCCAACTGCTGATTTAGGAGGAAGGTTAAATCAATTATAGGAAATAAGTGGCTAAGCATTCATATTCTCTCCCTCTCTCTCTTCCTCTTCCCCTCCCTCTCCTTCTCCCTCTTTCTTTCCTTCTTCCTCTCCCTATCCCTTTCCCTCTCCCTCTCACCTTCTCTTTGTCTCAGTTTTTTTTTAATTTATTTTTCTCTCTCCTTTTCTAGACTTTAATGATAATTTATAGCTTCAGGGCATTTGTAAATTTAACAGTCTATCAAAGCATCTTGAGAGCACACCAAACCTAAGTGTTCATTAAGTAAAAATAGGCATAACTTTTCATAAAGTGCTGTATTGCATGAATGGATGAGCAGATATCTGAGGAAAAGCTACCTCCACAATAATTTATAATTCATAATTCAATCTTACCACTTTTGTAAACTTTTTACTTTCATAGTTTGGCAGCCTCCAAAAACAAACTTTAGTCAATCCTATAAATTATTTTGACAGAAAAAAACAAACCTTTATTTTCCTAGAGATAGGGACTAAACCACTTGTGATTTCAACATCATAGAGAATTTACAGATCAGGAAACTCTTTTATCTTACAACTTATAGTTTTAGAGCAGGAATTTTTATATAGAAATCCATAGACAGATTTTGGGAAATCCATGAACTTGTTTGTATGAGGAAGAATTTACATTTTAATTTTTGTTACTCTTCCAAAGAAATTTAGTATTTCCTTTAACTCTGCATTAAAAAAGCCATTCTGATTAGACTAAATCTAAGTCCATGAAACTCTTCAAAATTATGCTCCTCCTATACATACAACTATAGTATATCAGAAGTTCCTAACACATACACAGAAATCAGAACTCCTATCTTAATAAGTTGATAGAACATTGAAAGATTAATTGATTTTTTAAGGGTCACACTTTCAGTATGTATCAGAGATATCATTTGAATCCAGGCTCCTAGGCCAGCTTTCTATTATGGCATACTGTGTCTTTTCCTTTTTTATCCCGAGAATTTGCTAATTCTTTATGTTTTCACAAAGACAATGAAGAAGTTCTTTTGTGATGATTCACTGTTTTGTTTTGTTTTGTTTTCTAATTTCTATTTCATCTACCAAATGTATGTTAACTCCATAATGGCAGGAGCCTCATCTCATCTAAATTTGTAATCTCTTCTGGAACAGTAGTATCCTGAATGTAGCAGGTGCTTAATAAATATTTATTAATTGTTATTCCTAAAGAACGTGAATGAAATATAATAAAAAATAATTCCAAATTTTTCTAAGAAGAACATGAAATTTCTAAAATGACCTCTGAACAGACTAAAGGAAATCACTTTGCCCACACTAAATGGATTTTGCAATTTGCCTTCTTGCAATAACAAATGGCATTGCCATAGCAACTAGTCCATGCTTCAGAACAGTTACAATCTTATCCTGCATTCATCATCTCTTCAATGAGTAAGATCACACTTTTAATCAGTATTACACTGAAATGCAATACTAGAATGTAAGTGCAATGTAAATAATGGCCAATAACTATGAGTAATTTCTCAAAAACAAGGAAAAAAGATTCATGGTCCCATGTGCATAAAAAATGCCCTATTCTCATATTATCTTGAAATTAAATTTTTTAAAAACTGAAACAGGGCAAATGACATTTTCAACAGTGTTACATAATAAATACTTGAAATTTAATATGAGGGTTACTTAAAAGTAAATTATTAGGTTAATTCCAAGTATATTACACATGTTATAGTACTTTAGATGATAGAATAATGCTCTCTTGGAATGTGTGACAGCATTACAATGTGAATTTACTTTGTGATTACTTGTTATTTCCTACTTTTTAAACATATTCTCCAAAGGGTCACCCTTGGTACTCTGCGACCCTTATGAAAACACAGCATGTCACATTAATAGATTGATGACTGGAGAATTTCTGGAGAAAATGTAATGATAAATATCTATAGCAAGAGAATTTTTTCATTTAAAAATCTAATGATTATAAGGATTTTATCTGAGAAAGAACTCATTTTAAATTATAGTTTAGTTAGATACTATAGTATGTGTACCAGGTTAATTTTAATGCCTCAACAATCTTTTTCCATCTTCACTGAGTAGAACTAAGATACATTAATATATCACAAATCTGTGACTTTTGTCAGTGGAATGCCAATGTAGATCAAGAACTATCTCTAACTTAGATGAGAACTACCTGGGTGTCAGAGAGGATAAGTGATTTTATATATATATATATATATAAGTGTAATCCTGTGATTACAAAGCTATTAAATATCAGAGACAGAATTTGAACTCAGATCTCCCTGATTCAAAATCCAACACTCATACTGCCTCTTGAAATATAATACAGGCCCCAATAAAACAAATATTTGTATTTTGATTAAATATAAATAAAAAAACTTTATTATGCATAGTATATATTTATTGATATTCATAATTTGAACTCATAAAATTCATCAGTTAGGGGTTGGAGACATAGGAAAATGCCTTTTAAATCTTATTTGTGAGACACTGGAACTTCTTAATATGCACATATATACCTCCTCTCTTCACCCCCTACTCCCTATAAACAGTGTTATTTCATGAAAGATACTGCATTGTTGAAAAAAGATCAGTGCATTTGATTAAAAAAAAATTCAGATTTAAACTTCCGTCCTCTTACCAATGTGACTAGATGAATGGTTGCAGTACCAAAAATCTACAATTATGTATACATGTATATATTGTTATCATGTGATGACTGGTGAAAGGTTTTTTGTTTTTTTATGTTTAAAGAAAATCTGTGGAAACAAAAAAAATTTGAACCCACTAAACTACAAAATTTATAAAGTCTCTTCCATCTCTAAATCTATAATCCTACAATTTTACATAATTACCCATAACTCATAGCATAGGCAATCACTATATCCTAAACTTGACCTATAAATCAATTCTCATTAAATCATAAACATCTCTAAGATAGACTTAGCTCATGTAAAGAAAAATCCATCATACATGAGGATACATTTTTGCTCTTGTAGAGTCATTTCAAATGCATCAAACTCTTTGTGACCCCATTTGGGGGTTTTTCTTGGCAAAAATACTGGAGTGGCTTGTCATTTCCTTCTCCAGCTCATTTTACAAAAGAGGAACAGAGGCAACAGGGTTAAGTGACTTGTCCAGGATCATACAAGGTAGTATGTGTTGGCAGCCAGATTTGAACTCAGGAAAATAAGACTTTCTAACTCTAGGTCCAGTGCTTTATTTATTATCTCACCTATCTACCCATGAAAAAACATACTTAACTATTAATAACAATTAAATCTTAATGCTAATTCTATTCCATCTCTACTCCTTTATTGTTTCTCAGATACTGATATAGAGAATTTATTGCTTAGAGAGTTTCCTGGGACACTGAGAAGGTCAAGTGACTTAACAAAAGTAACACAGCGAGCAAGTGTAAGCAAAATTTAAATCCAGGCCATTACCATGCTGCATCAGTTCCTATTCATGTTAATTGTGAATTTTTTAAATTTTATATCCAGTAGTCTTTGGAAGCAAGGAGAAGCAACAGACTCAGTCAGCTCTTACCAGTATTTAACTATAAAAGTAAATAGTTACTATTACAATATAAAATCACTCTAAATTCCTACAACACTTTAAACCCAAATGTAAAATAAGAAAATTGCACTTTTCATTATTCATGCTATAGTATTTGAATCCTTTATTCCCTTCTGCAAATGCAAATTAAAGTAATATTATTGAGTATTACTCAGAAAGTTAATGTCTTTAAGCATAATATTTTAGGGTTTTGGGGTGTTTTTGTAATGCAAAGTAGTTATATGTATTTTTTCCTAGACTACAAGAAATATGGATCAAACTTAAGCTCTTATTCAACCTTAATGATATATAAATAAGCAATACCTAAGGGCTAAGTACAGGTCAATGTTTGTACAAGGGAAAAATAATTAACAAATTAATGAAAAGATCTTATTTATCCCTACACCTGTGAGGGATGATTATTTTTTTTTCTCAAGTAAAACTTTATATATTAATTAACTACAGACATTATTAGAACCAGCTGCCTTTAGGTCTATTTGGGAAAGCACAAGAGTAAGGAAATTCAAATATATTTTCACTTGCCAACAGAAACTAATAGTTTTAAGGAAAGTGAAAGAGATAATTTAAAAGACAACATTATCATAGTTAAGAGATATAAAAACCATAACCTTATGTGATACATTTGCGAGTTCATTTAATCTTTTGGTTTTTGATCTCATCTGGTTGTTAGCCCTGACATCCAACTAACTTTAGCATAATGCAAAGAAGCAGAAACCTAAAATAAATCATTTAAATGTAATATTTTTGTACTATTCTTCAAGCTATGTTTGGGATTTTCACTTTTAATTCTAGAAAAGCATATTTCTTCTCAGTTTTGTGGTGAGCATAATTCATGAAAGACTGAACAAAAAGAATTAAAAGCAGTTGGTTTTTGGGTTTCCTCCTCAGAATCTAATAATTACCTTTCTCTCAGCTTCCAGCATATTAATGTTTTGACCTATGACTGATTTTTTAAAACAGAGATTTTATCTTAAAAACAGAGCTGAAATTCTTTTCTTTGTGGTTTACATTTTATAATACCATCATCATTGAAACTCTAAGGATTTGCATTACTTCATTAAATGTTATAAAGTTGTTTTTGCTATGAGAAATATACTTGTGTCCTCCTCTGTATTTTTATTGTCATCATAATCTTGTGAGATTTCCTTCATTTTTCTTATATCAGCTTGTTTGCTTTGGTGAAATTAATATAAGAAATGTTAATGATGCAGGGTTATTAAAGTACCCAGATGAATTGATTTGAGTTTTCAAATTTCTTCTCATTGAGTGTGGATGAAGTATTCCTTTTCTCTGCATGGAAATAATAATAAAAGTTATTAGCTATTTTACCACCTGAAGAATTATCACAGAGGGACCATTTAGAATGTAAATTACTACATTCACTCTACTTTCTTCCTTAGATGTAATGCAAGCACAGGTTTAGCTAAATAGTGAGCAGTCATTTACAATACATACACATACATACACCCCCAAGATACTGTATCATGTAGGATTAGAATACAATAGTAGTTAAAGAACATTTAACCCTGGTTTTTGCACTATAAGGCACCAATTTTTAGATATGAATATATATATATATATATATATATATATATATATATATAAAATGTTTCATTACTTAAGTAATGTATTTTATATTATAAAGAATTTTCATTTTAATTACTACAATGGTGTTTACACAAACTATAACACTTGTTTTCACTAGAGAAGAAAAATTCCTATTCATTAACATTATTTATGAAATAGATTTATTCTCCGCATCATAGCTAAGTAATACTTTGTCTTAAAACAATTATCAGTACTCAAGGAGAATAAAAGGAAACAATGTACCATGACTAATTAGGCCATATCAACAGTTCCAGAAGTAATTTATAAATTAAATGCTTCCTTTAGAAGTATCCTTAGTAGAACTCTAATTTTATTTACTTCTTCAATTAATAACCCTCAATGCTGTACTTTTGAAACTGGTTAGTAGACATAGTCCTTAAAAAACAATCCAAATAAATAAAAAATAATATAAAATACCATTTTTGGTCTAAAATAAACTTTCCATGAACAAATTTCCTATATTCTTTCTTCCATGGTTCATTATTCTAGAAAAATTCTATTGTCTATGTACACTGCTGTAATGGATATATTTCTGTTCTCCCTGTTTCCCACTTAAATTTCAAACTATGTACTCATGAGCAGGGAGAAAATCTCACATATAATTTGCAGACTCCCTCATTATCTTTTTTTTTTTTTAACCTTTGTTAGTTGAGGTACATAATAGTACAATGAGAAATAGTGAGATATAGTGGGAAAAAATCAGAATACTTGGGTTCAAATCCAGCTCTACAACTTGTATAAATGTAGTCAAGTCACCTCTCCCCCTAGGTCTCAGTTTCTACATCTTTAAAATACAAATATTATGCTGCTACTGTTCAGTCATTTGAAACCTCAATTTGGGATATTCTTGCAAAGAAAAAGGAGTGATTTGCTATTTCCTTTCCCAGCTCATTTCACTTCATGAAGAAACCCGAGGCAAATAAGGTTAAGTGATTTGTCCAGGGTCACAGAGCTTGTACAAGTATCTGAAGCCAGATTTGAACTCAAGAAGATGAGTCTTTCTGACTCTAGGCCTAACTCCACTACCTCCCCAAATTGTTTAGATAATCTATCTTTAAGCTTCTCTCCACCTCAACAATACATGTTCCTAAACTTTATGTCTTAAGGTTGTAGAGAAAGTATAATTAAGCAGATCCTTATATTTAGGAACCCATCAAAGTATGGGATCCTCCAATAAAAATGTAGGCTTTTTTGTAGAGGTGAACTTTATAAATATTGTTTTGCCTGTTGCAACTAAACTTGTTTGAGTGACTAATGTTTAAAATGCCTTTACACACTAAAACCAATCAGTATACATGCATACTCTTGATATTCTTTTCTACAAAGAAAGCAAAAAAGTAGCCAAGGGAAGTTAATCTCACATCCATATAGGAAAATTTGTTTTTAATATTTAATTGGATGTTTTTTCTAAAAATCAAAATGTTTTACTCAAATTAATCAAAATAATGCAATATTTAACTCAAATAATTTTGCATTAAGATAACTAATAATTTTCATTTTTGCAAACTATCTTATATAACAATATATTAAGACAAAAAATATGAAGCCATATTTAAAGGAAGAAATTTGCAATTTGGAATAATTTATTCTCATGCATTTTCTAACTCTTAGCATAGCCTATATGTCACAAAGATCAATAGATGTTATGATCCAATACTAAAATTATGCCATGTTAAATAGCCTTGCATCAATTATTCCAAAAGAAAGGAAAAAATAAACAAATATTATTATGTGCTTGATATGTCATAGGTAACATTCAAACAATTAACTATGTTCTTCAGAGAAAAAGTTTGATTAAAATATTGAGTTAATCCCACATGAGAAACATACTATATTTATTTTCAAAGGAAAGATATGAAAATTACCTGTATTTTCCTTAAATAAAATTATGCTATTTCACTTAAGGAAGTACATTCTTATTTATTCCAGATCTAACATACAAACTTGACCACTTTGACAAAATGCCTTATTCTAAAAGCACATAAAAGCTTTTGTTTAAAAATCTTATATTAAAAGAAAAAACAGCAAATCTATTCATCTTAATTTCTCACATCTCACATAATAGAATGTACAGCTGAATAATCATCAACTATTTGTAATGTTTCCCAAATTTTCCTTTATTTTTCTCCTAAGATTCTGTTTTCCAATTAATACATCTCAAAGATGCTTTAGATTTACTCCATTCCATTATTATAATGGCTCAAACCACAATTGATGCTTCCTCTTAACTTTGCTTATTTCTAAACAAAGCAGGTGTTTCCCCCATCCCATAAAAGAGTCCCTGTGCTGTTATTACAGTGAGATATATAGAAGTACAGCTGCCACTAATGCAGCCCTGAGACCTGGGGAACTGGAGCAAGGGAAAAGGTCATGAACCAGCAGGAGAGAAAGTATAGCTCCAGGTGCTGGTACTATGGCAGGAAATCCAACAGTTCTCCAAAGTTCACTCTTTTTTATTTTCTTGACACTTTTTCTGTCATTTTTTCTCTTCTCTCCATTATTCCCTCTCTTATCTCACTTCTCCTTTTCTTTATTTTCCATTAATTCTTATCTCCTGTTCCTCATAATCTTTTCTCCTCCCACATCTTCTCTCTTTTCTCAATTCAGCAATGAAAAAAGCTAAATTCTATTTTCAAAGAATTTATAATTTCCCTTCTTTATCTTTCCCTTTTCAGTTGTTTATTCTCTTATATTTTCCTTCTATCTTCTTTTTATCTTTAAATTCTCTTTTCATTTCCCCCTGACATTCTTATATTTTTCATCCTTTTACTTTCATTTATCTTTCCATCATTAATCTTCATTCTCATTCTGTCTCCTATCCCTGCCTTTGTTTCTATTCCCAATTTTATTTTTAATCTCTCAGTCTTCCTTACTGTACTTATGCATACAATATTTGCATATATACTTCAGTGGAAAGGATACTGGAACAAGAGTTAAAAGACTTGGGTATCAGTCTTGGTTTTGCCACTTAAAAGACATATAATCTTGGGTAGTTGTTTTAGTTCTTTATGTCTCAGTTTTCTCATTTGTTAAATTAAAGGCTTGATCACTAATGGCATCTAGGATGTATTCAGACTCAAATGTTCCATCTATTCCATACAGTTCCAAATCTTTGAGTACACACTGCTTTTTGAAAATCTGTGAATGTTTTAAGTTCTACAAAGGTGAAATACAACTTCAATATTTGTAATTCACTTACTGGTCTCAATCAAAATCATGATAAGGATATTAACCTTATATATTATTAGCCTTAATATATGTATTAGATTTAGTGTAGAAAGGAACCTTATAAACTACCTAGTTCAACTCCCTCATTCTACAGATAGAAAAATGAGACCCAGAGAAGAATCCTATTTAACCAATACTATTGTAAGTTATATGTACTTGTATGTAAGTATATGTACATATATATGTAATACTATATGTAAGTTTTTTATTTATATATATATATATATATATATATATATATATATATATATATATACATATATATATATATATATACATATAACACATATACACCAGCACCAGCACCATCACAAGAAAATATAAGCTTCTTAGGGGGAAAGGGATATTTATATTTATAATTATTTCCCCAGCATCTAGTACAGTATCTTGCTTTACTAATGTTTAGTGTGGATTAGATTGTCCAAAGTTACACTGGTAACCAATGGAAAAACTATGATTTGAACTCAGGCCCTCTGACACAAAAGTCAGCATTTCCTGAATTACATTAAACTATTTCTCAAGCTTTATAAATATATAAAAATCATTAAAAGTGTCCCACTTCAACTTTAGTCATATCTGTTTTCAAATATCTGAGATATTAATTCCATCTATCTTTCATAACTCCTCTACCTTGAAAAAAAAACAACTTTGATCAGATACCAAAAGAAAGCCTATTAGTTCTGGAATGCAACCTTAGTTAGTATGCCAATATTCCTTCTTCTGTGGCCATGGATTCCTCAGCCCCATGTTCTCTGACAACTCAAACTGCCTCACTGCACTTTGGCGTCACATTATTTCCGCTTTTCTAACTTTTCCACTTCTGAGCACCATCAATTATGCACTAGAATAACAGAGACCTGGCAAGACTATGGAATATAAAGGCCGATTATGAGTATAAATAATTTAAACACCTGCATTCATGTTCCTTTTATTAATGATATGAGGCTTGTGCAATGTCATTCACTATTTTTGAAGGCTCAAATATACTGTTAATTTGGGAAAATACAAAGAGAAAATTCATTCATGAACTTTCCTGTTTACTACTCCTCTTTGAGATGTGATGAATAAAATAAATTTAAACACTTTAAAAGGCAATCATATGTTTAATTTTTAAAATAAAAAGTTCTGGAATTACTAAGATCACAAAAACTTGACATGTGCCCTTATTTCTAGCCTAAAGTAAATTAGCATTGTAAAACATAAAAGTTATTATGTGATTTTAGACAAAGGTAATAGTCTAGATTCCAGGCAAAAGAGCAGTCAAATTTTATTTGAAAATAATTTTTCCTAAAATTTAACAATATGACATTCCAAAGGGCCATTTGCCAAAGACTGACATTTCAAGTAGTAACAAAAATTGTTTTATTAACTTTGGCCTCAAAAACATTTCAGAACACTGTGAATTTTCATATTTTCACTTGTAATTCAAAAAATTCAATCAAAATTAGCATCCATCAAAAACTGCTACATGTGACTCATTGAATCTGTGTTCTATTACAACAGCAAATCACAAAACTTATTAAAATGATTATAGGCCTCACAATATTATGTACAAATAATGGCTAAGTCAGCATATCTGAACTACAAAACTGAGCATTCATATTTTTCTTGAAATATTGAGATAATTGAGGTTAAGATATATTTGAACCCCCAAAATTAAAAAAAATGCCTTAATTCCATAGTTCCTAAACTATGATTTAGACTTAGCACACCTAACACAGCAACAATATGAGGTCGATCCTTTTGATTTATATAGAATTGAGCAGCAACAGGAATGTTTATAAATCAAAATTTGTCCTTCAAAACATACATACATAAATAAATTCTAAGGGAATAGCATGAAATTGAAGAATTCATTTCAACTCCTGATAACAGAGTCTCTTTATCTAGAAGTATTCCAAATTTAATCTCTGGTCTACATAAGAACTAATATTATATCACTAAATGTAAGTCTATGAAGCTCAAGGAGAAAGGAAAAAACTCTGTGGTTTCCAAAAAAGGTTTCCAATTTAGTCATATAAAATTAAAGGGGAGCAAAGCTTCTTAAAATAACAATTTTACTTAAATACATCCATATGATTTAACAAACTGATATGACCAAAGCCAATAAATAATCATAGTTATTTTCTGATATGATTTCATTATTTGCTTTGAGCCAGCTATTTATAATTGGGGATTTTTTTCCATATTAAATGTATCATTCTTTACTGGGAAAAATATATTTTGTGCCTCAACTACTATGTGAATATTTCAAATAAGTTCTGTCATGTAATAAATAGGTTCTTGCTTTTTCAATATCAGTCTATTGACTATAAGGAGAGTTTATATCTCTAAATACCAAATAGTTCAAGAGAGCACACTAACCCATTAATTTCCATATACCCCAACTTCACCACTTTTCAGTGCATAAATATCCTGTTCTCTGTCTCTCTGTCTCTCTGTCTCTCTGTCTCTCTGTCTCTCTCTCTCTCTCTCTCTCTCTCTCTCTCTCTCTCTCTCTCTCTCTCTCTCTCTCTCTCTCTCTCTCTCTCTCTCTGTCTCTCTCTCACACACACACACACACACACACATACACACATACACACACAAGAAAGGAAGGAGAGGAGGAAAGAAGAGAAGGAAGTAGAGAGGGAGGGAGGAGGAAAGAAAGGAAAGGGGGAAGTAGAGAAAGGGAGAGAGAGGAATAGGAGGAGAAGGAGAAAGGAAAGGGAGAAGAAGGGGGAGAGAAACTCCCAATTTTAATTTTGTGCTGACATATCCAAGAAGAAATCTCTTCAGGACTAAGCCTGTTATGGCAAATATTTGATGCTTTCCTGGACTGATGGACATTTAAGAGAAATGGTAGTTATAAGAGGTAAGAGGTATTGGGCTTTAGATAATAGACAACCTTATTATGAGAAGGTTCATAACACTTAAAGCTACCCTCATCTGTAAAATGTATAACACCAAATAAAGTCTTTAAAAGAAATCAGTTCCACACAAATTGATAGGTAAATTCTACAAATAAAAATTAGTCACTATTAGCTAAAAAGTATTAATAAGTCAATAGTCTTAAGTCATTTCTGTAAAATAAAAAAAATAAATATTCTCTGTAAATATTGACTACATCATTAAAAGGATCAGTTAAAATTTTAAAATACCTACCTAAAATATTAATCCTGCTTCCTTTTCAAGGCATTAAGGATTTTCTGATTATTTTAGAAAAGCACATCCCCTTTTAACCACAAAACTGGTTGTAAATATATTTGATTAAATTTCTAATATTTGTTTTTCCCTCTGATGAATTATAAAGCAGTTCTAACTAATATTAAGAGTAATATTACCTTCAAGTACCAAAAAAATCATCCCATTAAAAGTAAATATCATAGCTTAATGAGAAAAAAATAAAGTCCATGAGTCTTGACCTCAATTTTTACCCCTTGGTGTGTATATGTGAATTTGCCAGTCTGTAAGATTGCAAGCTATAGTTAATATTTTATTGGGCCCAAAGCACAAAGTATGTTCAAATTCAGTACAAGAAAATGCTTTATCTCATCCTTCACAGATAAATAAAATGACACAACTAAAAATACCAGAAAATGCTGCCAAGTTTTAAGAAAATGACACGAGTTCTTTGGGACATTTCTAGGTCATTTATTAAATAATCTTTGACCTAAATAAAAAAACTCACTTTGAAACTGTGACTGTTGAAATGTCTACTTTATGATCCCTGATCCCTGTGATCATTTTAAAAATCATATCATGCCATTTACTGTCCCCTGAAGCTTTGAATACCTCTTTATCCAATTTTTCTTCAAGAAATTCACCATCATATACACTAATAATTTTGACTCAAACTCTGGGTCTATGAAACAAGAATTCTCCTATAAAAATATTTTGAAGGGTAGATCTCATGACATTTTCCTGAATTAGAAAATCAAGAATCAGCAGCAAAAACAGCCACACAATAATCAATTATATATCTTTTAAGATTATTTTTTTAATCACACAAAGCAATAATCTAAAAGCCATAATACAAAAGAATTATATTATTCAGCATTTTATAAATATATAAAAGTAAAGGAAAAGCCAGATTTAAAACGTTCTGGCTTTATAAGAATATGCTACTACAAATCTTTCTAAAGCTTACTTCTCTTTTGTTTATTTTATTTTAACCAAGCCAATAATGACCACTACAAATACTTAAATGCTGAACTAGGCAAAGATTTTTATCCCTAAATTGTGTGTGGGCAGCTTAAATATCTTTTCTAATGCCAACTATAGTAAATGAGTTCATTATTTGGCTACGTTCTTTCTGTTAACCCATAACCAAAGAGTAAGATTTTTTTAAGTAAAATTTTTAAAAATACCAAAAGTTCCACTAAACTGAAATTATGGCTATGGAGTCACCACTCCCTCTACCTCTCCAAATGAAATTTTTGGTTAAAGTAGTCCTTTCAATCTATGATATTCAGAATGACAAGAGGAGTCCTGTGACTCCATGCTGCTTCCAGCATCTGTCAAGAAAATCACAAACCTAACTTTCAATTCATGGGAGAATGCTAACATGAGATGAATAAATCTTGTGAAAGGAAGAAACATATTATTACAGTTTGGATCCAAATATATACAAAAGCTGAAAATGTAACAAGTTCTCATTTTTAACTTTGAGGTATTGAATACATCAAACTTAAATGAAGAAAAAAAATTAACTTTATATTGCAAAGATTCATGATAGAAGGAAAATAAAAAGTCCTCCCTCAAAGCCACATTTACTTCCTGTCACTCTGAATACAAGTGTATCTCATAAAACTGAGTTAGCAGCATGGAAACAAAAATCAAGCTATTGTACTATGAACTTAAATCGTAGATCAACTTAAAAAATAACTTCATCAAAAAATCACTTTTTAGGATTTATTTTCTAAATAACAAAGTGGATTTTATAGATATCTAAGAAGCTCCTTGCACATGGTTTGCTTACACAGGTGATTAGGAATTCAGCTTTCATTCCTAAATGAATATCTAGTTATACAATACAAATCCAAATATTTTACATTATTTTACCTTTTTGTCTACACCTTACCTTCAAATATTTTATTTAACAGGATTATAATACTGAGATTTTAATAAAAATAAAAATATTCTATGCTTTCTAAAATATTGCTGCTTTGAAGAAAATACTTCCGAGTTCTAAAAAACAAATTGGCATTTGTTTAGAAAGTTCAGGAATGTGAAAAGTACCTGCTTTCAAGGCAAATTGTGCCAAGGTCAAAGAAGTATTAAACTTCTAATTATATCAGAATCTTTCTCCATTCTTCCAGATCTTGAAGTCCTGTATTGTTACTTTATTAAGACCTAAAGGGAAAATTCTTAAGAAGAGAAAGTAATCTGCATTAAGAATGATTAACAAATAATAATTTAAATTTTTGATTATTCATTTTTAAGAAAGAACATTGAAAACAGCCAGTTTTCCAAGTCAGAAAGGAAATAATGAAATAAAAGCTGATTGTCTCATACTGTTCCACTTCTAAGTTATGATTAATTTGGATAGAAGTTAACAGGTACTTTTTGCAAGCCCAATTAGAAAGTTTTTTTTTAATTCAATGTCATTCAAGATGAGCCTTAATGACCAGACTTTTACTTCTTCCCAAATGGAACAGAGCATAAATATATAAATATGCATAAAGAAGCCATGCTAAAATATTTTTGCAACATTTTATTATGTTTTAATTTAGCAACCTTGAATATACACATATTTATATATGTTGCAATGTTTTTCTTCATACATATTTTAGAAGAATTTTATTTTTGTTGTCTGGAATTCTAAAATTTGCTTTTCTTTTTTGCTGCACACCTTTCAAGAATTTAAAGTTATCTCACCAAATAAGATTAATGTAAGTAATGGAAAAAAAAACTATATAATCAACAATTGAGTTGATTTATCTGTTAATGTCATTCACTTAGTAGTTACCAGTTTTTCTGAAGCCATTCTTTTTATTTGAAACAATTACATTCTATATTTTATGATATAGTGGCACATTAAATTTTTTATTTTGACTTAAAAATATAAAAACTTCAAAATTGGAACTAAAGCATATGCCCAAGAATAGACTCACAAATATTAACCTTAATCTAAAGAGGATTTTTTTCAGCCATGAGATAATCCAAGGATTTAAAAACTGACTGTCCATCCAGTCAAAAAAAATAGCTGTTCCTTAATATTTCTAAATGATATCCAACACCTGAGCAACTAAAAAACTGACTGGGCTGAAGTAAAGTCAATAGTGCCCATGCTACTTCAGGATTCAACAAGAGAAAACTCCTTAATTAAGAATATAAACTACTGTCTTCTGGATTATATCAAAGGCAAAATAAAACCTTTTAGAAAATGGGATAGGGAATTTGGAACAATTTATATCATCTCATTCTTGGTACATTCACTGTTTAGAGCAAAAGCATAATAAAACAAATTTCCTTGTAACCAAAATTTGCTCAGTGAGACAAAATGCTCCTCTGATCACTATTTATATAAGATAAAATAGTTCAATTAAATATACCTTTATTAAGCACATAGCATTTGCTAGGCAAAGTGCTAAGCACTAGATAAATATCTAAAAAATACAGGAGATAGTTTCAAGAGGGGAAAATTACATTCTTTGTATTATTCTCTCAGAGATCCACATAACTTTCAAATGATATTTCCCCCCCCAAAAAAAAATCAGAATATGACCAATAACCTAATTTAGAAGAAAGGAAGAGAGGAAAGAAGGGGAAAGAAAGAAAGCAAAAAGGAAAGAAATATGTTTCTATCATCTGGAGTGAAATAAAAGTGAGAAAAATTAATATGTTACAGGTATATAAAGTTACGTATTAGAGAAAATCATCTAAAAAATAGAAAGAACCATATAGTTGTGGTAATAGTGAATTCTGTATCAGTATATATTGTAGTGCTGGGCTTAGAGTTAAAGTAAGACTTAGATTCAAATCTTGTCTCTCCTACTTCTTAACTTTATGAACAAGGGCAGTTAATTTTTTTAAGCCTCTATTTCCTCATTTGAGAATATCAGACTCAATTATCTCAAAGGTCTTTTTCAAGGTACAATGGATATAGAATGATGGGCCTGGAGTCAAGAAAATTCATTTTCCTGAGTTCAAATCTGGCCTCAGATATTTACTAGCTATGCTCTGTTGGGCAAGCCATTTAACCCTGTTTGCTTCAGCTCCTCATCTGTAAAATGAACTGAAGATGGAAATGACAAACCTTTGCCAAGAAAATCCTAAATGGGGTCACTAAGATAGGACTGAACAACAAAATCACTTCCAGCTCTAAATTTAAGATCCAAAGAAACAAAACTCTGAATGGATTCAGTTAAATTATCTGACCTCTCAAGAACTAAGTACACAAAGGAGCTAGACTCTTTGATCTCCAAAATCCTGTGCAGATCTAACAATCTGTTTGGTACCATGAATTATTTATTGAGACTCTGGAAAGTAACATAAATAATCATACCCTTAAATAAATGTCCATTCTACTCCTTCTTTAAAAATAAATTCAATTTCTATTCCATATCTTTGTTTTTCTCCACCCATTCTTAAAGCTGAATTTGAAAAAACAACTTATTCGGATAAATTAGCTTTTTGGGTTGTTTTTTTTGTTGTTGTTGTTGTTATTGTTGGAAAGGATGGAATGGAGTGGGTTGGCAGACCTGTGATCTCATTAGTACAGCAAACTCCCAGGGAGTAAAGAATCTCTACCAATGCAAAACTCCAACTTTTCCAACAATTTAGTGGATTAGAGAAAGGGCACTCAGAGGTTAAGTGACTTGCCTAGAGTCACAGAGCCATCAGAAACAAGTCCTAGACCCTTGCCTTTCTAAATCTAAGATTGGCTCTTAGTAATTGAGAAAGTGTCAGAAATTGTTACCTTAAAAGAGATTTCTATTATGTAATAATAACTAAGGGCCTTAAATCACAATTTTAATATTTCACTCTAATACTCAATACCTTTAGACTTCAAAAAGAAGTTCAGCACTTATAACAGCATTCTGCTTATGTCTATAACACAACTAGCACAAGGTCTTCAAGAAACACCTCTTCCAATGATCTCCTTAAGAATGAAAGTAGTGACCTTTAAATTACATAGTTAGGTCATCTTATACTCTACTATGCATATGTTAACCACAAGTTTTGTGATCTTAGGAGTAGCAATTCAAAGGGTCATAGATTGAAATTCAGTCATCTATGGAAGGATGGGTAAACTCAGCTTTGATTAGCTGAGAAGTGATGGAAACACACACCTCCCTCTTATGCCTTCCCCCCCTCTCCTCTGCCATGTCCTTTTCTACTCCCCCTTGGCCCCATAAATGCTCTGCTTCAGTGATCTGTTGTTCTTGGAATACTATCTGCCCGTGCACAGAACCCTAACCATCTGGGCCACTGAAGGGTCCTCAATCCCCAGTCCTGAATGGTAATTGTCTCAGAGAGCACCCTTACAGGCATTTCAAGCATCAGAGCTTATTAAAATCCTGAAGGGCAGTAATCCCTGAATGCCACTAAAAGATCTCCAGCTGCTACCGTTTATGAAGTGGGTTTGACAAGAAAGAAAAAAGAGGGGAAAAGAGGGCGGGAAGAGAGAAGAATTTAGAAAAGGGCAAGTTATCCAAACAGAGCCCCCATCAAAAAAGAGTCATGTTTTATCAGCTTAAGCTTTCCTGCCTCCTTTCCCAAAGGTATTTCCCCCCTCAACTCTCATTAATTCTTCCCTTTAGCTGTCTACTTAAAAAAGAAAAAAAAAATCATCAGCACATGACTACAAAAAGTCCACAATTGGATGAAAATGAGGAAGACTGACCAAATGAATTAGCTAGAACCGGAACTAAATTAGTAGCTCTGAAAATTCTGTGTGGAAAATGTTAGTGGAAAAGAATATGAAAATTGTTCTCTCTGTCACTCCCTTCTTCCTCATTCTTTTCAAAAGGTCTTTTCATCTCATTAGGTTAAGCTGATTAATAAAAATTCAGCACTTTGCCTATGGATCCTTTAGAAGTGGTGATGCAAAGTTGAAAGATGCAGGCGGAAGGTTTTTGTGTAAAGACAATAAGGAGGATGACTTTTTAAATCCTTAGTTGTCATCCTCCATTAGACATAAATAGACACCTTGGTTCAAATTTCTCAGGCAAACACTACATTGCTACTCTGCTTTCATATATATTAACCGTCAGAAAACTTTAATTCTTACAAATTTTTCTGGGTTTATTTTTACTCTTTATTTGTTTTTGTTTTTTTTTTTAATAACAGAGGGAAGATTTTACTTTATTTACCATATAGACAACATGATGAAAAGAAACTGTCGAATGCTTGAACAATCAAAAGTAAAAGACTTGAGAAAGCAAAAAAAAAAAAAATTGCCTAAAGAAATTTCACATGTAAATACAGAATTTAACAATTTGTAGATGAAAATAACATCATTTTTCTTAATGGAAAATTATTTAGTATTTTTTCTTGCAAAACATACTTTTAACTAGTCAGAAACTTTTAGTAATTCTAAATAGATAAGAGTTACATAGTTATGCAATTCTTCCACTATTTAAAAAAATTATTAAGTTAAATTTCCCTTTTCATCTTATATAACACAAGGGTCTGTTCCAACTCTTGATCTTCAAGCTAATCTTTTTGGTCATGAAATGTTTGATCATAAAACATTATGTTAACATCAAAAGGATTTTAAACAAACATTAAAAATCCTTCCTTTTATATATATATATATATATATATATATATATATATATATATATATATATATATATATATATATATATAAACACTCAGCGCTGTCCATGAAATAGTCCAAAAAGATTAAGAAATTTTCTGATTTGTTATTGATTTTTTTCAAAAGATAAAAATTGTGTTAACATAAAATGATTATTTTTGACCTAATTTATTCCAATATGACCTAAAAAAAAAACCATTTGTGTATATATATATATATATATATATATATATATATATATATATATATATATATATATAATAAAAAAGAAAAAATATATAATTTTGCAATGTTCTTGCTATCTAAATACTGTTTGTTTTCATCAGGATGGCATAGGATGCCCAGGTTCTAATCCCAATTTTACCATTAATTGGTGGTGTGAATTTGAGTAAGTCTTTCATCAGTAGTTTGGAATCCAGATCTGAAAAATGTAAGTGGTGAACAAGAAAGCTGCATGTAACACTAATATTGCTCTGATTCTGTGGATGATCAGTCAAACAGTATAGTTGAAAAAAGCAATGAATCCTGTTTAAATTTATATTATGAACAATGATTATCTGTTAACTTAGGTAAGATTCCATCTATTTACCATGTGGCAACTAGGAAATAGCACTGAATGAAGCTGAATCCCTTTTATTTGAAATGGTAAAAAATGTACTGAATTTTAAAATAATTTTAAAATTCACAAGCATTTTCATTTGTACATGGTGTTTATGGTTCTTTTAAATACTATAAAAGATTTATTTGAAAGTAAATGTCATGGAATGCAGAATTGTAAGCAGATCCCCCAACTTAATGTTACTAATTGTCCTTTTCCATTTGGGATAATAGCCTATATTAGATCAATATATTAACACTAGTTACTGGAATGTCATAAGTTTTCAGATAAATCTTAATAGTAATACAAAAACTAATTTCAGATGCTGTTTAGTGCATAGTAGAGATACTAGTGTAAAAAAGGCTTCATAATATGCAATCTCATAAACTTCAAATAAGTTTAACTCTGATTAAAATGTTTCACAAAGTAATCTTTATTGTAGCTAAAATAGCTCCAGTCAAGAGACAATATGATCCTTTATATTAATTCTCCAATGAATTAGGATTTAAAGTTATAGTGACTTGTAGACATATAGTAGAATTCAAAAAATCCACATAAAACAGATTATCAAGTCAAGATACATATAATATGCCCCACTTCCATAACATATTGGAAAATTATATTTTAAGGATACCAATCTTTCAGATAATGTCTTCAGAATATAAAAAGTGAGAATTATATGAAATTTGAAATATTTATATCCAAAGCTTCCAGGATCTGTTATTAAATGTATGTATTTAAATTTATAGACAAATATGAGATGTAATCATAATAAAGTGGCTAAAGATGTCTACCATCCAGAGAATTCAGAGAAATATGAAATTCTGATTCTCAAAACTTTCCATATAATAAATGCTTTATGTAACTGCTATTTTAAACAAAGCTCAAGCTATGTTAATTTATTAATGGTAGCTCAATATTTGTCAGAAAAAAAATAAAATTAAAGTCCCATCCTCATTATATTTTGACAGAAAAAGCTACAATTCAAAGAATGTTAAAGTTATATACTAACTATACTATATATAACTATACTAAAAAAGAAGTAAATTTTAGTAAAAATCTACCTTTAAATACTTTTCAACAGTAAAGGCCTAGGATAGCACTAGTCTAATGAAATAAACTATCTAAAAGCAAAACTTGGAACACTAAATCCAATCATATGTCTATCAGATAACATTGAAAAAATTAAGTATACTCAACAATTTACTAAATATTAATAAATATATATTCAACTTTATAATGATTGATGTTTTCCAATCTACTTAACACAATGAGATAATATGAGAATGAGACCTAATGTCTCTAATTATGAAACTTTCATAAATTCATTGAAGTCACATTGCCACAATAGATGTTGAATCTGTTCTAATCAAACAAGGAAACATAATTAAGATAACTTGAATCAGAAACCATTTTGAGAATGGATAATTAAACAGGTTTGAAGTCTGTAAATAAACAAAAGTTTTCTTTCCTCTTTAACAAGTCTACTTAATGTGTGGTATACACAAATAGAAGGTGAATAAAGCTGTGTAACTAGAATGGATGAAAATAGCCTTTGTATATATTAACATAATCTTTATGCAGTTGTATACAATCTTTAATTGTTTAATTTCCTCTCTTTGTTGAATCCTTTCTAAAATAGCAAGCAAGTTTTCTTGTTGATCTTCAATTGGTCTTTTGATAATTATAATTTTAGATTATACATTTCAAATTCTTAAGTTAACTGTTGCCATTTTAAAGCTTTTAATATATAGTGAGTATTTTATTAGCTTCATTAGAATATAGATAAAAGAGATAATGCAAATTAATAAAGAATCTTATTTCTGTGACATCTTAGGTTATACATTTTATCCATGTATTATATTCTAATATTTATAGGTTTCCCCCATTTTCTAAATTGTTTCTATTTTTTCTTTTTTTTTCACAACAATAAAAGAAGGAAGATCTTAAATTAAATCAAAATATGTTATTACATAATATGCATACAATGATAATAATACTGAGAAATGAAAAAAAATCTTTCACAATTCTTGTTAGAATATTTTATTTGAAAGAAATATTTCTAAGTTACTTTAGAACTAAAACCATTTCATGGACAGACATATATAACTTTCAGATTTAATAAAGCTATAAATACAACTTTAATTTCAGAATTTGAAGGTATTTTTTAATTTAACTTCATTTAATAAATTTTTAATAAAATAATTATGTAAGAAAAGGACAATGATATGAATATGCTATATAACTTTATAACTATATAGTTAACTATAGGGTTGTAATTTTTCAAGATGTTTGTCTTTGGGGGAGAGTGGACGAATTGGACATAGGATATCATTGGGAGTAGAATTTCCCAGTGTAAAATGTACTTCCAAGTATGTAGATGTATAGATTTTCTCTAACTTAATCTTTGTTTCCAAGGAGATTGAAAGTGATTTTTCTGTGATTCTACTGCTAATATATGTTAGGAACCAAAGTTTCCCCAATTCCGAGGATGGCCCTCTATCCACTATGGCTCACTGCTTCTTTGGGAAGATTATATTAGGGTTTGTTTGCTTTCTTTTAGAGATAAATTTCAGTTTCTGTATAGATTCAAATCTTTTACTCCAAAAAGATTCAATAATGACTAAAGAGCCAGGAAGATCCTCAAATCTGATGCTACTTATTTCTTCTTCTGTTATTCTCATAGAAAACCTAAAATATACGTCAATGGGTATATTTTGTGTGCAGTTTTGCTAGGGAAAATAATTATATCCCAGAGTGATATGAATAAGTTCCATGATTACCTAGAACCCAGTAAATATTAAATACCAATTAATTCATGTATACCATTTTCTCAGTTACAGAAAAGATATACTAAGGAAAAGGCAAAACCCAGTTTTAAGCAGAAGGAAGAGGAAATAATTCTTCAGAATAGAAACTGGCTAGGTTGATGCAGACACAGGTAGAAGGAGGTACACATTTAAACTAACTTTTTAGAGCCTCTTTCTCCTCCAAGGACCACACTCTCTACCCTTCACCTCCACCAATAAATAATACCTTTCTCATCCTCTATCTTCTCTAGCACAACTTTTTAATTAGATGCTTAAAGTGAAAAAATCATTCCATTAAAATATGAAGTCTCTTAAGATCATAACAGCAAGGCTCTGAAAAGAATTCTTAGAGTTTATCAAACCTAGTCATTTTATAAGAGGAGGAAATGGAATCACATAATTGTTGGATGACTTGACCAAAATCATGCAAGTAAAAGTAATAGGGCTGGGATTTAAACTTGTCTCATAACTCTTGGATGAAATTTCAACTTTATCACTGTTTTAGGACAGGACAGATAAATGACAGGTATGTAACTCCATCATCTTAAAGGACAGTTTGAAGGCTGGGTGAGCACTTCCTGAAAATGTTACAATATAGTCAGCATCTATGATTTAAGTAATAGCTGTCCCTATTAATTTCTGAGGTCCCTTCCAATTCCAAGCTACAATATAAAAGTTATAATAAGATCTGACAAAACAAGTTCAGTTTCTTCTTTTAAATCTTACCCTGGTTAAAATGAATATTGACTATTGCTATAGTGCATACAAAGTATAATCAGAAATGCAAGGTAACTCAGAACTATGTTATTCAACAATTAGTGAAAGAAACTAAAACTATTTCGTCTAGAAAAGGCTTTAAAAAAGAATATGATACTTGTATTTTAGTATTTGAAGGGCAATCAAGTAGAAAAAAAAGATCATATTTGTATGTATATAACCTGTAGAAATTAAAGAGAAGATACAATAGCTGTACAGAGCCAAAGAATCACAGAGTTATAGAACTGGACCTTAGTTACAATTAAGAGAAGAAAGGAAGGGAGGAAGGGAGGGAGGGAGGGAGGGAGAGAGAGAGAGAGAAAAGGAAAGAATTTTTCAACTTTGGGAAAATTTTTGATTGTTAAGTTGTTTTGTTTTGTTTTTAATGACAGGAAGTCTTATTTTGCCTCTATCACTTCAATCTATTATTCCTAATTATATCCTCTGGAGTAAAATAGAACAGTCAATCAATAAACATTTAAGTACCTACTACACCTAGCACTGTGCTAAGTAGGGAATGCAAATAAAGGTAAAAGGCAATCTTTGCTCTTGTAAGATAACTTGTAAGATCGTGTAAGGATAACTCTAGGTAGGAACCAGTTGCACAATAAAGTAAAAATAAGAAACAGAGGGGAAGACACTAGCATTGAAAGAGACTGAGAAAGGCTTCTTGTAAAGTCGGATTTAGCTAAGACTTGAAGGAAGCCAGAAAAGGCAGGAAGCAGAGAAGAGGAAAAACACTCCATATATGAGGGAACAGAGAGGGAATGAAAATATCTGAAGTTGAGAAATGGAGCATCTTGGCTAAGGAACATCTGAGAGGCCGGAGTATAGAAGAATGATAGAAAAGTATGTGGAAGGGAAAATAAAAGGCATAAAAATCTGGAAAGGTAAAGCAAGGTATACTATGAAAGGCTCTGAGAACCCAAAAAAATATGTATATGATTTTTGAAGGGAAAGGAAGTCACTCCAGATTTTTTTTTTTTTTTTTTTTTTTTAGGGAAGGTTAAGTAACATAGTCAGATCTGCATTTGGAGAAGGCCACTTTGACAGATGGGTGGAGGATAGACTAAAGTGGGAAAAGACCTGCAGCAGTTAGATCAATGAAAAGGCTATTAAAACAATTGAGTAAGGTTTTGAGGGTCTGAACCAGGGTAGCAGCAGTGCTGGCAGAGAAAGTGGGGCATATGCAAGAGATGTTACAAAGATAAAATAGGCACAACTTGGCAACAGATTAGATATAGGGAGTGAGAATTAAGAGTTGAGAATGAATAAGGAAATTTGGAAAAGGGAAAGGTTTGTTGGGGGAGAGAAGATACTCATCTCTTTTATATGACAGGACTTTAAATACCTAAAATCCTAAATCTTTTTTTTCCAGGCTAGATACCTCCAGTTTCTTTAACTGATTCTCATATACCGTGGACCCCAGACCATTTGGTATTCTGATTGTCATCCTTTGGAAGTTCTGCAGTTTATCAATATCTTTTCTAAACTGTGGTGTCCAGAACAGAGCACAATACTTTTGATACTGTCTAAGCAAAACATAGTACTGATTATGATTATCACATCTTTTTCCTGGAAATTATGCTTTTTTAATGTAGTCTGAGATGACATTAGCTTTTTTGGTTTCCATATCCCACTGCTGAGTTTGCAGTTCATTAAAATTCCGAGATCTTTCTTAAACTGTTGTTTGGCAGGTAAATGGCCCAGTGGGTAAAATACTGAACTTGGAGTCAGACAATTGCTAAATGTGATCCTGGGCAAGTCATTTAACTTCGATGTTTCAGTTTCCTCATTTGTAAAATAAGGATAATTAATGTACCTTTATCCAAGAATACTATGAGAATTACATGAGCTAGTATATGTAAAGCACTTTGTAAACCTTAAAGTGCCATCTAAATGCTACCCATGATTATTATTAACCATACCCCCATTATCTTGAACTTGGGAAACTGAATTTCTGAATGTAAATGTAAGCCTTTATATTTATCCCTATAAACACATCTTAGTCATTTCAATCCAGTTCTCTAACTTATAATTATCTTCCTGTATGTTGACAGTCATCCAGTCTGTTCAGCTACCCCTCCTTGTTTTGTATTCTGAAATGAAATAAGTTACTTCAAAAAGTATCTTTCACTAAAGATCTTCAAGCAAAAGCTGAATGACCTATTTAGAGATAAATGTAATAGAAAATTAGTGCCAGAAACGTGACATACACTAAAGGGGTTCAGTGATGAATTTTTGAACTTTTACATGTATTCCTTCCAAATGTAACACCACAGCAAAGCTGAGTCTATGCAAGGCAAGTATTTACAAATCTTTTTATCACCACTTTCCCCTTATCTATCTGGAGACAGATAATCTGAAATTGGGAGAGGCTTACCATTTGAAAATGCAGTGTCTATATAACTTCCCTAATAGGTCAAAAATAAAGATGAAAACAAAGGTAGCCCCAAAATGACAGAAAAAATTGAAAACATCAAGGGAATTCACACAAAATGGTCACCAGGACTAGTAGATAAGTAGATAAAACATCTGACCTCAAAATCACAAAACTCCTGGGAACAAGTCCTGCCTCTGACAAGGTTGTGGGTCATATAATTAACCTCTCAGATCTCTTGGGCAACCCTGTAAGGCTACAAGTTGTAGACAGTTGCTGATCTGCATTTATAGAGTTTTTCCCCTATGCCGACAGAACTAAAGAGATCTAGCACAAAACATATGCTCTATATATGTCTATAAATACACATTATAAATATATGTGTGCACATATTCATATGTTTTTTCACATTGTTTTTCAGTCATGTCTATATCTCTGTGACCTCATTTGGGATTTTCTTGGCACAGATACTGAAATGGGTTGCCATTCTCTTTTCTAGCTCATTTTATAAGTGGGAAAACTAAGGCAAAGTTAAGTTGACAAGTCCAGGATCACACAGTTAAGTATCTGAGGCCACACTTGAACTCGGATCTTTCTGATTCTAAGTCCAGCACTCTATCCACTGACCCACCTAGCTGTTCCAGTTCCCCAATAGCTCTAAAGAAAAAACAGCTTGAATGCATGACTCTCCAAAATAAATTTGTAATTAAGGTACCACTGCACTCCTCCAGGATAACTATTAATGATACTAAACAATACATTTTGAAATAGGATAAGAGGACTGTAGATTTAGAACTGGAAGGGACATTGAGTTTTTAAACCTAGAGTTCACAGACACTCAAGGGATTAATGAATATATTTGGGGACAGGGAAAATGGTCCATGAACTTGGATAGGAAAATATAAAAATTTTTTAGCCTAATTACTTTGTTTTACAGATGAAGAATCTGAGACTCAGAGGAGATGTGACTTTCCTAAGATCAGGGACATACAAAGTAGCAAAAAGAGTTTTAAGCTCTGAGGTTTTCTGCCACTAGACTTAGTGTATTTTCACCCTTTCATTCATCCTTTCAAAAGACATTTAGGAAATGAGTAAACCTGCTTTTCCTCCAGTTACACAGGCCTGCCACATGCCTCTTGTGAGATGATGTATAATGAATACTCACTTTTTCAGCTACTCACTGAAATATGACTATCAATAAGCAACATGCCAGTAAATAACATGGTGTGTAGAGCAAGGTGCCATCATTGCTTCACTCAATAATTCTCAGAGATTCAAAAAAAAAAAAAAAAACACTTCTCAAAACCATAGAAATTGTATTACTTGCAATAGTAAGAATAACAATATTTATATAGCAACTAATATTTTCCAGATACTGTGCTAAATACTTTTTAAAAATATTCTCTCATTTGAAACTCACAACAATCATAGGAGGTAGGTTGGTGGGGTTTTTTTTGTTTTTTTTTTTTTAATCCCTTTTAAGAGAGGTTAACTAGCTTTCCTAAGGCTACAAACTAGGGTCAGATTTGAATAGTCTTTCTGATTCCAGGCCCTGTGCTCTATCTACTGCCCTACTTATCTGAATTAATTATATTTTCTTCTCTATCATAAACTCCAAAACTGGCATTTAAAAGTTGTATAATCAAGGAAAATATTAATTACACAATTAACACATCACCTAGGAAACCGTAATACTGGTGTAATGATGATTTTACTGAGCTTAGAGAAAAATTAACATTAGAATAATCTTTACTACCCCACTACCTTTACCATCCTACTACTAGAATTTATAATTCTAGCCACAAAAGTCCTTAATAAGGTACAGATACCCAGTCATTTATGACATACATAGCACAATGAAACAATTTGAAAAAGCATTAAAGTCAGGGTGAGCTAAATGGCATAGTGGATAGAGCACCAACCCTGAAGTCAGGAGGACCTGGGTTCAAATCCAGTCTCAGAAAGTTGACATATACTAACCGTGACCCTGAGTGAATCAAACCAAAAAAGTCATATCCAAAAATAAATAAATATATTGAAGTCCTATATATAAATACTAATTATCTGTACTTATGCCTAGATTTCAGAGATCTGTTTATGAAAGCCTCAATCCTTTCTTTAAAAGTCAAACCTTGTGAAATTTCAACAAATTAGATTCATATTCATTATTATTTAAATATACTGATGATTTTTATGAAGACATACTACCTTACTTTAAAAAATTGTTGAATTTTTAAAAAATCAGTCTTACATGATAAAATTTCTCCACATTTTAGTTTTTAGTCTTAAGGTTATTAAGTTACCTATTAAAAAACAACAAATAAGAATTTAAGATTATAGGAACCTTGGTATACCAATAGAAAATTAATTAAATGCAATCATTTGATTTCCTTATATTTATTGAAAATCATTTTGCAATCAGGACATAGAAGAATTTTTAAAGATGTTATGGTCAATATTAAGATGTTTTTCTGTTATAAAATAAATCACCCAACTTTTTAGACCCTTAAGCAGTAAAAATACCATTAGTAATCAGTATATTCTATTTTTAAAGAGAAAAATTTGCATGGGTTAATTAAATGAAAAGTATTTATATATTTTAGATAGGTTATGGGTTTTTTTAGAAAAGGATGAAAACCCCTCTTTAGAACTTGAGAACTTTTATTTTGTATGGTAATGGTTTGATTTATTTGATTTTCATAAGATCTTAAAGCAGTAAGAGAAACCCACAAGGATTATATGGTCAAAAAGTAGTTTTAAGAAATTGACAAGAGTTCTTTTGACATTAGCATCAGAACATATATTAATTAGGGCAACTTATAGTTCTAGAGCCCAGATTTGCATGATTCTTCTTTAAAAATCTCTAAATGTAAGATCTTTAATTTCCATTTGGGATGACACAACAGACATGAGTGGGATGATAGTTCCATTCAAAGCAAGGCAAGAAGTTACAAGTATCAAAAACTTCTCTAACAGAGACAAGGAATCCAATGTCTCTGAAGTTTTCAGTAACCCAGTATAAGCGCCTGCTCTCTTTGTTGTAGGTTTCCCTTTCCTCTATATGGAGCATTTACAAGTTCAGCTGTGTGCCCTGTTTAATTTCCTTCTGCTGCCTTTCTTCATTTTCTAACACATGCATACTTGAGCCTTGGCTATGGAGTGCTGACTAAGGAGGAACAATAGGATCCTTTGAGAAGGGCTCAGCTCAGAGACCTAGTCAATATTTACTTCAGTTTGGAGCTACTGTTTTACAGCTCCTTCCAAGCAGAACTCAACAGTGGGGAGCCCCCAGAAGTTGTTGGATTTTTAAATGGGAAAAGAGAATTTAAAAAGAGGAGGGGAGAGAAGCAGATAAAGAAATAATAGATAAATAACTGTCCACATCACTTTTTTTTGTAGAAATAATAAAGGAGACTTGATCAACAAAACAGTTTGGATTTTTCAGTACTAATTAGCAGTTTGTAATTGGGAAAATTGATTGTCCTCTAAAGTGATAGAACACTCTAAAAATCCCATTATCAGACAGAAACAACATGCAAATCTTGTCCAGCAGGGTACTGCTCTTATCAACTACCAAAATTTACTATTTCCAACAATGGCAACGCACTGTCATTAGAAGAGGACACTCTTAAAGTCATTATTTTCATATATTTTCAATGTGATTTTATACAATCAATTCAATCCTAAGCATCAATAATATTGTTTCTGGCAAAGATACTAGAATGGTTTGCCATTTCTTTACATATAAGGAAACTTTGTTTCAATAGGGTTAAGTGATTTGCCCAGGGTCATACAACTACTAAGTGTCTGAGGTCACATTTGAACTCAGTTCCTTCTGATTCCAGACCTCGTTCTCTATACACTGCACCATCTAGCTACCCATATCAATTAATGTCAGATATCTACTATCAAATCATTATCATGTGATAAATAACATCTATATGGCAAATCTCTTGAAAGTAAATGAAGGGAACTCCTCTTATTTATCTAATACTTCATCATTTATATGGGTTTTTTTAAAATAAATTGCATCACTTTTTCCTTGATGAACAATTAACATTTTAAAGATGAAGAAATGGTTGATAAGAGATGTTAGGTAATTTTCCCACAGGGTCACAGCTGCCAAAGGAAAAAGTAAAAACTGTCAGTCTGGTTTTCTTTTCCTCAATCTGCAGAATTCTGCATTAACTGGAATAACTATACTGTGGACATAGTCAAAAGCACTGGTACAAAGAATTTATTGCAAAATTAGATTACTGCACATGTGAAAAATTAGGACAAATATTTTTTCACCAAAAAAAAGTGAACTTAAAAATTGGTATTTATAAAACAGTTTTAAGTTTTTAAAGCATTTTATATAATTGCATTTTACATAATCTCATTTTACATTTTACATATCTCATTTGATCCTTCACTTGTGAGGATGTCCTATTTTGACAGATGAGGAAAAATGTAAAGAAAATAACTTGCTCGTGGTCACACAGTTAGTGAGTCCTAGGGGTAGAATTCAAATCTAAGTCTCTTCAAACTTAGAGCCCTGGGTTCTTTTCTTTATACAACGCTGCCACAGCAAAAACAAAAACAAAACTGCATGCTTCTTATCTATTTTTAAAAAAATCAACTACTATATAAACTTTATCTGAAATCACAATTATAAAACTTCACTAAAAAGATTAAAACACACATAATAATAATAATAATCCTCATCATCATAGCTAGAATTTATGAATCACTTTAAAGGTTGCAAAACACTGTACATATGCTATTGTAGTACTATGATTTATTCTCGAGTTCATTTTTTAAATGCCAAAAGTTCTGTTCAAAAATTCCTTTTACATTTTATAATTTTTCTATGAGGTATCAAATGACTTAATAAACTGTGTTTTAAAAAATTAGAAATTATATATGTACAAATCTCTTGTATATCAATGTTTGAAAATTTTAATTTATAATAGTTGTGGAGTTAAAGAACAGGTCATCAATTTTTTTCTTTAAGAATCAAAAGAAAAACAAAACAATTAAATATAATGCATGTACGTAACTTAACTTTCCCTACAAAGCAAAAGCAAGTGGAAAACTAAGGAAATCATACAAAAAACAGACACCAAAAGTACTTTTGATAAGGAAAAATTGGGGATGAGAGGATTATTGAATGTTTTTGTTAATCAAGTTCACTCACTTATTATCCCCAATTATATTTCACAACCTATCACCACCAAATAATATGTCATTCCAGGATTGACTAGAGGGAATGTGAATTTTCAGCTTTAAGAATAAAAGAATGAGTTGGTATTGATCATAGTCTCCAAATACTTAAAGGTATTTGCAGAAACATACCCTTAATTCCTAAGCCATGACTTTGGACAAATGGATAGGAGTGACAGAGAGGAAGATTTTAATTTCATATAGGAAAAAACAGAAACAATTAGAGTAATACGAAATTGGAACAAACTATCTTGGAAGGCAGTGAGTTTCTTAGTACTTTTTACTGAGACCTCAGTTGGACAAGATAACCTTTGAGATCCTTTAAAACTCCTATATTCTTTGAAATGCACTATAGGTTATTCTATTCATTTAAAGAATTTTTTTAAAAATGAGTTTGCTATGAATAATAATAATAATAATAATAGTCATATCACACATAACAATCATGAAAGCAGAGGAAAATATTCAGTCATGCTGAACGTGATTAAATTTTTACAGTTGACATTCTCTAAAGTTGATTAATGCCTATTTAAAAAACAAACCTCGCAGATTAGTGTATGCATTTTTTTGACAAATCAGAAACAGAATGTATTGAAGTAATATAGTTCCTTATTTTAAATCCTCAGACACTTACTATGTGACCATGGGCATTTACTCACTCTGGGCCTCAATTTCCTTGTCTATAAAATGAAGGGGTTGTACTCAATGATCTCCATAGTCTCTATAAGGTCTGAATCCATAATTGCAGAAAAATAATAATCACACTAGAGATTTGTTTCATTACAATACTATAGTTTAAATATTTATATATGTTAAATCTTCTTACTAGACTACATAATCTATGAGGGCAAGGGTAGTTTGTCTCCTTCATACCTGGCATAGTATTCTTTTTACATAAACTTAATTTTTTTTTTTATGTGACAGTATTATCAAATAAAAAAGAAGCCTGGAATATTTATCATTCCTCAAGAATAGAAATTAAATCAAGTAAAACTACAAGCATTTTAAAATAAGAAATCTATAAAGTTGACACTAGGTTCCCAATATAAGGTGAAGAAATACCAACTACATAACAATTATGTAAAAACAAAGTAAATTTTGAGGTGTTCAGGTATATGTAATAAACAAAAATTAGACCTAACATGAGCATTTTATTATTCAGAAGAAATATATCCATAGAGATAAGGTATGTGCTTCTTAAACATTCCAATACAAAACATTTGATTGCAATATTTAAATTCTGTAGGCAAAATTCAACTGTAAATATTCACTAATTTGTTGAACACAAAATATGTATTTTATGGATCTCAGCTAATTCTCCCTTTAGAACATGCTCCAGGAAATAAGACATTTAATCCTTCAAGAGTAAAAGATAACTTTTAAAAATTATAAAACAATGTACTATGTATGCAAATACAATTTTAAAAAGCATCTATATATATAAATACCTCAATAGTCACTTAAATACCTATGAGTTAGAGTGATTTCTCAGAAGCTCCACAATGTTTAAAACACACACACACACACACACACACACACACACACACACACACACGCACTTTTTTGGGCAGATGCCTGAAATACAGATGATCTGCTATGTAGTTCCATGCAATATGTGTTGGGAAAAGATCTTATACACACACATACACACACACACACACACACACACACACACACACACACACACACACACACACATCTACAAAAAAGTATTTGAAGAAGTGGGATGCTAAATTTCAAGCCTCCTTTTTTCTGGCCTGTGAAAAGATAGAGAAGCATTAGGAATAGCCAAAGGGTATCAGGAATAGTCTGCTTGCTAAAAACAAAAACAAACAAACAAAAAAGCCTCTCCATATATTCCAGCAATTAGAAATTTATTTAAGCCAATAAACTCCTCATTTCCAATATACATATCCTCTGAGGAAGTGAAGACTGTTCTTTACACAATAAAGTACATTAAACAGATACATGTGAATGTAGAAGGGATAATTTTGAAGCGCTATAGAAAATCTACCTCCAAACAGCCAAAAAGCAGAATGAGAGAGCATTGGGCACTTGGGTCTGAATATCAGAGACATGGCCTGAATATAGTGCCAAAAAGGAATTTAAAAGTTTCCATAAACAAAATTTAATTACTTCGCCACTTTGTCAAGAGTCAGTAACTGCTGAAAAAATATCTTATGCTACACCTGTGGTGAGCCTGTCACCATTTGATGTATAGAATACCCAAACTTGCTCTATTAGGATAGACTTGATCCTTGAATTCCTTTCTCTACATATAATCACCTTTTTAATCCATCTGCTAGAGTCCTCTTAAGATATATAACAATGAGAAAGTAAAATGTGTCTTATTTCAAAATAAAATATGATCTACAAAATCCATTTTAAAAAGAGAGATTTAAAAACTGTGCTTTCCATCATAAAAGGAGTCTTCGCTTTACAGAAATGAATTTAGTTGGCTCCCTGATGAATTTGAAATATGATTTTATTTATTAAAAATGTATTTTTTCAACTCCTTAATAATGCATATCATGTAAAATTAAGTACAGGTATATTGAAGTTAAGTGCTTAATTAATATTTTTCTGACACAGCCTCTTTGGAGAAAAAAAAAATCACACAAGAATCTCAAACCTGAACATTCAAACAGTTTAAAAAATGAAAATGTTCTGGAAAAAAGAGTTAATTCATGTTATTGTTTGGGACAAGGGAGCAAAGGTGCCAAACTGAATTCAACTTTCCAAAAAATGCAATAACATTAGTTTTTATGTTTAGGGAGCTTGGGTCTCCATGACAGATACTTTTCACTATCTCTTAATCTCTTAAATCTCTTAATTCTAAAAAATCAATTACATGATAATTCACTATTATGAATGAAAAAAATAAAAGTATAAATTTACTAGTAATTGTAAAAGGGGACAATGAAAAAAAAGTGTACTAAAAAAAAAAGTGACTACAATATCAATTTATTAACATTATCAACTTTTCCCTAATCATTCAAAGATCATAAATCCTATCCATATAAACTTTTCTAAATTTTATTTTTTCCTCCAGACATGAAACAATTTTTTTTTGCTTTTTAATCAGCAACATTATCCAGCCGAGAAACATTTACCTAGCTTATCCTTTCTTTGGGAGCCAATTCCTCCATTCAAAGTTATTACTGTCAATGAAAAAGGTTCTTTAATTTGTTTTTTTTTTCTCTCTGAGAATTCAGTGTATTGGTTTACAATCAATTTTGTAAATAAAAACAATCTGATCAATTACTTGTATTTTTGTCCTTCACTTTAAAAAATTCTCATAAACATCTACTAAATATTTTGTTTTAAAGAAATTCGTTTTCTCAATAAAAAATCAAGATGGCTCATTAAAAAATAAATGTAAGCTGTGATTACTTGAAGCTGAAAGACTCTGATTCTATTTTACATATTACTATTTAACTATAACATAGTCCTTTCAATGACAGTATATGGAGTGTGTGATGGGAGAAACTTTAGAAGATACCCACCTATGATCTCAAATCTGTCTCTTTAAAAAAAATTGTTTAGATAAGAAATGATTATTTGCATTACTCTGTAAGTGTTCTTGGAAAGTATAATTTCCATTGGCATAGTACCTGTTGGTAGCTTGAGAGAGCTTAAAGTTCATGTCTTGTTGATAGTGGATTGATAACATAATCTTTCTATACAAAGCCATTAAAAACAACAAATAAGCATTAAACATGTGATTCATAATGTTTAATTATTTTCCTTATGATTGATAATATCTAATAGCACATAATATTTTCTATGAAAACAAAAACAAAAACAAAAATGTGGCTTATTTATATACTCCACATAATCTACCCAGTACAATACAAAATTCTCTAATTCAAGAAGGTATTAAGGTATTTCATAAAAGATTTTATGGTTCCTGAAAAAACATACACTAATATAAACCATTCTATAGAATCACTATACTGATTGTAAAACAAACATTTAGGGTTGATTTAACCATTTGGATTCAAATCAAAAAATGTTAAAAAAAATTGTATTAGGGGTAAATTTTGTAGAAATTTCTTTTTTTAAGTATAGATCAATTAATTAAATGTATATTTCTTGAAATTACCCTTACTTTGTTTACATTTCAGTGAAAAAAATATAAAATTAAAAGATTAAATATACTGGAGAAAAAAAACTGTCCTATACAAAAACAGAGAAAGCATGGAACTTTTGTTAGTACCTATAATGTCCTCTCCTACCAAAGCTGACTATAGGCATTTTCAAAAATGTTTTTAATTTACATTTTTCTTCCCTTTCCCATAGTCATCCACTGGTGGTTAGCCTCATTAATAGCAAAATAATTAAAAGCCACAGAGAAGAAGGGGAAAAAAAAGTAAAATAATTAACAAACTGGAAAAGTAGTAACTACATAATCAGGAGTTAGTCATAAAACATAAGCGTAATTTTTTAAAAAACCATAATTTTTAAATTTACAAAGAGAATTCTTTAAATGATGATTTAAAAAAAACACTAAGATTAGCAATAGATAATTCAATATCAAAAATTAGCCTGGTGATATGCCCCAAACAATGAGTTATATCTATTAACATGAGTGTGTTACTATAAATGAAATAACATTTATAAAGCACTTTGCAATAAGCCTTAGTTATTATTGTTATATATCTAGTCAGTTCTCATCTAATTCTAAGAGATGATGAAAAAGAACATATGAAAAGGCCCCTCTCTATTGCAGAATTTCTTTTGCTCCTTTTTGTTAATTACAAAACAAAAAAAGTAGATGGGCCCCATCTAAATATTTCCTTTGGAGATCTATAATATAAATTTATGCCATTAGATATCATTAAATGGATGTGCATAGATTTACATGCAGTAGCATACATATCTATGCATTTTGTCACGTTGTTTTCCCAGGAGCACAGTTGACAGTGGTGACAGTTGAGTGTGTAATTAGTTTTCATTGTTCCCTTGACAATCAGAGCTCCACACAGGACCCCTTTATTTTTATGTTGTAAGGTATGTTGTAAATGCTATGGAAAAATACATTAATAACAGGCGTTTAATGATGGGCCCAGCAGCCATAGTGGGAATAGTGCCAGAAGAGATTGGCAGCCCTGGGTCCTATCCATGTTTTCAGAAAGAATTTCATTCCTCAAGTACCATGATGCTCAAAATATTGATATACAGCATTTCTTGTGATAATTTTTAATTATATTTAAAGTATGACTTTTGTAAGTTAAATTAAATGTGTAATACCAAAACCAAGCTCTCTAATCAAAAGATAACAAAAAAACCATCCATCAAGGGGATGAGAATGGATGATCTAAAATATGATTGATTATCCATAGCATGAAGAAAGGTACTGCATATTAACAAGTGGAAAAAATCATTTAGAATAATTCAATCTTCTGATAAAAATTTTAAACAGAGAAATGTTAGAGACAACATTTTAAAAGTTTGTTTTTGGAGGAAAGATTGTTTTGTTTCTTAACAATACATTTTAAAAATTGAGTGGAGATGATATGAAACAACTAGGTACCATATTCCCTGTGGATTGTGCTAATTTGTTTTATACAGTAGTTAAAATCAAGGGCCCCAGAGATGCTGTCATAGCTGACACTAGATCTTTCACAAAGGTCCTTTATCGCTTGATTAATTAGTAATTGGGAGACACATTTTGGCAGCTCTCATTTCCCTATTATTTCTTCTGGTTTGGCTCAAAACCCTGTCAGGAGTGACACTATTTGAATCAGAGTCCTCTTAGTGCTGGATCACTAGGTTTTTTTTTTTTTTTTTAATAAGTAGAGCCCCCAGAGAACTACCAAAAAAAGGTATAAAAGTTGATTGAAGCAATAATAGTAAACAAATATATGAAGAAAAATTGAACATTATCGTATTCTAAACATGATTCCTTTCCTAGTCTGTCTGAATCCAGGGGTTACTGGTGAGATTGCACAGTCTGAAGGAAATGGCCATTAACAAAATCACTGCTTTCATCTATTGGGGGGGGGGGATGTTTTAACTAAATAAACCAGAAAAGCACTTTGCTGGCAAAAGAATGCTGCATCTGAGCCTCCCTCTGCCACATACCTTCCCCCAAACCAGATGAATGAAATTATTCTCAGAGGCAAGTATGTATAGGGGGACTACTGAGGTAGTGAATCTATATAGTTGTTACAAAATCTGTAACTAAACTGAACAAAGGAGTATGTTTCTCAAATGATAAGTTTCAGAATTTTAAAATGAAACTGTCAACTATGATACTATAAAGTTGAATATAACTGCAAAGTCAATATGAGGTTCTCCAGTCCACTAGCAGCTAGCTCTCATGTCAGTAACTTCAAAAATACAGGCTGACATTATGGTGGCTCAAGACACTTGATGTGACAGTGTAATAGCCATGCTGTGTATGTGTCAGAAGGTCACTGCTTCCAAATTCCAGCATCTTTCTTTTTTTCTTGCCCTGAAACAATAAAAGGGGACTAGGCTCATTTGTTTCCACTTTGTTTAACCTAATTGTTAAACACATGGGATAAATGTTCCCAACTATGCATGATTTCTTTTCCTTTATTTCCCCCCCAATCTTATTGTTTTTATAAAGTATAAATAAATAAATAGAAATCTCAACTACAAAACCCACCACCACACACATTTGAGTTTGGTAAGGACAAAATTGATTTAAGCCAAATCCACTTTATTGTCAAATCTTTCCTTGCTATGTAGCAAAAAGTAAACCATGGAGTAATTTCATTCAAATTTCTTTTTTAAAGAGAAATGATATCTCCTTCACCTCTATAATATACATTTTTTATGAAAAGGTGTAATAGATACTATTTCTAAATTACAGGTTTTACATAGACTATTAATTGATAGGGTATCTAAATACAAACACCTTGGCTGCTTGGAACAGCAGGAAAACAAAATGCAAGATGTTTTTGAGTTCATCCAAACTAGAAAGGTCATTTTAAACATTTGGATGTTTGGATTCCTCTACTGAGTGGTTAATTTATTTATTTTTTTAACAAAGTAATGGTTATCCATATAACAGAAGTCCTTCCATGTTAAAGCTGTTGACACTTACACCTGGACTGCAACAAGGAGCCCATTTGTTATCATGAGACATGCATCTGTTATCCTTCCCCTGCTTTCCAACTATCCCAAAAAAATTAAAGAAAAAAAAACTAACACACATTTTATTTATATACTTCTTTTTCATCATTTTGGAAATTCTGGAAATGATATTAGCAGATTTTATTAAATCATTAGAAATACAATTATTAATGCAGTCACATCAATCTACAGCACAGATGTTGAGAGTATGATTCATTAATTCACTTTGTCTGAATTGGACTATATTTGAAATTAATCTTATGGTATAGGAGCTATATTTCTATAAAGAGCAATGTTAGGAAACCAAAGAGATGTTCATGAAACAAAGTACACTGTAAGTTTTATAACTCTTCTGTAATCCCTAAAATAATTATTCTGTAATTCTAGAATTTGTTAAATCCAGAAAGAAAAATAATACATTATGGAACTCAGTACCCTCAGTGTATAATATTTGGATAATTTCTGATATCACTAAATTGATTACATAAGTATTTCTAACAAAGACACAATAAAGACATGGGAGGAATGATACATAAGGAGAAGGATTTTTTTTTTTGGGGGGGGTGTTGGTGGTAAAACACTGTATTATAATGTGGCTTTAAAATCTTCAAATGCTTAAACTTTAGTAGTCATCAGCATCTCCCTTTAGAAGAGAATGCTTTTTATTGATATGTGGCTAGGAAATATGCCAGTTAGCAACTATATACCACAAGTTTATAAACTATTTGAGGGAGTGAGGTTCACAAAAGAAACCATTGGGTAACCAATTAAAATATACATTTTTGTTGAAATTAAAAACAAATATCAATACTTAGAATATAAAAATGAATGGTGGTGCAAGCTATCATTTAACATTAAAAGATGCATTATTTGAATTTAAATATAGTATTGCTAACGAAATCATTCTTTTCTCAAGAAATTGCTTCTATAACATAAGACAAAAAAAATGGAGTTAACATCTTTAAGAACTGATAAATAATATTATGTCTCTGATAGTTAAAGATTCCTTGCCTAAGTAATTATCAAATGCTTTGGTCCTTTTCTATTATCCATCCTCTTTTCTGAGCTATTTTCATGAGTGAAATAAATTCAGCCTTAAAACAAGATGGCTGCTACTAAAGAGGTTGTTTTAACTGAAAATGAAAATTTAGTTTTTCAACCTGAAAAAAAAGAATTTAATTAATTCTTGGTACCTAAGGCATCTCAACATTTAAAAATATTGTTTATCCATGTCATCAAACATGTCTACAAAAAAAATAGATTTTATTCATCAAAAGTGAAGCGGGGAAAAAAAATCCTATCTAGTCGTTCCTTGCTAAAAATATGGTTGCCCCATGTAAAATAGTCAGTGATGTCATCTGACCCAACTATTCCAATTGCATTACTTTCTGTAATGGAAACCTGCTATTTGATCATTGATAAAGGTATACAGATAGACCTACTGACTGACCAACTTACTGACTGTCTGATCAACATATACACACAAATGAATAGATATTGAGATATGTGTACATTCCACATATATCACACATCTACTAATTAACATGGGGAAGAAAGAGAAACATCATAAGAAATAATCAAGAAAACACTGCCACTAATGATTCAGCTGTACCTAGCCATTTAATAAAAATCTTGAAAATTTAGCTGTTAGGCAATCCTTCCTTGGAGTGTAATTTTATTGTTCCACCCTACAACTGAAACAAATCACAGAAAAATTCTAGGATGACAGAAGAGCATAGATGTATCAATTACATACATTTCTCTTTCTTTTAATGTTATTTTGAAAACAAAAAATATAGTCAAACTTATTTTTATTTCTCATTTGAATGAAAAATAAGACCTGACAGAACATTTTCTTCAACCTTCCAACTGTCAAAAGCTTGAAGGGTGTTTCTGAAGATGACAAAGGTTTATTTTGTTATTAAAAATGATAGACTAGCACCTGAGTGAAAGCTGATCTAACAATAAATGTTTCACAACACATTCATATTCTGTCACTCTCTGCATATGTATATGCCCATATACAATACATATATACACACACACACACACACACACACACACACACACACTAATTGACAATTTTTTATTTTAAAATGGCATTTATATCAAAATAGAGTTTCACTATTTGACAACTATATTTTAATAATCTTAAAAGCTACTATTTGGAGTTATAGAAAACTTTTAGTTTAAAGATTAGTGATATATGTTTAGTTATTTTTATATTATATTCTTTTTTGAAATATAGTAGGCCATAGTTAAAGTTACCAGAAGAAATACTAAGATACGAGCAGGTTTTATTTTTTTTCCCACTCAGCTGAACTATTTCTACCCACAATAACTATAATATTCAAAGAAAATTTGCCATAATATATTCATTTGAAAGTTTTCCATTTCATTATGTTGCCATGTTTCTGATTTTAAAACACAAATGCAGGTCCTTTAATTTTTAGTTGTAGAAATAAATCATTCAGAAACATTTGAACATCAAAATAATCATAAGAAATTTTCCCATAAAACAGCTCAAATAAAGTTAAGAAACTGACTAAAATATAAATAAGCTAAAAGTACTTATGGTAATTTATTGACATTTGGCTGTTTGTAAGAGTAAATTTAAAAAGTAAATTGAAATTTTTAAAAAACTAACTCAGTTTGAGGTGATTTTCTTCAGCAGCCATTTGTCAATATGTCTAAACTTTACCACAGGGGAAAAAAAAAAAGAAAAAACTTTTCAACTTATAAGAACGATATTCACTAAATTTTTCTGCATTGGGATAAATGCTAATTTGGGGCAGGAAAGTTGGGACAGGAAAGTGTTTTCCCAACGTGGAAAATTTCCCCATAAAAATCAAATATTAATAGATCCACTTTGGGAAAGCTTCACAAATAGGCAATAATGTATGATAGTTATTGCTAAGCGCTTATTTTGAACAAAATATTATCATTATATAATATTTGTGCCAATATCTAGAGATTGTTAACATATAAAAATGGAGAGGAGCTGTCTGTCAAACAAAAAAAAAACTAACAATTTCTTCACTTTTATTTTTAAAAAAGAAAGCCAATCATGAGTGGAAAAATAAGTGGAAAATTAATACTTTATAGAACAATTTCCTTCATTAACAAAAATTCTTGGGTGAGAAATAAAGTGCTATTGCTACTTATATATATTTTCCTATTAAAATTAAGGCTTTAACTTCCTTTTCAAAAGGCCTATTTCTTGGCATGATTACATGTGTTTGTGTGCACATACATATGTATGTATATATTTCCCAAGCCAGGAGAGTGCAGGACTCCTGAAGGACTAATTGTATTCATTCATTTTCTCAGCCCAGCATGTAGCTAGTAGATTGCTTGGTTCATAGCAACAGGGGAGAGAAAGAAACACTCATCTTTATCTGTCCCCATCCAACAGGAAACCAGGCCAGTGAGTGGAAAGCAATGAAATGCCTTTTCTGAGGGCATTTGCACAAGATAAAATGGCAAGAATTTAAGGAAGGCAATTTACCTTTTAACTATGTGTTTCTTCTTACCTATAACTCAGCCTTCAAAAGTTGAGGCCTATAAAAACATTGTTCATTGGTAGGAAGACTTAAGGCAACCAAGTATTCTTCCAGTCATCTGCCATTAAAATCAACTAACTGGGGGGTAGAAACTACTATAGATTAGCTATAATTATAGATAGTATAGAAGTTTATAGATAGTATAGAAGATTCTTCTCCAGAACTTTTAATTTCAGGTAGTTATAGAGCCTCGAGGTCTTTACTGAAGATAAGACTGAAAATGTCAAATTGGAGTATCCTTTCAAGTAGGAGAAAGGTATTATTAATGTTCCCATCTATTTTCAAACTGTCAGTGAGCTGACTGATGATATATTTTTAAAGTCATACTATGATGAAATATATAAATTCCAAAACAAATATTTGTATCCTAGTCTTATAAAGAAAATAATTTGAAATGGTCAAATACATTCAGGGAACAAGAAGATGCTCAGAATATGTACACGTACATTTTCAAATGTGCACCACATATATAAAAAGATCTCTTTATAAATGTTAAAATGTTTTAAAATTTTGACATACATCTAGTAACACAGTCATTTACTCTTTAACTCTATGAATGTTTTCAACAAGTGTAAACATCACTAAAATGGTTTTTAAATTCCAAAACTAAAAGAAATTCACTTATTTTAACTTCCATAGTTCAATCCTTTAAAAAGTAATACCAATGTCCCACTCTTTTCCCCAAAATAAACTCATGAACTCTAAGTGCAACAATTTGGCTCACTTTTTTAAATGATTGAATTAGGAATTTGTTGACAATAAGAAAAAAGATGTCTCACAAAAATATATGATATATATGAAATTCAAGAAAAGAAATACCAACTGGAATATGATAGGGGGAGGAAGGAATGTTACTCTTTTCTCCATTAAACATACAATAGTAGTAGAAGAATGGTTTTGGAAAAATGAATAGAATTCACACCATTTTCATTATACCAAGATGGCATGTAAACAAATGGCAAAATTGTGTCAAGTTTTCAGTTTCATACTAAAAAAAAAACAATTAGTTCACAAGTTTTAGGACAAATAAGGCAAAGAAAAAACTTCATTATTTCAGAATGTTATAGTTTTCATTCTTTAAGTGACGATGTACAAAATGGGCTTTCCTGTTCAGGAAAGCTCCCACACCTTATTCATAACATAAACTATGATCTAAAAGTAAAGAGAACAAAATTATACCTGGAATTGATTTTTCCAAAAGTGCACTAGGTAAATTTAGCAAGAGAGTTATTTCTCATTTCACATTATTTCACTACTCCATACATTAATGTCAATTTGCAGAGGACAATTTAAAGTATTTTATTTCAGCACATACTTTCAAAAATTCCTTATACTCATTCTATTCAACTTAAATACATTTCTCCCCTTTTGATAGTATTAATGTATTTAGTACTCATCAAATTCTTAAGAGTTTCCAAAAGTCATAATTCTATCATATAACTTAAAAAAAAAAAAACTAAGGAATAAATGCAAAGTAACTCATGGTAACTAGGTGTATGCATAAAGCGCTTACATAAAAGCTTATAAAGTTCTTTAAGAAATAAGATACAAATAGGTTTATCTTTTTGTTTAGAGGTTACATTTTTTAAAATAGTGTTAAGATTATAGAGCAGAATTCACAGTATATCACTGAACACTATTTTTATAACTTTCACTATTTAGGTAAGATTAACAAAATATTGTAAAAAATAAACTACAGAAGATACATTTGTCACAACTATTACCAATTATATTATTGATTTCTGTCCTATTCATTACATAAAATCACTATCCCATAAATACTGACAACTCTTAAAAGTTATCAGTATTAGAAAATAACTAATTTTGTCAAGAAAGAGCAGATAAATGAACATAGATTCTGACCAATTTTTTACTAACAGTAAAGAAGTTAATATTTTCCTAAGTCTCTGAATGTGTATATAGTTCCACTGTAGCATTATAAGACCAACTAATTAGTCAACAAACTGGACAACAGAATATTCAAACCCTTCCATCAAGATATCAAATTAAATTCTGAATTTACCTAAATATTTTTTCTTTAAGTAACATCATATTGATACAAAATACATAATATTTACTTTCATTTAACATAATACCCATTGTTGCTACTCTTGCATTGAGTGAACTTTTTTTTTTTCCCTCTTGGAGCTAATTGAAAAGCTACCATGGAAGCAATTAGAGCTTTCCATTTTGTGTCAAAAGATTACTTAGCAGTTGCATTACTGGCTTAGTAAAATCTTAAACAAGACATTTTGATTATATAAAATAATATTAGAAGCATGACTATCTTCCTTTGTAACGTGCATATTATTTAAGAAAGAAATGTCTAAAACACTTGACTTAAAATATTGTAGCATGATGTGCAAAATTTTTGGCAAAAATGTTTCCTCATATAATCTTTTACTCTTCACTGCTGGATTTTTACTGTAAGTTATTTTACTGGGTGTGGTTCTTTAACTTTCTTCTTTGTTAGGATTTGATGAAACACAGAATATTGCTTTTTATTAAATATTTACATTTGTGTGATATGTTTTCCAATTTAAAGATGTTAAGTTTCAATGGGATGGGGCAAAAAGGCAAGGAAAAAAATCAGTTGATAAATTGGTAAGAAAATACCATTTTATAGAGGAATCTCTTTTAAGAACATCAGCCTTTTGATGGGGGATTATCAGTTTTAAATTGGTTCAGTAACCAAAAAGGAGGTGCTGAAAAGCTTCATATTAGAATACTCAGTTGACAAAAAAATTCTGGGCACTTTAAAATTCTATAGATTAACTTTGTCTCAGCCATTTCAAACCCACCATGGAATACTGAACAGAACAGTTTTCTGCAGGCAAGGCAGATCTATTAAAAAACATGACCTGTGACAAAAATCAATGTGCTAATCTCAAACCAAACAGCAGTATCAGGAACATAAAACAGAGATAACCTAAGATAAAATGTCCTAAAACTCACTCAGACCAGCTTGACAGGTTAAAAAAAAAAAGGGGGGGGGAGGTTTCATCAGTTTTAACAAGGAGAAAAGATAACAGGTATCAAAACAAGTGGATACCAAGAGAGAAAAAAATTCAGTATTTAGGATGATGAAAAGGAAGGAGATCACCGTAGCAAAGAACACCCAAGTTAAATTACCTTATTTCTCTGTTGTTTTACTTAATATGATCAGTTTAATTTTTTAAAGTATAAATTTCTCTATTTCATAAACACTATTTAATAAAGCCCAAAGGGAATAAACGAACCTACATAATAAGCCTTGCTTTTAACACCATCACAACTGGAGCATTTGCTCCATTTGTCTTGTCAGGTTTAATAAAAGGCACCTCCTCTGGTAGAACGGTTTCTCTTTTCTCTTTTTCTAATAGTGTTAAGTGCCATGTCAAAAAAGAAAAAGGTTACCTTGCCCCACCAGAGGGAGAGAAGGAAAAAAAGAAGGGAGGCAAGAGGGAGACAGAAACAGAGACAGACAGAGAGACAGAGAGAGACAGAGACAGAGAGATAGACAAGAGAGACAGAAATCTTGTTTTGTGTTTACACATATTGCTTTAGAAATGTCTGTTGGCACTTCATCTTGTATTGTGCATTTATCATTAACAATTCTATTTTGTCTAGATGCTTGGCAGAGACTATTTTTCCGAGTTTGGGTGGAAGAGGATTTCATCTTTCTCCACCAGAGGACTAGTTCTCTCATCTCCTGGCAGGACCTAGGTGGCCCGCCAGAATAGAAATATGCGCTTACTTTACTGGGCAGCCCTGGCTTCAGCAGGGATTCCCTCTAAGCCCGGGACAATGGAGCCGGCGCGGAGCCGGGCAAACCCTTAGAGAAGAGGCGGGGATCGTTACTTGAACCTCCCTCTCCAAAGCGAGCGTTTAGTGCTTTCTCGCGTCGGCCACATGGTTGTCCCGGAGCACAGCACTTGGCGCGGCTTTCCCGTGAAACCGGGCTCTCCGTACCGACTCTGTTTCCCACCCGTTCAGTTCAACTTTTATCTTCATTGACTGCAATACAGTGACCTTATGAGTGTGTATTAGCCAATAAAGAAATCAGTCCTAGGGGTTGAGCAGAAGCGGATGGGGCGAGGAGTGAGGTGACAAGATAATAAAATGGGGACTCAGCTGGAAGGAATACGAAGCAGATTAGGTCAGTTTGGGTCAGCTCATAGTCGGGACTCGAGTGGGCCCCCGGAAAGGCCCAGATTTAATAACAAGGCACCCCGAGACTCCGCTGGTTCATCAGACTGAGAATGACTCAGGTCACTCAAAAAGCTGCGACTGGATAGAACCCACATTTCTGCCTCCCCCTTCAGATTTCTCATTTCTCTAACTTTTTACGGGAGCTAGCAAAATGTTCATCAACGCATATATCTCCATGAACTGGCGAACAGTTACCAAGAGAATTAACACACTTGGACTATATGACGTAACCTTTGTATTAGAGCAAACTTTTTGGCACCATAAAAAGGACTGGGGCGGGGGAAAGGAGAGAGTAGGGAGAAATCTCCACAAACTGCCAGCTCAAAGGAACCAGACTGATGGATGGGCTATTGTATTTCCTCTCAGTTAACGAGTTAAAGGAAAACTAAAAGCTTCCGCTTCCCAGCCAGTGAGCTCCGAGCGCACCGAAAAAGTTTGGGGCTCAGCTGGAGGAGAGGGGCTTGCCTGGCTCGCAGTGCACAAGTAAAACTACTTCCCGCAAAAGGAAAAAAGAAAAGGAAATTAGGGTTGGGGGAAGGGAGAACACGGTTCTAAAACTGTAAGTTCTGCTCTAATAGGATGTGACTAGCTTGTCCAGAACAGAGTCGAGAACGGAAGAAGAGCCTCTGCCCGCCTCTCACTCCTTTCAAGGTCTCAGCCTCCGCGTCCTCGAGGAGTGAGCAAGGCAAGGTTCATTACTCCCAGGTGAACCCGGTCTCCGTCAGACTTCTCCAGACGCACTTAACAAAGAAGGAAGTTGAAACCTCCTTCTTTGATAATTCCGTCAGATTTTTATTCCCAGTTATAAAATAAATAAATGAAAAAGAGTTCTCCCAGCTCCGGAGATGTCGGCGCCTCAGGCATTTCTTCATTTCCACCAATTCCTCGCTTCCTCCTCTCCTCCAAATATCTACACTTGTCCTCTCGCATATCCGAACGGCCTAGGGAGGCGAGGGACCCTGAATCCTGTCACTCTTACCACTACCCTCTTACCTGGGGTTGGTGCTGTTCCAGTAGACAGCGTAGCGATCAGCGACAGCTTTGGAACCAGGATCTTGGCTGAACACAGACATCCAGAGCACCAGAAACACCAGCATCAACATCTCCACGTGCAACATCACTCCCGTCCAACAGTGAAAAACACAAACACAGGAGGGAGCAAGGGGGAGGGGAGAGGAAAGTAGGGGAAAAAATGAGGGGAAAAAGGGTCTGCTAAACAGATCGTAGGGGACGAAGGAATGAGAAGTACAAGGAGTAAAGAGGAAAATCACAGATTTTTTTTTTCTTTTAGATTAAGCGAGCTCTCCCACCCCCCGAAGGGGGGGGGGGAGAAGAAGCGGGGAATTTAAGAAAGAAAGAAAGAGAGAAAGAAAAAGAAGAAGAGACGCGTGTGTATTTCGAGGTTGGGAGGGGGAGAGCGGGAGAAAGCCAAATCTGTTTCTTAAGAAGTAGGAGGAGGCTGGTCACCCCGGGAGGGGGAGGTGGGAGCCGAACCGAGCTGTGGCGGCGGCGGCGGCACAACGAGGAGGTGGCGGCGGCGCTCCGCGCACATTCACCGGGAGTTCATTGTAGAAGCCACAGCGAGACATACACCAACCCACCCACTCCGGTTCAGTTCTTACACCTCCAGCTGAGGGTGGTTGTGGAAGCTGACGGGTGGTGGCTCTTCTCCGGCACTGTTCTCTCGTTCTGCCTTATTTCCTTCAAAGTTATTTTGCTAGTTGATAAAAAATTGCCAAAGTAAAGTGGTTAGTTTGGGGTATTTGCGTTTCTTTTCTGAAAATAAAATGCTCCCCTCACCACCACTCTCTCGCCTTTGCTTTGCCAAACCCGTGGAAGTCTTTGAGGAAGTAGATGCTGCGGGTTCAGTGGAGACTGTGAGGAGCAAAGATGGGTGGGGAAGCAAAACTGCTGAATTAAATCTCACTCCTGCCAAGGTCCTGGAAATGGTTAAAAACTAGTTGGGTTGAAGAAGAATGGCAGTATCACCCAAACCTTTAAGAAAGTTTGGTACTTTTCTTTATCCAACAAAAATGCTCGGTAGAATTCGGCTGCGGACAGAGATAAAGCGGTAGTTCTGCAGCAGCTGGAGGAGGAGGAAGAGACACCCGGTGTGTTGGAGAAGACTTGATAGGGATTTTTTTTCGTATTCTTTTCTTTGCTGAGCTGCGGGTGCACCAAAGAGTGTAAGAAACAGCAGATGTAAAAATCAGCCAATCCAAGCAGTGTTATGGTGCCAAATCAAGTCGACACAAATAAAACTGTTTTGCTGAAGGGTGAAAAAATAATAATTTTAAATGAATCCCACGAACTCCGGGAAACCCTGGTGTCAGTCGCCTTGTCCGCACAAGGACTGAGATCGAGATAGAGGCATAAACTGAGATCCAAACATCTCCGGAGCAAGCTGTCAAAGTGTCTGGCTAAAATGAGTCCAATTCCAGAAACATTAACTTGGAGAAATGCATAAATCAGTTTCAAATCGGAAAAAGAGCAAAAAGAGAGAAATCTCACCGATGACTACATCAGAAATCTTGTTCTTCGGCAGCTGCTCCCTTTTCCTTTCCAGAGGAGGGGGGGAAAGCAACAAGAAGCGGGAACCACACTGTTACCTCTCCCCCCCTAAAAAAAACAAAAACAAAAACAAAAAAAAAAACCAAACAAAACAAAACAAAAAACGTACCCTGCAAGAAAATTAATAAACTTCAGTGCAGCGGCAGCCAGTGAAGGGTTTCCACGAATGGAGAGGGGGGCAAAAGTCAGTTTTGGAAAAAAAAAAAAAAAGGGGGGGGTGCTTTATAGAAGGGAAAAAAAATCTTAAAGTCACGCCCCCTTTGCAATGACCTGCGCGTAAATCCGACTTCAGCAGCAACCTAGGACAATCCAAAAACTGAGCGCCCTCCGTGCAATGAACATATGCGAGTATGTATGCAGCATATATATTTTATATCCATGCATATGTCTGCATGAGTGAGCGATCTGGAAGCTGGTTGGCGTGTATGCGTGTATGTTTTCGGAATATGTGCACAGAAGAGGTGCAGCCAGCGAGCTCTGTGCCCAGGCGCTGCTGGTTGATCATGTGGTGGGTTTTTTTTTTTTTTTTTTTTTTTTTTTCATGCAGTTTACTTGGGAAAGGGGGATTTGCAGGAGCAGCCAGTCAGGGAGCAGCCTGCTGTTTGCTTACAGATTGCTTTTTTTCCCTCTCTTTACTTCAACCCGATTGGTTTGCAACACGAGAAAGAGGCGTTTTCCTAATCTCTTCCCCTCCCCCTCCCAAAATACCGGCCCCACCTTCCTGCAACCTGACTAATTGAATTACTGGGAGATCCGAGTGGCCTGTATCCACTGTGGGAGACTGGCTGCTGAGAGTAACCCTTTGGATGCTGCATTTGGGGTAGAATATTCGGAAAAATTCAACACCTTTTATTTAAGAGCGACCCAGAAGGGAGTAGGGGGTACAGGAGGAGCTGTTATTTTGAGAATGGTTTCTCAAGCCTTTCTCGGAGGACAAAGTGTGTTTCCTATTTCCCATCAGTGATACAATCTCTTCTGATAGGGGCGTAGCAACAGCAGCTTTTTTATTATAAAATATGATCCCTTAATCTTGAGATTTTATGTCTCCTAGTGTTTGCTTCTCTGAAAAAATAGATATTCAATGGTAAGAAGTAAAACAAAACAAAACAAACAAAAAAGCCTAAGGTCTTTTACGCCTTACCATGGTCTTTTACTTCTTACCAGTGATTTAAAGGTTAATAAACGAGAAGGGAGACATTTCTTTAAGTTGGTTTTAAATGGTATTCTGAAAATACGTATTTTTTTTTAATTCTGAGAAATCATAGTTGAAAATTATTACAATGCAGTGCAAACCCGCTGCCGAGAGGACATTAATGCTGCAAGTGATCCGATTAGAAATACTTTACACCTAGTACATTTCAGCTAAGAGAATATATTCATACCCCTCTCGGCAACTGCTATGCTCTCTTCAATCCCACTTCCCTAAAGGCGAAAATGTCATTAACACTTACAGGGTAGTTGTTGGGGGTGAGGGTGGGGAGTGCAGAAAGGAAGAAGGAATAAGTAAGTGAAGAAAAGGTTTCTTTTATTCTTAAGAACGTAACCCCCTCTTTTTCGACTTTATGGACAAATCCATAAGTATTTGCATTGATCTGGGTACTGAAACAGTAACCTGGCAGCAAAGTTTGCTCATATCTCCTAAAGTGTCTCTGAGTTTTCACCTGAGGACGTCAAGGGACATCTGCATCTTGTGTCCAGAGGGAGAGTCTACACCAGAGAGACTGCTGCAATTTTGCAGCTTGTTCCCTAGTGACACACTGGGGCCACCCGAGACTATCGCTCTCGAGGTGTTGCAGTCACAAACCTCCCTTTGTATTTTTTCTCTTATTCTCCCAAGAGCTTTCTGTCTCAGTTAGACCAAAGGAAAAAAAGGAGCAAATTAGATTTTGCCCCTAAAGCCTGCCACTTCTGCCTTATACGTGATAGTCCAATGAAACACTGCTTTTTCTCTCACATCCTTTCTCAGTTTCCATTGACCTAACTTAGAATCTCTCTGACTCCGAGTTGTTTGAAAGCGCCCAGACTCCCTCCAGTGGTGGATTTTTATTACACACTCTTTAAGTGTTTCTGGACAATACAGGCAATAGAAAGGACATATCAAAGTTATTAGACTGATATGCATCTAGATTTTAAGAAAAGGAAAAACTCTGATAGCAATGATATTAATTTAGAGTTTTATCAAAATGCTAAAAAAATCCTCAATTAGGAACATTTCATTGCTTAAGAATAATATACAAAGAAGTCCAAATTTTATGATTGGATCTAGATTTTTAACCTATAGAATTCTGGAACTTCAAATAAAGATATTTGGTAGTCACCAAAGAAATCTAGAGACATCCAGTCTTTTCTAGAAATTTTAAAGACTGGATATTATATAACTAAAATAAGGGGAACTTAACTTAAGCTTCAAAGAATAAGTATTTTCTCCATATGATGTTTCTATTGAAACATTATTTTCTGACTTTTCATTATTTTATGTAACCTGGCCTAAGCCCAGATAATTTTTTTCTCAGAAAAAAGTAACTAATGTTAGCTTCTTTTTGGAAAAGTAACAATAGACAACTGGATGACTGAATCAGCATTAAAAGTTATCTTGACTATCAAGGGAAACATCTTTAGTAAGGAGAGCATCTACTGCCTTTAATAAATCTATTATAGAAAAGTGCTAATACTTTCGTGGGTGGAACTTTTCTCAAAGCAGATGCTATATTATATATCCATGACATAACTACTTTCCTAAATTGCTTTTTTTAATTGAATATAAAAATGAGCTATAGTCATTTATTTGTTGCTTAAAATAAATGATATATTTAAGTGACACCAAATGTAAAAAAAAAAGAGCATATAAATTTCAAAATTTCATCTTCCTACTTTGATCAATTGTATGATCATTCCCAGCAGACACAAGGACTAATCAAATTATCAAATTATTCTGCCTTTTAAATATCGAAAGTATGAGAATAAAGAAAAATATTTAAATTTATATCTCAGGTCACAGACAGACAGCTACATGAAATATCTACAAATGAATACTCATAAGCCCCTTTTGCTGCTTATATTTAAGCATAACTATTTATTTTGAAGTAATAACAATTATTCTGCAATTAATTTGGGTATTTATAATAGTCAAAATGATTTAGTCACTCAGAATTGTTCTTAAAACAGTATCTTTGTTACCATATACAGTACTCTCTTGTGTTACTTTTGAAGAGAATTGTTATTGTTATATCTAATTGTCATTAGATATTGGAAACAAAATAAATGTTTATAAACTAGCATCATTGGAATAAGTACTTCATAGTGGCTTTTCCTAATTTTCCTCCCTAGATTTTTAAAGAAGTAAATTTCAAAAGTTTCTTTAGAGCAATCATTTTCCAGAATTTTCCTGTCTGATAGCCTACTCCCTGAGCTTGAGCACTTTGAAATGATAAAACCCTTAAACTGCTTCTATCTAGTCATGTGTGGCTTAGAACTGAAGAGTACTTTAGGGATAACTACTTTAGGAATGACAAAGCAGAAACTTTATTGGCCAATGAGCAGGAAGAGGTAATAACTCCATGGGACTTTAAATGGGAAAGGCTTTGTTCCTCCAGGTTGCACTCTCCTGACTGACATTTCCCCACCAACTCATCTAAAGCACATATGCCTAGGGAAGCCTGAGACTGGATTTTAAAGACCTAACAATTTGTTTGTTTGTTTGTTTTTTTGTTTGTTTGTTTTGCTTTGTGTTCTTTTCTAAAAGTCAGTTGGTTGCCCAGTGAAGAGAGTAGTTATTATACCTGTAGTCCGGGAGACCCAAGTTCATATCTGAGCCCAGGCACATTAATTGTGTGATCCTGGGAAAGTAACTTAAGCTCCTTTTGCCTCAGTTTCCTTAACTATAAAATGGAAATAGTAACCTTCCTTACAGCAATTTTGTGAGGCTCAAATGAAATATTTGTAAAAAGCACTTAGCACAATTACTGAAAGTAGGTGCTATATAAAAGTATATTTCCTTTCTTCACCAGAGTAGATGACTGAACATAGATCTTAAGAGATAGCTAAGTAGCACAATGGATGGAGTGCTGGACCCATGACTTCATCTTTATCTATTGAAATCTGTCTTTCTCAGCCCACCTTCAAATATCCTTTCTCCACAAAGTCTTCCCTCATCCCCCTTACCCCAGTTGGAAATGTTCCTTATACCTCACAAAGCACTTTTTGTACCCCATTTTGTTATTCTGTTCTATACTTTGCCATAGTGATTGTTATTGCTATTCAATCCCTTCCCACTCCCTTCCATAATGTTTTGCCTTAATTTACTATCTGCACATCAGGAGAAACCTTATAGTTTTATAATATTCATGAATTATTATTGTTATTGAATTAATGAATGAATACCTAAGCAGTTAGTCTCTCCTTTGCAATAATAGTGACTGAAATAGGTCTGGATTTAAATCACATGATTTAGGTCTTTTCCAAACATGAAGGCTTTTATTAAAAATAAAAATATGAATATATCTGGTCTACATAACAAAGTAAATACTCAAGTACAAGGATTTTTTAAAAGCTGAATTAATTAGGCACTAATCATATACCTTCCTAATAGATGTTAAACTGTTCTTAATCTTTGCTTTTTTGGAATCTTCCCAATACTGTTCAATGAGTCCTCAGTGGGTTCCTATTATTGGAAAGTAGTTTTGAATCTCAACTTGCCCATATCCTTTACAGGCCTTTTGTCAGATTTTGCTAAATTACTACTGCTTCAAGCTTGGAATAACGTCCTACCCACTCTTGCATCAAAAATTCTCCAGACTACTTCTGTCTCTCTATGGCTAGCCCCACCTGTTATCTTTAATTGGTTTGCTTAGACTACTCTTTAGTAAAGTGCTATACATTAGAAAAGCCCAGTTTCTCACTGAGGCTTCCCTCTGAAGCCATTAAAAAAAAAAGAAAAACCCTCTCATCATTTCTGATTTTGTTGTCCCCTCTGAGTATAAAATGAAAACTCTACTAACTAGTAATTTTTGGAAAGCTTTCCAAATCCTGTGACTAGAAATATGCCTTTCCCTTACTTTTCTCTTTTCTTCCATTGCATGCTAAATACATATTTCACAACACCCACTACTACTAATTCTACTACCAGTTAACACATTCTAGGCCAGCAGTTTTACAAGCTGTTGCAGTATTCCACAGAAGTATTCTTAAAGGGACTGATCTTATTGTTTTTGAACTTTTAAAAGTATAATTAGAATTTGCCAAGTTGTTAAAAAAAAAAGTGGGGGGGACTTACAGATTGGTAACTCTTACTTGACTAGCTGCTATTCAGTAGACACAATAACACCACAAAACTAGATGATTTAGGGTATATATGATATATATATATATATATATATATATATATATATATATATATATATACATATATATATATATATATATATAATTTTTTTTCAGTATTACAAATCATTTTCCTACTTACAGGTCACTCAATGATCTAGGATCTAGGATAAAATACATACTGATCAGCCTGTCTCTTAAGGCCCTCTAGGAACTTCAATTTAATTTTGTAGTCTCATTTCATATTTTGGACAGGTCTTGCTTTATGTAAGTAGACTATTCCATTGACCTCTAAACAAATCAATTTTTTACAAGTAATAAATTTGCCCTCCAAGATGGGTTAAGAAGAGAAGAAGAAAGGTAGAGAGGCAGAATCAGGATTGGACATGGTTCAAAGACATATGGGGTTTGGAAAAATGAGGGCAGAAACAGGAGGAGGAACATACAGACAGGGCCAGCCACATGGGAGCCTGACTAGAACAGAGGACACCTGGAGGCAGACAAAGACATGGAAAAGAGAAGGTGGATAGAAGACAAATAGGAAGGGAGCCAGTCAAAAGAATATTTAGGCAGAGCAGGCAAGGTCTCCTCTGTTGATTCCAGAGGTCTCAAGCTGATGTCCTTCCTATCTCCCAATTAGGTGGAGGTGGAGATCTCTGTGTATCAGTTCCTTTGCTTTCACTTTTTTAGCTTTTCGTTTTTAGGGTTTTTGTTTTGGGGGGGAGAAAGGAGTAGGAGTGAAGAAAGAGAGAGAGACACACGCACACACACAGAGAGACACATACAGAAACAGGCAGGCAGAACAGAGAGAGAGAGAGAGAGAGAGAGAGAGAGAGAGAGAGAGAGAGAGAGAGAGAGAGAGAGAGAGAGAGAGAGAAACACCAGTGCATAGCACTGTACTGAAAAATTAACATAGTTTTTTTTGGAATACAGATTTCTTTCAGAATTCTTTACTTAAAGTTAAGTAAAGCAAGCACTGTCTGCATTCTGTGATGTGCTTCTTTTGTTGCAGCCAAAATAGACTATTTTGTATTTCAAATATTCAGATTCTCAATTCCTACTTTTCAGAGTGCTTACTTTTCTTCAAGTCTGAATTCAAGTGAAGTCTTCTCCTTGAAGGTTTCTCTCACTCTATTATCTGTTAATAGTCTCTCCTTCCTTAAATTATCTTCCATTTGTTCAGCCATAAATATGTTATAGTCTCCTAATTGAATGTGAACTCCCTTGGATCTATAATATACCATTCTTTATTTCCTTTTTATCTGCAGATTCTAATAGTAGCTTGTAGAGAGGAGATGCTTGGTAGATTTTTGTTGGATTAAAATGAATGTTGTCTCACTGGGAAAATATGGGTGTTGTAGGAATGACCTTTCCCAGTATGAAGCAATTTTGGATCATTGAAAGTACTATATAATTTCCTAAATGTATTCCAGCCTGATTTTCTTGTCCTACTCAAATTTGGGCCAATTTCAATATTATTACCCAAAATATACATATTAATGAACTAATTAGACAAGCTATCCATCCAGCTGCATATTATAGTTTGAGATATGTGCATTTTCTGCATAGTTTGTTTTTTTTAGGAAGAATAGGTAGATACATTTCTTTTACATTGCTGTAGACTTCACTCAGTTGTTGTATCATAGATATCAGTGGAATTATATGAAGTCATCTGTGAATTTGAGATTTAAAGAATTTTGTCATAGTAAACTCTCCTTTGAACTGTATAAAAGACATGATGATTTATCATATTTGTTGGTAATAGATACACAGATAGTTCTTATAATGTACCAGGCACTGTGCAAATACCATCAAGCAAAATAATCCCTGATCTCAAGAAGCTTACATTGTTCTGGGGAAAGACAACCCATAAAAGAGATCTAGAAAGGGTAAAAAGGTGAAGTGAAAAAAAGATTGAAAAAAGTGAAGTAGAAGCCTGATTCTGGTAAAGACAAGAAGCTCACCCATCAGAACCCAAGGTAGTTTCAGGGAGGCAGAAAGCATTACAGGAAGAATATGGACATCGTGGCCAGAATAGAGACATCATGATATGGAGCTTGTGGATGGGAAGATCATTTTAAGATACTACCCCTGAAATTATTTCTGTCTTAGAAAATTGCACCCTGGGTCACCTTGTCTAAAGTGAGCCTTTTATAATATATTTTGCTTGATCAAAAGGGAGCTTATATCCTATATATCTATTGATTAATTTTATTACTTTAAAACATTATTTCACTGGAGAATATCATTTAGGAAGACCTGCCTGTCCCTTTCTCATGTTTATATTGTGGGATGCCCTCCATGAATTCAATTAAAAATGTAACAACTCTACTTCTGTAAAATTGTTGAATGTATTACATAGATTTGTGAAGTGTTATTTTGGGTATCAAGAGACTTTTAATTTCTCTGGTGTCAGCAAGAGAAGAAATTCTCTCGGCCAATGTAGATCAGAAATTATTGTGAAATTTATAGTGTTAGGGAATTATTTGGCAGCAATTAGAAGTTATGTGATTTCCTCAAAGCTATAAGGACAAAATGTCAAAGGCAGGATTTAAACTCAAGTTATCCTAACTTTGTGGCCAACTCTATCTACCATGCTTAGCAATATTTCCATAAAAAATTATTTGTCCATTTAAATAATCAATTTTTCTTATTGTTAAAATAATTCTAGGTATAACCAAGATAGAGTAGAATAAGAATTCCAATCAAATTCTTCCAACATTCCTTCCCAAACAACTTTAAAATAACATATCAAGTCAAGATTTAGAGCATCAAAGCTAACAAAACTCAGGGTGAGACATTTTTCCAGCCCAAGACAACTTACAGGGTCAGAAGTCTGTGATATTGGGGTATGGGCTGACCAGATAGGGTCATCAGCTGTAGGCTGTGCTAGTGAAAGCAGCAACAAGGTGCTCTAAATGTCTAGAGACAGTAATGAAATTGGGCAAATGGCCAGAAAAAGATTATAGGGGACCCTACTCAGACTCTAGGAGCAGAACTGAGTGACATCTGGTAGCTCCATTTCCCATTACTTAGTTGCATGTTGCAGCAGTAGGGTAGAGAGAGTACAAGGATTCCATGTAGCAGTTAAACTACTACAAAAGACAAATAGAAAAGTGTTAATGCTTGTGGTCCCAAGAGAGCAGGGCCTTTCCAGAGTAAATATCAGAATGCAGACCAGGAAATTAGTGACCATACTTTCCCCAGATCACACCACTAAAAATTTACAAATTCCCCCAAACTAGCTTTGAAAATAGCAACTCAATACCCTTTGATGTAGCAGTGTTTCTTTCTATTGGGCCTATATCCCAAAGAGATCTTAAAGGAAGGAAAGGAACCCACATATGCAAAAATGTTTGTAACAACTCTTTTCATAATGGCAAAAAACTGGAAACTGAGTGGATGTCCATCAATTGGAGAATGGCTGAATAAATTATGATATATGAATGTTATGGAATATTATTGTTCTATGAGAAATAATCAGGAGGATGATTTTAGAAAGACGTGAAGAGACTTACATGAACTGATGCTAAGTGAAATGAACAGAACCAGGAGATCACTGTATATGACAACATCAATATTATACGATGATCAATTCTGATGAACATGACTCTTTCCAACAATGAGATGATTGATGTAAGTTCCAATGATCTTGTGATGAAGAGAGCTATCTACACCCAAAGAAAGAACTGTGGGAACTGAAGGTGAGTCACAGCATAACATTCTCACTTTTTGTTGTTTGCTTGCATTTTGTTTTTTTACTCATTTACTTTCTTTTTTTGATCTGATTTCTCTTGTGCAGCAAGAGAATTGTATAAATATGATTATACATATTGGATTTAATATATATTTTAACAAATTTAACATATATTGAATTGCTTGCCACCTAGGAGAGGGGGAAACAAGGAGAAAATCTGAAATACAAAGCTATGCAAGGGTCAATATTGTCAAATTATCTGTGCATATATTTGAAAAAAAAAAAAGAAAATAGTAGCACACAAAAAAATAGAAAATTATATGAAAAAGCCTGAAGCTTCAGCTAACTCCCAACACTAATTCTCTAGGTGAGCAGAACTCAACTTTAACATAAAATTCAAAGTCAAGAAATAGGCTGGAAAAAAATCTGCAAACAACAACAAAGAATCTGGCATAAAAAGCTGGCATGGTGACAGGGAAGCTAACAACAAACTCAGAAGACAATGTAGAGAAAACATTTACAAGCAAAACTTCAAAGAAAAACACAGAAGGAAATAAACCCAACAGGAAATCCTAAACGAATTAAAGAAATAGATTTTTAAAGAATTTTTTAAAGGTTGTAAAAATCAGTGGGCAGAACTGAGATGGCAGAGTGAAGTCAGGAAGCTGCTTGAACTCTCCCAGTTTCCCTAGAAAAACTACATGAAACAGCCTCTGAACAGAATATGGAATGACAGAACTTACAAAAAATTACTGAAATACTTTTCCAGTTCAAGATAGGTTGGAAGGACTTCAAGAAAGGTAAGTCTCACTGGAGTGAAAGGGGTATGCAGCCCAGCTCAGGCAATGTCTTAATCACAGCAGATTAGCAACTGATACCATTGGCCCAGACTCAATAAAAAAATTTCAAAGCAGACCAGTAGGACAGCTTCTAGTCCAGGCCCAGAAGACAAATTGCCAGTTGGAAATCAGGTAACAACAGGTGGAACTAGGTTGGGTTACTCCCTTCTATGAGCACGTCACCAAACACAAGACCCCTGTGCTCATAACCAAGGCTCAAAGCTGCACAAAAACTTGAGATAGCACTCTCTGTGCCCCAGGAACAGAGTTCAGCTTTAAAAGTCATGAAATAGGAAAAAGAAAAAAAAATAAAGAAAGTGAGCAAGAAATAGAAAAGAACCTTAGCCATAGAAAACTACCATAATGATACGAAAGACCAAGACATCAACACAGAAGAGGACAAAATGCCCACATGTCAAACATCAAAAAAATATAAATTGCTCTCAACCCCAAAGAGCTTTTTTGAAGAGCTCATAAAGGATTTTTAAAAATCAAATAAGAGAGATGGAAGACAAAATTGAGAAAAGAAATGAGGTATGCAAGGAAAAAATAAAACAGTTTCTTAAAAAATACAATTGGTCAATGAAAAATAAAAAATTCCACTGAAGAAAACACCTTTAAAAGTGGAATTAAATGGAAAAGGAGATACAAGAGTTAACTGAAATTAGAACTGGACAAAGGGAAGTTAATGGCTCTATGAGATATCAAGAATCAATTAAACAAATTGAAAATAATGAAAAAATGGAAGAAATGTAAAATACCTTACTGGAAAAACAGCTGATAGAAAAGAGATTCAGTAAATCTTTTTGGACTACCTAAAGACTACAATCAAAAAAAAAAATCCTGGATAGTATTTTTCAATAGATCATCAAGGAGATCAAATGAGGCAGAGCCAAAATGGCAGAGTTAAGGCTGGAACTCTTTTAATCTCTTCCCAAAACTGCTCAAAGTTCCTTTAAATAATGATTTTAAATACATTTTAGTGTCAGGACACCCCATAACATTTTCTAGCCAAAGGCAACTTAAAAGGTCAGCAGAAAAAGTCAGTGGCAACAAAGTAGGAATCCAGCATGCAGTCCTAGCATAGGCCACACCAGCATATCCTCAGCCCCCAGCTCCAGCCTCAGACCAGTAAAGCAGCAAAGTTTTAGCACATTAGATCTCACAGCTAGTGGGGTAGGGATACTCCTCACAGTTCCACAGAAGAAAAGAGTGCTTATGGTCAGAAATTTTGAAGGATCTCTGAAAACAGCTGCACAAAATCCCTGAAGTTCGGGATACTTTACCCTTCATCCTGGAAACAGAGCCTCCTTTAACAAAGAGTTAAAAGCCAAGTAATAGACTAGGAAAATGGGCATACAAGAAAAAAATTTCTGACCGTAGAAAGTTACTATGGTGACAAGGAAAATCAAAACATGCATTCAAAAGAAGATAACAAAGTCAAAGCTCCTGCATCCAAAACCATCAAGAAAAATAAGAATTGAATTCAGGCCATAGGAGACCTCAAAATGGATTTTGAAAATCAAATAAAAGAGATAGAGGAAAAATTAGGAAAAGAATTGAGAGTCATGCAAAAGGAAATACAAAAAGTTAATGAGGAGAATGCCTTAAAAATCAAAATAGACCAATTTGGAAAGGAACTAAAAAAGTTCACTGAAGAAATAATTCCTTAAAAATTAGAATTGAGTAAATAGAAGCAAATGACTTTATGAGAAATTGAGATACAATAAAGCAAAACCAAAAAAGGGGGGAAAAAAGAAAAAAGTAAAATATCTTATTGGAAAAAACAAGAGCCTTGGAGAATAGATCCAGGAGAGATAATTTTAAAATTATTGGTCTACCTAAAAGTCATGATCAAAAAAAAAAAAAAAAAAAAAGCCTGAACATCATCTTTCGAGAAATTATCAGGCAAACTGTCCTGATATTCTACAATCAAAGGGTAAAATAGAAATTGAAAGAATTTATCAATCACCTCCTAAAAGTCATCCCAAAATGAAAACTCCCAGAAAAATTATAGCCTAATTCCAGAATTCCCAGAGTAAGGAGAAAATATTGCCAATATCCATAATATCCATAAAGAAACAATTTAAATATAGTGGAGCCAAAGTCAGAATAGGACAAGATTTAGCAGTTTTTACATTAAAGGACCAAAAAGCTTAGAATATGATATTCTAGAGAACAATAGATTACAAGGATTAAAAACAAGAATCATCTACCCAGCAAAACAGTATAATCCTTCAGGAGATAAGGTAGAAATTCAATGAAATAGAGGATTTTCAAACTTGTGATGAAAAGACCAGAGTGAAGAGAAAATCTTATTTTCAAATGTAAGACACAGGAGCAACACTGAGAGAAAAGGGTAAGAGAAGGGAGGAGGAATGATAGAAGGGAGGCAGGGATAGGATAGAGTGAATTAAAAACAAAAAAAAATGTATTTAAACAACAAAATCAAAAGAAAATAGAAGACAATATGAAATATCTCATTAGAAAAACAACTAATCTAGAGAACAGATTGATAAGAAACAATATAAAAATTGTTGGACTACATGAAAATTACAATTTTTTTAAAAAGCCGAGATACAATATTAGAAGGACAATTGCCCTGAAATTCAACAATGAGACAATAAAATAGAAATAGAAAAAAAAATCCACCAATCACCATTTCAAAAAGGTTCCAAGATGAGAACTCATAAGAACATCATAGGCAAGTTTCAAAGCTCTCAGGTTAAAGAGAAAATACTATAAGCAACAAGAAAATGTAAATGATGTGGAGTCAGGATAACACAAAATTCAGTTTCTACATTAAAAGACAAAAGTTACTTAAAACATATTATTTTGAAGAACAAAAGAGTTGGGTATGCAACTAAGAATTACTTACCCAGCAAAGTTGAGTATAATCCTGAAAGGAAAAAAAAGATATTTAATGAATTGAAAGATTTTCAGATATTTGTGGAAAAAACCAACAGATATATATATATATATATAATCTAGGAAAAAACATAAGGTAAACATTAGAGACCAAGTATGAGGGATTCAAGGTCTAACTTATATGGGAAAATTTTACCTGAGTATCATTAATTGTATAGTTTCCTTGTATATTAGTTCTTTTCCTTTTTGCCCTAATCACCTTGAAAAACAGATCTAATAGTGGTATTGCTCCATGGATATCCATGATTTCATAATTCTTTGGGCATAATTCCAGGTTGCTTTCCAAAATGATTGGTTCAATTCACAGCTCTACTAATAGCAAATTCATTTTCCTGTTTCTCTAGCACTTGTCAATTCCCCCTTTTTATCATTTTAGCCAGTTTTAGAGATGTAATATAATAGCTGAGAGTTGTTTTAATCTGCATTTCTCTAATCAAAAATGATGTAAAGAATTTTTATTGACTATAGATAGTTTTGATTTCTTCATTGAAAAACAAGCCAATTTATATCCTTTGTTTATCAATTGGAGATTCATATTCTTACACATTTTACAAAGTTCTTTATGTGTTTGAAATGAAATATTTATCTGAGAAACTGTCTATAAAATTTTTCTCCTAATTTTAAAGTTTTTAATACCTGAATGTATAGTCAATTTTTGTAAATATACCATGTGTTAATGAGAAAATGGTATATTACTTTTTATTCCCATTCAATTTTTTTTTCAAATCACATATAGCTCATCTAATATTTTATTCAGTTTTTAACTTATTTATTTTTTAGATTTATCTAATTCTGAGGGGGGAAAGTTAAAAGTCCCCCACTATTATATTATTACTATCTATTTTCACTTATAATTCATTTAACTTTTCTTTTAAATATTTAATTGCTATAGCATTTGGTACATTTAGGTTTAGTACTGATATTCTTTTATTTTTATGCTACTTTTTATCATAATGTAATTTTTCTGTTTATCACTTTAAATTTCTTTTAGCTTTAACTTTGAGATCATGACTGCTATTCTTTTTGGTTTGCAGTGGTATTATACATATTGGTTAGCTACTAGAATTTTGGCTTTATCTAGAAGTCCCCATTCTGCACCCCCTGTTAGAGAGTTACCTAGAACAGAGGTATTAAATTCCTCATCTCTGGACTGCGTGTGGTTGACAAAACTCCCAAGAGTGGCCCCAACAAAATATAATTGAGAAATGTCTAATAAAAATAAGTAAAAATGCAGTAAAACATAGATTGGGTTAATGTGAAATCAATATAGGCCTACAGGAACCCTTTCTATTTGGGTTTGATACTACTTTCCTAGAGAACTAAGAGATTAAGTGATTTCCTCAGGATTCCATAGCTAGTTTATATCAAAAGTGAAACTTGAATTCATATTTTCCTGCCTCCAAAGACACACTCTACAAAGTAGAAGCTTAACATATGCTTCTTAAGTTGAAAAATTAGTGCACTTTCCTTTGTGTTGTTCTATAGAAAGTTATATTCTTGTCCCTTTCATTCATTTTATGAAGTTAAGGTACTCAGAGGCCATCTAGTCCAACTAATACCTGAACAAGAATACCCTTTACAACATACTACAACAATCAAAAACTTCATGTTGTAAATTAATTCATACCTCAGTACTAATGTTTGCTAATGACAATTGTTATTCTTTTTTATTTTATTTTCATTTTAATAGGAAGCAATTATTAATTCACTTAGAATCAATTCAACAAAAGAGAAATTTGAGGAGCAGAATATCCTTTCAAAACACATTTGCCAGGTGAGTACCTTTGCCTCTATGGACTAGCCTTGCTTTTACCATGCTGGTTACAAATTTCCCTGCCCTTAGACACTATACACAATAGCCAGAATCACCTATCTGCCATCCCTTGGACATGGCATTTCATTTTCCTTCTCTGTGCCTTTGTATAAACTGTTTGCCATACCTAGAATGCATCCCTTCCTCTCATTCTCTTTAAGATTAAGTTCAGTCTTTTGAGTTTAAATCACATCTCAGACATTTACTGGCTCCCTGACCTGGGAAAGCTACTTAATTTCTTTAGACCTCAGTTTCCTCATTTGTAAAATTAACTCTTATAGATTCTATGTCCTCTAAGATCCCTTCCTTCAGCATATAATTCTATGATTTTATAATCCTATGATTCTAAGTAGCTTTCCTTGATTCTTCCAGTTGTTAATGTCCCCCACTTCCAAAATAATTTTGTATTTATATTATATATCCTAAATGTATTTATCTGTGACCATATGTTATCACTCCAGTAAATCTTTAAAGGGAAGAGCTGTTTGTATTTGCACTCTCAGTTTCCAGAAAATTATATGGTACTTAATATGACCATAATGAATACTTATTAGTGGATTATTTCTTGTTGTCAATATTAGCAACATTATGATGTGACTATTATAATAGGTAAAGTCAGAATTTTATAATTATTGATAATATTAATTTAGTTGCCTCTTTTCTTCATTCTTGTTCCTTTTTGAAACTAAATCAAAAATTTAGTTTTATGCTGATAAAAACAGAATCAAGAAAAGAGAGATTAATGTACCAAAAGATGTCATTTCTTCATAGCATGTTCTTAAGGAAAAATACTATTCCAAGAAATTATGGAGAGAAATTGTTAACAGAGTCATATGTCCAGAAATGTTCTATTTCAGGAGATCTACATCTATACTAAGAAACATCCAGACCTCAGACAATGGGCAAGAAAGGTATACTGGGCACTATAATACTTAGATATGGCTCAGGGGAAAGCCCAAACCATTGCATGTCTTATTCTAAAAGAAACACAAATGTAGGAAAGAATTATAAATAAGCAAAAGTATTTCACAGCATGTTATAAGTCAAGAAAATCATGAATGCACAAGATTAAGAGGAACCATCTTGTCAAAGAAAATTTTGATCTTAATGTAGTAAGCAGCACAATTAGAAATACATAAGAATTAATTTGTTAGATGTAGAGGAAACAATCTATTTTACAGAAAATATAAAGAAGATATTTACTTTTCTAATTTAGCCTTCTAATTGATAATTTTTAGAGGGGATATATTTTCATTGCTTTGGAAAGAATAAGAGAATAAGATTAATAATAATATTGTTGGGGTTCTGCTATCAATACTAAATAAATAGAGAAGATTTTAAATACAGTTAAGTATTTTGAAGCCATAACTATGGCAAAATTGACTTAAATATGTCTTCTAAGTTAATATTATAGAAGCATCTTCAAATGAAATATTTCATTCTCAGCCAATTATCTTTGTATAGACTGTCTCTCATACTTAGGATTCATACCCTTCTCATCTCATATTTTAGAATTCTTAGTATTTTTCAAGATGGCATAGTGAATAGAGAGATTTTAAAAATTAATTTATTTATTTTTAATACACATTGCTTTATGGATCATTTTGGGAGAGAAAAATTAAAACAAAAAAGAAAAACCATGGAAGAGGGAAAAAACAGAAAAAAAGAAGTGAACAAAGCACGTATTGATTTATATTCAATATCCATAGTTCTTTATCTGGATGCAGATAGCATTTTCTATCCAAAGTCTATTGGGATTTCCTTGGATCATTGAACTGCTGAGAAGAGCTAAGTCATTCATCATTGACCATTGCACCTTATTGTTGTTATTGTATACAATGTATTCCTGGTTCTGCTTGTTTTACTCAGCATCAGTTCATGTAAATCTTTCCAGGCCTTTCTAAAATTAGCTTATTCATCATTTTTTATAGAACAATAATATTCCATTACCTTCATATACCACAACTTGTTCAGACATTCCCTAATGGACATATATTCATTTTCTAATTCTTTGCTACCACAAAAAGAGCTGCTACAAACGTGTTTGCATTTTTAGATTCTCTTACCTCCTTTCTGATTTCCTTGGGACCCTTACCTATTAGTGACACTGTTGGGTCAAAGAGTATGCACAGTTTTATTACACTTTGAGAATAGTTCCAAATTGCTCTCCAGAATGGCTGAATCATTTATAATTAATTACAAATCACATGATCACCAGCTCTGTATTTCCCTCCATCTTATTTTCTCCCCTGTATATACTTTTGTTCTCTTTTTGTTTCTCCTTATTAGTGGTTTGTTTTGTTAACCCAATCATTACCTTATTGTCTATCTCTCCTCCTCCATCCTCCCTCCTTTTACCCTTTTTTCCTATTATTTCCATTTATAACTATATCCTCCATCCATGTATATTCCCTCTTACTGCCCCAGTACCAGGTATAGTTCTCAAGAGTTACAGATATCATTTTCTCATGTAGGGATGTAAATAGTTTAAACTTAAAATAATACATATTTCCCCCTGTTTATCTTTCTATGCTTTTCTTGAGTCCTGTGTTTGAAGATCAAATTTTCTGTTTAGGTCTGTTTTATTTTTCAATAGATATAATTGAAAGTCTCTTATTTCATTGAACATCCATTCCCTCCCCTGAAAGATGATGTTCAGTCTTACTGGATAGTTAATTCTTAGTAACTCTGGTCCTTTGTCTTCTGGAATATGGTATTCTAGGTCCTCCAATCCTTTATTGTAGAAGTTGCCAGATCGTAGGTGAATCTGACTGTTACTCTTTGATATTTGAATTGTTTTTGTCTGGCAATTTGCATTATTTTTTTTTCTTGAGATTGTAGTTCTAAAGTTTTGCAACAATATTCCTTGGAGCTTTCCTTGTGGGATCTCTTTCCAGAGGTAATTGATGGATTCTTCCAATGAGTTTCACTCTCGGTTTCTAAAATATTGGGGTAGTTTTCCTTGATGATCTCTTGAAGAATATTATCCAGGTTTTCTGTTGGTCATGAACTTCAGATAGATCAATAATTTTTAAATTGTCTCTTCTGGATCTATTTTCTATGTCAGCTGTTTTCCCAATGACATATTTTATATTTTCTTCTATTTTTTAATTCTTTTTAGTTTGTTTGACTGATTCTTGATTTCCATAGTCATTATCTTCCATTTGCCCCTAGTTTTTAATGTGTGTTTTTCTTCAGTTAGCTTTTTATCTCTTTTTTCTACTTGGTTCATTCTACTTTTGAAGATGCTATTTTCTTCAGTGGATTTTTTTTTTTGGCCAGTTGTATTTTTTAAGGAATTGTCTTTCTTTTACCAAGGTGTTAACTGTCTTTTGCATACTTATTTCTTTTCTAATTTTTTTCTTCTACCTTTCTTATTTACCTTCTAAAGTCTTTTATGAGCATTTCCAAGAAGCCTCTTTAGACTTGGAGGCAATTCATATCACTCTTTGAAATTTCCTCTGTGGATATTTTGTCCTTATTGGAGCTGGTGTTTTGGTCTTCTTTGTCACCATAATAGCTTTCTATGATCAAGGTTCTTTTCTGTTTCTTATTCTTTTTTTTTTTTTTTTTTTTTTTTTTTGGTATTTCCCTTTTTTTTGCTTTTATGGTCAAGCTTTGGTTCTGGAGTAAAAGGGGACACTTTATCAAGCTTCTGTGCAGCTTTGAGCCTTGGCTTTCAGCACAGGAGCTCCTTGTGTTTACAGGAGATAGCTTTATCTACTCTTTCCAGGAAACAGCCTGGTTTTCCAAAATTTGCCTTCTGAGCAGGGACTGATTGCTACCTCACTTCTCTGCCCCTCTACTGATCTAGGACTGAGGGTCCATGGATAAAGAATTGGCTTAAATGACGGGTTCAAATCATGTTTTTTCCAGACTCATGACCCTACATGAATGACTTAATTTTTAATGCTCTAGGCAAATCTGTAAGAATTTACCTACTTCCACCAATATACTAAATTCACTATGCTATTTAATCAGGTCCAGTTCATAAACCTCTTTATAGATGAGTCTAGCATAGAGGGCCCATTTACTAAGATAATACAGCATCAGAAGATGCTGAACTGCACCTCTTCTGTACTCAGCTTTTGAAGTTGGTCTGACTTCAGCTCTGGGGATGTTTGACATTTAATTAGGGGTATTAGGTTTCCTATTCTTGAATTCATTGACTCAATAACGAAGGTTTGCTTCAGAATCCTGGAGGCAATGCTAATTATAATGGGATAATTTCAACAAGATTCAATAAATTGACTTGTAACTAAAATCTGTTGAGAGTCTGATAATTAAGAGACAACAAGATATAATGTAGTTGTGAAATAATGCTTATGAGCCATTTCACATGTTACCTTAGTTTGGCATTGTCTTATTAATTCCTATAACTATCTTCTGTAAAGGGACCAAACTTAATCTTTCTCCTAGCCAAATGCTATACTGAAGAAAATTCATCTTATATCAGTCATTGCCGCGTCAATGCACAACATTATCACTCTTCTAGTAGGTACATCACTGCCACCATACTACTGTACATTGCTGACAAAGTAGCAATATACCTTCAAATTTTTTTGAAATTTGCATGATACTTTGGGCATTCTCATCTTGAGAATGGTCATCAATAACATAATCAGGAAATTTTAAGTGACACATTTTTCATATATCCTTAAAAAGTGGTTCCTCAATAAAACTTTGTGAATTTATAAATCAGCTAATCATTATCTGGATGAAGATTTAGCCCTGCTGATAATTGCTTTTAAAATCAAATTAAGAAAAAAAAAACAGTCTTGCTAATGAATACTGCATACAATGAATTAATTCATTGCTTAATATATATGCACCAAATGAAATATCATCTAAATGCTTGAAAGAAAAACTAAATGAGTTATAGGGGAAAATAGGTAGTATTAAAATAATAAGGAGGAACCTCAACATACCCCCTTCCAGAAATAGACAAATCTAATAAAAAAACAAAGAAAGATGTTAAGAGCCAGAATACAATTTTAGAAAAATTAGATATGCAAGATCTTTGGCAGTTATTGAAGAGGAATATAAGGGAATATGTATATGTGTGTGCATGTAAATTCCACACTACATGCACATACATATACATATATATCAAGTATGCATGTTATTTCACAAAAATTGGCCATATGTGAGGTCACAAACAAATGCTGAAAAGTAGAAATAATAAATAATCCTTTATTGAGTATATTCAGTAAAATGAGTATAAATTCAGAAAAAAAAAGTTTTCATTGAAGAAAACAAAGACTAAATAACTTTTAAAGAATTGGTGGGTAAAAGAACAAATCATAGAAATAATATATAACTTCATTAAAGATAATCTCATTGGTCTATAGTTTTCTTTCTCTGTTTTCAACATACCTGGTTTGGGTATCAGTACCATGTCTGTGTCATAAAAGGAATTTGGTAGGACTCCTTCATTTCCTATTTTAAAGATAATATTATTAATAAAACAACATATCAAAACTTTGGGATTTTAGAAAAAGCAGTTCTTGGGGGGAAGTGTGTTTGTGTGTGTATGTGAACTTTCATCAAAAAAGGAGAATAGGGGGCAGCTAGGTGGTGCAATGGATAGAGCACCAGCCCTGAATTCAGGAAGGACCCAAGTTCAAATCTGATCTCAGATGCTTAACACTTCCTAGCTGTGTGACCCTGGACAAGTCACTTAACCCCATCCTCAGGGGAAAAAAGAGAGAGAGAGAGAGAATAGATGAACAAACTAAACACACCAGAAACCCAAAAAATTAAAAGTTCCCAATCAAAAAAATTTAAAAACAAGAGATTAATAAACTCAAAAGAATTTAATAAATAAATTAAACTAAAAACTTTTGTAAATTTGCTAGTGTCAAAAGTAAAAAAAGAGATGATTGACAAGAAATAAAAAAGAAGAGATATGATTAAAAACTAGTTTACCTAAATACAATCCCAGTAAAACTGATAATTTAAATGAAATGGATAAATTTTGCAAAAATATAATAGAACAAGAATCTAAAATAAAGAAAATCAAAATAGAGAAAGAAAACTATAGGTCAATATCTCTAATGTAATTGATACAAAAATTTTAAATGAAATATTAGGAAAGAAGTTACAGCCATATATTAAAAAAATCATATGCTATGACTAGTTAGATTTGCAGTTGAATGGGTTCATATTAGAAAATTATAATTATAATTCACCAAATTGCTAGTTTGAATAATAAAAGTAATGTAATTTTTAATATAGAGAGAAATTTCATTATATAAAATACAATGATCATTTCTGTAAACAAACAAGAAAACATAGAAATAAACAAGTCTGATTTTTCTCATGAATATAGTCCCAGATGAATACAGGAATATATATAAAAGAATTGTACATGTTTAACATATATTGTAGTACTTGAGGGTGTGGGGGAAGGAGAGAGAAAAATTCAGATACAAGGTTTTGCAAGGGGGAATGTTGAAAACTATCTTTGCATATATTTTGAAAATGAAAAGCTATTATTAAAAAAAAAGAAACAGATCTTTCCTTAACATTGTATATTTTGTTATGTATCCAAAACCAAGAGCTAGAGTCTTGTAATGAGAAAAAGACCAGAGGCGTTTCCAATAAGAACAGGGCCATCACTTCAATTTGAAATACAGCTTAAAATGCTCATTATAGTAATAAAACAAAAAATTGAGGGAATAACCATTGGCAAAGAGAATCAAAATTATTACTTTTTATAGGTATGGGATGTTGTAAAGAGCTATAGAGTTAAATAAAATTAATCAAATTATTAACTATTTCAAAGTTAAAGGATATAAAATAAGTTCACATAAATTATTATCATTTCATTATATTACTAATAAAACCCAGCAGGAAGAGATTTAAAAGAGAAGTTCTATTTAAACAATTACACATTGCATAAAATATTTGAGAGTCTTCCTATCAAAATGTCTATAAAAACAATATGAATACAAATACAAAACACTCTTTATGGAAACAAAGATATACCTAAATAATTGGAGAAATATTAATTGTTTGTGAATAGACTGAACCAATGCAATAAAATTATAATATTACCTAAATTATTATATTTGTTGAATTCCACACAAATCAAATGACTAAAGAATTACTTTTATGGAACTAGAAAAAGCAGTTACAATCATCTGGCAAAGCAAAAAGTCAAGAATCTCGAGGGAAATAATGAAAAAAGTGAGAAGGGAAAATAGTAGTACAGGATTCCAAATTATAAGTAACAATCATCAAAATGATCTGGCATTGATTAAAATAGATAGAAGAAAGTAAGTGAGGGGAAAATCTTTGCAGCAAGTTTCTCAGGTCTTATTTCCAAGATATATAAGATAGTGATTCAAATTTCTAAGAATAAGAGGCAAGCAATAAATGGTCAAAGGATATGAACAGTCAATATTCCCATGAAAGAAATCTGAGCTAATAAAAACCATATGAAAAACTACTCTAAATTACTAATAATGAGACAAGTGCAAATTAAAAGAAATCTAAGTTCTACTTCATATATAGATTGGCAAAGTAGACCAAAGGAAAATGGAGGTATTATGAGGAAGTAAGTACATTATTGTACTGTTATGGAGTCTTGAACTTGGTCCAGCTATTCTGGAATGTATTTTAGAACTATGCCCCCAAAGTTACTAAAGTGTTCATACCTTCTTTCCCAGGTATTTATTCAAAAGGAAACAAAGGAAAAAAAGAAATGGACACATGAAGTATCCAAATATTTATAGTAACTTTTTTTTGCAGTAGCAAAGAAGTTTAAGTAAAGTAAAAGAGTGCTTATCAATTAGAAATATATGGACACATCATGGTATACAAACATCATGATATACTATATACTATAAAGGATGAAAAAGATAGTTTCATAAAAACCTGGGAAGATTTATTTAAACTAAATGCAGAGTGAAATAAGCACACCAAGGAAAAAAATTAAACAATAACAACAATTTTGTAAATATAAAAAATGTTGAAAAACTTAGAAAATGCTGATCCAGGCAATAACCCCACACAGTTCCAGAGGTTTCATGGTAAAAATTGTAACCTACTTCTTTATAGTGGTTATATATTCAGAGTGCAGAGTAAGACATACATTTTGGGCAAGAATTCATTTTTTACTTTATTTTGCTTGACTATATTTGTAATAAGAATTTTGTTTTTCTTTTTCAATGAGTTGAGGGAAGTTTGAGAGAAATATATTTGTATTAATCAAAAATAAAGTTTGTCTCAATTTTAAAAAGAAATCAGTTAATCAGATAAATAAATAACAACATGTGGGGAAAATATATTCAATATATCAAAAACAAATGAAAATAGTAGCCTACTACTTGAAAAACATAATGAGCCAGCTGATTGGGATAAGAAGTCACTACTCAACAAAAGCTGCTGGAAAAACTGGAAAGCAGTCTGTCAAAAACTAGTTATAAACAACAATTTACATTATAAATCAAAATAAGCATAAGGATAAAAAGGAATATGCCTTTTTTTTTTTCAAAAACATGGCAAATACACAAAAACTGACCATGTTTAGGGCATAAAAACCTCACAATCAAATGCAGAAAGACAGAAATAATAAATGTATCATTTTCAGATCATGATGCAATAAAAATTACATGTAATAAAGAGCCATGGGAAAATATACCAAAAATTAATTGGAAACTAAATAATCTAATCCTAAAGAATGAGTGGGTGATAGTAAATAATAGAAACAATCAATAATTCATCCAGGAGAATGACAATAATAAGACATCATACCAAAACATATAGGATGCAACCAAAGCAGTTTTTAGGGGAAATTTTATATTATTAGATGTTTACATGAATAAAATAGAAAAAAAAGAGAAGCTCAATGAATGGGGCATGCTACTACAAAGGCTAAAAAAAGAATGAATTAAAAACTCCCAATTGAATAACAAATTAGAAATTCTGAAAATCAAAGGAGAGATTAATAAAATTGAAAGAAAACTATTGAACTAATAAACAAAACTAATTTGGTTTTATGGGGGGGAAATGAACAAAATAAATAAAACCTTTGGTTAATTTCATTAGAAAAAGGAAAGAAAAAAATTATGATTATCATAAATGAAAGGGTGAACTTATCACCAATGAAAAGGAAATTAAAGCAATTATTAAGAGCTGTATTGCCCAATTGTATGCCAATAAATCTGATAATGTAAGTGAAATAGATAAACACTTAAAAATATAGATTGCCCAGAGTATCAGATAAGGAAATAAGTTACTTAAATAATTCCATTTTAGAAAAAGAAATTAAACAAGCTATTAATGAATTTCTTAAGAAAAAATCTCCAAGGTCAGCTGGATTTATATGTCAATTCTATCAAACATTTAAAGAACAATTAATTCCAATACTATATAAGTCATTTGGAAAAATAGGAGGAGTTCTACCAAATTCCTTTTATAACACAGATATGGTGCTGATACCTAAACCAGGAAAAGTCAAAAGAGAAAAAAAATTATAGACAAATTTTCCTAATGAATAGTGATGGAAAAATCTTAAATAAAATATTAGCAAAGAGATTATAGCAACTTATGACCAAGATAATACACTGTGACCAAATAAGATGTATACTAGGAGTATAGGACAAGTTTAATATCAGGAAAACTATTAGCATAATTGACCATATTAGTAACTAAATTAATAGAAATCACATGATTATATCAATAGATGCAGAAAAAACATTTGACAAAATACGAACTGGGAGAAAAACTTTACATCTAGTATTTCTGATAAAGGCTTCATTTCTAAAATATCTCAGAAGTGATTCCCCAATTGATAAATGTTCAGAGGATATGAACAGAAATTTTCAGAAGAAGAAATTAAAACCATTTCTAGTCATATGAAAAAAAATATTCTAAATCACTATTGATTAGAGAAATGCAAATTAAAATAACTCTGAGGTATCACTTCACAACTCTCAGATTGATTGAAATGACAGAAGAAGTGCATATTAAAACTAACCTAGTTTATACTTATCAGGGGAAAGTAACAAATGTTGGAGGGAACATAGAAAACTGAAACACTAATTAACTCTTGATGGAACTGTGAACAAATCCAACCATTTTAGAGAGCAATCTAAAATTATGCCCAAAGAGTAATTCAGCTGCTATACCCTTTGACCCAGCAATATCACTACTAGGTCTGTTTCCAAAGATGTTTAGGGGAAAAGGAAAAGAGCCTAAATGTTTTAAAATATTTATAAAATATTTATAGCAGCTCTTTTTTCTGATAGCAAAGAATTGAAATTATGGAGATACCTGGCAGTTGGAGAATGACTGAACAAAAAATGATATATGATTGTATATATATATATATATATATTATTGTACTATAAGAAATCATAAGTTTGTTGATCTACAAAAACATAGATAGACTTGTATGGAATAATGAAGAACAAAAGGAGCAGACCGAGAAAACATTATATTTAGTAACAATGTTTAAGAACAACTTTGGATGACTAAGTAATTTTGACTATTAAAATTACCCAAATTAACTATAAAGGACTGATAAAGGAAGATGCTATCTACATCCAGGGAAAGAATTGACAAATGGAAGTAATAGAATGCTTTTTACACACACACACACATATATATATATATATATAATTTGTTTCTAATGGCAGTAATCTTTAGGGTGAAGGGGAAGTATTTAGGGGAAGTAAAAAGGACAAAGAGGAAAAAATAAATTTACGTAACTTCATTTTATATTCAAAAGGAATAGAAAGTCATACCTAATAGAATTGCAGTTTTGTGCTATGATCTTTTTTTAGTTGTAATATTTTTTCTGGTTATATATGTATTTTTTATTAAGCACATTTCATTATTAATGATATTGGAAGAGAAAAATCAGAGCAAAAGGGTAAAACCATGAGAGGAAAAAACAACAGAAGAAAAAGAAAAAAGTTAACATAATATGTGCTGATTTACATTTAGTTTCCCTATTTCGGGGCAGCTAGGTGTGCAGTGGATAGAGCACCAGCCTTGAATTCAGGAGGACCCGAGTTCAAATATGGTCTCAAACACTTAACACTTCCTAGCTGTGTGAACCTGGGCAAGTCACTTAACCCCAGCCTCAGAAAAAAAAAAAAAAAAAAAAAGAAAGAAAGAAAACCACATAGTTTCCCTATTTCTGCCTCTGGCTGTAGATGGAATTTTCCATCCAGAGTTTATTGGGATTGTTTTGGATCACTTGGACTACTAAGAATAAAGTCTTTCATAGTTATTGTGTACATTGTATTCTGTATTCTTGGTTCTGCTTGTTTCACTCAGCATTAATTTGTGTAAATCCTTCCAGGCCTTTTTAAATTCATCTTGTTTGGGAATTAATGAAAAAACTCTAGACCAGATCTAAAACTATATTATAAAGCAGTGGTCATTAAAACCATTTGGCACTAGCTAAGAAATAGAGAAGTTGGTCAATAGCATAGATTAAATTCACAGGACAAAATAGTCAATAACTATGATAATCTAGTGTTTCACAAACCCCAAAACCCCAGCTTTTGGAATAAGAAGTCACTAACTGACAAAAACTGGTGGGAAAATTGGAAACTAGTATGGAAGAAACTAGGCATATACCTAACACTGTATACCAAGATAAGGTTGAAATAGGTTCATTACCTAGAAATAAAGGGTGATATTATAAACAAATCAGATAAACATAGAGTAGTTTATCTCTCAGATCTGTGGAGGAGGAAGATATTTGTAACCAAAGAACTGGAGATCATTATTGATCACAAAATAGATAATTTTGATTACATTAAGTTAAAAAGTTTTTGTACCAGCAAAACTAATGCAGACAAGATTAGAAGGGAAGCAATAAACTGGGAAAACATTTCTAAAATATATAGAGAATTGACTCGTTTATAAGAATTCAAGCCATTCTCCAAATGATAAATGGTCAAAGGATATGAACAGACAATTTTCAGATAAAGAAATTGAAACCATTTATAGTCATATGGAAAGGTGCTCTGAATCATTATTGATCAAAGAAATGCAAATTAAGATAACTCTGAGATACCAGTACACACCTCTCAGGTTGGCTAAGTTCACAGGAAAAGATAATGACAAATGTTGGAGGGGATGTGGGAAAACTGAGACACTAATATATTGTTGGTGGAATTATGAAAGGATCCAATCATTCTGGAGAGCAATTTGGAACTATGCTCAAAAAGTCATCAATTTGTGCATATCCTTTAACCCAGCAGTGTTTCTACTGGGCTTATAAGATTTTAAAGAAGATCCTAAAGAGATCTTAAAGAAGGGAAAGGGACCCACATGTGCTCAAAAAGTCATCAATTTGTGCATATCCTTTAAGCCAGCAGTGTTTCTACTAGGCTTATAAGATTTTAAAGAAGATCCCAAAGAGATCTTTAAAAAAGGGAAAGGGACCCACATGTGCAAAAATGTTTGTGGCAGCCTTTTTTGTAGTGGCAAGAAACTGGAAGCTGAGTGGATGCCCATCAATTGGAGAATGGCTAAATAAGTTACGGTGTATGAATGTTACGAAATATTATTGTTTTGTAAGAAACAATAAGCAGGATGATTTGAGAAAGACCTGGAGAGACTTACATAAACTGATGCTAAGTGAAGTGAGTAGAACCAGGAGATCATTATACATGGCAAGAACAAGATTATACAATGATCAATTTTTATGGACATGGCTCTCTTCAACAACAAGATTATTCAGACCACTTCCAGTGGTCTTGTGATGAAGAGAGCCATCTACACCCAGAGAGAGGACTGTGGGAACTGAGTGGTTCACAACATAGCATTTTCACTCTTTTTGTTGTTGTTTGTTTGCATTTTATTTTCTTTCTACTTTTTTTTCTGGTTTGATTTGATTTTTCTTGTACAGCAAGATAATTATATAAATATGTATGCATATAATGAGGGAAGGGGGGTAAAATTGGAACACAATATTTTGCAAGAATTAATGTCTAAGAATTATTCATGCATGTTTTGAAAAATAACAAGCTTTAGTGAGAAAAAATAAAATGAATGAAAATCTCCTTGTTGAGTGACCATTAAAAAATAAATAAATGAAATCATCTTCCTCATCATTTTTATAGAATAATATGTCATTGCTTTCATATGCCATAATTTATTCAGCCATTCCCCAATTAATGGGCATCTACTCATTTTCCAATTCTTTGCCACCACAAAAAAGGATGTTACATTTTTACATATATGGGTACTTTTCTCTTCTTTATGATTTCCTTGGGATACACAATCATCTTTGTAATTATACTTAAAAAGATACTTGTTTTATTCCTTAAATTAAAAATAAAATAAATTTAAAAGTTAAAAGGGCACTGGGACCTGGAAGTACTAGAGATGTGAGCTGCTTTAGCCATATTTACTCTTAATTATGCATTTATCAATTAGTGTATTTTAAATGTGTACCTATTCTACACACTGTGTATTTCTAAGAAAGTGTGTCCCATGTCTATAAGAGAAATGTTTAATAAATACTACTAATCATATTCTGTTTCAGAAAGTGCCTTTGATTTGAGTTAATTGTGTTCACTAGATGATTACTGAAAGTAAATTAATTGATGGGGTCATATATGCTATAGTCTTAAGAGTGGGGTCTTATAGAATATCTTGAATTGGGATTAGTTAACCCTTAAAGCGATAACTAACTAGAGAGTACACTTTAGGAAATTATAGGTCTATGGTGTAAAGGGCTGAAACTCTCAGTTGATGCATTGAGGTTGGACTCTCGAGCACTTAAGGCTAATTACCAATTGGATAATACTCTATTAGCATATGCTTGGAAAAATGGCCTTTCCCACTGTTCTGTGCTGGTTCAATCATTTGGTGTATACAGAGAATTGTAGGAAGGATTAGGGAGTGGAGTAAGACAAGTCAGGGTCACTTTGGCAGTAGAGGAAGGGAAGGAAGGTCCTGCATAATAAAGACTAAAGACTTTTGCTTATCCTGACTCCGGATGATTCTAAGGTATCCAGGGTGCTAACTTGGTCTTCACATATGGTATACACAGAGATTCTACCTAATCACTTAAAAGACATTATTTAAATTTTTATAATTTATAATCTCAAAGTTTAAAAATCATCTAGACCTCTCTCTGTTTATGTTAATGTCTGTCTCTATCTCTTTCTTTGATTCTCTCTTTGTCTCTGCCTCAGTTTCTGTGTCTCTGTCTCTGTTTCTCTGTCTTTTTCTCCTTCTCCTTCATATCTGTGACATACTGGATACAGGACTAACCGTTGGCCATGTACCTGACCCTATCTACTTATTGATTAAAGGTGTGGTCACATTTAATCAATCCCATGGTCACCCTGACACTATGCTTTTCACTCACTATTAAAAGGCATTTCCTATTCTCTATCACTCCCAAATAACTGGCTGCCTCTATTTCCTTTTTTAAAAATTCTTTTATTTTTTCTGGTTATACATGTATATTAATTTTTAAAATACACATGTTTTTGTTGTTGTTGTTGTTGTTGTTTGTTTTTTGGGGGTTTTTTGTTTTTTTGTTTTGTTTTGTTTTTGCTGAGGCAATTGGGGTTAAGTGATTTGCCCAGCATCATACAGCTAGGAAGTATTAAGTGTCTGAAGTCAGGTCCTTCTGACTTCAGGGCCAACACTCTATCCACTGTGTCATCTAGCTGCCCCCAAAATACACATTTCTTTATGAATTATCTTGGAAGAGAAAAATTAGAACAAAAGGGAAAAGCCATAAGAGAAAGAAAAAAAAACCAAAACAGAAAAAATGAGCATAGCCTGTATTGATTTACATTCAGTCTCCATAGTTATCTTTCTGGAGACAAATAGCATTTTCTATCCAAAGTTTATTAGGATTGCCTTGGATCACTGAATCGCTGAAAAGAACCAAGTTTTTCATAGCTAATCATCACATAGTCTTGCTGTTACTATGTACAATGAATTCCTGGTTCTGTTTGTTTCATTCAGCATCAGTTCATGTAAATCTTTCTAGGCCTTTCTAAAATCAGTCTACTCACCATTTCATATAGAAAAATAATATTCCATAAACTGATATACCATAACTTATTCAGCTATTCCCCAACTGATGAGCATTCACTTAGTTTCCAGTTCCTTGTCATCACAAAAAGGCCTGCTGCAAACATTTTTGCACATGTGGGTCCTCCCTTCTTTATGATCCCTATGGGATTCAGACCCAGTACTGACACTGCTAGATCAAAGGATATGTACAATCTTATAGAACTTTGGACATAGTTCCAAATTGCCCTCCTTAGAATGGTTAGATCATTTCACAATTCCATCAGAAATGCATTAGTGTCCCAGTTTTCCCACATCCCCTCCAACATTTAACTTTATCTTTTCCTATCATTTTAACCAATCTGAGAGGTATGAGCTGGTACCTCAAAGTTGTTTTAGTTTGCATTTCTCTAATCCATAGTGATTTAAAGTTGTTGTTGTTTTTTAAATATGCTATAGTTAGCTTTAATTTCATCATCTGAAAATTGTCTGTTCATATCCTTTGATCATTTATCAATTGGGGAATGACTTGTATTCTTATAAATTTGAAAAAATTCTTTATATATTTTAGAAATGAAGCCTTTATCAGAAGCACTGGCTGTAAAAAATATTTTTCCAGCTTTCTACTTCCTTTTTAATCTTGTTTCTGATGAATTTATTTGTGCAAAAACTTTTTTAATTTTATGGAATCAAAGTTATCCATTTTGTATTTTATTATGTTCTGTAGTTTTTCTTTGGTTGTAAATTCCTCCCTTCTCTAAAGATCTGATAGGTAAACTATCTCTGGCTCTCATAATTGTTTTATGGTATCACCTTTCACACCTAAATTATATACCCATTTTGACCTTATTTTGGGATGTAGGTTTATGCTGGGTTTCCAATTTTTTTTTTCCAATTTTCCCTGCAATTTTTGTAATTTTTTTTTCATTAATTCCCTTGATATTCTTGATGTTTTGTTCTTCCAGATGAATTTTGTTATTATTTTTTCTAGCTCTATAAAATAACTTTTTGACAGTTTGATTGGTATGGCATTGAGCAACTAGACCAATTTAGATAGAATTGCCATTTTTATTATATTAGCTTGGCTTCATCCATGAGCAATTTATATTTCCCCATTGTTTGTTTGAGAAGTGTTGTGTAATTATGCACATATAGTTCCTGCTTTTGTCTTGGCAGGTAAACACCCAAATATTTTATTTTGTCAACAGTTATTTTAAATTGAATTTCTCTTTCTTTATATTGCTGCTGGATTTTGTCAGTAATATATAGAAATTCTGATGATTTGTGTGGATTTATTATATATTCTGCAACTTTGCTAAAGCTGTTAATTTTTTCAGGTAGGTTTTGGAATGATTCTCTAGGATTCTCTAAGTATATCAATCATATCATCTGAAAAGAAGAATAATTTTACCTCCTTATTGCCTATTCTAATTACTTTCATTTCTTTGTCTTTTCTTATTGCTAAAGCCAAAATTTCTAGCACAATACTGAATAATACTGGTGATAATGGGCATCCTTGTTTCATCCCTGATTTTATTGGGAATGAATCTGGCTTCTTCCCATTACAAATAATACTTGCTGCTTATTATTTTAAGGAAAATTCTCTCTATCCTGATGTTCTCTATGTTTTTAATAGGAAAGGTTGTGATATTTTGTCAAAAGCTTTTTCTGCATCTATTGAGATTATCATAAGATTTCTGTTGGTTTTATTGTTAATATCAACATTGATTTTGGCCATCGTTTTCCTTATATTGAGCCAATCCTGCATTCCTGATATAAATCCCACTTGGCTATATTGTATTATCTTACTTATAAGTTGTTATAATGTCTGCTAATATTTTGTTTAAAAATTTTGCATCAAAAATTTCACCACAACATAAACAAGAAAGAAACTATGGAGCTTAATAGAATCCTAGAAAACTTAGAAAATTTTAAAAATCATCATAGAAGTTCACATTTTCATGTGTATTAAAATCTATATATGTTGATATTTGAATTCACAATTAGAAAGAAATTGCATATAAAAAGGATAGGATGTGTATAAATCATTGTTTAGAAGAAACACTTGAAAGCTTACAAAAAAGAATAGTTTTTTTGTGTTTTGTTTTGTTTTTTTAAGTAATCCTCAACTTTTCTCTTGTGGCAATGGAAGTTATCATCAATTTTATTTCTCTACAGAAACTCTGAAATTCAATAGCCTAATGTCAGAAAGAAAATTAAATAATTGTATGACCACCAAGGGAAAGCATACTTTAATTGTGAAACTTTGCAAACTTTATACAACTTTGTGGTGTCTATGCTGCCCTTTTTTGACAGCTCGTTTATCATAATAACTACAATTCTTATTTAAAAAAAAAAAAAAAACTTTTTCTATATTGCTTTTTGTCAACCTTTCCCCAGAGTTCAATCTAAGAAAGACAGAGTAAGGTTGTATGCATGTATTTATTCCTTCTAAGAAGGCAGACATGCATCTCAAGTTAAAACTGAGCTCCATGGACCTAGGCAATTTTAGAGATTTCAAGATACTATCTGAGTCCAGGAAAGTGGGTTAGAGTAGAAAGTCCTCAGAGGTCCCTTAGTTGAAACAGTCTGAGTTGGTTCTGTAGCTGCTGGCATAGTAGAGCAAATGAACACTGCAAAGGGTTTCTGATATTTTCAGCTTAAAGGATGCTCAATTTGCCTCTTGCTTTATTAATTCTGATTCCCAAGTCAGTCTAGCTTCCTCTGTAGAATAGGAGAGCTCCAGAAAATCAAGGTGATTAGTACAAATCTTCCTCAGTTCTACATTTTCCATCTAAAGGAAACAACAAATAATAAGTTTAGCAAGTTTTTGATATAGTTATATTTAACCACCTTGTTTCTTAGGCCAGTTAATGCTTAGATGGGTGCCTTGATTGCAATTATTTTCTACATTTTGTATTTTAAAACTATTGTCCAATGAGATTCTTATAAAGGGGTTTTGAAAGAATCATAAAAAAACCTTTCTTTTTAAGAACAATGCTCATTTTTTGCTTCATAATTTTTCTTATTCAGTCTCTTAAATCTAAATGGATTGAGCTAGACAGCACTTTAGTGTAGCTAGGCAGGCCATCAGCCCAAAGCACTTCACTACAATTAAAACAGGTTTTATTCATTTTTATCTTTTTTGCATTTCTCTTTACCCTACTCTTTCCTCCAGCAAAATATCTATTGAAATAACATCTTTTCAAAAGTGGTTCTAATCCATCTTAAGTAGTGGCAAATTAAAAAAAAAAAATTATAAGCATGACAAGATATATTAGACTATCAACTAGAGAAACATTTATTTTAAATACTTGGCCTTGCTAACTACAATATGACTCGAATATTTTTTCTCTAAGGCAGTTTTTTTCACACTAGAAAATACATTTTTGGGTAATATATGGAGTGCATTAGGAATAGTCTTTTTCTTTCTTAGGGGGAAAGAGATTTTCATTCCATTGTATAAAATGCTTCCCTAAAATCTTTCTTTCAAATACTTTTGTCATATTGAGAAATGCTTTTCATATAAAAAGTTTAGTAATTTTTCCCATCAATTAATCATTCAATTTTGTTTTCAAAGCAACATATTAATCGGAATAAACTGGGAAAGAAAGGAGGAAAATTGACCAAGGGAAAGGTGTTTCCCCACACACACACAAAGGGGGAGAGATATAACCTTTTTTTTCCCCAAGAAGCTCACAGTCTAATTAAAGACATAAAATAATTTAAATATGAAAACTGCTTAAAATACAAGAAATTCTAGATGAATATAATAATATTATTGACATAAATAGGTGTAGGATAAAGTGAATTGTTAAGTTCTATTTAAATTCACATTTATTAAGTTCTGTGCACAAAGATAAAAAGATAAAACAAACAAACAAAAAAAGATTCCATGACCAAGGAAATTACAGCCTACAGTATGGATAGAACATGTACCTAGTTAAGTAATATTAGAAGAGAGAGAACTAAATAAAATTTTAAGAGAGAAAGCACCAACAATGATGGCAGGGATGTGCTTGTAAAAAACTGGCTCTTCGAAGAAAAACCAAGAATGCAAAGCACAATTTTAAATTTAATTTGCATCAGAAACATTTTCTCCATCACTTTAAGTCTAAACAATCCACAAAACAATAAATCAAACCCAGATTTATAGCCTCTCAGGAACTGTTTCCAGAATGTCCTTGAATAAGTAGAATGTTGCAAATGACCTAAGGGAAGTTTGGCATTTTAAAAGGAGGTTATGATGACAGAGCTCCTTTCAATCCTGAGGGCAGCCTTTGCAAAAGCATGGTGATAAGAAGTAGAAGTCAGAGAAGAGTTGGCCAATTGAGCTGAAACATAAGAGTACAGTAAAGGAAATCATTTGAAATATTTTTCCACTTATTTATTTTTAATACAGATTGCTTTGTTAATCATATTGGGAGAGAAAAATCAGAGCAAAGGGGGAAAACCAGGAGAGAGGGGGAAAAAAACCAGAAAAAAGAAGTGAATATGACAGGTGTTTATTTACATTCAATATCCATAATTCTTTTTCTGGATGCAGATGGCATTTTCTGTCCAAGGTCTATGGGAATTGTTTTGGATCAGTGAACCACTAAGAAGAACCAAGTCTTTCAATGTTGACCATCACACATTCTTGCTGTTATTGTGTACAATATATTTCTGGTTCTGCTTGTTTCACTCAGTATCAATTCATGTAAATCTTTCCAGACTTTTCTAAAACCAGCTTGTTCATCATTTTTTAATAGAATAATCATATTCCATTATATTCATATACCCCAGCTTATTCAGCCATTCCCCAACTGATCGACATCTACTCATTTTCCAATTCTTTGTTACCACAAAAAGAGTTGCTACAAACATTTTTGCATATGTGGATACTTTGCCCTCTATTATGATTTCTTTGGGATACAGACCCAGTAATGGCACTGCTGGGTCAAAGGGTATGCACAGTTGATAGCCCTTTGGGCTGGATCATTTCTCAACTTCCATCAACAATGCATTAAATTTCCCACATGCCCTCCAATATGTGTCATTATCTTTTCTTGTCAATTTAGCTGATCTGAGAGGTGTGAAGTGGTTACTTGGAGTCATTTTAATTTACATTTTTCTAATCAATAGTGATTTAGAGCATTTTTTCATAGGACTATATATGGCTTTAATTTCATCATCTGAAAATTGTTAATATCCTTTGATCCTTTATCAGCGGGGGAATGATTTGCATTCTTATAAATTTAGCATTATTTTTTATATAAAGACCTTTATCAGAAACACTGGCTGTACAGATTTTTCCCAGCTTTGTACTTCCCTTTTACTCTTGTTTCTGTTGGTTTTGTTTGTGCAAAAACCTTTTTAATGTAATAAAATCAAAGTTGTCCATTTTGCCTTTCACAAGGTTATCTAATTGATTTTTGGTCAAAAATTTCTCCCTTCTTTAAAGATAGGTAAATTATCCACTGTTCTCCTTATTTGTTTATGATATCATCCTTTATGCCCAAATTTATGCCCATTTGATGATATTTGGGTATGGGATGTGAGTTGTACTTCTATGCTGAATTTCTGATATTACTTTCCTGTTTTTCCAGCAATTTTTGTCAAATAGTAAATTCTTATTCCAGATGCTGGAGTTTGGGGGTTTATCAAATACTAGATTATTATAGGTCTTGATTATTATATCATGTGTATCTAATTTATTCCACTAATCCACTACTCTATTTCTTAGCAAATACCAAATGGTTTTGATAACTGCTGCTGTATAACACAATTTTAGGTCTGGTACTACTAAGCCACCATCCTTTGCAATTTTTTTTCCATTAATTCTCTTGATATTCTTGATTTGTTTTTGGTTTTTTTTTACAGATAAATTTCATTATTATTTTTTCTAGTTCTATAAAATATTTTTTAGTAATTTGATTGGTATGGCATTGAACAACTAGACCAATTTAGGTAGAATTGTCATTTTAATTATATTAGCTTAGCCTACCCATAAGCAGATTGATATTTTTCCAATGGTTTAGATCTGAATTTATTTGTGTGAGAAGTGTTTTGTAATTGTGTTCATATAAATCATGAGTTTATCTTGACAAGCAGACCCCTAAATATTTTATTTCATCTATAGTTATTTTAATTGGAATTTCTCTTTCTATCTATTATTGATGAGGTTTGACAGTAATATATAGAAATGCTGATGATTTGCATGGGTTTATTTTATATCCTGAAACTGCTAAAATTGTGAATTGTTTCAAATAAATTTTTGGATGATTTTCTAATATTCTCTAAGTATATCATCCTATCATCTGCAAAGAGTGATAGTTTTATTTCCTCATTGCCTATTCTAATTATTTTAATTTAATTTATATTTCTTTTATCATTGCTACAGCCAATATTTCTAGTACAATCTTGAATAATATTGGTGATAAGAGGCATCCTTGTTTCACCCCTAATTTTATTGGAAATATGGCAAACTTCTTTCATTACAAATAATGTTTGCTGTTAGTTTTAGATAAATACTGCTTACTATGTTGAGGAAAGCTCCCTTTTCCCCTTTGCTCTATAGTGTTTTTTAATAGGAATGGCTGCCATATTTTGTCAAAAAAAATTTCTGCATCTATTGAGATTGTTATGATTTCTGTTGGTTTTATTATTGATATGGTTGATTATGGCAAAGTTTTCCTTATATTGAATCAACTCTGCATTCCTGGTATAAATCACACTTTGCCCTAGTGTATTATCCTGCTGATAAGTTGCTATAATCGCTTTACTAATATTTCATTTAAAATTTTTGCATCAATATTCATTAGGGAGACTGTTTTATAATTTTCTTTCTCTGTTTTTGGCTCTCCCTGATTTAGGAATCAGTACATATTTGTGTCAGAGAAGGAATTGAGCAGGATTCTTTATTTACCTATTTTTCTAAATAGTTTAAATATTATTGGAATTAATTGTTCTTTAAACGTTTGGTATAATTCACTTGTGAAAAGATTTGGTCCTGGACATTTTTTCTTAGGGAGTTTGTTAATGGCTTGTTTAATTTCTTTTTCTAAAATGGGACAATTTAAATAATTTATTTCCTCTTCTCTTAATCTGGGAAATATATATTTTTTAAAAAATATTTATCCATTTTGGTTGCATTGTCAGATTTTCTGGCATACAGGTGGGCAAAATAGCTCATAATTATTGCTTTAATTTCTTTTTCATTGGTGATAAGTTCATCCTTTTCATTTTTGATGCTGGTGGGTTTTTTCTTTTCTTTTTCTAATCAAATTAACCAAAAGTTTATCATTTAGTTTTTTCATAAAACTAACTCTTAGTTTTATTTATTAGTTCAATTGTTTTCTTAGTTTCAATTTTATTAATATCTCCTTTGAGTTTTAGAATTTCTAACTTGATATTTAATTGTGGGGGGGGTAATTTGTTCTTTTTTATTGTTGTTGTTTTTTTAGTTGCATGCCCAAATCATTGATCTCTTTCTCTATTTTATTCATGTAGCTATTGAGAGATATAAAATTTCCTCTAAGCTTGCTTTGACTGCATCCCACATGTTTTGGTTTTTATCCATTATTGTAATTCTCTCAGATGAAATTATGCATTGTTTCAGTGATTTGTTGTTTGACCCACTCATTTTTTAGAATTAGATTATTTAATTTCAATTGGTTTTTAGTTTATCTTTCCCTGTCCCTTTATTGAATATAATTTTTATTGCATTGTGGTCTGGAAAGGGAATATTTACTATTTCTGCCTTTCTACATTTTATTGTGAGGTTTTTTATGCCCTAATACATGGTCAATTTTTGTATAGGTGCCATGTACTGCTGAAAAAAAGTGCTTTCCTTTCTTTCCCTATTCATTTTTTCTCTAGATGTCTATCATATCTAGGTTTTCTAGAATTCTATTAAGCTCCATAGTTTCTTTCTTGTTTATGTTGTGGTTAGATTTATCTGATTCTGAGAGGGGAAGGTTGAGGTCCCCCATTAATATAGCTTTGCTGTCTATTTTGTCCTATAACTGGCTTAAAATCTTCTCTAGGAATAAGGCTGCTCTACCACTTGGTGCATATACATTTAGTATCATTACTACTTCACTATTTATGGTACTCTTTATCAAGATGTATTTTCCTTCCTCATCTCTTTTAATAAGATCTATTTTTGAATGATATTATAAGCAAATTAGGAGAACAAAAGATAGTTTACCTTTCAGATCTGTGGAGAAGGAAGGGATTTATCAGTGAAGAAGAGCTTGAGTGCATTATTAAATGCAAAATGGATAATTTTGATTATATTAAGTTAAAAAGGTTTTATACAAAAACAATGCAAACAAAATTAGAAGGAAAGAATAAGCTGGGAAAAATTTTATATTCAAGTATTCTGATAAATATCTCAATACTAAAATATATAGAGAATTAACTCAAAGAATTCAATCCATTCTCCAATTGATAAATGGTCAAAGAATATGAACAGGCAATTTTCAGATAAAGAAATTAAAACCATTTCTAGTAATATGAAAATGTGCTCTAGCTCATTATTAATTGGAGAAATGCAAATTAAGACAACTCTGAGATACACTACACACCTCTCAGATTGGCTAAAATAATAAGAAAAGATCATGACAAATATTGGAGGGGATGTGGGAAAACTGGTACATTAAGTAGTGTTGTGAACTTGTTTGATGCCCAAAGGTTTATCAAATTGTGCATATCCTTTAATCCAGCAGTGTTTCCACTGGGCTTGTATCCTAAAGCACTCACAAAGGAGGGAAATGGACCCACATGTGCAAAAATGTTTGTGGCAGCCATTTTTATAGTGTCAAGAAATTGGAAACTGAGTGGATGCCCATCAGTTGGAGAATAGATGAACAAGTTATAGTATATGAATGTTATGGAATTTTATTGTTCTGTAAGAAACAATAAACCGGATGATTTCAGAGATGCCTTCAGAGTATTACATGAATTTATGCTAAGTGAAGTGAGCATAACCAGGAGATCATTATACACTGCAACAGCAAGATTATATGATGATCAATTCTGATGGACATGGCTCTCGTCAGCAATAAGATGATTCAGACCAGTTCCAATGATCTTATGATCTCTACATCTAGAGAGAGGACAGGGGGAACTGGGCTTTGAATGTAGACCATGACATAGTATTTTCACTCTTTTTGTTGTTGTTTTCTTGCATTTTGGTTTCATTCTCATTTTTTTTCCTTTTTGATCTGATTTTTCTTGTGCAGCATGATATTTGTGGAAATATGTACAGAGGAATTGCACATGTTTAAAATATCACTTGCCAACTGGGGGAGGGAATGGGAAGAAAGGAGGAAAAAAATTAGAACAAAGTGTTCTGTAGGAGTGAATGTCAAAAATTATTCATGTAGATATACATCTATTTTTATTTGAGCTTTATCTAAGATCAGAATTACCACCTCTGCTTTTTTTTTACTTCAATTAAAGCATAATAAATTCTATTCCATCCTTTTACTTTTATTCTGTATGTATCTCTGTGTGTCAAATATGTTTCTTATAATAAAATATTGTAGGATTATGTTTTTTAATCCACTCTGCTATTTGCTTCTGTTTTATAGGAAAGTTCATCCCATTCACATTGATAGTTATGATTACAAGCTCTGTATTTCCCTCCATCCTATTTTCTCTCCTGTATATACTTTTGTTCTCTCTTTCTACCCTGTCCTTAGAGGTATTTTTTACCTACCCCACCCACTACCTTATTTCCTATGGCACCTCCCCCTTCTTTTAGTAGTGTTTTTATAACCCATCCCACACACTACCTTATCTTCTTATCACCCCTTCCTCCCTTCTCTTACCCTTTTCCCTAGTATTCTCTTCTATCCTGCCCCTCCTTTTCTTTCTTTTTTCCTTCTTTATAGAGTTAGATAAGTTTCCATATCCAAATGAATGATTAAATTATTCCCTTTTAGAACCAAAACTGATGAGATAAAGCTTCAGGCAATGCTTATCCCTCTCCCTTCTTTCCCATGATTGTTATAGGTCTTTTATACCTCTTTATGTGATCTAACTTGTCCCCCATTATATGTCTCTTTCCCCTTTTTCTAGTACAGACCTTTTCCTGACCCTTAAGATTTTTTCTTTTGATATCATCACATCAGTGTCCATTCACAAACACAATCTCTGTCCATGTGATGCCCCCTTCTATCTGCTCCAGTGACAGATACAGTTCTCAAGAATTACAGATATTGTTTTTTTCCATCTACAGATGTAGTTTAACTTTTAAATAATATATTTTCCCCTGTTTACCTTTCTATGCTTCTCTTGAGTCCTGTGTTTGTAGATTAAATTTTCTGTTTAGTTCTGTTTTTTTTTTGTTTGTTTTTGTTTTTTTCAATAGAAATGACTGAAAGTCTCTTACTTCAATGAAATACATCCCCTCTCCTGAAAGATAATGCTAAGTCTCACTGGGTAGTTAATTTTTGGTTGTAATCCTAGGTCATTTGTCTTCTATAATATGTTTTTCCAGGCCCTCCAGTTCTTTAGTGTAGAAGCTGCCAGATCTTTATTATTTCTGACTGTTGTTCCTTGATATTTGAATTGGTTTTTTCTGGTAATTTGCAATATTTTTCCTTGATATTTTAGTTTTGGAGTATCACCACAATGTTCCTTGAGATTTTCTTTGTAAAACCTCTTACCAGAGGTGATGGATGGATCCTTTCAGTGACTATTTCACCCTCTGTTTTTAGAATAATGGAGCAGTTTTATTGGTAATCTCTTAAAGAAGGCTATTCAGGCTTTTTTTTTTTTTTTTTGGTCATGGCCTTCAGGTAAGCCAATAATTTTTAAATTGTCTCTTTGGGATCTATTTTCCAGGTTGCCTATTTTTCCAATGAGGTATTTCATATTTTTTCCATTTTTTATTCTTTTTTAATTTGTTTGACTGATTCTTGATGTCTCAGAGTCATTAACTTTCATTTGCCCCATTCTAGTTTTGAATATGTGATTTTTTTTCTTTTAGCTTTTGTATCACTTTTTTTCTTCATTTGGTTAATTCTGTGACTGCTTGTGACCAATTTATCTCACTCTTTGAGATTTCTTCTGTAGACATTTTCTCCTCATCTGAGTCGGTATTTTGGTCTTCCTTATCATCATAGTAGCTTTCTGTGGTCAAAGTTCTTTCCTGTTTCTTCTTCATTTTCTATCCTTTTCTTTAGGTATTTTTTTTTTTTTACTTTTATGATTGAACTCTGCTCCTAGGGTAAAAGCAGCATTGTCCCAGGCTTCCTGTACAGCTCTGATCTTTGGTTTTCAGCACAGGGTCCCCTTGTGTTTGCAGGGGGTAGTTTTGTCTGCTCTGTTCAGGAAAAGCCTGGTTTCCCAGAATTTGCTTTCTGAGTTGGGACTGGAAGCTGCCTCCCTGCTGTGCTTCTCTATTGAGCCAGGCCTGAGGGTCTTAGTTACTGATTTGCTATGAGTAAGCCCCTTCACCAGCTTTCCCAGAGTCAGCCTGAGCTGGACTGAACTCCCTTTTCACCCGACTAAGACTGACCTTTCTTGAAGTTTTTCAGATATATTTTGAATTGGAAAGGAGTTTCATTCCATCAGATTCTGTCCAAAGGACTCCTTTTATGTGGTTTTCAAGAGAAAATGGGAAAGCTTGAGCAGCTTCCTAGATTTATTCCACTATCTTGGCTATACCCTGAGAAGTTCTAGACCTGTATTTTAATAATATTAATTTGGTAGCTGTGCTAGAAGGGAAATTTTAGGAGCAGGAAAAACAATTGTTATATATTACACAAAATTATAAACAAGAAATAAGCAAATAAGATTGTTTAACACAACTTAATAAATGAATGAAATCAGTTTAATTGTAAAATTAAAATTAGTTTAATTTAATCAATTTAATTTAAAATTATTCAAGAATCAGGATACTAGAGGTTAGAGAAATATTATAACATGAGTTCACTAAAGTCATCCTCATTGCCTCATCAAAAATTGTGGAAGGGAAAGAGAACAAAGAATCTAAAGTTTGTTGCTGCTGATTCAAATCACTAAAGTGATTTACCTAATGCAAGGGTGCAAGAAGAAGCCATAATTGGTAATATAGACTGAAAGAATAAAGACACAATGAGATCAAACAGTAGGTTTTTATTGTAGGAGAAAGGAGAAGTGGAAAGGAGATTTTGATTAGAAAGTAGAATTTAGGAGTTCAGGGTTCTAGAAGTGTCAGTTTCTAATAATGGCACGATGGTAAGGTGGACATTATAAGATTTGGAGAAAAAATTGTGATGTCAGGATAGATTTATAAGAATTATCAAGATAAATATATGGAATGAATTCTAAGAATGATGACAAGTACTAAAGTGGAGAGGAAACATAGTAGCCAGATGCTGAAGTTGGTGAAGGAGGTGAGCAAAGTTAGCCTGAAAAAAAGACCTATAAGGGACATACTTGCTGTTTTTTTAAGTATTTGAAGAGCTGTCACATGGAAGACAAATTCACTTTTGTTATTCTAGTGGGCAGAAATAACTACTTGGATCTGTTGACTTATAGTATTCCTTTTGGACATCTAATTGGAAATAGGACATAATATTTCCAATTGCTAAGTCTCACCTGGTTCTGAAAGTAAATTAAATAAAACCAGGAAAATGAATATTGTCCTTATATTTAGGGTCAAGTAAGTTTTCATGTTAATAAAACACTACAATATATTTTTAAAGCTATGATTCAAATTTCTGGCAAAGTAATAAGGAGTGGGCTTTCATGTAAAGAAGGGGTTAAAATTATTCTTCTTGTTCATGGAAGAGAGAAAAAGTATGAGCAATGGGTGGAGTTGCAAAGAGACAAATTTAGACTTGATGTCTGGAAAAACAACTAGATCTGACCAAAATGGCAATGACAAGATGTGTTTGAGACATGATGGGTTACTCTCCTTGGAAATCTCCAAACAGGGGTTGGAAGATCACTTGTCAAGTATTTTTTGTGCACATTCCTTTTGTTTATAGATTGGACTAGATGGCCACTGGGGTCCCTTTCAACACTTAAATTCTGTCATCCTGTGATTCTAGTTCCTCAAGTCAGGAGGAGCATAAGAAACATTATTTTTCCTTACCGAGGGTTCAGACAGATAGATGTCAGATTTCCATTAATTCAAAAAGATGGAAGGAGGTTAAGTTGAAGTATAACAGAAATTCCAATTGACACAGTGGAAGGGGATAGGAAAATTGATAAAAGAGTGTTCCTGTGGAGGGATAGATCTGATCCAGATGAAGAACAGAATAGAAGAGTATGTAGTATTATAAAATATCATAGTTGGAAGGTATCTCAGAAGCTATATAATACAACTTATACCTAAACCAATACCTTCTAAAGTATAATTTAAAAAAAAATTAGTTATCTAGGAGTCACTTAAAAACCTCTAAGTAGCCCATCCTACTATTGCATTGCTCTAATTTTTAGAAATGATTTCTTTGATTATGCTTCCTCAAATGGTGATGGTGATGCTTTTTCACAACTTTCATCCATTGCTCTTAGTTATTGTCTAAAGCCAACCATAGTTAGGTCAAATATAACATTTTTCCATATAGCAGTCCTGATGATTATCATTGTTTCCCTATGTTTTCTCCAGGATAAAAAGTTTTTTCAATCAATTCTTATATAACTGATTTACCATCCTAGCCATTCCTGTTTTGAATATAATCCAATTTACAATATCCTTTGTAAAATGTAGCATCCACAATTAAATGTAACATACCAGATGTGGCCTGAGCAAAGAAAAAGATAGTGGGACTATCACTCTTATTCATATTAAGCCTCTTTTAATACTGAGTGCAGAGGCAACATGGTGAAGTAAAGAGAATGAATATCTTGGATTTAGAAAGATCTGGGTTGAGAGATCATTTTTGATACTTAATAGCTGTGAGATCCTGGGAAAGTTTCTTATCCTCTGAGAGGCTCAAGAAATCCTATAGGACTTATCTAATAAGATACAGATGAGTTGAAATCTGTTTGGTTAAAGGAAATTCCCCCACCTGGAATTCTCCCACATGGATGAAATCACATCCTTTGAGGATTCACATCGTATGGGCTAGGCTAGCATTAAATTTATTGGTTACCATATCGCATTGTTGACTCATATTGAGCTTGTAGCCCAATACTTCCAAATCTTTTTCAGATGAAATGTTTTCTAGATGTGCCTCCCCCATCTTGAACATGTGTAGTTGATTTATAAAACCAAGTGTAAGGCTGTACTTTCACATTTATTAAGTTTTATTTTCTAAGATTTGGCCCATCATTCTATCATGTCAAGAGCTTGTGGACCCTGACTCTATCATCAAACATATTAGTTATATCTTGAACTTTCTTGTACATCTATAATTTAGACAGCCATGCCTTTTACAATCCTATTCAAGTAATTGATAAAAATGTTGAATAATGCAAATTCAAGGACAAATATTTGAGGCACTCCATAGAAACCTCCTTCCAAGTTAATAGCTACCTTTTCAGGTATTTTCATCAGATCCACCTGATCTTCCCAATTCCAAATGATGAGGATATATGAATGAAACATTTTCAACAATGATAAAAATGGTTTTTAAAAACACATTTAAAAAGATCAGTTTCAGGGAAGCTAGATGGCACAAGAGATAGAGCACCAGCCCTGAAGTTAGGAGGACCTGAGTTCAAATTCAGCCTCACTTAACCCCACCTGCTTCCACCCACAAATAAATAAATAGATAGATAGATAAGTAAATAAAAACCCTCAAACTCATTAATAACAAAAATGCTGAGAATAAGGACATGATGGATACTGCTAACCCCTCTCATGGCTTTCTTCAACAAATTAAAACAACTTACAAGCTACATTGTAAACCATCAAATGGGCAAGAATGATTAAAAGTCACAAACCTCATGCTGGAGAGATTGTGGAAGAAAAGGAGGGATACTCAGGCACTAATTGTATTATTGGTTATTTCTAATCAGTCTATAAATCTTTATTACTTAGCATTTCCTTTTCGATATGGGAATAAATTATCTGTTGCATACCTGATTCATTTTTGTACATATTTACTTTCTTCCTTTGCTGGAGACTCTATTTCTAAAATTAGCAACTTTCCTCAGGAACTGAAGTCAGAATAGAATAAAGCACTGGACAGTCTAATTTCTCTACTGGGGAGTAAGTATCCCCAGAGCAATGAACTCCAAACAAACTCAAATGGCTGATGAGAGGGAGCCATTAATACAAGTTGTCAGGCCCAGTAGCCTTAGACAAGCTTAGCTTGCAACTATGCTAAAAATTAATAAGGATATTAGCCACAGATTGACAAGATTTCTTAGCCACATTTCAATTAGATCAGTCTGAAGTGATCTCCTGGGAACCTTTACACTGACTAGTTTGAAATATTCTTTTTGTTAACCTTTACCCCTACTTAGTAACTGCCCTACCTGATTATTTAATTTTTATCCTAAAGCCTCTCTCCTTATTGGCAGAGACAAAAGCCATGCTCTGCAAAAGGAGAAAGGGGAGAAGCATGAGAGATGTCGTTTTGCTAATTATTTTTGACACTCCTTAAAGCAAATCCCCTTTGGGTACCTACCAAGCTTCAAGTATTTAAGCCTCAAGTCACATTAGGCACTTCTGGCTTTTAGATTCCAGCTTGAGGAAGACTCTTAAGACATGAATGGAGTTAATGGCATCCATCATGTCCCTGTTCTCTGTTATATAGCAAACTTTTCAGTTTGCTATATAAGAGACTTTGTGGGGTTTTCTTTTTTTCCTCCTCTTTTTTTTTTTTTTTTTTAGGCTGGGGTTAAGTGACTTGGCAAGAGTCACACAGCTAGGAAGTGTTAAGTGTCTGAGACCAGATCTGAACTCAGGTCCTCCTGAATTCAGGGCTGGTGTTCTATCCACTGCGCCACCTAGCTACCCCGTGGAGTTTTCTTTTAGGTGAAATCCAGGGCATTCTCTCTTGGTTGAGCTAAGTTATCATTCTCCCAATGGGACTGGTTCCTCAGTTGATATTGTTTTACGAAGGGACAAAGGGAGAGAGGGGGGGGGAGAGGGGGAGAGGGGAAGAGGGAGAAAGAGGGAGGGAGAGGGGGAGAGGGGAAGAGGGGGAGAGGGGGAGAGAGAAGGGAGGAGAGGGGGAGAGAAAGGGGAGGAGAGGGGGAGAGGGGGGGAGAAGAGCGGGAGAGGGGGAGAGAGGGGGGGAGAGAGGGGGAGAGGGGGAGAGGGGGAGAGGGAGGAAGGAAGTAGATAGATACAGGTGGTTTTTTACTGATTTAGATAACAGATTTCCTTTGCTATTCATTGTGTTCATTGTAGAACAAATATTGGGTAGGAAAGGGATCAAGCCTTGGATATTCTTTCCCCCTGAAAAATGCCAAAGCAATCAGAAATTAGATGGAGCCTAATTTTATCTCCTACACTAAAAATATTTAAGGGAGCAGTTAAATACTTCTAGCCCAGTAACTTCTCTCTGAGGGGAGTAAGCTCCCATGCATCTTCCTCTCTTAGCAAGGACTAAACTCTCTCTTAGACTAGGGTAGGAGGAGAAACTTAACATGTCTATTCTGCCTACCTTTGAGCCATACAAGGAGGGGACCTTCACCACATACAGTCTTTTCTTGCTGTAAATGTAGAGGACTCTTTCTTGCAATGATAATCACTGTTTGACCAGAAAATTGCTGCGGCCCTCATAATTCTCTGTTTGGAGAAGAGAAAAAAAAATAAAAGTGGTGTCAAGGGGAGAGAGGGAAAGGGGTGGGAGTGAATAGAAGGAGAAACAAGAAAAACAAAAAGATGGAGGAAGAGAGAAAAGAAGAATGTAGAAAAACAAAAGAGAGAAAAGGAGAGAGAGAGAAAGAGAGAGAAAATAACTAGAACACCTCCAAGATGTTTTGGAGCCAAGTCTAAAAGTTTCCCCTCTCTTCTTAAAAGGAAGAGATTTCAGAGACAGTTAAAATGAATGGCTTAGTAAAAGACAGAATCTTTTTGAATTAGACAGGCTCAGTTACTTCAAATTGAATTACACAAAATCATGGCAATTAGAATTGGAAAAGAACTCAGTCCACTCCCTGTCAAACCATGATTGCTCCCTATAGTATAGTCTCCAGAGTTTAGTCTCGTCTAGTTCAGAATTTCAAGTGATTCAAGCAATGGGGCTTCTATCACATCCCTAGAGAGACCAAAAGACAGTCTAATATATCTCACCATTTGAAGGTTTTCCCTAGATATTTAATCCAAATTGCCTTTAATTCATTTTCATTATTTTTGTTATATTCTCTTTATTCAGCTGAAAACTATTTGAATTTAATATTTAAATAATAAAACTCTTAATATAAGTGATATTTAATATAAATTATTAAAACAATTGAAGATTAAATCTTTTGGGGTTAGATTATTATTACATTAAGACCCCTCACTTTTGGCTGTTGCCCTGGTGTAATCATCACCCCCTCCCCCCCAAAAAAGGGCCAAATTAGTAGCATTCTAATTAAAAACTGATCCAGCTGACAAACAGAAAGAAGCAGACTCCTTTTAAAGCCGCTCAATTGTAGAAGAAAGAAGATTGGATTTAGTGTCAGAAAGATTTGCGTTTATAGACCAGTGGACCATGGGCAATTTACCCAACTCTTAATTTCCTCGTGTATAAGATCTAAATAAAAATATTATCTAGATTATGCCAATCATTTTATTGTGAGTTGAAAATGAGATAATGCATGTACAAAGTCTTCAATACTTTAAAAGATTGTTCTTATTTATCTTCTTACCATCACATAGAAATATTAGGGTCATGACTATGTCTTAACAGGACCAAAGAGTCACACTTTTTGAGGAACCCATGCAGTACTTTGAAAGGCAAAACAAACAAACAAAACAAATCTTCTGGATAGACTTTCAAAAAAGGTAAAAAGATGATTTCCTCAAACTATAAACTGGGGAGCTTAAGTCTGGCTCCTGGCAATATTCTAGAATGTGGTATTTAAGGGATAGCTCATGAGCCACTGAAAAAGAAAAATCATGATGAACTCACTTGAGTTTATGAAGAATAGTGTATGCCCCCTCAAAAAAGAAAACTTAATAGGACTAGACAAAATAAAGACAAAATTCATTTGAGGAAAGAGAAAATCTATAATCTCAAAATGAAAAATAACTTTGAAAGATCACATATCAAAAAATGTATTATGAAAAAGTAATTATCAAAACTTTTAAATAGGAAAGCAGATCAGTGTCAAAGATTAGATAATGAATAATCAAAACACAGTAACTTCTTGTTTGATAGAACAGAAAGTATAATTTACTTGAAAGAATAATTCTCTGTTTGAAAAGAATTCCTGAGAAAACTAGAAAGTCATTGGGCCAAGATTAGTATTAAAATAACAGCCACTGATTGCTGTGGCTGATTCTGACTTGCATCATTTACTGCTTTCCAAGATGTAGATCCTCATTATGGAAATTTAATAATCATCTCTCAAGAGCCCTTTCAGATAGTATCTAGCATATCCTTGGATGTGGATAACATCTGGGTGACAACTCCTACTAACAATGGTTAGCACTTAATGGCAATTTATATTCTTAGAAAGTTGGAGAGAGCACTGAGAGATCAAGTGATTCAAACCCAGCCAGTTGTGTCAAAGATAGGACTTGAAACCAGGTTTTTATGGCTTTGCAGACGTTTTTTCATCCACTCTAATATGCTGCCTTAGTTTGTATTAATAGAAACACAATGTCCAGAATGAAAGAGATTGTTAAGTTACTGAATTCTAGCCTAGTATGCTCATCTTTGAGTATTGAGTGTTTAGACTGGAGAAGAAAAACTTTAAAGGATAAAAAAGGGAGTTGCTCCATAACAGGATGTTAACCTGGGCTAAACAGTACCATAGAGGATCAGTGAACATATATCAGAGGGCTCATGAACTTGGGTGGGAAAAAAATAAATCTTTGATTTAAAATAATTGTTTTCCTTTGTAATCCTATGTGTTTTATTTTATGCATTTTAGAAACATTATTCTCAGAAGGGGTCCACGGATTTCACTAGAGTGTTAAAGGGATCTATAACACAGAAAAGAATAAGAACTCCTAAGCTAAAGGAAAAAATGAATAGACAAGAAAACATAAAAGGAAATTTCAGTTTAACAAAATTAAAACATTTTCCTTAAAATTAGGGCTATCACTTTAATTCAGGCCTTCAACACTTTTTTACTTGGAATATTTCAATAACCTCCTAATTTGTCTCCCTGTTTCAAGAATCTACCCACTTTAGCCCATCCTTCAAATAACTATCAAAATGATTTTCTTTAAGTTTAGATATAACCACATCACTTCCCTTCAGTGACTTCCTACTGCTTCTTCTGCCTGGGTTTTAAGTCTCTCAAAACCTATCTTCCCAGGCTCATTATATTTTAATCCCTTTCTGCCTTCTATAGTTCAACCAAATAGCCTTCTTTCTTCCTCACAGACATTATTCTATTTCCCATCTGTTTTTCACTCTCATTCCCACATATCTAGAATGTACTCTCCCCTTATCTCTGCTTCATAAAATACCTTGTTTCATTCAAGATGAAGCTTAAGCACCACCTCCAAGAAGCATAATAGGATGTTTGCTAATTGATCCTATCTATGATAGGAACAAAACCCACTAAGCCACATAGACTAGGCTAGTTTTTTCAAAACAGTAATGAATTTAATCCTGAGACTTAACTGGTCCAGAGAAGTGAGGTTGGAACCATTCTTTTAGAGTCCCAGTGACTAAGTACAAAAGTCCCAGTGCATGAGGGGTCAAAAGCTTCTCAGACATGCTGTCAGAGGAAAGCTACATCCAAGTGTATCTATGTTGTCTCCTTATTGAATGTTTATTCTGTGCTATTTTGGAGGTAAAATACTTTTTGTTCCATGTTAAATCTAATTCAGCCTTACACAGGAACCTAATACAGAAAGAGGAAAACTCTGGTCAAAACTTTTAGCTTCAATAGAATTGTAAAATCTTTCATTTTCAATTATGATTTTATGGATTTATAGACCTAGAATTGGAAGGAACTGCAGAGGCCATCTAATTTAGCCCTCTCATTTTTCAGATGTGGAAATTAAGACCCAGGGTAAGGAATTTACCAAGTGAGGACCTGAGGTGATATTTGAACACATTTCTTCTCATTTCCAGAGCTATTGCTTTTTCTACTGTACCACATTGCTTCCCTTTATTTGGGGTAGATTGTTCTAATCTGAAAGCAATTTAGAGATTATCTAGTCAGACCTCTTGCTTTTACACAAAGAAATTAAGATCTAGAAGAAGCCACTTGCTCAAGGTTTAGTGAAAGCTTTTCTTCTTTAAAATGAATTAGAATAATTACTGGCATTTATATAACACATTATAAATTACAAAGTAGTTAGCCAATTTTATCTCATTTGAACCTTATAGAAACCCCATGAAATAAGTACTAACGGTATTATTATCTTTATTTTATTGATGACTGAAGCTTAGAGAATTTCAGTAACTTGTTTTTCAGTCATTTCAATCATGTCTAACTCTGCGACCTCATCTGGTGTTTTCTTGGCAAAGATACTGAAGTGGTTCACCATTTTTCTCTCCAGCTCATTTTACAGATGAGAAACTGAGGCAAAAAAAGGTTAAGTGCTGTGTGATCACACAGCTAATAAGTGTCTAAGACCAGATTTGAACTCTTTGAGTAGATGAATCTTCCTGAATCCAGGATCAGCATTCTATCCACTGAACCAACTATCTTCCCTTTCAGGAATTTCCCCAGGTCCAAAAAAATTATTGAATGGCAGGAGGGGATTTTACCTCATTCTTTCCTGACTGCAGGTTCAATATTTGATCTGTAGCACTATTCTGCCTCTGCATGCACTTTTCAGTTAGATATGGTTAGAAAGCTTTCTTCTTACTCAAGCATAGTCTTCCAAGTTTGATTATAACTATAAGACTAAATCTCTTTCACATTGTCCTAATATAGTAAAAAAAAAAAAAAAAAAATCAAATGCAACCACTTAAGTCCAACATAAATAATTCATTTTTCTTTTCTTTCAAGCCATTTATAATTGTGCTATCATAAATACTACCTGTGACAATATGGATCTGTATCAATGGATCAAAAGTATAAATGAAATTGAAAATCTATTTGAATAATAATAGCTATGACAGCATTTTGCAGAAATGACAATGATGTGAGACAGTGGATTTAACATAAGAAAAATTTCAAGAAATCACAACTCAAGAGAACTTTCTTCAAACTCAATAAATGGAGAGGTGATTTTCAATGGAACTGCTTTACTGCTAAATATGTCAGCCAATAAAATCTTTATGGTAGGACTAATAGCAAATCGAGTTTATTTCATGTATTGGTAGATTGAAAAGGTAACCTTGCATGGAATAATTTCAAATTCTTGAACTTACTTTTCACAGATTTTTTTCCAGTTGCTATCTGAAATTTTCATTAGTCAAACTAATACAAATTTTTTTGTGAAATTCAATATGTATATTGCTTTAATATCAGGAAAGAAATCTTTTCCATCTCTAAATACTGAACATGAACTGTCTGCTCTTTTCTACATTACATTCTGAAGAATTCCTACTATTTTCAATTTTATCCACATTCTCTATAGCAAACATTAACCCAGAATGCAATAAAAAATAGCTAGTCTTCAAAAGACTAGAAGAAAGTAGATTGGTAGGAAGAAATATAACCAAGTACTCCTCTACAATACCTCCACAAAGATCTAAAAAAAAAAAATGCATCAAACTAAGTTCTGACTGAAAAATGCAATGAAAAGATCACAGTGAGCCATTTTTCCAGGTAACTGAGTAATACAGTAAATACAGTTCTGGGCCTTGAATCAGAAAGACCTGAGTTTATGTCCTGTCCAAGCCATATATTAACTGTATGACCTCAGGCAAGTTACTTAACCTCTGTCTGCCTCAGTTTCCTAAGCTATAAAAAAAGCTAAATAAAATGGAGATGATAATAACATTTACTTACCAAAGTTCTTGTGTGGATTAAATATATGTAAACCATTTGGCACAATGCCTGACACATAGGAGGAAATTAATAAATGCTTTTTTTCCTTTCTTCCAAACCCATACCTTAGAACTGAATCTAACCAGGAACAACCATACAGAACATTCTAACCCAAAGACTGAAAAAGGGCTGCAGCTGCAGATCAGGGCAAAAACAGTCCTAGATCCAAAAAGAAGAATGCAACTATGTTCAGCCAGTTGGAACAAGTCCCAATTGGCAGTTGTAATTTAATACCCAGGTCCAGGTCATACATGCAAAGCAGACTACAAAGGAGACCTGCATCTACTAGTAGAAGCCTAGGTAAGAAATGGCATTAGATTGTATGCTGAGTAAAGAGTGAATTCAGAAGCTGTGTAACTCTGGCCTGGGGAAAACAGTGCATAATGGGTATCAATTTAACCTTTAAACCAGTCTGAAGTCTGAAGTGGAATAACAAGATCAGAACTACCATACCAAAGGGGAATCTGAAATTCTGTCACTCTGAAGGAGCAAAACTTTGCATTTAGCTGAGAGTGGCTGAATCTAGAACATTGAAATTCCATCCAGAGACAAACCTGCAGGTGAGTTGCACAAACCCAGGTCAGGAATTTGGAGACTTTGGACCAAAACAGTGATGAGACTTCACTCTGGATCACTTTGGGATTACTGGAAGTCTGTAGGTCTCTGGTGTGAGCCGTTCTGAAATCCAGGAATAGCATAAAATTTAATTCACTAAGAAAGTAGTTATAGGACTCTAAAGAACACAATGTCAGTCCAGACATTGCCTCCAAAAGTGTGCAAAGCTGAGCCCTAACATGAAGTCCAAGTTATAAAGTTGGCTAGAAGAATAAGAAAACAACAACAAACCACACACCATGATTAAAAGTTATTATAGAAGTTATTATAGGGATGGGGACACTCCAGACAGAAGAAAAGAATTGACTCCAATATATCTACAAGCAAAGCTTCAAAGAAAAACATGCTTAGGCCCAAGTTTAGGCTTCAATTCTTAGATGAGATAAAGCAAAGCCTATTGTTGTTTGGAAGAGTTAAAAATGTCTTTATAAATAAAATGAGAATGGTAGAGTAAAAAATGAAAAAGAAATAAAAGCCATGGAAGAAAGAATTGGAAAGAGATGTTATAGCTTAGCATGTGAGATTGCCCGAACAATAAATCCCTGAAAATTAGAATGGATCAAATAGAAGTTAATAACTACATGTGACAAGAAATATTAAAACAAAGTCAGTCAGTCATTTGTCATAGCAAAAACATCCAACCTTGGGAAACAGCTCAAGGAAAGATAATTAAAGAATCACTGAACTACATGAAAGCCATGATCAATAGGAAGGAAGGAAGGAAGGAAGGAAGGAAGGAAGGAAGGAAGGAAGGAAGGAAGGAAGGAAGGAAGGAAGGAAGGAAGGAAGGAAGGAAGGAAGGAAGGAAGGAAGGAAGGAAGGAAGGAAGGAAGGAAGGAAGGAAGGAAGGAAGGGGAAAAGAAAAGAAAAGAAAAGAAAAGAAAAGAAAAGAAAAGAAAAGAAAAGAAAAGAAAAGAAAAGAAAAGAAAAGAAAAGAAAAGAAAAGAAAAGAAAAGAAAAGAAAAAAGAAAAGGAAAGAGTGTGCCATATTTGGGTATAGCAAGTAATTTACTCTTTGGACATAATTCTTGATTGCTCTCTAAAATGGTTGGGTCAGTTAACAGGTCCATCAATACTAAATTCAAATAGCAATTTTTCCCATCTCTTCCAATATTTGTTGCTGCACCCCCTTCAATCATTTTAGCTAATGTGTAAACTGAAATCACAAAATTGTTTTAATGTATATTTCTCTAATTCATATTGATTGAGAGAATTTTTATGTGACTATGAATTGTTTGGATTTCTCTCCTAAAGATCTGCCTGTTCATAGCCTCTGACTATTATTTGAGGAATGACTTGTATTCTTATAAATTTGATAAAGTTCTTTATATATTTTAGATATGACTATTATCTGAGAAATTCTATAAAAATATTTTCTCAATTTTCTGCTTTCCCTCTGATCTTTGCTGAATTTATTTGTATGAATCCTTTTTGATTTAATATAGTCAAATTTATCCATTTTATATCTTATTACTGACCATCTCTTATTTATTCATAAATTGTTCACTTATCCATAAATCTGATAATATGTTCTATATTCTTCAAATTTTTGTAATCTCTCTCTTTATATCTAGGTCATGTGTCCATTTGGATCTTATCTTGGTAAATGGTGTAAGTTACTGGTTCTATATCCAATTTCTGCCAGACTGCTTTTCAGTTTTCCAAAATTTTTTAACAAATAATAAACTTTTCATAAAATCTTAAGTCTTTACATTTGTCAAATATAAGGTTATTATAGTTACGTGCTGCTTCAAATTGTATGTCTACTTTGTTCCACTGATCTACTTTATTATTTCTTAGCCAGTATCAGGTAGTTCTGATAACTGTTATCTTATAATATAATTTAAGATCTAATACTACTATGTTAGGATTACTAAGTGAGAACTCGGGTTGTCTGGATAGTGACAAGGTGAGAATTCAGGTTGGACAATTACAAGGTGAGAACTCAGGTTGACTTGATGGAAGAACCACCTCAGCCAATGAGCCTGCTTCTACCATCAAGTCAATCTGAGTTCTCACCTTGTAATTGTCCAACCTGAATTCTCACCTTGTCACTATCCAGACAACCCGAGTTCTCACTTAGTAATCCTAACACTACTAAACTGCCTTTCTTTATATATCTTTCATTTTGTTCCTTTGATAATTTTAATCTTTCATTCAAATGAATTTTATTATTATTTTTCTAACTCAGAAAAATAATTTTGGTAATTTAATTGAAATGGCATTGAATATAAAAATTAGTTTGGATAAAATTGTTATTTTTAATTATATTGGCTTTGTCTACTCATGAACAATTAATATTTCTCCAATATAATAAATAATAAATCTGATTTTATTTATATGAAAAGTTTTTTAATATAGTTTTTTTTAATATAGTTCCTGAGTTTGTTTCAACAGATATACTCCTAGGCATTTTATAATGTCTAGGATTATTTTAAATGAGATTATCTCTTTAATTCTTCTTGCAGGATTTTGTTCATGATACATAGAAATGTTGGTGATTGATGTGAATTTAATTTATATCCTGCCACTTTGCTAAAATTATTAATTGTTTCAACTTACTTTTTAGTTAAGTCTTTGGGAGTATATCATCACCTTTTTTTGCAAAAATAGATAATCTTACTATCTCATTTCCTATTCTGATTCCTTCTATTTCTTTTTCTTCTCTTATTACTATTAATAGGATTGAATACAATATTGAACAATACTGGTAACAGTGGGCATCTTTGATTCATATTTGATCTTCCTTGGAAGGCTTCTATCTTATGCCCATCACAAATAATGCTTGCCGATGATTTTAGATAAATGCTTTTTTTAATCAATTTAAGTGAAAATCTATTTATATCTGTACCTTTAAGTGTTTTTAATAGAAATGAGTGTTTTACTTTATCAAAGCTTCTGCATCTATTGATATAATCATATGATTTTAGTTATTTTTATTATTATTATAATCAATTATATTAATCATTTTCTTTATGCTAAATTATCTTTGCATGGTTAGTATAAATTCCACTTGGTCATAATGTATAATCTTTGTAATATATTGTTATAATATTTTAGTTAGCACTAATGAAAGTGGTATATAATTTTCTTTCTCTGTTTTTTACTCTTCCTGATTTAGATATCAGTATCATATTTGTTTCATAAAAGGAATTTGGCAGGACCTCTTCTTTTTATTTAATTTTAGAATTAGAGTATAGGAATTTGTTTGATAAATACAAAGACTCCAGTTATGGGGATTAGAACTCACTACTTCTCAAAAAGTGCTGGAAAAATTGAAAAATAGTATGCCAGAAATTAAGCATAGACCAACATCCCACACCCTATATCAAGCTAAGATAAAGATGGAATCATGATTTAAATATAAAAGGTAATACTATAATCAAATAAGGAAAGCAAGGGATAGTTCACCTGTCAGATCTTTGGGAAAGAGAGGACTTTATGGCCAAAGAAGAACTAGAGAACATTATGGAACACAAAATGAATAATTTTGATTACATTAAATTTTAAAGAATTTTTGCACAAAAAACCTCTAATTCAGCCAACATTAGAAGGGAAGCAAAAAGCTGGGAATTTCTGATAAAGGCTTCATTTCTAAAATATTGAGAGAACTCATTCAAATTTGTAAGAATACAAATCAAGGTAAGTTAGGGAGCAGAATTAAAGCAGAGTCAGCAGGCACAGGAAAGATATGTGTATGTGTATGTGGGGGGAGAGGGGCAGTGTGTGGATGTATATGTATATATTTATCTACATATAACTACATAAATATATCCTTTCTTAACTATAGCCTGCTTGAGGGTAGGGATGAAAGGGGGGAAAAAAGAATAAAGTTTAAAAAATTCACAGCATGAGAACAAAAGAACAATTTACCAGGAAGTAAAAAAAAAATGGATGCTCATGAATATAATTTCTTCCACTAATATAACTATTCTTTCTTGACCTGGTAATTTATTGTTATATATTTTTTTAATTCTCCCTGATGTTCTGCTGGGTACATGACAATGTATTCTTTTGTTTGTTCTATTTTATTTTGTATTCTTTTTCTATTTTTCTTATTGTTTTTAATGAAATATTTTTTTAAAAAAAGAATACAAGTCATTCCTCAATTAAGAAATGATCAAAGGATATAAAAAGATAATTTTCAGATGAAGAAGTTAAAACTATCTATAGTCAGATAAAAAAAAAAACTGTAAACCGCTATTGAATGGAGAAGTGCAAATTAAAATGACTCTGAGGTACCACTTCACTTCTATTAGATTGGCTAAGATGATAGGAAAAGATAATAGTAAATGCTGAAAGTGAGATGGGAAAACTAGGGACACTAATGCATTGTTGGTGGAGTTGTTAGCTGATCCAACCATTCTGGATAGCAATTTGGGACTATGCTCAAAGGGTTATAAAACTAAGCATATCCTTTGATACAGCAATGTCACTACTGGGTCTGTATCTCAAAGAAATCATAAAAGACAGAAAAGGACTTATATATGCAAATATGTTTGTAGCAGCTCTTTTTTGTGATGGCAAGGAACTGAAAATTGAGTAGATGTTCATCAGTTGGGGAATGGTTAGCCAGTTATGGTATATGAATGTGATGGTATATTATTGTTCTTAAGAAATAATGAGTAAACTGATTTCAGTAAAGCCTGGAAAGACTTGATGAAGTGATGCTGAGTGAAGTGAGCAGAACCAGGAAAACACTATATACAGTAACAGCAAGTTATATAATGATTAACTATTACAGACTTAGCTCTTTTCAGCAAAACATTGATCCAAGATAATTCCAATAGACTTGGGATGCAAAATGCTATCTTTATCAGAGGGAGAACTATGGAGACTGAATGTGGATTATAGAATACTTATTTCACCTTTTTTGGTTTTCTTTGTCTTTCTCATGGCTTTTCCCTTTTGGTCTTTTCTTACATAACAGGACTAATGTGAAAATATGCTAAAATGATTATATGTTTATAATTTATAGCAGATTGCTTGCTAAGGAGGTAGGAGGTAAGGAAAGGAAGGAAAAAAATTGGAACTCAAAATCTTATAAAAATGAATATTGAAAACTATTTTACATATAATTGGAAAAATAAAATACTATTAAAAATTTTAAAGAATTATTTGGTCTTTAACATTTTTATAGAATTCATTTATAAATCCATCTGGACCTGGTGCTTGTGGTTTGTAAGCTCATCTACAACATGTTCAATTTCTTCTTCCAAAATAGGTCTATTTAAAAATTGCATTTCCTCTTCTGTTAATCTAAGAAGTTTATATTTTAGCAAATATTCTTTCATTTCCCTTAAATTGTTTAATTTATTGACATGTAACTGTCCAAATAGAATAATTTAAAGGGAGGGAGGTTATTTTTAAGTCAAACAAACTCTAAAAATAGTGAAACTCTAAATCAGAAAAAAAAAAAAAAAGGAATGGATAAAAATCCCTAATTGTGCTATGGATGAGGAAAAGTGAAGAGTGGCAAGAGAACAGAAGCATATTTCAACACTCTTAGAGCACTGGGGCTAAGCTCAGTCCTTTTCTTTCACCAACTTCTTTATAAAGAAGGATAGTGAAACAAAAAGAAAAATATAAGATAATAAGATAGAAGAAAAACACATAATTAACACTCACAATTGTGAATATGAATAGGATGAACTCACCCATAAAAGGAAAGAGGATAGAAGACTCTAACAATATGTTGTTTATAAAAATCACACTTGAAACATAAAAAAAAAAAAAAAATAGATGGAATTAAATTCAGAGGCTGGAATAAAATGCATACTTCTTTGGTTGATGTGAAAAAAGCAGAGGTAGCAGTAATGATTAGTAAAGTAGTACGTCCTAAATAGCATAGCATCTCTCTACTTAAAAGTAAAATTAAATTAGGAAGATATAGTAAAATTATAATAGTGGAGGATCTCTGGTTACTCCTTTTAGTTAACAAAAAAAGTTTAAAATTCATAAGGATTTTAATAGAAAAATTTGGCTTTGATAGACTGCCGAAAATTTATAAACTAGAATAGAAAGGAATATATATACATATATATATATAATGAAATGCACGGCATTAATATTTTCATTCATAAAAAATGCTGAAGAAAGAAAGAAAAATTAAATGAAGACTAAATAATTTAATCCTAAACAATGACTATAAAACCAATAATTAAAAACAATTCATAATTTCTTTATAGATAATAACAATGAGACAACATACCAAAAATTTGAGGATGCAGCCAAAGTTATTTTAGTAGGAAATGTATACCTTTAAAGATTTTCATCAATAAAAGAGAGAAAGAATGGAAAAAAAAATTAAATGGCAACAAATTAGAAAATCCCAATTAAATATCACAATATTAATCTTGAAAATCAAAGAGATTAACAAAGTTGAAAATAAAAACACATTCAATTAACAAATAAAAATAGAAGCTTCTTTTTTTTAATTAAAATGAACTATTAATTAGTTTAATAATTAAAAAGAGAAAGAAAACCAGATTACCAATGTCAAAAATAAAAAGGAAGATTAACAAACAATTAAGAATAAATAAAATAAATTCTTGGAAACCATGTCACCCAATTACGTTAATAAAACTGACAATCTAAATTTAATGAATTGTCTCCAGACTCTCCTCCATTCCTCTTCCATTCTGATTACTGACCTCCCTGGCTTCCTTTATTTTATTTTTTATTAATATTTTTTATTTACCTGATATATGCATGAGTAATTTTACAACATTGACAATTGCCAAACCTTTTTTCTAATTTTTCCCCTCCTCCCCTCCCAGATGGCAGGTTGACTAATACATGTTAAATATGTTAAAGTATAAATTAAATACAATATATGTATACATGTCCAGACAGTTGTTTTGCTGTACAAAAAGAATTGGACTTTGAAATAGTGTGCAATTAGCCTGTGAAGGAAATCCAAAATGCAGGTGGACAAAATTAAAGGGATTAGGAATTCTATGTAGAGGTTCATAGTCATCTCCCAAAGTTCTTTCTCTGGGTGTATCTGGTTCAGTTCATTACTGCTCTATTGGAACTGATTTGGTTCATCTCATTATTGAAGAAGGCCACGTCCATCAGAATTGATCATCATATAGTATTGTTGTTGAAGTATACAATGATATCCTGGTCCAACTCATTTCACTCAGCATTAGTTCATGTAAGTCTCTCCAGGCCTTTCTGAAATCATCCTGCTGGTCATTTCTTATAGAACAATAATATTCCATAATATTCATATACCACAATTTATCCAGCCAATCTCCAATTGATGGGCATCCACATAGTTTCCAGTTTCTGGCCACCACAAAGAGGGCTGCCCTGGCTTCCTTTAAATCCCAACCTATAGGAAGTCTTCCCCAACTCTGCCACCAGCACAAAGTTTTGATGCTGTTAATAAATGCCTTAATTTGCTTTTTTTTTTTTTTTTGCTATTAGGTTGTTTCAGGCACATCTGACTCTTTGTGACCCCGTTTGGAGTTTTGGGTTCAAAGATAACTGTAATCATTTGCCATTTCCTTCTCCACTCATTTTTCAGATGAGGAACGAAGGAAAACAGGGTTATGATTTGCCCATGGTGATACAGCTAGTAATTATCTGAGACCAGATTTGAACTAAGAATTTCTAATTCCAAGTGCAATATTATATTCACTAGACCATCTTGCTGCTCTCTTGCATTTCTTTAGTTAAAGAGTTTTCAATTAGTTATTAACCAGTTGTATTTTCTGATTTATAAATTGTCCAATCATAATCCTTGACCAAATGATCATAATAGTTTTAATAGTTTTCTTTTTAATGCCAGGTTTCTCTCTTTTACATTTGTCCAGAATTTTTCCTAGAAAATTCTCTATTATAACCGTATGCCTTATTCTGATTAGTCAGGGCAACTAGATGGTAAAGCATATAGCATTCTGAGCTTAGAATCAGGAAGACCCCACTTCAAATCCAGATTCAGATATTAGCTATTTGACCCTTAACAAGTTATCTCTCTGCCTCATCTGCTGAATGAAGACCACGGTAACTCAGAATTTTTATGAGGATAAAAAGAGATATTTCAAACTTTAAAGTGTGTGTGTGTGTGTGTGTGTGTGTGTGTGTGCGCGCGTGTCTGTCTGTCTGTCTGAGGTCAGACTTGAATTCAGGTCCTCCCTAACTCCAGGACCAGTGCTCTATCATCTGAATCACCTAGCTGCCCCAAGGGCTATATATTTTCAATAAAAATTTGGCTTCTAAAATCTTGAGCTGACATATTTCTCATGACCCAATAGAGGAACTGTTATTGTTAAGGTGAAAGTTTCTGATACAATATGATATAACATAAAATGTAATATAATATAGTTAATATAAAAAGATATGTTTAGAATTTTAGCTTTCAGTCAATTTTGCTGATACATTTAAAATCAAATGTATTTTTCAACTTAACAGATCTAAAAATTCATCAATTCCTATACAACTTATACAACAATGATTATATGAAAAGATAGTTCAACTATGCTACAGTAGAAATGCACAGGTAATTAATTATATTTAGATTGGTTATATAATGAGAGAGAATGATCTTTTTCCCCATAATGATTTTTGACAGAGAAAAAATTTCAATTGCAAGAAGTTAAACAGGACTGGCTATATGCTAAAATATACATTCCTAATTTTCTGCAGGTGGCATCTCTAATGATATGGCAGCTATTTTTTTCCTCTTGAGATTTGTGATTAGATCTTTTGTTAACACAGTCTTATCTAACTGCACCTGTTACATTCCAAAATCACATTGTATATAATGGCAAGATTGTGTACCTTGGGAGAATATTGATATAGTACAATTAAAAGACAATAGATTTATCATTTTGCATGTAATTTGAAAAAATAGTACTTGAACAATTAGATCTATGAAAGGTAAGTAGTAATCAGTTTTCAAGACTGAATTATTAAGGAAGCAATGGTAAAGTATATTTTAAGAGTTCATTACCCCCCCAAACAGCAGAATATTCTGTAAACATGCTAGTAATTTCTGCAAGTTTTTGCAAGTTTTATTGGTTGAATAATTATTATGACAATTAAGACCATCTCTATTAAATTTAACTATTATTTTTCTTAATGTAGTATTATTGCTCAAAAAATCAAAAAGACTTAAGTTCTCCTTAAGAGAGACAAATAAAAGAGTTGGCAGTTAGTTTCAGTATGTGCCCAAAGGCAATTTTTAAAAAATTGTTTAAGCCCACCATGGAAATAGTTGTAATATCTATACCAATGTCTGTTATAGATGATATAGTATAGGAATTCTATAAGGGATTTCCCATAATTCTCCAATGTAAATCACCGAGATCTTGATATTTAAGACCTTACTGCAGAAATAAATACAGAGCAGGACAACAAAAAATGTCTTAAAGAAACATGGCATATATCTTTTCTCAGCCTTTTGGCTAAGATCAAGAAAGATGGTATAGTCAGAGAATTAATCCAAGGGAAAAAACTGATATAGATAGGTTAATAGGAGGATTTTTAAAAACTTACTGAGTACAAATAATGCCAATATTACATAAATTATTCATATATAAAGACAGGATACCAAAATATTTTGAGACAAACATGGTATTAATTTTCAAACTAGGCAAAGCTAACATTAAAAAATCTATGAAACAATAATTAATTAATATAGATACAACAGTACTGAATAAATTTTGGACTAATAGAATATAGAAATTTATTTATTTTGACCAAGCAGTGTTAATATCAGGTATACAAGACTGAGATTAACTATTGATATCATGTACATAATTAAATTGTTGGATTAGTAGAATTATCCACCTCTTAAAGAACAACAGTTTCAAAATGTATCACAACAGATAACAGGAAAAAAAAAATCTGGAAGCTATGCATATGGGACAGACATGTTTGGGATTGTTATTTAGAGAATTGGCCCAGAGTATTATAGAGAAAAACACATTTTTCCATTTTTAACAAAAAGAAGACTATGATGGAAGGAGTTGTTTCCTTTTCACCATCTATATCAAGAAGATGTGTTCTGAACTAATGGCCAAAGAGATGTTGCTGGCAGTGTAGCTAACATATTGTGAATAATATTCAGTTGGGTGAGACCAGAGAGCCCAGGCCCAAGTGAATGGTAAGTACTTACTGAATTCATCAGTGTTGTCCCTATTTTCCTGTAGCTGACTCTAGTCAGGAACATTTTGTTTTCACCTGGAAAAAGTCTAATATACTTTCACTGCCCTTCCATAGAGTTGCCTGAATTCTCCACATTACCATATTCTGTTGAGCAGAGACCTGAAAGAGATCCTATCTAGTGGGGTGGTCAGTGTCCATTAGGAAGTTTCTATTTCAAACTCTATTAAAATAGTCATTTTAACCACTATGACCATAGCCTGGAGCTGTATTTCTTGTGTCTTCAAGCAGGAGACAATACTATAACAGGATTGAGATTTTAGTAATGATTTAAGATGGCCACTCAGAGGTAGGACTAAGGGCAGATGTAGTAAAGCTTTGGTCAGGCTTTGATATAAACCTTACTAAGTCCCAGTTATATACTGGGGAGATACCCTAGAGCAGTTGCACAGTGGAGACTTAACTGTGTGGAAGCAGAAAAATAAAGTTATAAATTTAGCAAGGGAAAGTCCAAGGTGATGGAGCATCAAGGCACATAACACCATGCCCATTTCATTGACTATTTTCACAACTGCCTGGGAGATTTTGAGGTGATATGGTACTTAAATTTTCAGTGGGATAAAAGGAGTGATGCAGACAGGGGATAACCTGGTGGCAAACATCATTTTCATGAGAGCTACAATCAATAGAAGCCTGTGAGGAACAGAGAAACAACTAGTAGCCAAGCTTAGCTTCCTTAATGGATCTTTGAATGTCTATGTGACTGAAACTTTCTATGGTAACAATAAAAGGATAATTATAGTTGTATAGGTTAGGTTTAGGTATGTATAGGACTCTTGCCAAAGCCAACACCTAATGCCTCACTCAACCAATTTCCAATTCCAGATTTGGGTTTGTTTGTTTTCATTTAATTATCCTTCACACATTCTATTTTCCAAACAAACTGAACATTTCACTTCTTTTTCTAAATCTTTGCAAAGTCTGTTGGCCATGTTGGGTTGTATCCTCTTCTCATTTCTGCTTCCTAGAATCCCTAGGTTTATCCTATTAGTAAGAAGCCACAGTATTCTGCCTAATTTCAGCTTGTTTCTAGCCTAGTCCATAGGACAGAGACAGAAATAAACATGTTCAAAGTTTCCACGTATGCTGAGTATAATCTCATGTGGTCATTGGGATAAATTCTGGCAGCCTAGCAACATATGAAGTCCCAAATGGTTGACCCAAGTCCTAGGGGCTTAAATTTTATCTGAGACTCGCCTTGTGACTTAATTGTTTTTTCTTTCAATCCTAAGTAGCTACCTTCAAATGTAATTGGCTCCAGAACCTTTGTCTCCTGAGGTATAGTCAAGGGAGTACCTCACCTGCCTTGATTCATCTCAATACTCTGAGGTTTCATGCTTCTGGAGTTGGACCTTTTTTGTTATTGATATAATTAAATATTTATTCTTGAGATTCTTTTGGAATTAAAGTTTCTTTTGATATTCTGATTGAAATATGGCTGTAAGAAAAATTTCAGTCTTGGTTAAATGATTTCCCAAAGATCTTCGATTGATTCAGTCCATAGGTGGCAGGGTCCATTAAATATGTTAAATATCTTGATAGTAATATAGTGTGTGAGTGTATCTTTCTAACATATAGTTAACTGAGCATAGAAAAGAGTCTCTTTTTCTTAGAAAATATAATACCTAAATTTAATATATGTTGAATAAAAAAATTTGATAACAAAAATAATATATGTCAGATTGCTTTAATAAATGCTTGTTGATTGACTGACTTAATAACCACTTAGAAAGCCCAAGGTTTAATTACTTAGGTCCCCAATGTAAATGGTTACCACTGTCTGAGTGAAGGCCTCCATTTCTATTTAGATATCAGTGGAAGCTGTATAAGGGAGTGGAATACTGCAAAAACCTAAATGAAAGATAAAATTGTTGTTTTTAGTTCATTTGGCAAAATCTGAGTTTGAATTGTGTGTATCCATAGATTCAAGTAATATTGTATAAGCTAAAATATCAGTACTTATTTTTAATTTTTTTTCAATTGACAAAAATAGTTTTCTCCTTCAAGATAAAATTCTTTTTTTAACAAATATAGTCAGACAAAACTAATTACTACATTGTACATACACACACAATTATATGTCCATGCAATATACATAAAAATAGATTTGTCCTGAATGTAACGTTGTCGTTCATTCTGTTGATTAAAACTTTCAAGCCTTTGAAATTTGTTTTTCTTTATAATGTTATTATAAATATGATTCTCTTAGTTCTTGATTATTTCACTCTTCATCATCATCATCATTTTTAATAGCAAACTAGTATTACATTACAGTCATATGCCATAATTTGTTCTGCCATTCTCCAGTGCCTTGATTTCCAGGTTTTTGCCATCACAAACAGAGCTAGATGGATTTTTTTAAAGTATGTGTCCTTTCCCTCTTCCTTTGATCTCTTGGGGGTATAGAAATTAATATGGTAAAGAATATAAACAGTTGAGTAACTTGAGGCATGATTCCAAATTATTCTCTAGGGTAGCTGAACCAATGTGCAGCTCCACTTATAGGATATTGATATGCTTAATTTTCCCAAGACCTCATCAACATTTGTCATTTTCCCTTTTTTTCAGCTTTGTCAATCTTAAAACTGTGTAGAAGAAACCCAGAATTATTTTAATCTGTATTTCTTTAATTTTTGGTGATTTTTTAAAAATATAGCTATTTTATTGTTATTGTTATTATTAATATAACCTGAATTTCTTCCTTTGAAAACTGCTTGTGCATATCCTTTGACTATCAATTAAGGCATGATTCTAATTCTTAGAAACTTGAATCCGTTTTTTACATCTTGGAAATTGTATCTTTATCTGCAAATTTCTCATAAAGATTGTTCTCCACCTACCTCATTCTTCTAATTTTAGCTGAACTCATTTTGTTTGTGCAAAACATTTTACTTTTATGTAATTAAAACTTTCTAATTTATCTTCTGTGATTTTTTTCTTATCTCTCGTTTGGTCATGAATTCTTCTCTTATCCATGGATCTGAAAAGTATTTTTTTCTTCATTATTATGATTAATTTATGATCTCAACTTTTATGTTTAAATCTTATGTCTATTTGAAACTATTGGTAATATATATTGTAAGGTGCTGGTATATATCTAGCTTTGACCATGTCATTTTCCAGTTTTATCAAGAGTTTTTTGTTGAATTGTGATTTCCCTACCACAGTAACTATAGTCTTTGGGTTCACTAAACTTTAAGCTTCTGGTGTTTTCCAAGGATTTCTGTATGTTGTCATTTTTCTCTATACCACATTGGATCTTGGGAAGAATGTGCTCAAACTTGACATAGTTTCTACATGATATTATTCCCACCTAGTTCATATTCAAATGCAGGTACCAATAGGCAGGGTCCCAAAGACTAATCTTGTTTATTACTAGACTGGCTAGTTTCCAAACTCAGAATGGATGCTCCTCCTATGCCTTCTTCTTTTGATCTTTCAAATCTTACAAGGTCATAACTATCTCATAAATATCTCAGTGACAGTAGCAACATCAAAGCTGTACTCTCAAATACATGTTGGCTCTGGGTAAGAGAAGATCCTACTTAAAAGCTATCAGCTGGTTGGCTCCCTTCTCTATTGTCAGTCAGTCTAGAAAAAGTCTATACCAAGAGATACCCTGGCTATCCAGCAATTTTTAAATGTACCCTACCTCCATAGTCATTCAAAATGGATTCTATCCATCATGGGGTTAACATATTAAAACCAGTTACATGATATTCACACATGCCTCCGAAGTTCACATTAGGAATACACAACTATCTACAAAGATTCTAAATAATTCATTTTACTGGAAATTCCTTCTTATATCAATGTATGCAAAATAAATGCAAGATAATTGGGGCAGAGCACAAGGACTTGCAGCTAGAAGGATCACTCAATAAGTATTTATTGAATACCTACTATATGCCAACACTATGCTAGGTCCTGGACATACAAAGACAAAAGCAAAAGAGTTCTTAACCTCAAAGACATTATATTTTACAGGAGCAGAGAAGATAGACAACATATATACACATACTTGTAGAATAATTATAAGGTAATTTTTTTAGGAGGAAGCACTAGTACCTTGAGAAAATCAGGAGAAGTTTCAAAAAGTAGATGGTGTTTTAGTTGAAATTTTCAAGAAATAAAAGATTTCTAAGAGAAAGAGGTGAGAAGAGATGACAAATGCTTTTTAGGATAAAATCAGGAGGTTCTCATCATAGGACTGACATGAATCTATCACATCTAGGTTCTGATTTAAATGAAGAGTACACTTCATTCTTGCCTGTGAAGAAAAATCAACATACTCATCTACATGTTGACTGATGGAAAGTCAACAGCAACACAAGCACAAGCCCTTTTATCTGACCTATATCCATATCTCATGCTTTTACACATGTAGGACAAATCTTGGTCCACACATCTGTCTTTTTGTGACAGATAAACTTGATATGATATTCTGCTCGAAGCCAGCCTGAGAAGCTTGGTAAGGCGAGAAATCAGCATATAAAGAACAAAGAAACTCACAGGAATGCATTCTGACTAGTTATGGCACAAAAATGAAAGCAAAATCTATCAAGGCATAGTAGGATCCAATAACCAAATATCAGCAAGCAAGGGATCACAGCTAGAAAAGAGTTGAGGAAAAAAATCTTGTATCATTCAGGAATGTAACAAAGAATTCCAAGAAACCATTCTTTAATAAGATACAGTGTTAGTATCTTGGCAGTGTTAGGTCAACCTACAACATTCCATGTACTCAAATCAAATGCAGAGATCAATAGTAACAAATGCTGCAGTTAAATCTGTCAAGCAGGAGTAGCAAGAGGGTTTCAGTGTAACCACATGACACCAAATCATTAATAGTGTTAAGAAGGAAACAATGGTAATGATGACAACAATTGGAATATAGCTGAGGTTCCCACTGTTAAAGAATGGGGCAATATCTATATTTCCTCTCCTTTTTTTACAAATGTGAAAGTCAATCTAATGCTCCAGGCATTGTTGCATTAAATATTGATGTAGAGTCACTGTAGGTTTTTCTTTTAAGAAACTGATAAATAGTTTATGAGGAATTGGGAAGCTGAGTCCATCATGAATAGGTAATTCTTTCAAATAAAGTTGGCTTTGTCCCTGGAATTGTTACTTCTTTTTTCCATATTGCATAGTAAGATAATTTCATTCTAGGTTTTATTTTTCTGGAAATTATAAAATTATGCATGTATAATAAATACTTTTAGATTCTAAATTATCTGAAAATATTTGGAAAGTTTTCACTTTATTAAGAATAAGAGTGAGTTAAAATCTAATAGGGGCTGTCCTACAAAATATATTGTACTTGAGGGAGAAAAAAAATCAATAGCACCTGCTTAGAAACAGGAAGTAACTGAGTGATTGAAAAGCTTTAGCTCCTACTTTCTCCTGAACTTTTGGTCAACTTTTTCCTGAGACATTTCAATGACCTGAAGATGTAAAGGTCAAAGAGTTCATCTTTTTTGAGGTGGAGCTGTACATTAAGATGGATGTTTCTTTATCCTTTGATTCAGCAACACCACTACAAAGTCTGTAAACCAAAGAGATCATAAAAAGGGGGAAAGGACCCACATGTACAAAAATGTTTATAACAGCCCTCTTTGTGGTGACAAAGAATTAGACATTAAGGGGATGGCCCATCAATTGGAGAATGGTCAAATAAACTGTGGTATATGAATGTAATGGAATTACTACTGTTCAATAAGAAATGAAGAGCAGACAGAAAAACCTGGAAAGACTTACATGAATTGATATTGATTGAAGTAAGTAGGAACAGGGGAATATTGTACACAGTATCAGTAGCATTGTGCAATGATCAACTTTGATAGACTTAGTTCTTAGTAATACAATCATCCAAGACAATTCCAAAAGACTCATTCAGAGAAAGAACTAGGGAATCTGAATGCAGATTGAAACATGTTATTTTCATTTTGTTGTTGTTTTTTTTCTTTCTTATGGTATTTCTTTTTTGTTCTGATTCTTTTTTCACAACATGATTAATGTGGAAATCTGTTTAATATGATTGTACATGTATAACTACATCAAATTGCTTACTGTTTTGAAGAGAAGGGAGTAGAAGAGAGGGGAAAAAATGGAGATCAAAATCTTAGAAATGTTGAAAACTACATTTACAAGTAACTGGGGGAAATACCATTAAATGTGGAGGGGGGGGGAGATAGATGATTCTCAACTGATTGTTTTTTTGTTTTGTTTTATTTTGTATGTGTGTATTTGGGGGAAGGGGGCGTTGAGAGTTGTTGTTTTTTTTTCCCCCCTGAGGCTGGGGTTAAGTGACTTGCCCAGGGTCACACAGTTAGGAAGTGTTAAGTGTCTGAGGCCAGATTTGGATTCAGATTGGACTTCAGGGCTGGTGCTCTATCCACTGCACCAACTAGCTGCTGCCACTCAATTGATTGTTTCAAATCAACTTAATAAGAATATACCAAGCATCTTCTTTATGCATGGATTTTAAACAGGAATCTAACATTTAGTATAGTACTTTGCACATACTAGTTGACTAATTTTCTGAATAATAAGATATATCAAAAAAAAAATAAAGGACATAATGACATAATGAAAAATCAGGGGTTTGCAACTCAGTCTACTGCTTGCCACCCATGTGAGATGAAGCAAGTCATTTAACCTCTCTTGCCCTAGCACCATGGACTTGAATATTCCTTTCAGCTCAAAATCTTATGATCCAATAACATAGTTCCAGATTTAAATGAAAATACAACCTACATTAGAAACAAATCACACATACATGATATGAGCAGATGTTATCTGTTCAATATTAGGGAAGCTATCTCAAAATACTATTTTTTCTGGATTTTTTATCCCTTCTGAGAGTTTCTAAGCTAGCTTTTATAAAGCATTTTAGAATTGGCAAAGCCTTTTACACATGTTGTCTCATTTGATTCTCATCATAATCCTGTGAAGTGGGTACTACTATTATGTCCAGGAGAATTTTTTTTTAAGTGATAGAAATAGAGTATCCAACTGATAGGAATTTCGCATGGTAAGGTGATGCAATAGACCTATTGCAGTCCTTACTCTGTCATTTGTGTGAACCGTGTGGACATTGTACAGTAGAAAGAACATGGAATTTAGAGTCAGATGACTTGAGTTTTAATCCTGACTTTAATCTTTACCATCTATGTAATAGGCACATTGGTGAAGATCTTTGGACTTCTTTGTCATGAAAGCATTAATCTAGATTAGGACTTTTTCACCTGAGTCTACAAACTTAAAAAAAAAAATGAATGACTATATTTCAATACAGTTATCCCTTCTATAGTGTGACTTGGGTCAACATGAGAAATTAGTGGGAATTTGGGGAGAGTTTTGTGGAAACTGTGGAATATAGGAAGGACAACAGATGACAGACCAATTACTTATACCAAATTTTACAATAAAGTACCGTAGAGATGTTATAAAATTCAGACTTCTTCTCTGGTACAAAGGGAGGGCCAAAAATTTTTTATGAACTTTCCAGATTGCAAGGTGCTGTCTTCCTAAACCCTTGATGTGGAAGGGATAACTATCTTGTTTACTTTGTAATTCCATGTGTATTTTTGTGTTGGTTTTAGTTTGGAGAGTTTGCATTTAAAAATATTCTTTGAAGAAGGCATTCATAAATTTCACCAAAAACCAAAGCAGCACATACAAAAAAAAAGGGTTAAGAAGTCACTAATGTCTGTTCTAGTTCTAAAACTCTAAAGGGAGGAAAATCAACTAGGGGGCTGTTTCATTGTTCAGATTTGAATCAAAAAAGACTAGACTAGGATGATAATTTTTGGAAATGGAAATGGTAAAAATAGTGAAGCAATGAAGAGCAAAAACAGGCAAAACATAGTAATGAATTTTTATTAGTACTAGGCATGAGATACGAAGACAAAATGTATCCACAGTTAAGAATACAGAGAAATAACTGGTGCCAGAAAGGAAGACAGGGGATATTCATAATATCCCCCAAAAATCCTGTTCCAGGATTTGACATCCCTTTGGAACTCCTTTAAGGCAGGGACTATCTTTAGTTTCTTTTTTGTATCCCCCAAGGCTTAGAATAGTTCCTCACACATAATAAGTACTCAATAAATATTTATTGATGGTTGATTGACACTCCTCTACTCTTGAAACAAAATATTTTCCTGAGTATAAATCTTCCCAGCTAACTGCATAGTCAAGTTCTAGCCTCCTAGTACCGTTATCACATTGCTTCCAGAATCAGTACTCACCCCTTGGCCTGAAAAATCACCTCTAGCAGCACTTTTGGGGAGCAGCCTCCAAATTACAGGGAAAAAAGTGGTACTCCAGAAAGAAGTGGCATGTATGGTTGTAAGAGGTAGCTATAAAACAGTTTTCAATGAAAGAACAGAGAAAAAATTAACTCCATCAAACAAGATCAAAATTACATATTGGTCAATAGAGGAAGCTGAAACAGGCTGTAGCTTCTTACTCCACTGCCACATCAGGGAAGCTTCATGACGTCTTTGAAAGGGACATTTCTATCTCTACAAAGTCTCTACTTCCATCTCCTTCTTTTCATTCATAATATCATTAATTACCCTAGTTTAGGTCCTCCACACATCTTACCTATAGTATTATTATAGCTACATAATTCCTCCTTCTGCCTCAGATATCTCCCTATTCCAATCCATTCTTCATACAGCTACTAAATTGATTTCCTTAAAACATAAATCTGACTGTGCTGCTATCTAACTCAATAAATTCCTGTAATGCTACCAGGATCATATACAAAATCCTTTTGGGGACATTTAACTCCCTTCACAACCTGGCTCCAGGGTACTTTGCAAGCTTATTTGGATAATACTCTTCTCCATATACATCCCACCAGATTGGTTTAATTGTAGTTCTTTACACATAACTCTATGATTTTTGGTTGTTCTCATATCAAGAATGCACTCCAATCTCATCTCTTTCTCTCAGAATCCCTAGTTTCCTTTAAGATTAAGCTCAACAATTTGGAAGCATGCCTCAAAAGTAAATGTCTCACATATATATATAAATGTATACATATATTTACAAATATATGCATAGTTATTTTTCAAATATTTGTAGATAATGAGTAATAAAATACAAAATCATCTATAAGCATGGATCTATAGTAGTTTTTTGTTATCAAATATTTTGTTATTCAACACATTCCAGTAATATAACTTAAACTTGGTGCCTCTAAAGCCAACACCCCATGAGTCCATATTTGATGCTGGGATATTTAACAAAGGGGATTTACTTTGCCCAAACATGGCAAGGATTTCCAACAAAGACAATTGCAGCAGTTAACTTTAGCAAGATACTGCTGCCATCTCTTCTTCATGAAATCATGTCTGATCAGCAGGTCTACAGGATATGACTCCAGTGGAGTTGCATTCACCAAGACCAAGAGACTCTGAGTCTGCATGGTATTTATTGGTCCCAGACCCCAGAGTCAATTTTTTCAAGTCTAGCCTTGATTATAGCCCATAGGTTTTCAGGAGGGTTTGAATCAGAAAAGTACTCTAGCCATGTTTATCTGCTAAAGAAATCTGTCAACTTTTTATGATGTACTATATCAGGATATAAAGTTATTTTGCAGGATTCTATCTCCGAGGAATTTTTGTAATGCTGGAACAACTGTGCTGTCATCAGAAGTGATTCCAAGGTTCCTAGACTCCATTAATGGAGGAAGAATTGCATCACTAATGAATAGGGAAACTCTAAGGGGAATCAGCATTGGAGGGAAAATAAATGGGAGAGTAGCATAATGGAAAAAAACACTAGATTTTAATTCAGAGAACCTGAGTTAAAATTTTACCTCTTATATTTATTACTGATATAGCCTTGGACTTATAAAACTTTATGTAACCTCTCTAAACCTCAAGTCCCTCATCTATAAAATTAGATGATTGGATTAGTTAAGCTCTGAAATCCCTTCTAACTTTCAATCTGTGGTCATATTTGGGTTTTAGAAATTTGTAAACTGTAGTCATAGTTGGACTTGGAAATTAAAATGACCAACAGACAATTGAAGAATAAAGGCTAAATTTCTGGAGATGGGGCAAGGGTAGAGACATAGATCTAGTAGTATCCTAAGTGGAGGTGACCATTGAATTATGAGTATAAATAAGATCTCTGAAGGAAAAAAAAATCAGAGAGCTGAAGAACAACCCTTAGAGTACTGGAAGACCCTGATCTCTCAGATCAAAGGAGGACACAATTTTAGAGTGCTAATTTCAAAAGGGAACACAGTTTCACGCTCCCATCATCAGTACACCCACATTTATGCATGAAAAAAAAGGCATAATCAAGTCAGTAGTACAAAAGGTAAGGCACTGCAGTGCCATAGAATCCAAAGAAAGAGAAAATTTCAAGATGGTAGAGAAGAAAAGAAGAAAGAGGATTAAGAAAAAGCCTTTGAGTTTGGGTGATTAAAATGTCATTTAAAACTTTCAAGAGAGCAGATTGAATGGTTTGTTGAGACCAGAAATTGCTAGATAGCAAAGGATTCATTTGAAAATGAGCAATGATGAAGTGAATGCAGTAGATGTTGACCACATGTTGGAGAAATTTGTGGGTGAAAGACAAAAGATAGAGGGGATGGCATTGTTAAATGATGATTTTTTTTCAAGTTAGAGATCTTTTTTAAAGTACTTATCAGTGTCCCACATTAGTCTTTGAGAATCACTGATATAGGTAGTCCCAGGGATTAGTATTAGTATAGATGTTGTCATAAAATTCTGTCTTGTATAGGTAGTAAAGATTACTTGCCTAGATTGTTTATCTCTAGGTCACCATTATGACTCAGTAACTGAAATTTTCCTTCTTTCATGAGCTTATGAAAGAGACATTCACTGCTTGGGGACATTAGCCAGTGATAATGAATGCTTTATTTTTCTTTTGGCATCTTGACCACAGGCACTGATCAGGACTCCTGGTCAGTGACTGACAGTTGTGCTACAGGGAGTATACTAGGCAGGGAGGAGTAGATTGGAAAGGAAATTAACACTTTAGTCACACAGATGGATCTAAAGAATTGGATTTGGATCTGTACTCCTTTCATGCTTTGAATTAGAAATAATCCCAATCATAAAGAATCAGTAACAGTAGGGTCTCTGGAATTATGAGTTGCTGAAGATTTCTTTGGGATAAAATGTGTCCTTCCTACACCTATCAGCAAATCTTAATAATTTTCTATTCTACCAAATGTGACAAATTTCAGAGAGGGTTGGGGAGAACAAATAAACAAAAATGAATAACTGTTGACTAGAAATGAGTAATTTTGCATTACAGTACTTTTTGGTTATAAAACTAATCGTTCCCATCTCAGATCCTAAATATATTTAAATCACCATCTGAAGGAATAGGAAAGAGTCTTGTCTTTCTAGTGAATGCATTCCTCCTTTCTGGATTCAGAATTTCAAGATCTTGTCTTTCTAGTCTTGCCTTTCTAGTGAATACATTTCTCCTTTCTGGATTCAGAATTTCAAGGTAAAATCATTTAGGCAATTATAAATTTTATTCAACCTTTGAGAACATTCTGAGTGTCATATTCCACTATGAAACCTCAAAACACAAAATTGTGATATCTACTTTTTTATTTTCCCCAAATCCTACTGATCCTTTCCTATCCCCAGAATTTTAGAAAGCTACTTTTTATTTTTTTTAAATCTAAGTCACCTTCTAAGGTAGTTTAAACTAAGGCAAACTTTCAACTAGGTCAGGGTTTAGCAATCTTTTCTAAGGAAAGATGAGGGAAAGGAAATAAGCATTTATTAAGCACCTACCCTGCACCAGGCACTGAGTTAAGTTCTTTATAGATATTATCTCATTTGATCCTTACAATACGCTGGGGAAACTGGGCCAGGCAGAGATGAAGTAATTTGCCCAGGGTCACACAGCTAGTAAGTATCCTGGATCTCTTCAGAAATCAAGTCTTACTGACTCTAGTCCCAGTGCTCTATCTACTGTGCTACTAGCTGCCCAGAAAGAAGGTGCCCTTAGGCATAATATAGCAGTTGGAACAGCTACATAAGATTTTTATATACACAAGTATTCAATTGATCCCAGATTTCACATTAACCTCATCTTCAGTGTTTTATTATTTAATCTATCTAAGTATTTAGAATGTCAGATATGGAAGAGAGCTTAGAAATCATCTAGTTCAGTTGTTTTATTTTATCAATAAATAAAGCCACTGAAGCTTAAAGAGGTCAGGTAAACTTGAACTTCATCTAGTGCTCCTTCCATTACATTGTATTACAATAACAAGAGCAAATAATATATTTTCTCCAGAAGGCCCTTATTATACTATATAGCCTCAGATCTGATAGGAGGACCCTGGCAAAGTTCTATATACTTCTATCAGCACAGTAGAGCAAGAAGCTTCAATTTATATTACTGTCATTTTGTTAGAGAGGGAGAATCCAGTCTTGGGGAAATAAGATTTAAGAAGGGGGGAAGGAGAGAATCATGATAATTGTAACCCCTGAGGGAGGAGGATTTAACTACAAGAGTCACTTTCAGTAGTAATAAGGAGGAGGGGAAAGGAAGTGAGTGCTTCTAGTCTGAAATTTTGAGGTTTACCCAAGGGGTGAGGGGATTATTGAATTTATATTTACTTCAGAACTAGATTGCTCATTGATAAGTCAACACTAAGACTATAAAGTTGTAGATCTAGAGCTGAAAGGACCTTAGAGGTTCTTTTTTAAAATTTTATTTTGACTAAAAGAACTTCCAGGATGCAATATTATTCACATCTAATGAGGGAAAGTTATCTGAGAGATCTATCTTTAAACCCAGGAGGTCTTAACCTGAGATCTGAAAATTTTTTTTTATTATTGTATTTTAATATAATTGTTTTCCTTTGTATTCATATGTATAATGCTTTGTGAATTTAAAAAATCTTAGTCTGAGAACATATCTGTATGTTTCATCTGTCTGCCAAATGGGTCCATAATACAAAAAAGATAAAAATACCCTGACTCTAGTCCAACTTTTCATTTTACAGAACAAGGCTTCTTCTTGGCTGAGATTCAGCCAAGTTAAATGACTTGTCCAAGGTGATAAGTAGCACAGCTTTTGAACCCAGATTTTCTGATTTCCATTTCAATACTCTTTCCACTTCAGGTGAGAAATACTCTAGATATAGTCACTATCCCATATCACATTACCAAAGTCTCCCATAGTAGCTATAAATCCTTATTCTGTCTTTGACATTGTCATAAGCTACAGAGCAATAGAGAAACTACTTTCTAATATTCTATCTGGTGAAACAAACACCTGATGAATAGAGTAGCTGAAACATTCTTCTGGGCAACATTTTTACTTGATTCAAACAATAAATGTGAATACTTATTTGTGAGTCTGATATAAACAGTTTATCTCCTTTTTCACTATCTGACAATTTTTTGCCATGAATTTGTGGTAAAAAATTGTAAGTAAAATAATTAAAATTTTAAATTAATTAAAGCATAATAACTAATATTATTATAATATTTAAATAATTAAGGGAATACACAAAAGCAATCACTTTGGAATATAAAAATTATTTTATATTGCAAATTTTCCTCTTATGTAAGTCAGATTTTAATACAGAGGATTTTTATAAAGACTATCATGTACATATTTCAAAAATAGCTTTAAAATTCTAGGGAAAAAATAAGGAAACAACAAAATAAGAAATTGTACATAAAGTACTTTGGAATCAAGAAAATACTTTATAAATGCAACATTATTAGTATTATTATGTGAGGCAGTGTGAGAGACCACTTTAAGCCAGATAATTTGTATTGAGTTTCATCCCCATAACTTAATATTTATAAGATGCCACATCACTGCGTTTATTTGAACCTCACTTTCCTTTTCTGTAAAATGAAGATATTTATACTTGCATAATTTGCCTCATAGGGTTAGAATAGGGAACAATTAAGATTGTGTGTAAAAGCCTTTTGGGGACTATAAAGTCCAGTTTGGTCATTGTGTTGATCAGAGGTCCAAAATTATATTTATATAATATATATGAATACACAAAAATACCCATTTCAAACATAGTCAATCAAAAACACATTTTTACTATATCCTAAAAATATTTCTTCATTTGATCTTCTGAATCCTTCACATTTCTAACAGGAGGAGAGTAGCATGTTTCACCATGAAAAATTATGGTCATGATTCCTCTAAAATCCTGTAAGTTATTATATTAGGATTTATGTTTCTATATTTCTATTGACTCCTGGATTTGAAGTTCAGAGATTTTTTGCAGCTTTTGTCTTTTCATCAAGAATATTTTTCATTAAAAATCCATTTTTCTCTCCTCAGTTTTATTGAGTTAAGTTATTCTTAGCTATAATCGCACATCCTTTGTGTTCTAGAATGTCATATTCAAAGTTTTGTACTCTTTTTAGTAATGGCTGCTAAACCATCTGAGACTGTATGGTCTCAGTAAGTCTCAGTAGATAATATTTTTCCTTTGATAGGGAGTTCTGTATTTGACTATGTTGTCTATGGGAGTTTTCATTTGGGGTTTATTTTAGGAGGTGATGAGTGGATTATTTTTATTTTTTCCTTAGCCCTCTGTTTCTAAGAGACCTAAGTAGGTTTCTTTTAAGATTTCTTGAACTATAATGCTTAGGCTCTTTTTTTGGTCATTGTATTCAGGGTCCAATGGTTCTTAATTTTTTCTTCTAGTTCTATTTTCCAGGTCAGCTGGTTTTTCTTTTTCTTTTTTTTTTCTATTAAGTATCTTATATTTTCTTCTAATCTTTTTTCAGCTTTTAAACTTTTGTTTTAATATTACTTGTTGCTTCATGGAGGCAGTAGCTTTTATGTCAGCCTATTCTGATTTTCAGGGAGTTTTTCCTTTGGACAAAATTTCATGCTCCTATGCCAAAGGGGTTGGTTCTCTTTCTAATTCTTTCTTCCATGATTCTCATTTCTTTTCCAATTTTTCCTCTATTGTTTTCATTCCATTTATTTAAAAAATTCAACTTTAAAAAAAATCTCTTCCAAGAATTCTAGTTGAATTTGTCCCCAAGCTGTGTTTTTCTTTGAGGCATTGCTTACAATAGATGTTTTGTAGTCATTCTCTTCTTTTGTGTGTGTGCCTTGAGCATCCTTGCCACTATAGTAGCTCATTATGCTGGGGTTCTTTTTTGTTTTGTCCATTCATTCAGCCTACTTCCTGACTTCAGATTTTTTTGTTAGGGTTGGTTTCTTCTGGAGGGAAAGTTTGGGCTATCCCTGCTTCTGCTCTCTTGAAGCAAGATCTCAAGAACAGACTGGGGGGGACTTCACACTTTCTTTTCTGCCCAAAATAATCTGATTTAGGACAAAATCTGATTACTGCCCTCTTTCCCTTTCTGAGTACTTGACCTGGGTTTGAGTCTGAGCAAAAGGAGATGTCTGTTGGATTCAGCCCCAATCAGCCAATGGAAAGTTCTATTGATTTAGTTTAGAGCAACAGAATTGTAAGCTCCACTTTAGCCTGGGATTCCTTCTTTGGTTATTTTTCAGGCTGGGCTAGAAGCATTAAGAAAGACTCTGCTTGTGCACTTAAGGACTGAAGCACACTGCTATTGCTTCTGGCTTCTGAACTTCCTCCTTTCTCAATACATATTTCATGGCCTCCATACAGGGAATGATACCTCCCTGTTCAGATCCCCTTCTCAGTCTAGTCTGAATCATTGACTTAGAACTGGAAAGTGGGCAATTAAGTTGCCAGCTTGTACCTGTTCCCATTGCAGTGCCCCAACCATGGATCTGGAGATGCTCTCCATGGGTTTAGAACATCCTTTAGACCTGGTATATAGCCTCCCCTCAAAAAAAAAATGAAGTGATATTCTTTTTTTATTATTAATTTTATAATTATAACATTTTTTGACAGTACATATGCATAGGTAATTTTTTACAACATTATCCCTTGTACTCCCTTCTGTTCCTAATTTTTCCCCTCCTTCCCTCCACCCCCTCCCCTAGATGGCAGGTATTCCCATACATATTAAGTATGTTATAGTATATCCTACGTACAATATATATGTGCAGAACCGAATTTTATTGTTGTCGTTGTTATTGCAAAGGAAGAATTGGATTCGGAAGGTAAAAATAACCTGGGGAGAAAAACAAAAAAATGCTAACAGTTTACTCATTTCCCAGTGTTCCTTCTCTGGGTGTAGCTGATTCTGTCCATCATTGATCAATTGGAATTGGATTAGCTCTTCTCTATGTTGAAGGTATCCATGAAGTGATATTCTTACAGGATATTCCTAGTCAGAATATATTCCCAATGTTCACTGACCTCCATGTCTGTCTCTCTATGCCAAAAGCTGAAAAATGACTCACTATGACTTTTTCCAACTTTCCCTATCAGAATTTAGTTTGGTGAGTTTTCTAGATCTATTTGGAGGAATTTGTAGCCTGGAGCTTACTGAACTACTTTCTATTACTCATTACCTTGGCTCCCATACTAGACTGACTTTGAAATCAAGTCTTCCTCACTTAGAGAGTAATATTCAACCTATTTACTACATGAAATTCACACCCCCAAAAATTATTTACTTAAAGGAATATATCTCTCCAAATTCCCAAAATGTACAGCACAGGCTGCCACTTTTCTTGCCTTTCATTAGTGTCAGCAAATATGACTAGAAAACTGGAAAAGTCATCATTTTTCTTTGATGATTTTCCTGTGATCCATAAAGCAATGGAAAATATTCACTTGGGTACATTTATGAACTTTCCCCAGATGTCATCATTTCAGTAAGATATAGCTATGGCTGATGCCCATCAAAGTTCCAGATGTTGAAATAGGCCCAGAGGATGCTAACAAAATTAATTAGAGAATTGGGAAATAGGTCCCCTGAGAAAATGACCAAAAAATAAAACAAACTTGGGAGAAAAAGAGAAAGAGGTTGGCCAGGACATTTACCTAATAAAACTTATCAGTATATTAAGATACCAAATGAGTGACAGTTAACAGCTGCTCTATACTTCCCTTTAAAAGAAGACTAGTATCCTACATTTTCTGTGAGAGAGATTTATATTAGATATTAAGAAGAGACTCTAGAATCAAAGGTTGATGAAAGTATAATATGCCTCTGATGGCTTCTTGATAATATATTTTAGAAAGGACATGACCAACATTTTTCTGCTTGACTTGAACAGAGCCCTGGCTAGTAGCAGAGTGCTTAAAAGATGACTTATTAAGATCTTCATCCATTTCATTCAATCAGTAGGAAGAAATTATTTTCTCAGACAATATTTTTAGAAATTCAGGAAGCATATAAAATGCTTCCCACTACACAAAATCAAATATTTCCAACAATAGTTAAATTCCCATAAATAATATGATGGCTGTTCACCAGGGTAATTAAAAATGAAAACTCTAGATATCAAAGTCCAGACTGCTGAGTTCCTGAGGCCCTTCCAAATATGTGAATAACTACAAGAATTCATTTGAGTTCTAGGACAGTAAACTAACTTGACATACATCATTTAGCTCTTTCCTACATGTCTTAGCCATATTATATTTAAGAATGGGCAGTGGGTTGTAATGGGTGACTTTTCTTGAAGGGAAACTAAGAGTCAAGATTATATAGGTTGTGTGACTCTAAGTAATTTCCTAAGGTTACAAATTGTCGATCAGATGCTGATCTAAGTTGATAAAGGAGCTATCTTTACCTGATGTTTTCCATATCAATGAAATACACAGATCTGTTTTAAAAAACAAAATGATATATTTTCACTAAAATATTAATACATATACTAAATTTATTCATTTAAAGATTTTGAATCAAAATCATGAAAAATTCAGATTTTACTTTTCACTTCACAATCTTAAACCAACCGAAGTGGTCACCCTTTTACTTGATGATAAACTAGAACACAGTAATATGAGATTACAAAATGCTTTACATATATTAGCTCATTTGAGATATCTACTTGAGTAAATTGGAACTAATTCTATAATACACTTCTTGACAGAAAATAGGTACAACTATAAGTTGTTTTTGTTTTTTTCCAAATGGAAAAGGTTCCATTTATGCCTTCTTTCCCAACCTTCCATGCCTGTTTCTTTAAGGATACCAAAGTCATCTTTTTAAGCATCTTAAATCACAGAGCCCACAATTGCATGCAAGTCCACAGTACTCCTGAGTATAACCCAAACCAGATTAAAATGTAATTGGGAAATATTTACAACATGAATAAAATACAATTTACATTTTAAAACTAAAGTTTGTCTATCACGGACGGAATTCTCTGTGTCTTCTACCACATGTTTGGAGTTAGCCTCCTTAACTGGAATCTGTCTCCAACATTTTTTATCATCTTTTTTGGTGGTGTTCCTAATCCCCTGTGCCTTGTCTTTTATCCTGATTTCAAGAAATGGGTTTAGGGGGTATATGTTTCTGCTTTGTGTTACTGGTCCTCAGTTTCAGATGCCTGGACCTGGTGCTCATGGATTTGAGTCATGCCAGTTTTGGAGCTTGGAGTCAGGATTGCGGGCAGAGAGGTATAATAGGCAGGCATCTCAAAATGGAAACCCTAAGAATTCAGGGTCTCCAGGACTCTAGCACCAAGGATCAAATAAAGATTGAGTTCTAAGGGAACTAAGCTAACCTATGAAACTAATCCCCTTCCTCTTCCTCTTCCCAAGAGATTGATGTGGTCCAAGAAGGAAAGGATTGTGCTTCCCATATTTTGAGCAAAATGTGTTTCTAGATTTGAAATGACATTTTTGGAAGTATATATATTCCTTTGTCAAAATCCCACTGTTACTTATAAATTAGTGGCTTCCCTTTCTACTTGAGTTTAACCCCTACTTTAAAAAAAATTTTTTTTCACAAAATCACAAAATTCGGTTTAAGAATTAGACATATGTCATTTAAAAATATCCTTTTCCATATGTATTGGATTTTGAGGTAGATTTTTGAAGGAGTAGAGTTCTAAATCTGGATTCAAGGTTCTTGGGAGAGGTACATCATTGGAGTGGTGTTAGGATACCAGAGGAGAGTTTTAAACAACACTATGGAGGTAACTGATGGTGAACTTTGATGGCAACAGGAAATATTACAGCTTTCATTATGCAGAAAAGAGGAGTTCCAGGAGAGAATCTGATAGGAAGGAGGTGGGTCTAGGCTTCACTAGCATAACTGGAACATTCATTCACTAAGGCACACAGGAAAGCCGAGAGGGGGGAATATTTCATCACTAATGAATGTTTCCCTGGCTGAAAATTCAGCCACCTAGTAAATTGGCCCCTTTCCCCTTGTTCCCTTTTCCTTTTTCTGCTCCTTTTCTTTGTTTTCATTAGATTTTGAGCCCTTTAAGGGATTGTCTTATGCCTCCCTTATAATGTTAGAGCTATAACTGAAGAATGGATCCTTCATATAAAGAGTGACTCATCTTTGACAGGAGAACTGTCATATATGACTTGAAAGAAGACCTCTGACTCTTCCCCAAGGAGATTTTTAGCCAAATGTTATCACTGTGTATTCTTCTGCAAGAGAGGACACCAGGCTAGAAATATATGTTATCTGCTCCTTTAAATAGCACTTATTTTGTTGCTCTTTGATCAGGTTCCATCTAACTTTCAACTGCTTTATCATTTCTGGGAGGAAGGGGGACTTCAAACTCTATATCTAATGCTTTACTCCTTTCTTAAACCCTTTTCCACATTCACAATGTTCACATAACAAAAGCAAAGAAGCCCATTTATCCAAATCATAGCAAAACAGAAACTATACATAGGAGAATATACATCAGAAAACACATATTGAAGCAGCATTCCCATTGAGAGTAAAATAACAGCTCAGTGAAAAGAGAGGGTCTCACCCAAGGGGAAACTCCCTGAAGTCTCCAGAGTAGTAAACTGGGAACTGGAAAATAATGAAGACAACTTTCTCTTCTCATATCTTTCCAGGGTCATTTCCTTCAGCAACATGGAGTGGGATTGTCCTCTTTCTTATCTCTTTCTCTCAAACCTGAAAACTGACTGGATATATGCTCATAGAAGAAGGCTCTCACTTGGAGAGTCTAAAAGGGAGATTTCAACTTGAAGAGTGCTCAAATGGGGATTCAAAAAGACAGGAGCCCTCTCTCCTCTAGCCAAATCTTACCCCTTACACAAAATTGGATTTTAAACTCTACCAATAAGGAAAGTCCCAAACCAACAGCCTTGGGACAGAGATTACATGTAACAAGGGAAAGGAAAGGGGGAACCCCATTTCTCGATGCATAGATAATAAAATAATCCCATGAGGTGCAGTAAAAAATTAATTTACAGGCCCAAAAACCTAGATTAATAAATAAAAGGTTTATTGTAGAAATTTGGAAGTAAAGTTCAGTTAAAAAGACGCCAGGGCCAAAGGTGGCCGCTGGGCGGGCAGGAACCCTGACATGGCTGGAAAGATACCATGTATTGGCTGGAAGGGCTCCTGCAATGAGGGAGTTTTATACCCAAAAGATTGTGGGTGGTATCAAGTTCTGGCGGGCTTTTCAGTTATCTCAGATCAGGTGAGGGCTGGGGGAAGCTGAACTGATAATGGGGGGCTGGGCCCAGATAATCTTAAAGGAACTTCAACCCCCATCAGTTCCCCCCTTAAACAGTTGAGACTTAAATTCATTTAAGAAAAACGAAAATTTGGGGCAGTATCCTTCATTTAAGGAAAGGTTGAAGATTTTCTCCAAAGATCTTCAGAGTAGTGGGGTCCCCTCGTCTTGTTCCCCCCTCAAACCATCACCTCCAGATGCATGTGGGAAAAGGGGCGTCGATCTCCTCTTAACTGCTTTGAGCTGACAAATGTAGTAGAGATTTGGGGTTCCATGCCAGGAGATGAGGCGTGAGGTGTGGGGATGGCAGCAGGGCATCCAGGAGGTGTCCCAGTCACTTGTCCCCAGTCAATGTTCTCCAGGCTGAAAGGCCAGCTGAGAATCCAAAGTGTGAAGTCTAGAGAAAACAGATCTCGGGAACAGATTAAAAGTGGGGTGTCATCCAGGGTGACATTCAGGAGAATGGGGCCTTTAGCAAGAAATGCATCAGGTCCCTTCTGTGGACTGCTTGTCTGACGGCCCACCTAATTATCAAAGAGAAATAGGAGAAAATGATGAGAAAAGATTATTTGTAGCCTAGCTCTTTCACCCTTAATTTCCAGGAAAGCTAATTTCTCCTGGGGTTGGGATTAACAGGTGTGGACTCTTCTGAGTCTTCAGGGGAGGCAAGAGGCCTTGATACCTAGTAGATTTAATGAACCACTGCTCTTTTGTGAGGCAGGGTCTAGGGATGGGTATATCCCCAGTTGTCAGAGCTGCAGATCAAAATAAGAATGCAGTTTAAGCTCTTGGAAATGTTGGAAAAACTGTGCTGTTCTTGAACAGAGTTAGTTATTCAATAAACAAAGATCCTGAATCTTTTTCTTCCTAGTTTCCCCACTCTTTATGGAGGAGGAGTGAAAAGTATCAGCATAGCCTACCCAGTTTACCGGCCCCTCAGGTGTTCGGGCTGTCCTGAGATAAAAAGGAAACAGGGCCAGACCTCAAATTCCTACCAGGGAGCAGGACGCTGAGGGGCCAGGTGAACCTTTGTGGTGTTCTGTGGTGGTGAGAAGGCAGTTCCTCCTGCTCAGATTCAGGGCAGAGACTGGGGTCTTCTAAGGCTTAAGTCTAGAAGAGATTTGCATTAAAAGAGCATCTCTGCTTCTTTCTGAGTGTCTGGAGGCAGGAGTTGCCCTGAGAAGAGAACTGAGAGTCTCAAGTTAACAAGATAAAGGAAACCAACAGGTGTTAGAAGTCAGTTTTGTTCTTACAGATCTCTATTAGTTGTCCAGTAGCAGACAAATGACCAGGCTAAATACTTATTTAGCCAAGCATGTAGGATACAATGATTACATATAATCAGGCTAGAAACAGCAAGGTATGACGTAATTGAATTGCATTAACAATTTCTATTGACTATTGCTCTGATCTTAAAATCAGTTACATGAGGAAAAAAATGCAAGAACATAAATTCTAAAAAAATATTTATCATAACCTTATATTGATAACAATAAGGAATTTGTCCCCATAGGTTCATATCCAAGTAGATGATATTCATACAAATTATTCATACAAATCAGTTTGTTTTAAAATACCCAATGCAAATATAATCATATACAGAATGTCTAATTCCACATAAGAGAATTCAAGAAATTAGCAGTTCTTTTAGAAATAAATCCTACCGAAGTATGGATGGCATTCACAGAAACCCAGTCTAAATTTGAATATTGCTCTTTTTCCCAATCTTTTTGATTCAAAGGGGCTAGCTTCCTAATAGCAGGGAAGCCCTGTTAAGGTGGGTGGAGAGAGATTAGTTCAGTGGAGTTTATTGAGAGGCAGTAACCAGACCAACTCTATAGCTTTCATTCCCTTTAGGCATCCCTAAGAGAGAGAGAAATGCGACAAAAAAAAACTTATTTCGCCAGAGCTGTGCCATGACGTCTCAATGAGCAATGCTTGGCTTGAGCATAAAGCTCCAGACAGCGTCAGTCAAGTCCCGGGAAATTGAGCCGTCCCACCTCACTGATAGAGTTTGGGGGGGGGGGGGAGAGATTATCTCATGAACAGTAAATCAGGAAGACTGAAATCGAGGCAAGAGCAATATTGGAGTAGGTTTCTAGAGTGATGACAGCATTTTGATAAGAGATTCCCATAGCTTGGAATGGGAGAGGCATTCTGCTATTCTGAAATATAAGATCTTATCAAATATTCTAATAAAGAGGCAGGGGGAGGTTTTGTAGAACTAAGAGGCAGGGAAACTGAGGCAGGACTGAGTTAGGATAATTAGGGAAAGTGAGTCAGGACAATAAAACAAACCAGACTAAAACTAGAAAATGCAAGGACTTGTGGCAAGGACCAGTTTCTCCCTGGTAACCCCAGAATTATTAGCATAGAACAGCACTCCTTATTCAGAGAGACACACGCCTCCCTGTTTTAATCTCTGCAGTTGGGGGGCATTTCAGCCAGAGATGGACAGTCTTTAGGTCTGTGGTCATTTGTGCATTTAACTCAGACTCTGCTGTGTAGCAGTGCTCAAGGCGGTCCCGCTGCCCTGAGAAGGCACCCCAAGTCAGGAGCTCCGAGAGAGAGACAAAAAATGGAGTTTGAGAGTTTCATTCTCTCTCTCTCTCTCTCTCTAGGGATTTCTGAGTAAATTATTCAATTAGACCAAGAGACAGGCCACCCCAACCATTAGAGTTCTGATCTCGAAATGCTGAAATAATAATAAGGAAATGGGGTAACAGTGGTGGAGAAACAGATCAGAGAGACTGACAGTCCCAGGACAGGTGTCTGATTTTGGTTGTTTCTAAGGAATAATCCCAAAGACTGAATAAGGGATTTCAAAGTTAAAACATAAGCCAGCCCAATCATAGTCTAGTAAATTTAAGCAAAGAGAAAAATAGTTTCCAATTCGGCCTGAACTGAAATAAGACATCAGCTTTTCCCAATTTCCTGACCAGCTGAAATCTCAGTTTCCTTCCCACCCTGTTTACAGAAATTATCAGATTATACATAACAGACTAGTAAATTTCCTGAAACAGCAATAGTCAAAGAGTGTTATGCAGCAATAAACAGGTTTATACAGAGCAATAGTTAAAAGTTTTTTCTCATACAGAACAATAGTCAAACAGTTTTATGCAAGTCCCCCAGTTTTAACAAGTCTTAAAAAAAAGATCAATTAATTTGAAAGCCAGCCTATCTCACTCAGAACCTTCTCTGCGGAAAAGAAATCCCACGTGACCCCTCCCTACTCTGTTAGAAGAGGCAGAGGGAGGGGAAGGCAGCTAGCATTAATGCAGAGAATAGTGAGTCGAAGACAAAAGACCCTACCCCCACCATCTTCTAGTGATTAGGGTATGGGGGCATTTGGGGCATTTAGAAAGGTCAGACCCTAATTGGAGATAAGCAACTCCTCAAGCAAATTGGGGGTTGGGCAAGTAGAGAGAATTCAGGTGTTAATATAGCCATTCTCTAAAAGGCAGCTTGAGGGAGAATCTATTATTCTTATTCTATATCCCTGGCTTCCTAGACTGAAGCCATAGAAGTTCAGTCAAGAAAGAGACAGTTTAAGGAAACTGAGGCAGTAAAAAAAAGAACTGTTGCACACCAGAACAGAGAAAGATTCTAGTGAGGGGCCAAATTAAAAATAGTTAAGGAGTGATTTTTAAATAGTTTCAGTCTCTTAATTCTTCTCCTGCTGCAGTCAGGATGAGGGAAAGATAAAATAAACTATTTTCACTCTCTTAACAATTAATTTGCCTGGATTCGGAATTTTGTTCCCCAGCCCAAATTACAAAGATGCCCTTTCTGAAGCTCTAGCCTGGCCAGGACAAGAACTTAGAAAGGGCATCTTTTAATTGTATGAGGGGGCATAGGTGGCACCCAATTGAGAGAAATAGAGAGTGCGCTAAGAGCTGAGACAGAGAAAAAGGCTTCAGCAGCTAGTTTAAATTCTGTCTAGGCTTTAGAAAGCAGGTAAGTATGCCCTGAGGCTTAGAAAGAAAATGGGCAGTTTTAAAATCCAGCCTAGAGAGCATGGTCTAATGCAGGAAACTGAGTCCCATTTTAAAAGGTATGGGACAAGCTAGTTCTCTGAGAGAGCTGGAAGTCTTGGCTTCTTTAAGAGCCAGGTAAAAGCTATGGGAGAGTGTTTCTAGAGACCTTGAAAAGAGTCCCCAAACCTCCCCACTGTACCCCAAGAAGGGGACAGGATGGGAGCATTTAAATGGCAGGTTAAGCCACATGGGAGAGGTTGGAAAAGAGAGAGGATGGAGGAAGGGAGAGATGTTATCTTACCCAGTGCTTCTCAGGTGGTGAAGGTGAAGGCTCATGCAGTTGGGTAGAGACACATCTCCAAGTTCACCCCAATCCATTGACCGTCTCCTCGTGGCTACAGGAGGCCACTATGGTGGAGTATGAGAGGGGCTCAAACACAGATTTCTCCTCCAGAAGAGATCAAGGAGACTGCTGGCCTGAGAACATAGAGAGTTGGCCATGTGGTAGAGAGAGGGGTGAAGAAGAGACACTCTCCCGAGTGTCTCCAGCCTGTGGGCAGGCTTTTCTGGTGAGATAAAGGGATTAGAAATGCCTTGGGAAAAGGTCTTTTGTTTCTAGAAGAAGCGGCCTGCAGAGACAGAGTGAGACAAAAAGAGAACTTTTTTTTTCCTGAAATGCTCAAAGTCTCCACGGGAGACTTTGCTCGCACGCCAAACCTGGTGTGGGTGCCCTGTGTTTTAGAGATAGAGTGAGATGAGGGTAGGAACACAGATATTTTTCCCAGAAGCTGCTTGAAACTGCTAAGGACGAAAATTGGTTCTGAGAGACCTGAAAAGGTTAAGGTTAGTTTTCAGGGTAACAATTTTCGGGGTCCCTGTATGGGCCATCAACTAATGAGGGAAAGGAAAGAGGGAACCCCATTTCTCAACGCATAGATAATAAGATAATCCCATGAGGCACAGTGTCCCCTGTAAAATGAATTTACAGGCCCAAAAACCTAGATTGATAAATAAAAGGTTTATTGTAGAAATTTGGAAGTAAAGTTCAGTTAGAAAGACGCCAGGGCCAAAGATGGCCACTGGGCAGGCAGGAACCCCTACATGGCTGGAAGGATAGTATGTGTTGGCTGGGAGGGCTCCTGCAATGAGGGAGTTTTGGCTCACCTCTTTTATACCCAAAAGATTATGGGCGGTACCAAGTTCTGGTGGGCTTTTCAGTTAGCTCAGATCAGGTGAGGGCTGAGGAAAGCTGAGCTGATAGTGGGGGGCTGGGCCCAGATAATCTTAAAGGGATTTCAACCCCCATCAAATGTTTTTTGTAATCCCTATGCTTAGCCCTGTGCCTGGCACTAAATAGGCATTTAATAATTAAAATATTTAATAATTAATTAATCATAGAAATGTATAATTATATAATTATAACTATAATGACTCTTTAAAACTATTTTACTTGTTATTTCAATAATACCAAACAGGCCCATTTGATATAAAGGATTGCTCTAAATTGTTTATGGGCTGTAGAGTCCTTATTTGCAAATGAATGGGGATGAGTAAAAGTTGAGGGTTGGGTACCGATTGCAATAGAGAGGAATAGTATTTGGCATTAGCAAAGAAAGAAATGAAAGACCAAAGTTGGAGCTCTGGTTCAGAAGTGCCAGAGATCTCCTTGCTGAGGTTTTCACTAAATTTAGAAAGAATCTCATGGTTTTGATTATTAATATTTTTTTTCCCAAAAGGAAAAACTGAATTGCACTGGAGTTATTGTTGCTATTGTTGTTTTCTTTTTCTTTGCCTTTAACTAAAAGCAAGTCAGTGAGTCATTTTTGCTATGGAACATAAAGCTAGACTTTCAAGTCACATATCCTCCTTTCTTGAAGCTGGGATGAGTTGTGGACTATTATAGAAAAGACTGGAGAGTGGGAACCACCTGGGGGAGAAAAAGGGAAACCTGGACCTATTCAGTAATTTACATATTCCAAAAATGAGCATCTAAGGGAGGGAAAAGAAAATCAACTTTTATCATTTGCCTCTTAAGATAAACATTGAACAGAGTGTGAATTTCATTTCTTTGGGGTATTTTTTTTCCTCTTTTATTTTCTGAATTTTTAGATTCAGTCTTTGCTTTGGGAATTCAAAAAGCATTTAAATTATTTTACTTGCCTCTTTTTAAACAATTCTCTGCATTATTGCTTTATTCATTGAAGGTGTCTATGCTACAAAAAATTTTTATTTTTATTTTTTTCTGAATTTGCAGAAAATTGTCATCTTATTTTTGTGTTTAAACTTTGAGTTTAAAAGTGAATTTAATTCAATAATCATCTACTTTTGAGAGAAATTAACTAGTTGTTGAATTTTTCAATAATTTCATTTGCATGTTAGACTTTTTGATGCATAATTTTATTCCCTTTAAAACAAATCTATTGATTCAGGTCAGTTCCAATGATCTTATGAAGATGAGAGCCACCTACATCCAGAGCAAGGACTGTGGGAACTGAATGGATCACAACATAGCATTTCCTTTTCTTCTTTTGCTGTTGTTTGCTTGAATTTTATTTTTTCTCATTTTTTTCCTTTATGATCTGATTTTTCTTGTGCAATAAAATAATTATACAAATATGTATGACTATATTGGATTTACATATATTTTTTACCACGTATAACATATATTGGATTACTTGCCTTCTAATGGAGGGGGTGAGAAGAAAGGGAGGGAAATTTGGAACACAAGGTTTTGCAAGAGTCAATGTTGAAAAATTATCTTTGTGTTTGTTTTGAAAATAAAAAGCTTCAATAAAAAAATAAAAATAAAATAAATCTATATTCCTCCTTATGTAATTTTACTTTCTTCTCTTTCATTGAAGTTTCAGTCAGATGTTTGTTTTGAATGTTGCTTCTATTTTTGTAATTTACTTTATTTTAACAAAGGAATATTTATTTCAGAAGTTATAGTCACAAACATACAAATTCATATTCCCCATATTGGAAGCCATAATCCTCCTATCTCCTTCTATCACCTAGTCTCTAGGGAAAATGCAGGGATTAGATTCATATTTAGCTTGATTTGCATAGAGTAAAATCTCAGTTCCAAGTCAAAAAACCTCTCTGCTTAAGTCCCAGCCATCCCAAGTTCTTAGGGCTTCCACAATCACTGAGAGTTCATGGTGGCTGCACTACCCATCTACAACCTTGACTCAAACTCTCCAACTTCAGGAACCACCATCTCATTTACTGTGGACTTGTTTTGCTTCTCTTTCCCAATCTGCATACATCTTATTTCAATGTCCAATCTATTGTATTCCAGGGCAGCTGATTGTGCAGTCAATAAAACATTGGATCTAGAGTTAGGAACCGGGGTATTCACTAGTTGTGTGACCCTAAGCAAGTCAATCTGTCTGCTTCAGTTTCTTCAACTATAAAAATGTGGGTAATAACATCTACCAAAAAGGGGTTGTTGGGAGGATCAGTTGGAATAGCATTTAGCATTTAGCAAAGTGCCTGGCACATAGTAGGCTCTAAATAAATACTTATTTCCTTTTCTCCTTTCCTTTATTTTACGTTGGCATATTGAAGGCATGTTCTTTGAAAGTGTCAGTGGATATTGTTATGTAATTATTAAGTTTGTTATTTCTGATCAGTAAACATGATTTTATAATTGGCCAAATATTGGTATTGATGAGGTCAGGGTAATAATTTCTAGTTTGAAATACATGTAACAGATTCATAATAGCCTTTCTCTTTGCTAAAAGGTACATTTATTTATGAAAAAGAGGTTATGACAGAAAATAGTTTACCTCTCAGACCTGTGGAGGAGGAAGGAATTTATGACCAGAGGAGAACTAGAGATCATTATTGATCACAAAATAGAAGATTTTGATTACATCAAACTAAAAAGTTTCTGTACAAACAATACTAATGCAAAAAAGATTAGAAGGGAAGTAACAATTGGGAAAATATTTTTAAAAGTAAAGGTTCTGACAAAGGTCTCATTTCCAAAATATATAGAGAACTGACCCTAATTTATAAGAAACCAAACCATTCTCCAATTGATAAATGGTCAAAGGATATGAACAGACAATTCTCAGATGATGAAATTGAAACTATTTCCACTCATATGAAAGAGTGTTCCAAATCACTACTGATCAGAGAAATGCAAATTAAGACAACTCTGAGATACCACTACACACCTGTCAGATTGGCTAAGATGACAGGAACAAATAATAATGAATGTTGGAGGGGATGTGGGAAAACTGGGACACTGATGCATTGTTGGTGGAGTTGTGAAAGAATCCAGCCATTCTGGAGAGCAATTTGGAACTATGCCCAAAAAGTTATCAAACTGTGCATACCCTTTGACCCAGCATTGCTGTTATTGGGCTTATATCCCAAAGAAATACTAAAGAGCGGAAAGGGACCTGTGTGTGCCAAAATGTTTGTGGCAGCTCTTTTTGTTGTAGCTAGAAACTGGAAGTTGAATGGATGTCCATCAGTTGGAGAATGGTTGGGTAAATTGTGGTATATGAAGGTTATGGAATATTATTGCTCTGTAAGAAATGACCAGCAGGAGGAATACAGAGAGGCTTGGAGAGACTTACATCAACTGATGCTGAGTGAAATGAGCAGAACCAGAAGATCACTATACACTTCAACAACAATACTGTATGAGGATGTATTCTGATGGAAGTGGAAATCTTCAACATAAAGAAGATCCAACTCACTTCCAGTTGATCAATGATGGACAGAGGTAGCTACACCCAGAGAAGGAACACTGGGAAGTGAATGTAAATTGTTAGCACTACTGTCTGTCTGCCCAGGTTACTTGTACCTTCGGAATATAATGCTTATTATGCAACAAGAAAATGGTATTTACACACATGTATTGTATCTAGGTTATATTGTAACACATGTAAAATGTATGGGATTGCCTGTCATGGGGGGAGGGAGTAGAGGGAGGGAGGGGATAATTTGGAAAAATGAATACAAGGCATAATATTATAAAAATAAAATAAAAAAATAAAAATAAAACAACTAATCAAACCCCCCCCAAAAAAAAGAAAAAGAAAAAAGAAAAAGAGGTTATGAAGAGGTAAAATAGGTACCAGTTGTGGTAAATATGAAATATATTTGGAAGAGCATAGAATTAGCAAGAAAGGGTTTTTAATGATTAATAATGGAAAAGACCAGTTCCCCAGTGGAATTCACAATTAACTAGGAGAAAGGGAATATGCCAGAGATGTGAGTACATCATTGGCTGGCAGGCTAAATCCCTAGAGGAATGTAGCAGTCTAACCAAATTTAGCAATAGTAATGAGAAAGATGACATTAAAGGAAAGACATTATGAGGAGGGAAAGAGAAAGAGTACCTCATAAAAGATTTAGTCCAGAAAAGGGGTTGGCAAAGATCTTCATCAGGAACATAGCTTTTACAGGGGAATTCTAACCTCAGGGGGGAAGAGAGGAAGTACCAGGAAAGAGTTTGATAGTTCAGAGGAAGAAGTCAAGGAGAAGCCAAATGGAATCCACCTGCCTGACCAGATCCCAAATCTGTCTAAAGATATGTTCATCAAGATCTCAAAGATTGTTTAAAGATGCTCAGAGGTTGGAGGGATAGAAAATGGAGACTGATAAGTTCCATCTTTATATAACTCTTATACAATTTAGTCTGGGACTTGGTTATGCCTGATAATAGCTAGATGGACTTTTTCCTAATATAGGAAGAAAATAAGCTCACTTCAAAGTCCACATTAGATATTACGAATTAATATTATGAAATATTATAGTAAGTTGTACTTCAAGAAATGATGAGCAGAATAGTTTCAGGAAAATCTGAGAAGATTTATACGAACTCATTACTGAACTACAAAGTAAAGTATGCAGAAACAAGAAAACATCAGACATAGTAACACTAATATTGTAAGAATGATCAACTGTTGATTTCAGAAAGACATGGAGAGACTTACATGAACTGATGCTGAGTGAAATGAGCAGGACCAGGAAATCGTTGTATACTTCAACAACAATACTCTATGATGATCAATTCTGATGGATGTGGCCTTCTTCAACAATGAGATGAACCAAATCAGTTCCAATAGAGCAGTAATGAACTGAACCAGATACACCCAGCAAAAGAACTCTAGGAAATGATTATGAACCACTACATAGAATTCCCAATCCCTCTAATTTTGTCCTCCTGAGTGGATATCTTCAACATAAAGAAGATCCAACTCACTTCCAGTTGATCAATGATGGAGAGAAACAACTACACCCAGAGAAGGAACACTGGGAATTGAAGGTAAACTGTTAGCACTACTGTCTTTCTACCCAGGTTACTTATACCTTCAGAATCCAATTCTTAACATGCAACAAGAAAATTGGATTTACACACATATATTATATCTAGGTTATACTATAACACATGTAAAATGTATGAGATTGCCTGTCATCTAGGGGAAGGAGTAGAGGGAGGGAGGGGAAAATCTGGAAAAATGAATACAAGGGATAATGTTATATAAAAAAAAATTACTCATGCATATGTACTGTCAAAAAAATTTTTATAATTATAAAATTAATAAAAAAAAATTTGTCCTCTTGTATTTTGGATTTCCTTCACAGGCTAATTGTACACTATTTTAAAGTCCAATTCTTTTTGTATAGCAAAACAACTGTTTAGACATGTATACATATATTGTATTTAATTTATACTCTAATATATTTAACATGTATTGGTCAACCTGCCATCTGGGGGGGAGGAGGGGAAAAATTAGAACAAAAGGTTTGGCAAATGACAATGTTGTAAAATTACCAATGCATATATCTGGTAAATAAAAACTACTAAAATAAAAAAAAAGAATGATCAACTGTGTGGTATATTAATATTATGGAATATTATTGTTCTGACTTACATGAACTGATACTGAGTGAAATGAGCAGGACCAGAAGATCATTATATACTTCAATACAATACTATATGATGATCAATGGAAATGGCCCTCTTCAACAATGAGATAAACCAAATCAGTTCCAATAGAGCAGTAATGAACTGAACCAGCTATACCCAGCGAAAGAACTCTGGGAGATGACTATGAACTACTACATAGAATTCCCAATCCCTCTATTTTTGTTCACCTACATTTTTTACTTCCTTCACAGGCTAATTGTACACTATTTCGAAGACAATTCTTTTTGTACAGCAAAATAACTGTTTGGACATGGATACATATATTGTATTTAACTTATACTTTGACATATTTAACATATATTGGTCAACCTGCCATCTGGGGTGTTGGAGCAAAAAGTTTTGCAACTGTCAATGCTGAGAAATTACCCATGCCTATATCTTGTAAAGAAAAAGCTACAATAAGAAAATTCAAAAAAATTAAAAAAAAAAAAAAAAAAAAAGAATGATCAACTGTGAAAAATTTAGCTATTCTGATCAAGTGATCCAAGGCAATAATAAAGGACCCATGATAAAAAATACTATCTACCTTTAGAGAGAGATCTTATAAACAATGAAATCTAAAGCATACTTTTCATTTTCTTCATATTTCTTATATTTATTGTTTGTTTTAATTTCTGTTTTTTTGTAACTTGGCTAGTAAAGAAATACATTTTGCATGACTTCCTATGTATAATTGATATATTGTCTCTTCAAAAGTTAGGGAGAACAAAAGGAAGGGAGAGAATTTAGAATTTAAAATTCAATTCAATCTTTTTAAAAAATGAATATAAAAAGTAAAAAATATAAAAAAATTTAAAAAGAAAATATTATAGTAATACTTAAGTACTACCATTTAAATGGAAGTTAATATGTAAAAAGGATTACTAATATTTGGAGTAGGCTACGGAGGTACTAATGAAGAAATTATAAATATTTTGAAGGACACAGCAGAAGTATTGGGGGAGTCAAAATCAGGTCAATTAATTAAAGATATATACTATGAATTTAATACTTGACCCAGCTGGCCATGCAAAAATATTTGAGAAACCCCAGAGAGGATATAGTGAGGGTACTGGTTTATAAACTTCCCTTAAAAGTGGAGAAAAGATGCTGAAAACTTGCAACATTAACAAGTACAGACCATGGTACCCCCAAAAAAGCTGAAAAAAATTCCTTGCTTTCAGACACTTTGGGGTTTAGAGCAATATCCTAAGCTCCTCTCTCCCATACAAGTTAGACTAATTTTTCCTTAAAAGTTATTGAAATTATTAAGACTTATTAGATTCAGGGAACCAAAGGCTTAGGTCATTGACATCACTTCCTGGCTTTAGTACAGACAGTGACTTTTTGCTCTTTAGTTGATGGGTAAAGATGGGCCTAGAGATAGGGGAACTTTGTTCAATCAAATCACTGTGTTCTTCTTCTGATGTGGCAGAGGAAATGTCCTTTTGTTAACTCTTGAATGACTTATGTGTCTTAGTTCATTCTTACACTGGATCTAAACTATTAGAGGACTAGAAATCCTTAAGGATATAATAGCACTGAAATAGTTATTGAACTATGAAAATTTCATAATCATTTGAGTATTTTGAAAAGAGACCATTCCCAAGACAGCTTATCATGTAAGGAGTCAATTCTAATAGCTGCAAGAATGTTTTCTCATAAATGATCTGAGGAACTTAAGCAGAGGAATTGCCATAAATGTAGGTATAGAATCAAAAACGAAAATTCATAGAAAATCAATTGAGAAGTGAACCCACAAGGAAACCCATTCTACCTGAAAAGCTAATGAGAAAGGGGAGATAGCAACAGTCTTTTAGAGAGATAATACTATCAGAAAGACAGAGCTTTTTTCTGTTTCAGTTGTGAAGATACTATGTGCATGAGAGAAGGAGAACCTTTTGGTGTACAGTAGAAAGTGAGAAATATAAGACCAGTTTGGGGAAAAGTAGGTGGAACCAAAGAAGGAGTCATCCTGGTTCCTCCAAACCCTGAGCATGACCTCATTAGCTATTCCTTTATGTGTCTTTTTCTATCTAGAGAGAAGTGATGCAAAGGACTAAAACTGTGGATTGTACTGCTGTCCTGGTCTCTATGCACATATGGCCAATGTGCTCTTATAATTTTATATTAGCCATTTTAACAAAATACTGTTAGAGCTTAGAGAAAAGAGGTTCTTAGCATAGGGTAAGTGAACTTCTTTTAAAAATAGTTTAATACCTGTATTTTAATAAATTATTTCATTTGTAATCCTATATAGTTTATTTATGCATTTAAGAATTATTCTGAGAAGAGTTCTATAAATTTTATTGGACTAACAAAGGAGTCCATGACAGAAAAAAAAATTCAGATGGATTTGATCTTGAAGGACTGAGTAATAAAAACTATATATACATTGTTGTAACTTTGAAATTTCTCAAAGAAATTTTAAGTGACAGTAAGAAACTGGACATCCTGAAGCTAATGTGGCCTACTGTATGTCAACAGTGTCAGATTTATAGTCAGTTTTCAGATGAATACATCAAAGCTATCTATAGTTATATGAAAATATGCTCTAAATCAGTATTGATTAGAGAAATGCAAATTAAAACAACTCTTAAGTTATCACCTCACAGCTATTTATTAATATGACTGAAAAGGAAAATGACAAATGCTGTAAGATTTAGAACACCATATATTGGAGAAAAACTCATGTTTATAGAGCAGCCTATCTCCCATCTCCCAGAATAACAGCACCCAGTAAAAATTCTATTCTGCAATAAATTTGCCTTGGGTGCTATACTTATAAGTTATAGCTCTCAGGTAAGCTGATTAAAAAGCAAACAAACAAATTAAGACTTTTAATCAAGATAAAACAGAGTTTTGAATTCTCTAATAACCATTACATACCATTGTGTACAAACTGTATGGTACTAGTTCCATCTAGGAGAATAAGCCAAAGGCAAAGCATTCCAAAGGTACTCTAATTAATGTGGGGGGGGGGGGGGGAAGAGGGGGAATCATGCCATTCATTTGACAAGTATTTCTTAAAACACCTACTGTGTGTGTAGCACGTAGACACACACACACACACACACACACACACACACGGATTTTAATTCCCAAGGCTGAGGTGACTGACTGAGGCTTAATTTAAAGTGTAGCAGAGTCAGAACTAGCCAACAATGGCCATGGATAATGCAGACATTTGCTGTTTCCCGATGCTGTTAACTACATGGGAGCTTTGAAACCTGCTTCTAGCCATATGGAGATCCTGACACTGAAAAAATTTAGCATTTTGTTATGATGAGGCAAACTGAGTATTCTTTTTGTCCATCTAAACTCCATAAAAACAGCAAGGGAGTAGGGAACTGTGTCAATTAAAAGAAGAGGAACCTTCCAGTTTGGCCCATCTTTTTTTTGATTCTCCACATGGCATCATGTAACTCTCAGGTTTCCAACAGCATCAAACTTAAATATCAGCCTCTCAGCAAATTGTAACTATAAGTTATTACGAATCCTGTTTATGAATCATTCTGTTAATGCACTGTGTGAATCTTTTATGTTTAGCTTTTCTTGTGTGTGTAAGAATCAGCTATCTGCCCCATAACTAATTCATATTATAGATTTAGTAACTCTTTAGGGAAATCCTATATGTGAGGCATAACTTAAGCTATAAGTAAACTTATCCCTGGTATATTCAGGTGAGGGTTTTTAGAGCTGAATAGTGTGAGGACTACTGCCTCTTCCCTCCCCCCCTCCACCTCTCTGTCCTTCCAGCTACTCCCTTCAACAGACATCAGGCTACTGTGGACTGAAACTGGGTCCAACCAACATACCGAAAGACAAAATAGAGAGTAAGAAGTATCCTCCAGTGATTTTTCAGTCTTAGAGGAATAGGAGGATATATAATATATGGTATACTTTTTTTTTTGAGGCAATTGGTGTTAAGTGACTTGCCCAGGATCTCACTACTAAGGCTGTACTTTTTTCTCCTGAGGCAATTGGGACCAAGTGACTTACCCAGGGTCACACAGCTAAGCAGTGTTAAATGTCTGAGGCTAGACTTGAACTTAGGTCCTCCTGAATTCAGAGCTGGTGATCTATCCACTGCACCACCTAGCTGCCCCAATAAGGCTGTATTTGAGGTTGTATTTGAATTCGGATCCTCTAGTGCTAGTGCTTTATTCACACTACCTCTTATAAGCCTCTATATAGTGTATTAATAGCTCTCTGTATGCTAATAGTAGAATTAAAAAACCCAAACTAGAAAACTGGACTTCTTTGGCTGAGCATGTGTCATTATAATTAAAATTTTAGTGATCTGTTGGTATGATAGAAATTTGTGCTGCAAAATAATTTTTACTTCAAATATATACAACAGGTCAGTTTAAGAATTGGGTAAGACACAGACTAGACATAACAAAATCATTAGATATGAAAATACCATAATTCTGTAAAAAGAATAAGTAGAAAGTATAATAATTTAACTGTAAAACTTCAACAATATAAAAAATAACTCTAACTACAGTTGTTTGCTAGTAGTTTAATTGCTATGAAGCTGAATTCTTCAGGATGTGCTGCTGCCTTTCGTGCAGAAATATTTTCAAGATTCATGATTTCCTATATGTGGTTCACACTCACATACTTCTCTTCACCCATATAAATGGGTGAATGCTACATACCTTAGCAAAAAATAAAGCTATAGTGCATACCTTCATTTGATTCTCCATATAATTCTATAAAATAAATGTTATAATTATCACTATCATTTTAAACAGGAGTAAATTGAGATTGAAGGAGAATTATTGATTTACCCAGAGTCAAACAACCAATAAGTTTATGATTCAGAAGTCAACACCTCAAACAGAATAGGTGCTTGTTGAATGAATGAATGAATTTTATCCAGTCACTACAATGACTGGAATATTTTGCCTTTTGCTTCTTATCCAAAAGGGAAATAAGTCTTCTTGACTTTAGGTCTGACATTCTAACAACTTTGCTATAATAATTTTTACATAATAATAACAATTTGCCATAATAATAATAAGGGCAATAATAATTGCCTTGCCCTAACTAGATCTACTCATTAATAAAATAATGTATTTATATGCCATTTATTTGTAAATGTTTTCATTTTAATCAACTCATTTTCTCTTAACAGTTCTACAAGGAATTTAAAAGCAGGTGTTATGATTTCAATTTTATAAATGAGAAAACAACCACAGAGAAGTTAAAATCCTACAGCTAGCTAGTGGCAAAGATAGAACTACAATTCATGTCTTTTAGCTCCCAATCCTATAATATAATCAGAAGATCCCACTGTTTTTCTTAACAACTGATAAATTGTTCATTTTATCCTAAGCTCAAATTTTCTATTATTTGGGACCACAGAGAGTTTATGAGAAATTCCAATATGACTATACCACAGGCCATTCAGGAAACTATTTCCACTGAACTAAGACATTGGCCCCACATCACACAGAAGCTGAGAAAGTTGCTACATTGAAATCTACTCAGGTCACACTCCCCTCCCTGGAGCATCCCTGAAGCATAGTGTAAAAAACTTTAAGCTGGATATTAGAGAATCTAAGTCCAAATACTATTTAATATTTGCATGGCATTAAACAAGTCACTTAATTTCACCTCATTTTCCTCAACTGTAAAATGAAAAGTTCTCTTTCAGCCCTAAAGTCCTCTGAAATTTCCTATGAATGATAGCAAGTCATTGGAGAAGAATGCATGGAAGAGAACAGAGTCTGGTAGCAACAATCAGTTTAAAAATGATTTATTAATATTATTCTACTGACACACTGGTAATTACTGATTTAGGGATTCATAGAGCCTTAAACCTTCAACTTTTTGATGCAGCATATCTATCTATCTATCTATCTATCTATATACATAGATAGATAGATAGATAGATATATTTCACATACCTAATAATAAAAATAAAGAAGGAAAGAAGGCAGGAAGGAAGGTAGGAAGGAAGGCAGGAAGGCAGGAGGGAGGGAGGCAGAGGGAGAGAGAGAGAAAAGGAAAGAGGGAAGGAGAGAATAAGAAGAAAGGAAAAAAGAAGAATGGAAGGAAGGAGTAAGAAAAGGAGGGAGGAAGGAAAGAAAAGGAGGAAGGGAGAGAAACCCTACTGGTTGTAGACCATAAGTTGCAGAGCAGATTTCCAGCAGCATTGAGAGAGTGTTGCCTCACCAGAAGTTTCTTGTACCAATTAGGTCATTGCAGGGGATAGGAGAGAACCTGTTCTGGTGCCTGAAAGACCAGCTCTAAAGCTGAAAAAGTCAAGAGAAAAAGTGAAAAAAAAAAAAAATCATAAGAGTCACTGATAAACTGGCAGTTTTGCAGAAAGAAATAAACTACAAACACTAGCACAGAGGACAAAGTTTTAAAACACACATCAAATAAGCTTTGGGATGCTATGAACAACATTAGATGTTATTGAGACAGAAAATACTGTGGCAAAGCAAAGACATGAATTTTTCAATAAGAGAAAAAAACAGAAATTCTTTAAAATACAAATACCTTGCAATAAAAACATTCTTTTTACCTGTCCTTACACAGACTGAAGTATTTAATATATGCTCTAAAGTGCAGTTAGAACCAACAGGGATAAATTAATGGAGCAAAGAGCAGATGACTAAGAAGCTCCAGACAAATACCACTCTCTGACCAGACAAAATCATTGTATAGAAGCACTCTATGGCAACTATGTATGGGATCAGGCAAAAAATAATAATTAATTAATTAATTAATTAATTAGAAGTGGTTTCAATCATGGAAAGGCATTAATTTTTTTGGTCCCCAAATAATTTTCAATCCACAGCAACCTGCAGGTTGGTGGAGAACAAAGACTTTCAGGAAGTTTTCATGTAGTGAGTTGTGAAATATAAGCGTTCTGGAGCTCTAGTGCCAGATGGTACTCATTCTTTGCTCCCCAAGGTACTCAAGTGTGAATAGCCTTGGCACTGGTTAACGTGTAAAATATTGCCCTATTTCTACATTCTTACCTGGACAATAGACTCCACTGGGAGATTTTTTTTTCTTGACTGTGAGTTGTAGAATAAGATCTCCCATCTGTTGGAACAAATGAACAACTTCTGAAATTTAGAAGATGCTGAATCTCCAAGAAATTCAAGAAATTAGAAAACTTTGAGCCTCCCTAATTCTGAGTGCATTTACTTCAAAGACTAATTGAATCAATACAGTTAGACTCTCAATACATGCTAGAGGGGGGAAAGGAAATCAATACTAGATTTAAATATGGTGGTGGGGATGAGAAGTGAGTAACAAAAATGGGGAGGAATATAACTATCAAGAATATAATAGTGTTTCAAAAGGAAATGGAAACAAAGCTACATAAGACCATATATCATACAATAATGTATTTTTTTAGCCTCAAAAGATAAATTTCTCCTTAACAATTTTAGGATGCAATAGTATAATAGGGGCTAGCCCCTATAGTTGAAAATTGAAACAAAAATAAAATGAAATAATGCATTTATTATAAAATTGAACATTCTAGTATTTTTACAATATAGTATATAGAAAATCCATAGATAACTTGATTTGAGAATGTTCAAATTCTTAATAAAATCAGAGTAATCCTTCATTTTTACCTATTTGTGTAATAGGAGCAGACATTGTAAGAAATTAATGACCAGTAAAATTAGAAAAAAAAATAAAGTGAAATTATATTATACCCCTAGATAGAGTCTGCATGTGGAGATCACTAGTATGGTAGAACATTGAATTAAATACTATTGTAGAAAAAGTAAAGGGGCCATATAATTTTATGATATTAATATCATTTATATTCATGAAATAAAAAGTACAAATAAACCTTGGGCTTCAGTACATTAGGTTTTTGCATAAAATATTTGGTCAGGCATTTACCTTCCTTCTCACCTTAACAAGAGTTATTTTGAGCATGCTACATTGGTGTAGTTACATTAGGAAATAAGGATTTCTGTTTATTTCTTAGGGATCATATATTGCCAACTAAAGGAAAGAGGATGTCTAGCTGATGAGATCAGTACTCTAATCACCCAGACCAGATAACTACTTCCCATGCAAGATATTTATTTAAAATTATTTCCCATTCCCTAATCAGCTCTGTGAGGAGAAGCCCTTTATAAAATAAGCTGCTAATCAATGAGCTACCACTAACCCTAAAGGTCAAATAGATAACACTATAATACCATGCCTTGAGCATCATTTCCCTTTTGTTCTTATTGGATTGACAATTTTTTTTTATTTCTTAACAAATAAGAATAGAATCAGATGCTTGATGTCATTTTGCTGTTGAGATTAAAAGTGTATCTACCCAAAAGCCATCAAGCAACATAATATCTATCAACAATCAGATACAACAATTCTCTATTGTTTTCAAAAACAATGGTTTGTTCACTATTTAATTGTGTTCAATAATCTGGTTAAAGTCCTTTAGCACATTAACAAGAGTACTAAAAACTTCAAAGATTAATCTTAGGAACAAAAGAGTAAATGTTAGGTAGGTCATTTAGTTGGGACAATTATTTTAGTATGTTAACATTCCTGAATGGGGTCATCAGCCATATTTCAAATAAGTATTTGTTTCAAAATCCAATTTGTTGGCCAATAATGAAGATAGGGACAGCTAGATGGCACAGTAGATAGAATACCAGCTCTGAAGTCTAGAGGACCTGAGTTCAAATGAACCTCAGACACTTAATGCTTCCTAGATATCTGACCCTGGGCAAGCCACTTAATCCCAAATTTAGATATGGATATAGTCAGTCAGTCTATAAACATCTGCTAAGCATGTGTATATGCCAGGCACTATGCTAAGCACTGGGAATACAAAGAAATGTTTTTTTTAAAAAAATGTTCTGGATCTCAAGAAACTCACAGTCTAATGGGAAAGATAATTGTGGACAGCTATGTATAAATAAGATAAATTAGAAAGTTTTTTTGTTTATTATTTAACTTCTTGGAGATAATCAACAAAATGAAGATAATAATATTAAGGAGAATAAGAAAGATTTCTTATAAGGTGGTATTTTTAACTTGAGCCTTGAAGGAAATCAAGAAAATCAGGAGATGGAGATGAGGAGGGAGAGAATTCCAGGCATGATGAACAAGCAGTGAAAAGTTAATAGAGGAGCTAAATAATAGAGGGGAGGAACAAGGAACAGGATCAGGAGATTATTGTCACTTCCTCAATATATATAACACATTGGCTATAATAGAATGGGAATGATCTTGAAAAATCTTTGCATAGGACTTGATTTAAAAACCAGAGTGGATTCAAGTGCCAAAACCCAGAACTCCTTTGCCCACAACATTCTTTCTTGTAAAGTTCATCTTTTGAAAATAGTATCTTTGCAGTATCTCTGCATTCAACTAATCTTGAATTAATAATAAAAATTAAGACAAACTGAAAAGAAAATCTTAAGTAAGGCAGGTAGGAATTGAAGTGAAGTGAACTTACTATATTTCACTTTGTATTTTTTTAATCAGCCTTTTTCTCCTCAGAAATTATGCTACTCTGACATTTTATTTTGTCATAGGGCAAAAATCCACAAATAGAAAATATCAGGAGAAAAGTAACTTAATTTTCTTTTTTTTTAATGCTTGTTTTTCATAACTTTACCCTGTATCCTTTTTAAATGTCTTTATTTCCTTATAATTTTTATGAAGACAAAGCAGAGTGTGCCTGCATTCAGATAAAAGTCATGATATAAAAACTGACCTAATGAAAATGGTGGAGTTTTACGTGTTTGTGATTAAGCAATGAGAAAAGACAAATAGAGTCAAGGCTACTGTCATAGCATGGAAGTTTACACTGTTTCTTGCTGTAACAGGACCATTTCCTGAGTTTTTTTTTTTTTTTTTTTTTTTTTTTTAACCTCAAGGCCATCTTACCTATCATAGGACAAATAATTTTCTTCTTATAACTCAGCTTTGAAAGCTTTTAATCTCATTAAAGCAGAGATGGAAACTGTTTCTTATTCAGTAATAGCAAGACACTTCTCTGTTTATTTCTTTGTACTTGGAGATTGAAAAGGACAAGGAGAGTCTGTGCTACAGTTTTAATGTCAATTTCAGGACTGAAATTCACAACATCTGAAGTCAATTAGTTTCCACACAGTGTTAAACAACTACATACAGTGTGTCCCATCCTCATTTCCTCTTCCAATACACATGACCTGGCATACTTTACTATGCTCTACTAGGCTAGGTTAGTGATGTGAGCAATATGCCATTTGCCTTACTTGCTGACTGGCTTAAACAGAGAAAATTAAATACATTTCTCATAAGGATATTTTGTGGAATTTTTCCACATCATTAAATAAAATGTAGCCCTGGTTTAAAGGCTTTTCCTGTGAGAAAAACATTTCTTAACCTAAACTAAATGAACTATGTGAAGCAGTCTGCTTGTATACACCATAATATTTTTTTCTTATTATGCCTAATGGGTCTCCCATCATCCTGCAAGCTTACTTATATCATTGAATTGTTTCATGACCATACTCAAGAAATAAGTTGCACACATTTTTAGCATCCTAGGAAATGGGCAGTTATTTAATGTTCTCTTCAGAATTGTAAAAGAATGGATAGCATAAGAGATGACATTTCAGAAATAATTAAGAAAAATATCTATATTTTCCTATATAGTTTCCTAGGTAACTTTTTCATAACAAGCAATAACATTGCATCTTTATAGCTCAGGGAGCCCTGAGAAGAGGGAGAGACTCAAGTGTGATGGAAAGAAGTCCACAGGCAAGTTGAAAGGTTTCAGGAGTGTCATTGGAACTGATATTGCTTCTTTCCAAGGAGCTAAATACAGACACAGAATGAGGGACAGGCAATTGCTTAGGATGGAATACACCAGAGTGTATCAAATAATGAGGGAGGAAGGGAAAGAAAGGAGAACAAGAAGAATTCATCCTTTTAAAAAAAGTGTTATTGGTGTCTTTTGCTTTTGCATCACATTCATTTTTAAATATATCTCCCCTACCTTTTGTAATTATGTTTTTAAAACCCAATAAAACCAATTAATAATATTCAAAATTCTATCCTTTTAGTATCTCACTATTTTCTCATCTCTTCTCTAGGGTAAAGCATGGTTATTGTTACTGCAGTTTCCATTCATTTTTTCCCTCCATTTACATGGGAGTCATCATGTTTGCCTTTTTATTGATTCTTTTTTTTTTTACTTAATTCTGCATCAGTTCATATGAATCTTCCCATGTTTTCTGATTCCTTTATATCGTTATTGGCTTTTTAAAGCATAGTAATATCCTTCATTGTATATTTATGTAGCATATTGTGTGGAATCTCTGGGTCAAAAGTGAATCTTGATATCCTAAAACATTAGATTCTTAGAACATTATGCAAAATAATTTTGACTTCTCAATTGAATTGATTCATCAATAGTTTCTTAGAGCATTATGCAAAATAATTTTGACTTCTCAATTGAATTAATCCATCAACTAGGAATGATACCTGGATACCTCTATGGAAGCAATAAATCAAATATCTCACTCCACTTAAAGTAACTACCTTTACCAGGTAAACTTATCTCTATTGAATCAATCAAAAATCTTAAAACAATGAATATGAAGGATTCAAAATAATTGTATGAGAAGTCATTCAAAGTCATTGGGTGAAATGAAAAACTGTGGCACAAGAAGTATTATATGGAGGGATACATGGAGGGATTTGTTCATATCTATGGGCCTTGTATAAAATTAGTTTAGAAACCCATCATTGAAAAGAGGGATTATTATGGAAGAGTCTACCTTTCTCAACTCCATCAACAACTGCTGACCAGCTACTGCTAAAGTTTACAAGAGATCTGGGAATGGCAGTGCCTTCTCAAATCCAGTCCTTCTTCCAGCCCAATTTTCACAATCATTATTCCGGGAAAAACCTCATATAGAACAGTCTATCCATTCCCAACAATTGTATGCCAATTGCCACCCCCAGGTTAAGCCTAGCTAAAGCTGTAAGACACTTTGAGGAAGAGACAGGAGGTAGCATGTACCAGACTAGTCAAACCACTACCACTATCATAACAACCTCAGAACCCAATGGAAACAGTCCAGGATCCTAAACCCAAGAACCTTGGGAATAACAATGCTTCTAGCTTAGTGTCTTTGCCATCATCCTGGGAAGCAACTCCTGTGGAGATACAATCTAGTCACTTTTCCCTTGGGTGCTCCAACCACTTCTACTAAAAACTCAGACAAGAGAGTTGTTTCCAACAAAATTCTTGGCATTGTCAAGTGGCTCAATGTCAGAAATTGATATAATTTTATCAGTGGAATATTAAAGAAGAGGCATTACAATCTGCTTTACAACTTCACCCTAAAGACCCTGATATCTTTTTATCCAATTTGCAGCCGAAACTTTCTCCATTAGAAAGTGAACTCTCTTTTTTTTGTTTGTCCTCAGCACTTAGCATAATGCTTTGTACATAGTAAGTGTGTAATAAATGCTTAAGTTATTCCTTCATTCAACCCAAGAATTTGTCTGTCAATGAAAAAAAAGAGCCATTTCGGCTAAGCCCTGGGAGGAATTCTTTTAGAATGGGGGAGACTTAATCAAAGGTTAAGCTTGCAAACTTCAGAAGGTTCAGAATTTTTTGGTCTTTCTAGTCACATCCCTGAGAGAACTGATGGCCATGGCTTCATTGGAATAAAATAGAAACACTGAGGAAAAGTCAGGGTGTAAATCAACAAGATTTATTATATGTTTACTATGTGTCAAGTACTGTGAAAAGAACAGGGAATACAAAGAAAAATTCAAGAAAAGCAGTGTCTCAGAAGAAAACTACAATTTGCCTAGAGGGAAAATCATGAATATCCCATGAAGGGGAGAAAGTAAGCATTCCTTCTAAAAGAGTATGTCTCTACTAGGTAAGTCTCATTGACTAATTGATATCAATTGATAATAATGGGGGAAAGCATACCTGTGAATTAGAGCATTAGAAAGAAATTCTCAAAACCCATGAGTTACTTCTAGGGGGAAAAGTAGTAACTACCCTCTTGCCTGGGACTTAGCCTGGTAAGTGTGAGTTAAGAGAAAAGCTCCAGAGCATGTACTACATGTAGAATGATAGAATTTTAGAATACTGAAATGATCTAAATCAAAATAAATTGAATCAGGCCATGAATTTGTAGGCTAAAGATTAAGATCCAATATGGTGGCGGCAGTCATACTTAAGTGCCACCAAGGCCTGACAGTAAAAGAAATAATTTCTTATCTTCTCTCTGCATGGCTATCAAATTGATTTTCCTAAACCTCAGTTCTGACCGTATCATTCCTTAACTCAAGAAGTTCTAGTGGCTTTCTATTGCTTAAAGGATAAAATATTTAAACTCTTCATAGAGTAGCTGGATGGTACAATAGATAAAACACTAGCCCTGAAGTCAGGAGAACCTAAATTCGATTTAGGCCTCAGACACTAGCTGTGTTGATCCCAGGCAAGTCATTTAACCCCAACTGCCTCACCAAAAAAAAAAAAAAAAAAAAAAAAAAAAAAAAAAAAAGTTATTCATGATTTAGCTTCAAGCTGTTGTTCTAGACTGATTTTTTTTTTCCCTCTTCAATTACTTTATGTTAGAGTCAAATCAGCATATTCACTTCCTACCACATAGGAGTCTGATTTCTAATTGCCATGACTTTGCATGTAGAAATGTTTTCCCCATCACTTCCACTTCTTGGAATCTCTTCTTCTTTTTAAGAAATCCTGTCCTGATTCCTGACCTATTGTGAGTTCTCAATTCTTCTTTATTTTTTACATGTTGTTTTGTTTAATTATTTGTGTAGGGTAAAGTACAGACTGGGACCCAATTAAACACAGTCAATATTCTATTCTAAACAACCTTAAAATAAAGTTTCAAACCAAATTTTGGTAGAGCCAACAAAAGGTCCGAAGGATATGCTTTTTCACCCTAAGGCAATTTGGTCCATAGGAGGGATCTGGAATGTCAGGGTGGGTGCAGACCCAAGCACAGCAGAAATACCAGCAGTTAAGTTTTATTTTCAAATTTTTTTATTAAAACTTTTTAATTTTCAAAAGATATGCATGGATAATTTTTCAAAATTAATGCTTGCAAAACCTTGTCTTCCAATTTTTCCTTTCCTTCCTCCCACCCTCTCCCCTACATAGCAAGTAATCTAATACATGTTAAACATGGTAAAAATATATGTTAAATCCAATATATGCATACATATTTATACAGTTATCTTGCTGCATAAGAAAAATCAAATCAAAAAAATGGGAAATAAAATAAAATACAAGCACACAACAACAAAAAGTGAAAATGCAGTGATCTACATACACTCAGTTGCCACAGTCCTCTCTCTGGGTGTAAATGGCTCTCTTCATCACAAAATCATTGGAACTAGTCTGAATTATCTCACTGTGGAAAAGAGACATATTCTGTATTGGACTACCTACCAGCTAAGGGAGGGGTGGGGAGAAGGAGGGGAAAATTTGGAACAAAAGGTTATGCAAGGGTCAATGTTGGCAAAAATTACCCTTACATAGTAAATAAAAAGCTTTAATATTTTTTTTAAAGAGCCATGTTCATCAGAATTGATTATCATATAATCTTCTTGTTGTCGTGTACAATGATCTCCTGGTTCTGCTCATTTCACTTAACATAACTTCATATAAGTCTCTCCAGGCCTTTCTGAAATCATCCTGCTGATTGTTTCTTATAGAACAATAATATTCTATGACATTCATATACCATATTCAGCTATTCTCCAACTGATAGGCATCCACTCAATTTCCAGTTTCTTGCCACTACAAAAAGGGCTGCCACAAACATTTTTGCCTCCTTTCCCTCCTTTAAAATCTCTATGGGATATAAGACCAGTAGAAATACTGCTAGATCACAGGGTATGCACAGTTTGATAGCCCTTTGGGCATAATTCCAAATTGCTCTCCAGAATGGTTGAATCACTTCACAACTCCACCAACAATGTATTAGTGTCCCAGTTTTCCCACATCCCCTCCAACATTAGCAGTTAGTTTTAGACAACAGCAGCAGCAACAGCTTTAGAATCTCTCAATCCAGAGACAGTACCCTTAGCTGGTACTGGGTACAGCTAGTATTGATTGGCTTTGTAATTGCTTATAAGCAATTTGAGGTTACAATTCCATGGGAGAGAAGAGTGCTTATGATCAGTCACAAGGTAGCAAAAGTCCTGATCATAATTCTAGGATCAAGAGGAGCATTATTACTAGAGACTTCAAGGGATCAGCACCCTTTCTGGGTAAAGAACAGGGCACAGACCAGGAAAGTAATGACACCTTTCTCAAGATAATCCCACTTTTGGAAGCACCAAAAACTTCTTAGACTGGATATGATTGAAGAGAGGATTTGTTGTGGAGGATTCCACTTTCCACAACTTTACCAGCAACTACTGCTGAACAGCTCTGAAATAAAACAAACCAGAATTAGCTCTGAAAACATCAGCAATAAAAAGCAAGAATCTTGAAACAGTGCCTCCCCATTCCTAGGTGAGCAAAATCCAACTTTAATACAAAGTTCAAAGTGAAGAAGTAGTGTGGGAAAATGAACAAAGAATTTGAACACAAAAAGTTACATAAAAGTTTTTGGTGGTTAGGAAAAAAGACAACATTGTGACTATAGCTACAAACAAAGCTTCAAAGAAGAATGTTAATTGAACTCAAGGGCAGCAAGAATTCCTAAAATAGTTAAGGAAAGAGATAACGGTGGTAGAGGAAAAACTAGGGGGGAAAAATGAGAGTGATACAAGAAAATTATGAAAAGAGAATTAACAATTTGGTTAAAAAAAAAAAAAGACACAAAAGCTATTGAAGATCATCTTTTATTTATTTATTTATTTATTTGCCCTGAAGCTGGGGTTAAGTGACTTGCCCAGGGTCACACAGCTAGGAAGTGTTAAGTATCTGAGACCAGATTTGAACTCTGGTTCTCCAGAATTCAGGGCTGGTACGCTATCCACTGCACCACCTAGCTGCCCCTGGTCTCATGATTTTACTGATTTAAGGTAGAAGAGGATGGAGTTAAGGGACTATTAACTACTATTAACGAGTAATATTGTTGTTACTGTATATAATGATTCTTTTCATTGCACTTAGCATCAGTTCATATAAGCCTTATCATGGTTTTTTGTTTGTTTGCTTGTTTTTTCTGAAACCATCTCCTCCTTATAGTACAACAGTATCCCAAACAGTTTTCCTGATAAAAAGACCAGAGCTGATAAGAAAATTTGACATTTTAACAGAGGCCTCAAGAGAAATGTAAAAACATAAACATAAAAAAAAATCATAAAGGACTCTATAAAGTCAAACTGTTTATATTCCTAGATGACAAGATGATATGTGTAAGTCCTAATAACTTTATCTTTATTAGGACAGTGAAAAGGACTAAACATAGAGAGAGGGCACAAGAACGGGTTGATTACATTGGGATGATCTCAAAAAATGTATGAATGAGAAAGAGAGGTGCCCTGGAAGAAGGGGGAGGAGAAATATAGAATGGGGAAATTTTTCTTACCAAAAATAAATAAATAAATAAAGAGGCACAAAAAATGTTTGTAGGAGCTCTCTTTGAAGTGGCAAGAAATTAGAAATTAAGTAAATGCCTATCAATCGGAAAATGCCTGAATAAGTCATAGTATATGAATGTAATGGAATATTATTGTTCTACAAGAAATGATGAGCAGGCTGATTTTAGAAAACCCTGTAAAGACTTACATGAATTGATACTAAGGGAAGTGAGAACCAGGAGAACATTGTGCACTGTAACAAGATTATGTAATGATCAACTATGACAGATTTAGCTCTTCTCAGAAATATGTGATCTAAAATAATTCCAATAGACTTAGGATGGAAAATGACACCGGCATCCAGAGAGAACTATGGAGACTGATTGTGGATCAAAGCACAATATTTTCACCGTTTTTCTTTTTCTTTCTAGTCTTTTTTTTTTTCCCCCCTCTTGGTCTGATTTTTTTCTGCACAATATTAATGTAATAGGACTCTGTGTCCCCCTTTGTGGGATCTTTGTGGATGGTGGGCCCCCTGAACAGAGGAAACCCTTAAAATGATCCTCACCCACTTGAATCTCCTGGCTCTGGGAAAGCTACCTGGTTCCCACAGGAAACTCCCACTTCCAATTGATTTGGGAATCAGATTGGTCTGGGAAACAATCACCACCCTTATTGATTTGGAAATTAGCCTCTATTATCTCCCTAACCTCAAACCATAGAAACCTAAATAAAAAACAAGACTCTGTACCCAAACCTTTGTTATCTTCCTTTTTATTTATTTATTTTGTTATAGCTTTTTATTTACTAGATATCTGCATAGGTCATTTTTCAGCATTGACAATTGCAAAACCTTTTGTTCCAACTTTTCCCCTCCTTCCTCCTACCCCTTCCCCCAGATGGCAAGTTGACCAATACATGTTAAATATGTTAAAATATAAGTTAAATACAATATAGGTATACATGTCCAAACAGTTATTTTGCTGTACAAAAAGAATCGAACTTTGAAACAGTGTACAATTAGCCTGTGAAGGAAATAAAAAATGCAGGTGGACAAAAATAGAGAGATTGGGAATTCTATGTAGTGCTTACACTCATTTCCCAGAGTTCTTTTGCTGGGTGTAGCTGGTTCAGTTCATTACTCTTTGCAATCTTCCTAATCAAAAAGCAACCATGAGAGAAAGAGTTTCTCAGTGAAAATAAACCCATTTTACCAAATCTTGCTTGCAGATTGAGACTGCGAATTCTTTCACAAAACCTGTGACACCACTGGGGACCCCCAATGGTGTTAGGGTATCCTCATCCCTCAACAATATGACAAATATGGAAGTGTGTTTAAAAGGATTGTACATGTCTAATCTATACCAGATTTTTTGCTCTCTTGGGAAGGAGAAGGTAAGGGAGAGAGGGGAAAAAAATTTGAAACACAAAATATTACAAAAATGAATGGTGAAAACTATCTTTATATGTATCTAGAAAAATAAGGTACTATTTTAAAAAGTAAAGAAAAAAGAAAGAAGAAGCACAAAAAGAAGAGTTTTTATAGTGGAGAGGAAAATGGGGTGAAGGTAGAGCGATTCAGTGTTTGAATCTTACTCTCATCAGAATTGGTTCAAAGAGGGAAAATTTTATATACCAGCTCAATTGAGTATAGAAATCTATCTTACCCAATAAGGAAATAGCAGAGAAAGGAATAAGAGGTATGGGTGGTGAGAGAAAGGATGACAGATTAAGGGAGGCAGTGGTCAGAAGCAAAACAGACTATTGAGGACGGATAGGATAAAAAGAGAGAAGGATAAACAGAAGAAAATAGGATAGAGGGATAGTTAGAAATTATAATTGTAAATGTGAATAGGATGAGCTAACCCATAAAATAGAAGCACATAGCAGAATGGATTAGAAACCAAAATCAAGCTATGTGTTGTATTGGAACATTTGGAACAGAAAGACATGCACAGTTTAAATAAAGGGCTGGAGCAGAATCTATTTTGCTTCGGCTAAAGTTTAAAAAAAAAAAAAAAAGGCAGGGTAGCAACCATGATCTCAGACAAAACAAAAGCAAAAATAGACTTAATTAAAAGAGAGAATCAGGGAAACTACATTTTGCTAAAAGCAACCCTAGAAAATGAAGTAATTTTTTTTAAATTACAGCAAACTTCTCTAATGAAGGCTTTAATTCTCAAATACATAGGGAATTGAATCATATATATATATATATATATATATATATATATATATATATATATATATATATATATATATATATATATATGTATATATATATATACATATATTATATATATATATAGCCATTCGCCAATAGTCAAAATATACGAAGGCAGTTTTCAGAAAAAGAAATTAAAGTTATCTATAGTTGTATGAAAAAAAAAAAAAGTTCTAAATAACTATTGATTAGAGAAAAGCAAATTAAAACAACCCTGAAGTACCACTTCACACCTATCAGAAATGACAAATCCTGGATGAGATGAAGGAAATTAGATACATTGTTGGTGGAATAGTGAACTGATCCAATCATTCTAGAAAACAACTTGGAACTTTACTCAAAAAACTATATAATTGTGGATACTTTTTAACCCAGCAACACCACTACTAATTCTATGCCCCAAAAAAGATCAAAGGAAAAGGAAAAGGACATATACATGCAAAAATATTTATAGCAACTCTTTTTATGGTAGCAAAGATTTAGAAATTGAAAGTAAAAAAAAAAAAAAAAAAAAAAAAAAAGAACAAAATTTGATAAGGCCTATATGAATTGATGCTAAATGCAATGAGAAGAATCATTATGAACAGTAACAGTCGTGTTACTAGTTAAAAGCGATAAACTATGAAAGACTTGGTTACTTTGATCAATACAATGATTCAAAACAATTTCAAAGGACTCATAAAAAAAATGCTATCCACTTCTAAAAAGAGAACTAATGAATTCTGTGTGCAAATTGAAGAACGATTTTTTTCTCATTTCATTTATTTGTTTGTTTACTTTGTTTTAGACAATTTAATGAATATTGAGTGTTTTTCATGAGTTCACATGTATAAATAATATTTTTTGTTTGACTTTTCAAAAGGTAGAGGCAGGACAAAGAAAATTTGAAACTCAAAATTTAAAAAGAGAAGAATATTAAAAATAAACATTTTTTTTTTTTAATTTAGGGCAAGAAGAAAGAGAATCTATAACCTGGGGAATATATCCTTATTTCTCTTATGTTATTTTTGCTTCTGGAACAATGTTTCAGGAAATCATGTTCTTTGTTAAGAGCAGTATTATACATTATTATTGTATAAAAACTTACACAGGGAAGATTAAGACTTCGTATTTGTCTTTACAAAAGGCTTCATCATGAGAGGGAATATTAGAGCTAAAAGGAATTGTAGAAATGGTCTGTGAAGTTAAAAATAACTTGCTCAAGTTAATATAGTGAGCAAGTGGGGAGGGGGTGCGATGACTTCAACTGTAAAGTTAAAAATAACTTGCTCAAGTTAATATAGTTAGCAAGTGGTGGTAGGGTGCTGTGACTACAACCCAGGTGATCAGTCTCCCAGTCAGAAGAGATTGTTCTAGTTCACAAAAGACAAAAAGGCACAGCAAAGATTTGGGATTAGAGGCTCATCACAATCACAGGCATCCAGATTTATGCAGGAATTTGTTTCCTCTGGCTATAATAAGGAAATTAGTAGTGCACTACTAAGGAAAGAGAATTCTTGGTTGAGATTTTCAGTTTTAAAAGATCTCACTAGCAAGGTAGGTGGCTTTTATTTGAAGTGAAATATAGTGGTTTTATGATTTTTTTTAAAAAAGTGTTTGTGTATATGTTGTATTCTACCCTCTTCTCCCCATTCAGACATAAACTCCTTAGGGCAAGGACATTATTATTTTTGTATCTCCCAGAAGCTGGCACAATACCTTACATCAATACTTCTGCTTCTTAAAAGGCATGTTTTTGAAAATGGAAAGTTCTTCCCATGGCTGGCAGGTATTTATTTTGCCTGTGTTGCTAGAAAGATTCAAGGCCTCCAGTCAACAGTCAGTCAGAGGAGACCCTATTTCCACAACTTGCCTGGGTTTCACAGACACCTCATCTCAGCTGTGATCCACAGATTAAATAGTTTAAGTCTATTGAGGCTTTGTAGTTTCTATTTAATGGCTGCATGTTCAGGGCAGGATGAATTACTAATAATTTCAAATAGACATGATTAATATGTAGGAACCGAAGTATTATTTGTGGGGTTTTTCAGTACTGTTTTCCTTTGGAGTAGCCACATGAGATTCACTTTAAGGGACTTCCTTGGTTTCTTTGTCTCTGTTAAAAATTTCCTATCAAAAAGGAGGTGGGGGGAGAGATTCAAACAAGAAGATATAAACACACACCATTTATTCTCCAGTGCCCTCCAGACAATTTGAAAGTCAACATCAGAAGAAGAGTGGGTTTATTTTTTGTTTGTTTGTTTGTTTCAATCTGAACTCTCACAGTTTTCAAATTGAATCAAGAAGTAAGAGCTTTAAAACTAAGTCAAAAGCCAAAATAAAAGTGTGAGAGATCCATTTTTATAAGTTTTGTGGGGGAGAACTGCAGAAAACATCCTGCAAGCAAAATCAGGGAGTGCTGTAGTTTCACATGCAATTATGACTACACAGCAGTCTACAGCAATATACAATCTAATGTATGGAAAATGGATAGATGTACACATAATGTAATTTATATTGCTATAATCCAGGCTATGTGGGAAAGTTCCTGAGGTAGGGTTTTTGAAAGCACTGGTTAAATGATGCCATCAGATGGAAAAAATAAAATTCAAGAAGTCAGGTTCCAGGATTCATCCACCATTTTTCCCTCCCTCCCTCTTCAAACAAAGACCTCCCCCCCACTCCCACTGCAAGACACGGTTGAGGTACAAGGGTGCTGTGTTTAGAGAGCACCATGGAACAATTTTCTTTTTCGGATTCTGGATCAAATTGCTGTCCTGCTAACGAGGTTAGTACTTTGTCCTTGCTCTGGGCTGTGCCATGTGGCAGAGGCTAACCCCCTACACCATTTCTATTCATTGAAAAAATAAAACCTGCAAGAATGAAGAATGTCCTATTGTTGGAACAGAATTATTTCTCAGATTCTCAAAGAGGAGGTATTTTTGGCATCTGGGAAGAGAGTGTATCCAGAGGGGATTCTTAGATTTACAGCTGGGTCCACTCAAATAGTTCCAACAAGTCAGCATTACATAGAGCAACACAGCCAAATGCGCTTACTTCAATCAAGCTCAATTCACTTGGGTTATGATAAATGAAAGAACCCTACCCCCAAACTTGGCTTTTTATTTTTCTTAGGGCAAAGTCCATTTAAAATTGATATAATCACTTGCTATGGTTACATGTGCCACATTCATTTTTAAATAGTTCAACATCCCAAGGGCTCCTGATTTCCATCCATACAGTAGGCTGCAGGAAAATAATTTCAACAATCTAACTTGATCAGACTCAGGAGTATATCTTGTTATTCAAGAGCCTACCCTATAAGAAATTCTTGATAGCATCCTATGTATTAAATTCTTTGATAGTAAATAAGAATTAAAGTGATGTTTTTGCATGCTACTGCTAAAGATTTAACGAAGTTAATTGCGAAAGTGAAAGTAAGAATAGTCACCTGGAATGAGGGATGGTCAGAGAACTCATTTGTTGCTCCCTCCAGGAATATTGAGTCTGCTATACACAAAAGACTCAGATAACTGCCTATAAGACAAAAGGATGAAACATTAATGTGATATTAGGACGCATGTTATTTTTAGTGTTGATTGCATTAGCAACAAAAAACCTAGTCCTAGTATCTACACATATAGTTAACAGCAAGATTGGTTAGCTGCATAAGTAATGAAAGAGCCTACTTTCTCTCTGTGCTTTGAATGGTATTGCAAGGAGCCACATGTGTTTTCTCCCCAAATACTTTGGATTTGTTGTCACACTAACTTTGTGATGGGTAGTGTTGTCCCACAGTGGAAAGAATATTGGCCCTAGCATCACATTTCCTGTCAAGTCAATACTCTCTATGACTTTTGAAAGCTTATTTAATCTCTCTATCCTCAGTTTTCTCATCTAAATGTAGCAGGTGAAAATTGCTTATTCAAGTTAGAAAAAGTTAAACTTTTGAGATTCTATAAGAGCAAAAAGCAGAAATTTTTCTCCCTCTCCTCCAGCCCTCATCCTTGGAATGTGGGTATCAACAGCCTTGTCTACCCACTTCCCTTTCTCTCCAGAGATATGTCCTAATCTCTGGACACTGTCTGTCTTTGGTCCTATCCTAAAGTTATAGAGGGATTTCCTCTTCATGTTTGCAGGGAGATACATTGGAAAAGCCAGCATGACTGTAATAACTCTCCCACCCTGCCACAATGCTACTGGAAGGAGGAAGACCCGGATCCTTACTTATACCATTTTAGAAAGTTGTTTGTTTGTTTTTTTTTTTTTAATAGCATACTAAAATTAATTTTTGCTCATTTGGCTCCTGAACCTTGAACAAGATCACTCTAGTAAAATTTGTGCTGTCTACTTGTCTCCTCTATTAATATATAGATATAGATAGATAGATATTCCCTTTTTTATTTCTCTTTTTGCAACTTCCCATTAACCAGCAATGAAACAAACAGATCAGAAGTAATTATGATGGGTCACCTTATGTAATCAGTAAACTCAAATAATTTAAGGTAAATTAATGTAACTTTAAGTAACAATGATATGAACCAAGAACTCAGGCTTTGGGGAATGGAAGAAAAAAGAGAAAGGGGAAGAGAGAAAGTGTCATTATTATCTCTCTTAGCATTCATCACAGTCTAGATAGTATCCTCAGGAATTAAAACAAGGTAAATGCTGGAGCCAATTCATACTGGCTCAAGCTGATTGTTAAATTTTCAGTATGAGCATTTTCACTTCAAATATTGATTTGCTTTATTATTGTGCTGTCTAAACCTAAGAAAGAGATGGAAAAAGTTAATCATGCAGAATAAATTTAAGGTGTATCATGCAAACATTTTACCCAGAGAGCCAGTTGTTAAACATTTATCAGCACATCTTTGATTAACTCCCATGACAGTGACCATTCCTTCTATCTCTCTTAGTCTTAAAAATTAAAATTGAATTTGAAACCTGAATTTGAACTGTTCATATTTCTGTACTATCACTCAATTCAAAACTCTTAAAACATGAAGGAACTTTATCCAACCCTTTCTCTTGTAAAAGCATCTCCTCCAAGCCAAGGAGAAAATGAAACACTGTTCCTTTAAAATATAAAGCCCCTATTTTGACTAACTTAGAGGAGATAGAATTGAAGAAAAATGTTAAGTGTAGGATTTACACATCTACCTCAGACCTCTGGACTTCCAGGCACAATTGGGACCACTGAGGGAACCATACCATTCTTAGGATCTGAAAGATTACAGTGAGGATTCTCCTCCAAGGGGTTAGGAGAGTCAAGAGCCAAGGACAGAGAAAAGCAAGTCATCTTTGCACAGGAGTATAAAGAGTCTGCTTATTGGTGTTCCCCATTGAAAGAAGGCTTTAAAAAGCTTTGAGAAGCTGTGAAAAAAGTGAGAAAAGGGAGGTTTTAACAAGGCCTGGGGCCTGTCCCTAGCCTATCCATCAAGCTGAGGGCAGTACTGAATTCCCAGTTGAAATGAATAGGGCTTGATTTGAAGTTTAGTCGGTTTCTTTCTCCTTATCCCAGCTCTGCAATGCACCTAGTTAGTACCAAGATGAAAGTAGCATAAAAAGGGGAGTGTAGGAATGCAGGGTGATTAGTCTGGGCTTCTTCTCCCACTCCCTAAACAGAGCAAAGGGAGTTGGGGAATCTGGAGAGGGAATACTCAATTTCCCAGAGGCTTGAGAAGAGAATACTCCATATCAACTACTGCCCTGCCCTATAAACAAATTGTACTCTTTTTGCTTTGTACGTTTAGGCAAGAAGAGAAAAGAAATCTTTTTTAAAGAGACAATATCACACACACAAACACACAAACACACACACACACACACACACACACACACACTTTTTACTTTTTTGACCATAGATCTCAGCAAACCATTTTTTCAGGTCAGCAGAATTTTCATCTTCTAGTATGTATTTCTTTATATCAGAAGGGTATCCAAGGTTATATAAACAATATAGTAAAGCTAAGGGAATGGACTACATAATCTCTAAGTCCTTCCAGACTGTAGATCTATGATTCACATGTGATCTAAGAATCTATCAGTCACTCTCCTCAGGCAAAATAAAGATAAGGGTAAAAATCTCTAAAAGACATACTTTTTTTTTTTTTTTTCTTAATGATTAGAAGGGTCAGATAGGAAGAAAAGACCCAGGGAAATATTCTGATATTCAATCTATTCCTGTTAGCTTATTAAAAAAGCTTTTCTTGGATTATCTAGTTGTTAGCAGAAAGCAGTCTATTGGGAATAAAACTCACAACACATAAACTTTGTTGAGCGCTAGAAACTTATCAATAGTGGGAACAAGGGATTATTGGATGCTGAGGGGGCTGGGCAAAACCAGGGAAAATACTATAGAAGGAACCTCCTCTTGTCCTTTAGTGCCAGTCCTGGGAAGATCCACTGTATCAATAGGGCTCTTAGAGAAGGACTTTAAGGGTTGGGGGCCCTTTTACTACAACACACAAATACGCACACAACCAAAACTATGCTAGCTTCATAATAATACAATACTTATGTTCACAGCTTTAGGATGCAAGCCATTTACTTTCTTGGTTACCTTAAAAGAGGTTTTTTGTAGCTCTGGCAGATCCAGGTTTCACAAATTGTTTTTATGGAAAACTAGATTAGGCTTCTTAACATTTAGTGACTCAACTTATCATGATTACCAATATATTTTTCAGGATTTATAATGTGATCATGGTTTGCCTGAGGGCAAAGGGCTCTGTGAGGAAAATATTGAAAGGTTAGTATTTCTTAGAATTTTATTTAAAAGGTTAGAGTGAAAAGACAATCTAACTTTTCTTCTTGGCAGGATCATTTGCACACTGGACTGAATGTGTTAGGAATCATCTATTAAGAGCTTTTATGTGTATTCTAAGGGTCTGTTCTTATGTTCTGAAGACAGAAGAAAATAATTTTAGGGAAAGAGGTAATCAGGAGAAAAGAAATTTTTATAGGGTCCTTAAAAATATGCATGTAAGCTAAAGGTTTTAAGTCATGTCCCTTTAAAGAATCACTCCTCCTTCCTCCCCCTCAATCTCCCCATTTCTCAAAGCTACTTAAATTTCAGCTGTCTGAGTCTGGCTAATTACTGTTAGAGTTAAAAGTTCTACATTCTCAGAAGAAAAAGGGCTAAAACCAACGAACCACAAAAGTTGTATCAGAAAGGTTTATTTTTTTTGTGGTCTTTGAATTGACAAAGGAGAAAAAAAATCAGCTTCCCACCCTCTACCTCTATCTCTGTCTCTGCCTCTATCTCTCTGTCTCTCTGTTTCTCTCTTCTTTTTCACTGTGTCATTGTACCACAATTTGGGAGAGTATTTGTCACACTCAGACCTCCCATTATACTGGGGAAGAGGAAAGCAACAAGGAAGAATTAGAAAATGGTTAGGAACTTTCATTTTAAGCTGCTTGCTTAAATTTGAACAATTGAGTTATTTGAAAGAATACTGTAGAAAGGAAAATAAGGAGCAGATGGATCAAATAATATCATGTTTTACTTTTTCCTTTGTGGAAATGGAGCTCAAGAGGGCTCAGAACTCCCTTATTTAAAGCTGAAAATATTTTCCTAGGATCATAGGCTCCTCTTGGCTTTGATTAAATGTCATAGGAGAATTCAAACTTTCATTAAGTTACATTTCATCCTTGCTATAGCACTATCCCAGATTTTAACAATAACACTGGATCATTGTTTTAGTCATAAGTCCTACCTTTCATTTTATAAATAAGAAAATTGAAGGCAGAGAGAAACACAGCTAGTGTCTGAAGCAGAATTTGAATTCAGATCTTCCTGATTTCAAGTCTAGTGCCCTATCCACTCTGCCACTTTGAGTGAATTTGTGTGTGTATGTGTGTGTGTGTGTGTGTGTTTGTGTGCTAATTGAAGAGAAAAGAAAAGAAGAAAGAGGATAATGCTCTCATTCTCTGATGCAACTTCTCTACCCCAATGATCAACATAGGAAAAGCCCAGGCTCCTGTTTCTTCCCTCGAACTGGAGAAGCTTTCCCTGAAAGGAGACAAAGTTGTCCTTAGGACCTGATAGATCCAAGCCTCTTCCATGCTATCTAAGAGCATAGAAGTCCTGATTACATGGATTCTGGGTCAGTCAGATTTGGCAGATTTCTGATGACTATACAAGTTAGAATAGCCTTCACTACATACTGCCCTTATGACCAGATGTTGGAGATGTGTTTCCATATGGAGATAAGGGTTAGAGAAGCTGATTACTGTATCCTTATTGTATATCCATGTTATGTTAGGGTAAAGGCAATTTCTTTTTATTTACTGTTAAATTATTTCTTAGAGCTTCATTTTTTCTAATATCAAACCTGAATTAAGAGAATGCTGGTATTAGAACCAGTTTCTAGCATCACCTTATGGTTAATCTTATAGTATGAACTTCTCTGAACTTAACTAAGCTAGTCCTTGATCAATTAATCAACCAACCAACCAATTTATTTATTAAATGCCTATTTTCTATCAGGTACTATACTAGAAGCTGGAGATACAAATGAAATCAATGAAATAATCTCTACTAGCAAAAATCTTACATTTTAGTGGGGAGATAGTGTGACATATATAAGTATTTATAGAATAAATATAAAGAGAATAAAAAGCAGTTAAATCATAGTCTAAGGAGGAGACAACTTGTAGTTAAAAGGATTAGGAAAGACTTCATACAGAAGATAGTGCTTGGGCTATATCTTGAAAGAAGAGAATGATTAAACGAACCAGAGATGCGGGATATTTTCTAGGTATGGGGAATACATACCAAAAGACATGAAGATGGGCTGTTGTACATGAGGAACAGAGTGGCCTGGCTGAATGGAAAAGTATGAAAGAGGGATCAATGTCCAAAGAATCTAGAAACATAGGTTGTGGGGGGCTTTACAAAACAAACAAAGGAGTTTATATTTAATGCTTTAGAGCAATCTGTTGATTAGGGAAGTCATATGGTTAGAGAGTCAGCAACATGTAGGATGACCTGGGAGGCAGGGGAACCATTTAGAAAGGTATTACAATATTCTAGGTGAGTGGGCCTGAACTAATTAAGGGCTCAGATGCAAGAGAGATTGTGAAAGTGGACAATTGACTAGTTGTGGCAGATGAGGACAGAAACACAATCTATATTCAGCAGCACTCTATATTTAATATTTCTTTTTACTTTTTCTCCTTTTCTCAGAAATTATCATTCTGTAAGATTAAATCAGTTCTCTTCCTTCCTCTTTTGAAGAAGATAGAGGACAGGCATTGGAGAACTCCCCAATAATGCTCCACCATTTAAAAGCCCATTCAAAAGGGCTCTCAGATAATTCGCCCCACTCAACATTTCCACTTTGATGGTTTCATGATCCCCAGATCATCTGCAAGATTAAATCAGCTTTTACTCACCTCCTCAGATCATTTCCTTTCTTAGCCACTGGATTTCAGCATACAAGATAACTTCTCTCTACCCCTTTCAGCTTCTTTTTATGTGGTCGCTCCTTCCTCATCTTCCCCTCCTTTTACCCCCTTTCCTGGTTAGATTGTGAGTTCTTTGTGGGCAGAGACTGTCTTATTCTTTTCTTTGACTCCCAGCTCTTAGAACAATGCCTGGCACATAGCAGGTGTTTAATAAATGTTTATTGATTCTCTGAACAAATAAATAAGAATTTTCTGGTGGAATAACATTTAAGAGCCCTGGGATACTTCCTTCACTTCAGGGCCTTGAGATTACCACTTGAATTCTCTTGATGTTGCATAAATATCATAGTGTTAAGGCATCTGGTATGTGTCATTGTGTCACTTCTGAAAGAATTCAGGTTCAGACCCAATCCAAGCAAAGACATTTTGTTTTGTTTTACTTTTTTAAATTTTATATATTTTTAATATACATTGCTTTATAAATCATGTTGGAGAGAAAAATTGGAGCAAAAGAGAAAAACCATGGGAGAGAAAAAAAAACAGAAAAAAAAAAAGAAGTGAACATAACATGTGTTGACTTATATTCAATTTCCATACTTCTTTTTTTGGATGCAGATGGCATTTTTTGTCCAAAGTCTATTGGGATTGGGTTGGTTCACTGAACCCCTGAAAAGAACCAAGTTTTTTATACTTAATCATCACACATTCTTGCTATTATGTGTATAATGTATCGTGGTTCTGCTTATTTTGCTCAGCATCCATTCATGTAAATCTTTCAGGCCTTTCTAAATTCAGCTTGTTCATCATCATTTTTTATAGAAAAATAATATTCCATTATCTTTATATGCCATAACTTATTCAGCCATTCTTCAATTGATGAACAACTCACTTTCCACACAAAGAGCTGCTACAAACATTTTTGCACATGTGGGCCTTTTCTTTTCTTTATGACTTCCTTGGGATACAGATCCAGCAATGGCATTGCTGGGTCAAAGGGCATGCACAGTTTGATAGCCCTTTGGGCATAATTCCAAATTGTTCTCCAGAACAATTGGATCATTTCACAACTCCACCAACAATGCATTAGTGTCCCAGTTTTCCCATATCTCCTCCAACATTTATCATTATCTTTTCCTGTCATCTTAGCCAATCTGACAGGTATGTAGTGGTATCTCAGGGTTGTCTTAATTTCCCTTTGTCAATTGGGAATGACTTATATTTTTGCAAATCTGAAAGAGTTCTTTATATGTTTTAGAAATGGAACTTTTATCAGAAATATTGGCAGCAAAATGTTTGTGGCAGCCCTTTTTGTAGTGGCTAGAAACTGGAAAATGAATGGATGCCCATCAATTGGAGAATGGTTGGGTAAATTATGGTATATGAATGTTATGGAATATTATTTTTCTGTAAGAAATGACCAACAGGATGAATACAGGGAGGATTGGAGAGAGTGACATGAACTGATGCTGAGTGAAATGAACAGAACCAGGAGATCATTGTACATTTCAACAACGATACTGAATGATGATGTATTCTGATGGAAGTGGATATCTTCACCGAAGACAAGATCTAATTCAGTTCCAATTGATCAATGATGGACAGAATCAGCTATACCCAGAGAAAGAACACTGGGAAATGAGTGTAAATTGTTTGCATTTTTGTTTTTCTTCCCAGGTTATTTTTACCTTATGAATCCAATTCTTTCTATGCAACAAGAAATTCGGTTCTGCACACATATATTGTATCTAGCATATACTATAACACATTTAACATGTATGGGACTGCCTGCCATCTAGAGGAGGAGGTGGAGGGAAGGAGGGAAAATTTGGTATAGAAGTGATGCAAGGGTTAATGTTGTAAAAAAAATTACCCATGCATATGTACTGTCAAAAAAAAGTTATAATTACAAAATTAATTTTTAAAACGTAAAAAAAGAAAAGAAAAGAAATAAATAAAAAAGAAATATTGGCAGCATAGATTTTTTCCACTTTTGTGCTTCCCTTTTAATGTTGTTTATGTTGGCTTTGTGCAAAAACTTTTAAATTTAATGTAATCAAAGTTATTCATTTTGCCTTTCATTGTGTTCTTTGATTCTTCTTTGGTCATAAACTCCTCCTTCTCCAAAGATCTAATAGGTAAATTATTCTTTGCTCCTAATTTCTTTATGGTATCATCCTTTATGTCCATATCATGTACCCATTTTGACCTTATTCTGATATGGGGTCTGAAATGCAGGTCTATGCCAAGTTTCTGACATATTATTTTCCAGTTTTCCCACCAATTTTTGTCAAATAGTAAGTTATTGTTCTATAAGTTGGAATTTATATGTTTATCATAGGCCTTGATTATTATGTCATGTGTATATAATTTATTCCACTGATATACTATTCTATGTTAGCCAGTACCAAATAGTTTTGATGACTGCTGCCTTATAATATAGGTTTAGATTTGGTTCTGCTAAGGTATTATCCTTTGTCCTTTTTTTTTTTTTTTTCATTAATTCCCTTGATATCTTGACCTTTTGTTCTTCCAGATGAATTTTGTTATTTATTTATTTTTTTTAGTTCTATGAAATATTTTTTTGGCAGTTGCATTGGTATGGCACTGAACAAGTAGGCCAATTTAGGCAGAAGTGTAATTTGTATTATATTAGCTCAACCTACCCCATGAGCAATTGATATTTTTCCAGTTGTTTATATCTGATTTTATTTGTGTGAGAAGTGCTTTGTAATTGTGTTTATATAATTCTTGGGTTTGTCTTGGTTGGTAGATCCTCAAATACTTTACTTTGTCTACAGTTATTTTAAATGGAATTTCTCTATCTCTTCCTGATGGGTTTTGTCAGTAACATATAGAAATATATAAAAAAATTCAGACTCAGACAATTTCTAACCCAAGTATAGGCATTTTAATGCTATTTATTTATTCGGTGGGCAGAGCAACTTCCCTTAAGGAAATAGCAGCCCACCAAAGACAAGGATTCTTATAGAGTAAATGATGCTGACCATTTCACAAGATATGTATATTTTGAGGTTGTAGGAGGCATTTGCTAGCATAGGGAGGTCCTAAAGACTTGGTGGAACTGTGCACAAAGTTATCCAGAATGTATACAGAAAATCCCACTTAGGAATATGTATGGTAATGATATTATAACTAGCACAGGCTCACCCAATGACAGCAAAGAGGGGGAATCACAAAGGAGTCATGTTGGGGAAAGATTTGTTGAGGTTTGCAATTCAGTGTCCTATTCTGCATCCTGTTAGTGCTGTTTTCTTATTGGCTAATATTTATCACATGGTAATATGGTGTTGTAATTATAGAATATGCTGATCTTCTTATTGTTTTAATGAGACCCACAATTCATTATTTTTGTAAGATTTGAGATGGGGGCATGTTTGGGCTGGGGTGGGTTTAGGGCTACAATCAATCACTAGGAGTATTCAAAGTGTCTATTATTTATCCTTCATTCTTCCTATAAGACTGTTCCATCTTTTTTTTTTTTTTAATGGTTGTAGATTTTTCTGATGGCATCCTTTAAACTGCTTACTATGCTTAATCTTTTATTGGATTGGGATATAGCTTGCTCAGGTTCTCCTTGCACTCTTTGAGTGAACCTCAACTTTAATTTGTCAGACATAGAGATATTCCATGACTCATTGGCATACAACAGTAATAGAATTGTTTTGATGTTAAAAAGAGAGCCTTTGTTTGAGGGGAAAACTTGGAGTTATTTAAAAAATTGTATGATTTCTCAAAGGTAATCTAACCTGCCCCTTACATCTAGGACAAGGTTGCTGTTCATTGTCGGTGTTTACTCCAGATATTGGTACTTATATGTTCTCTAAGAGTTGTTCATCCTATTTCATATCATGGTCTGAACAATAGACATGTTTCATCCTTTATTTTTTTCCTTTGTGGAGAATTAGGCCAGACTCTTCTGAGTCATTATGAATCTTTGTGGTGTTTCATGATGTGATGCAATCAGCACAATGTCATGTGAAAACTGGACCATCTGGAGGACCTTACCATTTACAGGATACCATTTTTCATTATGGACTCTATGCTGAACACCTTTGTGGACCATATGCCTATTTTATTTTGTATTTGATATTAGTAACCAAAGGATCATTGAACAAAGAACTCTTTACTAAATGCTAATATGCTATTATAATCAAGGTGTAGTTAAAGCAAGATGGTCACCTAAAATTAATACCAAAAAAGCCCAAATAAGCAACTGTGCTTTAAATGCATGAATAGGATTATGAATTTTTAAACGGCATCTTACATTGATAAGCAAAATGAATCTATTTTAATTTAGTACAACTTAAAATGAAAAAGTTAGCATTACAGTTTAAAGAAATATGCTACTGAAAAAAATTTAAGCCATATAGAGATTTCTAGTATATCTCAATTGCTTTGGGGCAGCTTCTCAAGATCCCAAAGAACAAATATTGTGAATAATGGCAAAGTACCTTAAGACAAGTGGTTCATTTCCACCCTTTCCCTTAGATTAGAAGAAAACAGATGAAATGATTTGGGAAGATTTAGGAGTGCAGTACATATCTTGCAATAGCTAGAGCCTGAGTAGGTATAAGACTTGTTTTTAGGGCAATAAAAGCAGAGCAAAGGAAATTTCTCAGAGAGATTATGACAGGAAGGTAGTGCAATAGTGTCTATAAAGCAAAGAAGCTTTAACTATAGAAGGTAGAAACAACAATTTCCAAGTTACCAAGCAGAAGAACCCCAAGCTTGGTAATGCTCCCAAATTGTGGAACCCAGTCTGGAGTAGACTGCTCTTTACTCCATTCCATCTATTTGGAAGGCATTGGACAAAAATCCAAGTTCCCTACTTTCCTTCCTCTCCCCACCCCCTATTATCCTTAGTAATGGTATTTTTGGAAGCCTGGTTTGCCTTTTATATATGAGCTTCTCCTTATTGTCTGTGAATCTATCCTTGGGTTAGAATGTGTTTAGCGAGGGCAGCCCACAGAGTGAATTGTTTGGAGTATAAAAGAATTCCCTTGAGTGCTATGGAGCTACAGCTTAGTTTTTGTAAATGATCCTATAATTCTCAATAAGCAAAACCTTATGATTTAAATTAAAGTCTCACTTAGATTTCCCCAACAAGAAAGAGATTGTTGGAGCCACAGTGCTGTTAAGGGTGTGAGTTCAGGTTCCAAAGGCTAAACTCTATACCCTTTTACCTAAAAGAAGGGGGGAACTAGAAAGGACTAGAAAAAAGAGACGCATCTCTGAAGCTGGCTAGTGTGCAGAATAAGAAGTAATAAGAGCACAGACTTTCTTTTGTTCCATTTTGCTATCAAAAGATTGTGCTAGAAGTGAACATAAATATGTGTGCAAACAGAATCTTTAATATGATTTAAAGTTGTTTGAACCTGAGCAATTCACCTGACTGCTATTTGCTTCAGTTTCCTAATCTGTAAGATGAGGACAATAATACTTATATTTTCAGAAATGTTAAAAGAATCAAATGAGATACTTGTAAAGTAATTAGCACAGTACCTGGTATTAGATTATTAATAAATGCTTATTCCCTTCCCTCACCTATTAAATGGAGACAATAGAGGAAAAGTTATAAGCAAAGTGCTTGGTAAAACTTATAATATTAATAAATGAAAATAGTTTATGTCACCTAGACTGAATTGGCCTCTAACCTGTGGGTGTCCAGAGCCAAATGAAATAGGCTTGAGGCAACAGAGTCAGAAATCAAACAGAAGTTTAATTTCAAAGTGAGAGAAACTGTTTACAAGGAAGGAAGTAAATTAGACACATGTGCCAGGGCACTGGCTCTAGTGGGATGACCCAAAGTAGTGGAGCCGAGCCTTGATTTATATACTTGTAGCTAGACAAAGATGTCAAATGATGTCTTTTAGCAGCAACGAGACACAACAGCAACAGGGAGGCAAGGTTTTGTCTAGTGACAAAAAGTCCATTCATAACAGGGCTTCAGGTCTGGATCCATTTGTTGGTGTTTGCCTAAGTTCAGGGACCATCAGTTCTGTGGTTTAGTAGCAGCAGTCAGGGTAAGTGCAAAAGATTATTTTTGGCGGGCCTTAGCTCTGGAAAACGAGATATCTCGTAATATCATTTTCCCCTTTTGGCCAAAGGAAGGAGGTCTGAAAGAAACCCTACCCTTCCAGCCAATAAAGGAGAGGTAGGTATAAGCCAAGATGCCATAAGAGGCCCATTGAGCCTGGACAAGATCTTGAAGTAAATAGTTCTTGCTTGCAAAAGAAAAAAAAGAAAGGGGGACCAAAAATGTAGTTGGAAAAAATGCCAACACATACTTGCCTTTCTGGTTGGACATGTAACAAAAAGGAAGAAAAGAGGGGGAAAAACAAAACAAAACTAGAACAGAATATTCAGTCCTCATCTGGAATCTTGGAACAGCTATCTTGTCTGGTGTTAGCTGCTTCTGAGTCCATACTGATAAACCTTGAGGTCCCTGCAGTGTTCTGTCAATCACTCAGGAGGAGGAGCTTTCTCCAGATGATCTAGGAATACAAACTCCCAAGTTTTGGTAATTACGGAGTAGTCAGAAGGACCTGGTAGGGGACCTTAGAGAAAACTACTTGCATCAATCTTTGGATCTGAGTTTCTGGTCAGCATAACATATGCCCTTCATTAAGGATCTCTAAATAGCACATAGAGATGGTCCACTTTCTTAAGCACAAAGAACTGGGTTCAAACAATGTAATAAGGTTTTTCAAAAATTCATAATCATTCATATTATAAATAAAACTACTTACCTTACAATGGGTTAGTTTAAAGAAGAGAGATATATATGTACCCAAGGTAACCAATAAAACTGAAACATAAACCATGCAAAACAATATAGTAATCAACACCAATGTTAACTAACATTGTCTTCTTGTATCCTAGTAACCAATTCTCAATATCCATTTAATCAGCACATTTTGAGTCCCAGATGTTTCATGTATTTATCTGATGCCTAGATATCTTTTCTTGGGCTTTATTCTCAAGACAGCTCTGAAGAGAGTTCTGTTTCTCTGGTTCCATATCTAAAAGATTCCTAGATAAATATGATTTCATATGATTTAGTACAATCACTTAAATTTGGTTCTCCAGTTTTGAAACTTCAAAGCATTTCACTTTATATACTATTTCATGAAGAACTAACCATAAAATAAACTCTTATTTCATTTGATATTATCAAGCAGATCAATATAATTTATATGTAAATTAATCCAATTTTGAGAACTTATTACTAAAACATACTCAAAAATCTGAATTCTCATACTGGATAAATTTGGAAATCAATCATATACCTCTGTATATAATTTTTGGACAAAAGAGTCTAATTCTGTTGCTTTCTCAAACTTTACTATTCCATTTATTTAGAAAACTTTTTACATTTTTGTTTTATTACTTTGTCTAGTCATTTCCCTCTTAGAAGGCTATAATCCCTATATTATATTTTGAGTACAAATACAGGTTAAAATTGTAAGATATTTATACTTTTTATTGTAGTAACCCAGACATGTTCCAGTATCAATCAGCATCAAAGTATTTAATAGATTTAATATTGTACTCATGAAACTTCTTGATTACAAAAACTTGCTATAAAAAGAAAAAGTTGGACGTATATTATAATGGGGGGAAAAACTCCCTTAATTCTGTTTGATTTAAGGCATATCTACATCTATCATCTAGTCATGGAGTGTCAAAAGTAAATCTCAGGATTAATCATCCCTTAGCAGTTCCCAGCCTATATTACATGCTAGTTACTACTACTACTATTATTATTATTATTTTGAGTCTCCAGGAATTAAAAATATCTTCCCTCCCCACATTCATATTGAATACAAAAATGTATCTTGTTTTTATCATCAGTCTAACTTGAGCAATCAGTTGTTGTTGTTTTTTTAATGTGCATAGGTAAATTTATATCCAACCTTCCCCCAAGAGGCAGAAAAGAAAACAAGTTCATTTTTATATAATCCAATAAAAGCAAATTCCAAACCATCATAAGGAAAATACTAGATTTTTTTACACTTGTAAATGTTTTCATGAAGAAATTTCTTTTACCTCCCAAACAAGAACATGGAGCTTTTAGAATATTAGAAATACCTCAGGGATGCTTCCAACCATACTATAATCATAAGGACAGGCTCAAAGATATTGGGAACAACTCACTTATAAGAGGCAAACCATTATTTGGGGAGTGATCTGAGTTTTGAAGGAGGCTTGGGGTTCTGAAAGGGAAAGAGAAAGTACACTTCCAGTATGGGAGAATGAGAATTTGTACAAAGGCAAGCATTTGTCATCCTGTAAGAGATTTGTTTTTAAATGAACAGAGAAATGTGATCCATTAGGGATAATTCTAAATCCTTGAACCAGATTTAGGGTTTATGGTGTTACTTTACATCAGATGCTATCACTGGGTGCTCTTCTCTAGGCCAGGAAACGGATATAAACTCAAATGTTATAATTCAGTATGAATTTGTTCACATGCAAGTTCATCATGATTACTTCTTAAATTTTAATTGTTTTGTGGAGTTTTTTGAACAACTTAATGAATTCACAAGCTGATGAGTTTTTGGTGGGGGTGTTGATTTATTTTTGAAGGTATGGGCATTCTCCACCCAAAAAAGGACTGGAAATGAATAATGGAGCCACACCTCCATTCTAGAACTATAAAAGAAGTTTTCATCACATACTCAGATTCTCTGCCTTTTCTTAGACCAAAGAGTGAAACTGAGGAAACAACCCACCAGAGTCCAATTGATGAAGCTCTTTCTTACCCATCAGCAACATAGATGGCTACTGCTGGAATAGTGGTATTGTATCAAAGATTTGTAGACTGTGTGCAGACCAGGAAAGACTCAGAACCAAACATCTTAGCTATGTGTAACTATCAGACTCCTCAAAGTCTTTACCAGTTTCTTTCTCACCCTTGCAGTTTTTCCTCTTTCTTTGAGTCACTCTTCTAATCCACCTCCCTATAAGTCAAGTTTGGGCAAGTTCAGTCCAGAAGTTACACATACCAGCAGGCTTCTCATTAGTCTGTAAATGCCACAGCAGTATGGCTGAGGCAATTAGAATTGACTCACCAGCTGTTTTCCCTGCAGCTGGATTGGGGGAGGAGCCTTGTGTTTCTACCACATACTCCCCCATATATTTTCTTTTCCCTTCTAGACTGATAATAGGACACTACAAATACAGAACAAACCTCAAGCGTGTTTTATGGTAAAGCTTCTAGCAGTTTAATCAAAATAGCAATTTGAAGCAACTGCTATTCCCCAGCAGAGTTTACACCACAGTATTTTAAAATAGAAATATTGGATAATGGAAACCTATCCACTTCCCCTGGTCCTCACATTTCAAGTATATGAGACTTAACTGCTTTGAGTTACAACAGGGGGATGTGAAAAGGACTGCTTCAAATGAGTGAATTTCAGTTTTGAGTGAATAGAATTTTCCAAAACAAAAATTCTACCCCTTTCCAACAAAGGTCTATACCCCCTGCTTGCAAAGAATTGAAGGACAAGAATTCTCTTGGCAAATATGGCCCAAGTTATTCAGGGAAATAAGCTACTTACTTCCAAGTCTGATTTATAAGCTAGAGCACAAGATTTGTATAGTCTCACATTATCTCAACTTAAATAGGCTACAAAATATCTAACTAGTTAGAAAACTCTCTTACAAAAATCCAAATATGGTATTACATAAATTACTTCCCATGGAAACAGATCCTGTAGGTTGAATTAATGTGATGTGAAATGGTATTTTTTTTCTCATTTTACTCCCAAAAATTTACCACTCTGATTTCGTCAAGGGATTTTTGGTTGTTGTTCTAACATTCTGGAGCACGAAGTTCAGGGCAGGCTGATCAGTTTTCCTCATACCTCTCTGACTTCTGCAAACAAAAATGTTTGAATATATGAAACAAAACTGTTCAAAGCTTTGACCATACTAAATATTTTCAACATAGGTAATTCATGCAATACGCTAACTCTACCCCTCTATTCCATTGTCATAGAATCAGAGACCCATAGATTTAAAGTGAGAGGGGATTCTCAGACGCCACCTAAACTGGTCCAATCTCTCCATTACCATGCACACATCACAAAATAAACCCAAACTCATTACATCCTAGGATGTAGGAGATATCAGAGATTAATATCTGCTGATAGATATAAATTTCCCTGTGTCTCTACTCAAGCCTCTGGAGCCATAACCAGTTCAAACAGTCTCTTCTCTCTGTTCATGACTCTCTAACTTCTTTCATGGTCTATTCCACCTCTGCACCTATAATCTTCTTACCTTTAAGATGTGTCTGCCCCTCCAGCCCCTTCTTTGTTTGGTTTCTTTCCAAGACCACTATACCATGAAGACTCTAATCCATCCATGTTCCTGATTCACCTTCCTCCTTCCATATTGCACCTAATTTGGTAGCATGCCCTTTTTCAGATTGTATCCACCTGTTAAATTACTTGAGGGAAAGAATTATCTTTTTATGTTTGTTTGTATTTGTATTCCTTATCACAGGGCCTACTTCATAGGAAGTATTTGGTAAATGCTCTATTTATCCATTGGTCTATCATCTATCCATCTCAGTCTCTTTCACCACAAAGGAAGGGAAGAGGTGAAACCTTTTGAGAAATAAGAAATGAAAAAGCATACTGAGCTGAGAACATGAAAAGTTCTAAAAGCTCCAGGCTGAAAATCATGACTAGAAAGGAGAGAGCAAAGCTTTGATAGTGGAGAAATGGTGTTCAGATCTGCTATAGATTCTACACTCAAGTGCCTTCAACTGCAAATCTATTCAAAATGAGGAAAGGAAAATGAGATTCCAGTATTACTTTGTATAATCTGGGTTGAATGTAAGTCAAAGAGAATGACATATTCATGGTGCTATAGAAGCCGAACCTGATGAATTCTACCCCACAGTCCTTACTACCAGCATCAGTACCATACCTATTTCTTTTCCCTATCACTTTATTCTTTTTATCAAGGGAAAATTAAAAGTCTCTTACCCCTTTTTTGGTTGATTATTTACTAAATATCACCCAGAAAAACATTAAATGAAATATTAACAAAGAAGGCTACCATGAAAGACATTTTAAAATTATAATTCAAGTTGGATTTGTATCAAGAATGCAGTGTTGGTTCAATATTAGGAAAATTATAAACATAATAAATCAAATTTAGGGGGAAAAACACCAAAAATCACATGATCATCTCAATAGAAGCATAAAAAGCCTTTGCTAAAACATAATATTTATGTTTATGAAAAAGCACAGGAAAAATTTTTATTCTTTAATATGGTAATAGCATGTATCTAAAGCTTATAAGGAAGTTATGCTATACACCTTGCTATATACCTTTTCAATAAAATCAAGGATAAAACAAAACTGGCTATTGTCATCACCATTTATTTGATATAATACTAGAAATGCTAGCTATAATAATAAGAAAAGGAAATTGAAATAAGAAGTCATGGAAGAAACATCATTTTTCTGGAGATTATATAATGTGTTACTTAGAAAACCTTAGAAATTCTACTAAAAAATTAATCAAATAATAACTTTACCTAAGTAGCAGGATATAAAATAAAACCATGAAAACTATCCGTCACTCTTTATATTTCAACAAAACTCATTAGAAGGAGATTTTTTTTTTGCAAGGAGGATATTTTTTTAAAAGAGAAATTCCACTCAAAATCACTATAGAACATATCAAATATTTGAGAGGACATTTTTCAAAAAATATAGAAAACAGTTAACTGGGGGGAATCTTTGCAATAGATTTATCTGGTCGAGATTTGATATCTAAGAAATATAGGTAATTGATTCAAATAGATAGCAATAAGAGTTGTTCATTCCTCAATAGTCAAATGATATGAATTGGTAGTTTTCAAAAGAAGAAATATAACTTATCAACTAAAATGTCTCAAGTTATTACTAATAAGAGAAACATAAATGAAAACAACTCTCAAATCTGCCTCATATTCCCCAGATTGGCAAAGTGATGACAAAACGAACATGACAATTGCTGGAGTAAAAAGGAATAACCTTTAAATCAGTATTGATTACTTTTATTTTATTTTGATTGTAGAATTAAACTTTCTTCTTTAGGAAAAGATAGCCCTAACAGCCATTATTGTTGAAATAATGGCAAAAGTTGGAACTATGCAACAGAGTACTCTCCTGAACTGTTACTGATCCCAAAAATCAGATATATGTACAATAACATCAGAAATTGCACTACCTAGTTCCTATCACTTTGGCCATGAAAACTTTGGACTCATAGGTTAAAAAAAAGATCTTTTGAACTCGTAAGAAACATTCTCAGGGCAGCTAGGTGGCGCAGTGGATAGAGCACCAGCCCTCAATTCAGGAGGACCCGAGTTCAAATCTGGTCTCAGACACTTAACGGGTCCTAGCTGTGTGACCCTGGGCAAGTTACTTAACCCTAGACTTAAAAAAAGAAAAAAACAAAAAAAGAAAGAAGCATTCTCATTGGCCCAAGAAGACTTTATATATCAATCAGGAGCTTGAGAGTTGTATTTCTTGCACATAAAGAAAAATTGCTATGGGTAGGTAGCCATTGGTATTAATTGATGGACAAAGGGGTCTGATGGCTCTCTTGTCATAATTAAGGTCAAAAAATATATTTAGAGAGATCATTTCTTAATATTTGAAGTTTATGTATATATATATATATATGTATATATATACATATATTTACAATTTATATTGTTCTATATTTATATAAATTGGATCTTCTTGCAATAGAAATTTCTTAAAATTCAACATTAACAATTATAAATTCAACACTATAGACAAATTATTTTGCAGCAAATTATTCTATTCCACAGGGCTTCCATTTTTCCATCAGAATGAAACAGGAATAAGGCTGGAATTTGTATCCTTTGCAATACTATATCTTGCTTGTTAGTTTTCACTACTTCTCATACTCCCTTGTTGCTCTCTATTCTCATCAGTCATCCATAGACAGGGCATATTGGTTCAGTAAACTGAGATTCTCATATATTGCTGGCAAGCTGTCTGGTAGAAGTCTTAAGCTTTAACTACACTGAGATTTATTAATAATAAATTGATATCAAGTTCTTTGGTATTATATTTAGCCTTCACCCCTTCTTAATTGATATAGGAAATCACTGTTGTGGTCTTACACCCTAGAAAATTTCTAAATTAGCAGTTTCAATCCTTTTTTTCTGGGGATTGGGAAGCTGGACAAGACGTGGGATTTGATCAGGATAGAATTATTGATTTAAAGATTTAAGAGATCCCAAAGCCACTGAGTACAATACTCTTTTTTAATAGGTAAAGAAATTGAGGCACAGACAACTCTAGAGTCACATAGATAATAAACATCTAAAGTAAAATTTGAACTCAAATCTTCCTAGCTTCAAGTCTAGTGTTCTCTCTCAATAAAGAAAATTCTACTTCTGCAGATTATCAGTTATTCTGAGAGGTTAAGTGACTTTCTATGGGTCACATAATTAGTCTATGTTTGAGACAGGAATTGAACTTAGGTATTCCTGATTCTGAGGTTACCTTAATCTCAATAATATCAAAATTATTTTAAGTTTATACTCTCATCCACGTATTTTATAAATGTTATGAATTAACCTCGAATCCCAACAGGGACCTCTTCCATGTCTTTTATAACATAGTAAATGTTTCATAAATGCTTGTTGAATCTCACTATTGTACACTAATTATGTCTCACCATGTCTTTGAGGTTCATTATATCCTATTGTTTGATAAGTTTTTAACTCCACCACATACTCTGATATGGAACATGTCCATTTCTTCATGTAACTGGCTCCCAATTAGTAAAAGATTTATTTTATGGAAGCCCAAATTCTTTGAGATTCAATTACACTTAGCAGGCATTTATTGAGCACCTATGATAATAAATACTGGACACCATTTAGTGTTGGGGATTTAAAAATAAAAATGAATAGGGTCACTTTTTTTTTTTTTTTTTTTTTTTTTTTTTTTTTTTAAACAATGAGAGCAGAGTGGAGTTCTTGTCTTTCTCTGAGTATGTCCATTCATGCCTGGTTTGAATTATTTCTACCACAAGCAGAATTGCTTTCTATAAAAACCTAGGGATGTGGGAGAACTGATACTTTGGGCAATAGGCAGTGGAAAAAGTGGGAATCGGAAAACAAATCTAAAAGAGCTAATGGAATAACAAATTAGTGTCTTGAAAGCTCCTGTTTCTAGGTTCCACACCCATTGTATTTAATGTGAAGCCAAAGACTCTCAGCAATAATTCATCCAACCTCATAAAGTTCCCTGAATATCTAAGAATTCATACAATATTTTTTCTGCCATATTTCTCTGATTTCCCCCCCCCCATACTTCAGTATCCGTCACTCTCCTTCATTCCTATATTCTCAATCTTCTAAGAGAGACAGACATAAAATGATATCATGGATGCCCAGCTTGAAGTAATGAATACTCCTTTAAGATTCAATACTGAGCAAATTACTATTTATTTACTACCATATCTTGATGATAATTCCATAAAACTTTCCAGATCTGGCAATAAATTAAAATTCAACTCCTGCTCCTATACTATGATATCCAGACTTTTTTTTTTTTTTTTTTTTTTTTTTTTTGTTTTTGTTTCTAGCATATGATTTGTGGGAGATAAAGAGTTGTTTTTATTTAGTCAGGTTTCAGGTGGTCATTTTTTTTCTACTTCACTGTAGCAAGGACACATTTATGACAACACCTAATAGAAGGAAGTATTTTTAAGATAATGTCTAGACTTGAGTTTTCAGCTCTTAAAATTCTCCCTATATGCATATAGATCATATTACCTCTTGGGAAAGCTTTTTCTAATCTGAGTGTTAGAACTGTTTCAACAAATCTACTGTAATAATGAAAAGTCATCTTATTACTCTTTCCTCTCAGTAAAATTACCATTCTTTGATAAGGTTGCAAACAACTGGGAAGTAATTGATCTGTAATTAGTGGGGCAACTCCAAAAGTCTACTGGGCTGGGATTTCATTACTTATCTTCCGAGAACTGAGATTCCTGCTCTCCAATGCTAAATTATTTAGCTTTCCTTTCAAATACAAATGGTCTCATGCCTCCTCCATTATTTTAAGAACTTTCTGAAGACAAGGGTAACATTTAAATTTCTGATTATCTGTCACCAGTGGAATTCTGATAGGGGCCAAGGATAGAGAGAACTCATTTTTCACATGACTTGCCATGTACTTAGCAACACTAAAGCTTGCCTCTGCTCATGAATGAAAAGGAACAGGGGGCCCTTTGATCTGAACCAAACTTGCACAATTTATCTTTTAAATGGACTAAAGCTTTTGATAAATGTCAATTTGACAATTAAACTCTTCAAGGGCCACAATCTATCACCATCACCAGTTCTATTTTTAAGATTCACTCAGCTATAGCATTTTTCACAAGTCTGCTGCATGTGGAAATCAGAGGCGGAAATGATTGCCTTAAGCCCTACCCTAGTACTGCTACCATGCTGCATTTTTTATTTTTGCTTATAAAAACCAAAATGGTTATGATCTCTTCCTCTAGTATGGGCAGTGAGTCTGAGCTCACAACCTTCTTTCTACCTAAAAGGATATCAAGATCAAGATCCATTCTCTTTTACTCTCTTTCTGAAGAGAAAAAAAAAAAAAAAAAAAAAAAAAAGAATATTTTCTTGTAATAAGCCCCAATCTCTTTTGACAATAAATTGCTACACTAATTTATATGTCTTTTAAGCAGATTTATCTCTTTATTTTTAGCTTTTCCACATACCAAGTGAGTAGTTTATTCACTATCAAAGGCATTAAAAAAAAGAAGTCAAAGTGAAAGACCTGACTTCTGATTCTAGTTCCATCTGTGTCTTGTACTAACCATTTGCTTCAAAAGGTCATTGGAGAGGTCAGGATGTCAGGGCTTTAGATGTTGGTTGGAGGGTATAGTAAATAAATAGCAGACCAGTAGCTTTCAGTTTGATTTCAGGTTAGAAAGGCCATTCTATGCTTTAGGCTATGGCACCTTCAAAGATCCTTCCTGAATAAACCTCAGCTCTAAAAATCTTTTTGAGAGCTCTGGATACATACTTCTTTTGGTGTTTATTAAGCAAAAACATGGTGTTTGTTGGGAGCCAGCGCTTTGGCCCAGGTGTTATTATAGACTGCATGGAAGAATTGAGCATTATCTACTTGGACTTACATTCAAAGGCATTTCCTCCTTTTTTGCCCTTATTCTATGAAAGCAGCAACATTGCTGGCAAAATAACAATTTTGGTGTGTTATTAAATATTCCACATGAAAGGTCATTTCACACTCTATGGTTACCAGAATATCTCTTAGAGATGAATAAAGAAGGGTGCTTCAGACATAGCACAGCCCTCTGTCACTTTCTTTAACACTAGTTTTTTTTGGTTTTGTTTTGTTTTTTAACAATTGCTATATCACAATGTAGAATACCTTCCAAGAGAAAAGTTGGCATGGATGTGTACCTATCTTTTTAAAAAATCAACATCATAATTAGGTTTATGAAAAAGAGTAAAATTCCTACATCACATGACAAAGCTGCTGAAAATATAGAGACAAGATGTTCCAATGCTTGCCTGCTTTCTTTTCTCAACATAAAGGACAGAAAAAAGATGCCATAATCATTACTATCTTTCAGAGGAATAATGAAAGAACTGATTGGCCAACTGAAGAGCATCTTGCTATTTCCAGAACTGGTTAATTTTGCGGATGGATTATTGTGCAATATTGTCTGTCCTAGGACTATAAAGGCCTACTGTAGCTATAGTCCATAATAACAATTGGAGTGATTTTTGCACCCTATTAGATAGAAAAGAAATGTAGGTCAAAACTCAAACTTTCTCTAAAAAGCATTTAATAGATATGACTGTTCCAGAAAATGTACCAAGTTCCCAAGGTTATGTCATGCTAGTAAAAATATATTTACTCTGGCAATATTCCATTCTGACAAGGATCGTTTTTCTAGAGTTCCAAGAGTCCTCGGAGATCATCTAATATAGTCCCCATTTTTCAGATGAATAAAATGAAGTCTAAAGAGATTTTTCCCAAAGGCACAAAAACTAAGATTTGAACTCAGACCTGACAATTCCAAGTTCATTCCTCCTTATATTTCCCCACACTGCTTTCCATTTCAATTTGGCCCTAAATTTAATAAGGTTATCATAATGGGGATTGATTTAAAAATCATTTTGGCATTCTGGTACTTGAATCCATTATATAAAGCCAAGATAAAAAGTAACTTCATGCAGAAGTCTACTCCACAGTGTGACAAAAAGTTTCAATATAAGAAGTCCATGTCAGAGCACTATAGTAACAGTACTTTTTTTAATTAAGTTCAACAAATACTATTAAAAGAAAATCTCTGTCCAGGGAACTATAGATATACTTCACTTTTTTAGGATCTTTTATTTCATTGGTGTGAATCTACCTTTCAGATGACGCAGATCACATTTTTTTTAAAAAAAGTATTTGCAAAATTTAAATAACAACAACAACAAAAAAAAATCAACCATCTGGTGGCCAACTTTATGGTGCTAAAAGTTTTCTGAGCAAGGTTGGTTCTTAAGCAGCAAGCATATAGCCCTTCACTAGGTCCTTCCTTGAAGTCTTTCTAATTCCACAGCACCAGGCAGATCTTGTGCCCTCCTGACTGGTATAACGTTGAAGAATTTAGGCTCACTTTCACATTAAATGAGTAATCAGAACTAGAATTTAGAAAAAAATCCCTGCTGTGTACTTAACTATGAATACTTTCTTTTGTGAATGTATTTGTATTCTAGGGTCTCAAATGAGAAGAATGAAAGAGATTTTTAAAAAAAATTCTTCTCAAAAGAAGACTTTCAAATGACCACTAACCACATAAAAATGCTCCAGGTCACTAATAACAAGGGAAATGAAAATCAAAACCCAAAGATTTTACCTCAAACTCAGGAAACTGGCAAAGATGACAACAGAAATAATACAGGAGGGCCTGTTGGAAGGGCTGAAAGACAAGCACACTAATACATAGTTGGTGGAGTTATAAATTGATCCAACTATTCTTGGATAGTAATTTGGAATTATGCTAAAAAAAAAAAGAAAAAAATGGTCCCACTGCTTAGCATAAATCTCAAGGAGGTCAAAGAAAGAAATAAATGAAACATATACTCCCAAAATATACAAATGAATGTGTTAGCAAAGAACTAGAAACAAAGTAGATGTCCTTGAGTAGTGATAGAAAGATAAACAGAGAACTTTAAGATATAGTTAGGAATATTTTTCCATTAAGAAAAAGTTGAAGTGAGAGATAAATGGAACTGACTTATTCACAGTTATAGAGACAATAAATTTATAAGTGGCAAAAGTAGAATTTAAACCAAACTCCAGTACTCTTGTACTATTACAGAAATCAGAAAGTCTGGGCTTTCCAGACAGCAGGAAACCCCAGGAGAACCCTTTTTTTTCCTTTGTCTTCCCCATCTTTGCTCCTTTCACCAGCCCTGGCCTGCTGGAATACACATACTCATTTAATGATATGAGTCATTAACTCTTTTCCTTCCAGATTTATGGAATATTACCATGTCTTACCATCTGCCCTGCATCTACATCTTCCAGAGCCATCATGGGACCATCATCTGATTTAGATACACCTTAGGACAAAAGGTTTTGGCTTCTGCCAAACCAGAGTCTTCTAGACCTTTCCATTTGCTCTGTAATTGGCCTTTTAAAAAAATGTTTTGTCCCAAATTAGCATTTGATCTCCTTGTGAGCAGGATCTGTCTCACTTTTTCTAATTGCATTTTAATTCCCTGGCCTATAATAAATGCTTAATTTTTCTCATTCATTAATTCATATTCTAATATATCACCTTATTTGATAGATTAGCAATGAAGTGAAGGTATACTGTTATGCTCTTCTCGTCAATAGGATTGTCAGTGTTTTACCCCCTCCTTATAAGGGCAAGATTACTCCTTCCCATAGACATTCCCTGACTCTTTCCTCTTTGAAAGATGTTTTTCTCTAGAATAAGCCTAGGGAAAGGGAAAGGGAAATATTGAAGGTTCTGCCTCTAGTATAGCCTCCCTCCACTCTCAATCAGACTGTTTACATACTAATTCATTGCATAGAAGTGATCCAAATATTATTTCTTCCTTCAACCTTCTTGGGAAAGTGTAAAAGATGATAAATCAATAATTCTCTTTATTTCATCTCTGAGTCCCCAGTGTGAAAACCACCAAAATACCACAGCTAGAAATCTTTCTCTCTCTCTTCCAAGGTCCTCTCTTACTGCCCTTCCCAATGACTTTTAGTAATGGCAAAGACATATTAGTAATACAGTGACTGTCCTTTAAAGAAAAAGGAAACTAGAACAGAACTAAATTTTAGAAAATAGGCATGTTTCCTTGGGAGAGAGAAGAAGAGAAAGAAAGAAGAGAATTTTCAATCATTTTCATTGTGTTCCACTGTTCGTGACCCCATTTGGGTTTTGTTGGCAAAGATTGGAGACATTGGCCACTTCCTTCTCCAGCTCATTTTACAGTTAAGGAAACTAAGGCAAACAGGATTAAGAGACTTGCTTAGGGTCACAGCTAAAAAAAAATCTGAATTTGAACTCAGGAAGATAAGTCCTTCTGATTTCAAGCCTAGTAATCTTATCTTATAACTGCCTCAAATAGGAAATATCCCACCTTGAGTCTAGAGAAGTAATGATTCAGGAGCATCTTGTCCATTTAAATTTTCTTCCTGTAACATATGCAGTCCTATTTCTGGAGCCCAGGACTAAGGTTATCTAGAAAAGAAGGTAGAAAGCCACAGGTTGAGTCCAAGTAGGGTAAAGATAAAAATGATTGGAGTATCACTAGACGTAACAGTGGATAGACTGTCCAGTCTGAAATCAGAAAGACTCATCTTCCTGAATTCAAATCCAGGCTTATTTACTTACTAGACATTAGCTGTGTGACCCTGGGCAAGTCATTTAATCCTGTTTGTCTCAGTTTCTTCATCTCTTAAATGAACTAGAGAAGAAAATGGCAAACCACTCCGGTATCTTTGTTAATCCTGGTATACGTGTTAAAATATATGTTAAATCCAAAATGTATAAATATATTTATATAATTCTTTTGTTGCACAAGAAAAATTAGATCAAAAAGGAAAGAAAATAAATAATAAAACAAAATGCAAACGAACAACATCAAAAAGAGTGAGAATGTGACCCACATTTAGTTCCCAGAGTCCTCTCTCTGGGTATAGATGGCTCTTTTCATCACAAGATCATTAGAACTGGCATCAATCATCTCATTGTTGGAAAGAGTCATGTTCATCAAAATTGATTATTGTATAATATTGATGTTGCCATACATAATGATCTTCTGGTCTTGCTCATTTCATTTCACATCAGTTCATGTAAGTCTCTCCAGGCCTCTCTAAAATCCTGATTGTTTCTTATAGAATAATAATATTCCATAGCATTCATATACCATAACTTATTCAGCCATTCTCCAACTGATGGGCATCCACTCAGTTTCCAGTTTCTTGCCACTATGAAAAGGCTGCCACAAACACTTTTGCACATGTGGGTACCTTTCCCTTCTTTTAAGATCTCTTTGGAATACAAACCCAGTAGAAACACTGCTGGATCAAAGGGTATGCACAGTTTGATAACTTTTTTTGAGCATAGTTTAAAGTTTGCTCTCCAGAATGCCTGGATCCTTAAACAGTTCCACCAACAATGTATTAGTGTTAGAATATTGTTTTTATAACCTGTGAAGGATATATTATAGAAAGAGAAAAGGCAAAGAGAAAAATTAGGAGGCTTTTACAGTGGTGCTAATGAAAGGGAATTAGGGAATGAATGAGAACAGTAATTCTTTGAAGACCAAAAAATAGATATATAAATAGGATACTAAGACTTGACAAATCATTAGATATGAAGAGTTAGATAGAGAGAAGAGTAGAGTGGCAAATCCAAGAGATTGAAAGGATATCAGTGCCCTCAACATAAATTAAGAATTTAGGAAGAAAGATAGATTAAAGGGAGAGATCACATGTTATACCTGGGATGTCTGTGAGACATTTAATACAAAATGCTTAACTTATAGTCATGAATAGGCAAAGATATACATAGAGATCTTGAAGTCATGTTCAGGAATAGTAATTGAACCCCTGGAGGCTGATGAGGTCATTGAAAGAGAATATAAAGAAAAAAGAAAAGAGGGCTTAGGACAGAGCTTTGGGATAGCACTCAAATTTAGTGGGGGAAAAACATGGATAATAATCTCACAAAGGATACTGAGAAGAAGTCAAATGAATAAAATGATAACCAAAAGAAAACCAGACCATGAAACCCAGAGAAGAGAGATTATCCAAAAGGAGAAAGTGGTCAGTACTGTCAAACACAACAGATTAATAAGAGTAAGAACTGATAAATTCTCCTGAGCAAGTTTGACAATTAAGACATCAATGTATCTCTTTGGAGACAGCAGGTTCAGTTAAAGTAGAAAATCAGAAGCCAGATTGCAAATGGTTTTGAAATAAGTGAGTTTCTACTTTAACTGTGAAAGGAAGGAGAGAAAAGAAATTTAATGGATAGTAGGTCAAGAGATCTTTTATTTTTGGCTCATTTTACCAATATTTGGAATATTCTAAGGAAATCTGATAATATATCTCAAGGCTGTTTTTACAACTATAGAAAGAAGGTCTCCAGTTTTCATGCAAGTACTCAAGCTAACAATATCATATGGAGAACAGAACAAATGCATAAAGTACCCTATAAAGCAAATGTACCATACACAAAGGACTCATAGGAGTACATAGTAATAATAAAGACTTCCAGGAACATATAATAATTAAGACATTGTCCTTTGCTCCTGGGAACCCTGGAGTGGAGTTCCACTCCAGGAATCTATATTGGTCTCCAGCTTTTCAGTACTCCTTAACAAATTTGGTCTTCCTTGAGAATAGAAATAAATTTGGCATTGCTAAAGAAGCAGCTCCTTCTCATTAGGTCTTTCACTTTTCCATACTATGCTTGTGAATCTTTTTTTAATGAATTGATTTTATATTAACATCCAAATATCCTGGGTTATGCTTTTATTTCTGTCATGACTAGTTCTCTTTCTATTTCATATCTGAGCAGAACTTGATGCTTGCTCCAGAAACTCTTATAATCTTTTCTTTATGAGGTTTGGCACAGAGCAGAGAGTTGTGGGAACCCCTTCTGGTCGGTGCAGAGGTTCTTCATGAAGGAATTCATGAACCTGAAAAGTTAGATCGGCAAAAAAAAGTTTATTGTTAGAAATGATAAGTTAGCCTTTGCTAGGATGACTGACTTCCTCAGTGGCAAGGTAAAGTTCTTAGCAGAGAAATCCTGACAGAAAGGTAAAAGGGGGTGTAGTCCTGTTAGGAAAATAGGTGAGAGAGATAAAAAGGGGTTAATGCTGAAAAGAAAATGTCTTCTAAGCAGGCAGAGGGGCCTCATAGGAAGCTATCATGATTCCTACTTTGGCCCTCTGCAAGGTCCTGTTAGGGAAATGGAGGCTGACACTGAGAAAAGAATGCCTTCTCAGCAGGCAGAAGGTCCTCGCAGGCAGTTATGCCAAGGAGAAAGAGGGGTTCCTTGACAAGGCATTGTTCTGCTTTGGACCTCTGCAAAGAAGTGCCCCAAATTGCCCCTTTTAATAAGGAATTTGAAACTTATTTTATATTTGCTAGGGGCTGAGGACAGCAGTTTGAGTTGAAATCAGACCTAGATATTCCAATTGAATAGAAGTTTCAACTGAATAAGATTACTGCCCCCAAGCCTAAATTTCCAGTAGAAGGGGGACACCTTACTGGGAGTGGTGGGCCAATTTTCATCTCAATAGAGGTCTATAGAAATCTAGATTTCCAGCTCTGGCTAAATAGGAATGGTCCTGGACTCAACTAGTCCTACCAAGATAACAGAATGAAACCACTTTATCTTGATTCCCTGGGCTGGGTCTTTCTCAGGGGAGAGCTTCTCTGAGGTTCCAGGAGAATTTCTCAAGCATTCCCCACAAAGTCAGAGGACAGTTTCAGGGTTCCCCCATCATTCTGAAATCTAGGGTTCAGGTACTCCCACTACTTAGTCACATAGTCATTCTCTCTATGATTGCTTTCTCCTAGATTGAGAGATTTTGCCACTGATGCCTTTCTCATTTCTTAGGCAGAAATAATACTTTGTTACATTTATATATAATTTTTTCAGTTACTTCCCAAGTGATAGAAATCTCCTGTGTCAAGTTATTTACTACAATAATATTCTAAAACTTATGAAGATCCTCAAGCAAAGACTAGATGATTACCTGGTAAGAATCAAGAGAATTCATGTTCTGGTATAGATTGAATTAAAGAACCATTGAGGTACCTTCCCAAATCTGAAATTCTATGATTTTTGTATAAATGAAAAATCAAATAAGGAGTTTCAAACCATGGAAATGGGTTCTATTATGATGAATCATTCTTTACTCTTTCTAGCCCTACACTGATTATAGTACTGAAAAGGTTTTTAAATAATAGTTCAAATATTTACCCCCTAGGAACTCCAAGCTTTAAATCTTCCCTTTCCCCTCACAAGACAAAAAGTATATTCCATAAGAGACAGAGGAGTTCTAAAAATCCTCTTAAACACAAGCATTATGACTTCTGGCACCTGCAAATAAAGGATATGCCAAAATACTTTATTTAAATAAGGGATATGTGGGAAAGGGTGTAATGCCAGAGAAACTGAGCAAGACAGAGATTAGAGAACAATTCAATAATTTGTTAAATGAAAGAGATGTACTGGGACCAAATGGATCCATAGTTTGGTCCCAGGGCTGAATGAGATTATCATCTCAAAGAATCCACCCCTGAATGTCGGATACAACATTCTTTTATAGGGTAACAAGAACAATGGCATAATGGGGGAGGTACCTGGATGGGGATGACCTAATGGGGGAGGTACCTAGGATGAGGATGATATAATGGAGGCAGACATAATGGAGGGAGGTACTGGAGAGGCTCCTGATATTCTAATGATGTCTAAAATGGATAAAGACCTTTATCCCATCAAACCTAAAGAGGGAATGACTATAGCCTAAGGTCTAAGATATAAGACCTTTATCCTAACATTAAGAGGGAATGGTTATAACCTGAGGCAGAGTAACTGAATAGGACAATTAGGGAAACTGGGTCAGGACTTTAAAATAGGATTCTGGCACAACAAAGGCACCAGTATGCATGAAGGGCTCCATTAGGCTTGAAGAAAAGGGACTGGCATTCAGCTAAAACCAGTTCTATTCCTATTTCCCCTAGACATCTCTTGGGGCAACAGAAACTGATTAGAGAAAAGTGAATTTTCCAACTTAGAGGAATTACCATCAAAGAAGGAAGAGTGATAGGGGAATATAAGGAAAAAGGTTTGAAATTACCAAAGACCTAAAGAGGAAGAGAACCCAGAGACCTTTAGAACAAGTAGATAAACCAACAATCAATATATTAATAAGAAAAAGAATATTTTACAATCTCAATCAATTCTTCTTTATTGTAAAATTACAGAAGTGAAAAACAATGTGGAAGAAGCAAAAAGCAGTGATATTAAAAGAAAATATAATCTCTACACAAACAAAATGAATTGGTCTTGAAGACAGAATGCACAGAGAATAAAAGGATCATAGATGTCCCAGAACAAGTTAAAACAAAAACTTGAAATGCCATAATGCAAGAAATAAATCAAGAAAATGATTCCAAATTTCTAAAAACAGAAAACAAAGTACCATCCAAAAGAGTATACAGTCACTTTCAGAATGAATCCCATTGTTGCAAATTCCAAGACATACAGTAGTGAAATTTTAAAATTTTAATAACAAAATAACAAAAACTGCAGCTGACTAAAAGAAAAAAACCATATATAGACATATAGATATATAGATATAGATAGGTATACATATATATCTAGATATAGATACATAGGAAAGGAAATGCAAATAACATTATGACTGTTTTGTACCCACCAGAAACCGAAAGAGGTTTTAAAGAGAAAAATTGCTCAAGATAGAACCAAAGATTGTGACAAAGATTGTAAACCTTAACCTAATGATCAATGAAAAAAAAAAAAAAAAAGATGGGAATTCAATTTTTTTAAAGTAGTATTAGAAATGTTCCTACAAAGAAACCAAACCTAAGCAAGTTATTTGTTTTGCAAATATCCTTGGCAATACAAATGCAAGAAAGGTAAACAAATATAGCAACCCAGGAAGATACAGGTAATGAAATAAATTACACCAGAAAAACAAAACAAAAACAAAAACAAAAAAACCTCACTATGAGGTAACATGGAATTGAGAAAAGACTCACTTGTAAGATGAAGAGGAAAATACATTTTTAAGCTCTTAGGAGACTTTCTGTGTGTAAATACTGAGATCATGGAAACTACAGTACAAAATGTGGTTTTAAAAATAGAAACACTGTCCAGAGAAGTATAGTTCTAGTTTGTAGTCCTTTACCCTCCAGTCCTTTATCTATGACAGCCTGGTCAATGCTTTCATCCATGTATCCCAATTACACCTCAAAATTCAATATATACAAAACAGCACTTCTTAACTCTGTCCCAGACTGATTTCTCCTAACATCCTTAGTTCTGTTGAAAATGGAACCACTTCTTGGCTTTGCCATCATTTTTACATCCCTTTCCTTCGCCCAGTTGCCAGGCCTTAACAATTTTACTTCTGCATCTCTTGATTTCATTTCCTTCATTCTATTATATCCTAGTTCTGGTGTTCATCATCTATTGCCTAAATTATTATTACAATAGCTTCCTATTTACAAACAACAGTTCCTCTGATTCTAATCACTCTTTTCTGAAAAACATCTTCTAACATTAACATTAATAGCAACAAATTAACATTCCTAAAGTACTCATAAAATTTACCATATTACTCTCCTACTTAAAAATCTTCAAATATAATAACAGGACAAAATATAAACTCTTTTGACTAGCATTTAAAGCCTCCACAGAGTGGGCTCCCATCTACCTTCATATTAACCCCTCAGGGATCCTACATTCCAACTGGACTAGTCTATTAGTTATTCCTCGAACTAAACATGCCATCTTCAAATTCCTTGCTTTTGCACAAGTTGACCCCCATGCTTGAAATGATCTTCTTCCTCATCTCTACTTTATCAACTTCTTTCAAGAGTCAGCTTGTCTCTTCCTCATTGAAGAAGTCTCTTATTCCTTCTGAAATTATTTTGTATTTTCTTATCTGTGTGCATGTTTTTTTCATCCATGTCTTAGTATCCATAACATCTGTATTTTGTACACAGTAGGTGCTTAATATCATTTGTTTAATTGAATTGGTGAGAGAATTAGTTGAGTCTCCTCTCTCCCCTTATTCCTTCTAATGCAGTTCAACCATGGAAATGACAATGATTTGGAGTGTTCCTGATGAGATCCTGCTTATAATACTTTTTTATGTTGTGAATTACAATTTGGAGCATTTCACCAAATACAATGAACCTGGAAAGAAAGAAATATCAAAGGATGGCAGTTGTCCTGGAAATGCAACAATTCCAATGAATTTTACCAATAAATCTCAAGGAATATAATTAAGAGTAAATTTGAAGCAGCTATTCTGGTTTTCTTTTTGTTGCAAATTACATAAAACTTTAAAATGTATCTATGAGTCAGAAATTGAAGATTATCACTAAATTAATGTAGCAAGCCATAATTTATTGATATTGTATCATTTGTAGCAACAGAAAATGAGAATTTGAACCAGTATTGTTAAAACTGATAGTTTTCAGTAGTGAGGAAGGAATAATAAATACTAAACATGAATAGGAAAAATTCAGAAAAGGAACATATGACTGGATTTTATTTCTTTTTAGTATACATCAAGATTATTAGAGTATTCAAATTTGTTTCCAAAATACAAATCTAAAGACATTGTTATATCCATACATGAACTTTATATATGTGAAAACCTCAGATGTACTTGGTCTTCTCCATTACATTCAACAATTCACAAATACTCGAATAATTTTGGAAAGTGAAAGAAGGAGAACATACTGTCTATTTTCCAAGTGTTTCTACTTTATTCCTTTATGGAACTTATATTCAATGAATACTGAGGTCATTGGCATGATTATGCCTTCTACTGGTGCAGATGGCAAATTATCTACATTTACATTCATCCCTTTCCTTTAAAATTTCCATAGAGAAGTGCTGTTGAAAAAAAAAAATAATGGGCATGTATGGCAGGGAACAGCTTGAGATCACCGAAAGTATTTGGCAGGCCTTCAAATATATTCCTTTTTCTATAGAGATAGGGACTTGACCGGTGATCTCATTGGTATAGCAGTCTCAGGTGAGTAAATAATATCTACTTATGAAGATTGGTGCCTTCTCTGCAACTTATAGCCTAAAGTATTGAGAAGATAAGATCCTTGCTCAAGGTCACACAACCAGGATGTAAGAGACGGGACTTGAACTAGAAGCCTGGATCTGGATCTGTAGCCTGCCCATTACACTATATTGTTGGATCATGTATGTTCACAAAAATTAGTGAAATCTTTTTTCTTACCTTTAGATGTGATTTCTGCAAATCATGAGGACTTTTACAGTCAGGAACAATAAATAGAAAGTGAAAAGCTGTTTAATAATATATCTTAGAGTAGCTTTGTATTTCTAAACCATGATTTGAAGTGTATAAATGACTGGATTCTGGAAGGGTATTTAGTCAAAAGATTTAAAGTTAAAAAGAAGGAGCAAAGGAGAAAATTACATACACATACATATATACATATAATACCAAAGCCCAAAGTTTAAGCAACAAGGAAGGGAAAATAGAAATCTTAAAACAAAAAAGACAAATTTGAAACAAGAAACTTTGTGGAATGATTTTGAGTAGGTAATCTTTCTTGAAAAGAAACAAGATAGGGCAAAGTAGTCTTATTAAGAATATATTATGAGGGCAGCTAGATGACAGTGGGTAGAGTATCAGCCCTGCAGACAGGAGCACTGAGTTCAAATTCCAACCTCAGATATTTAACACTTGCTAGCTGTGTGACCTTGAGCAAGTCACTTAACACTAATTGCCTCACCCTATTTCCCCCCCCAATCAGGTAAGAATATATCACACACACACACACACACACAGGAAATACAAGAACAAAATGAAGAAACAATATGAAGAGATTTAGATGATTTATGGAGGTCTAAAGAGGAAGCAATTTTGCCATTATATTACTTAGATATATAATATAGATATACGTATGTAATTTTCCCCCTTTATATCTCTCCAATTTTCTAATATTTGACTCCATTGCACTAACTCTATGATCCAGATATGATTTGCTGTTCCCTCCATATAACATGCCATCACCCATCTCCTATTTTTTACTGACTAATCCCCATACCTGGAATTCTCTCCCTTTTTGCTACCTTCTGGCTTATCTAGCCAGACTCATATTAAAACCCACTTTTTTCAGGAGTCTGTTCCTGGCCTTTTTCTATCCATTCCATAATTACTGGTGCCGTTAGTCTAAGATTACCTGTCAATTATACTGCATCTGTCTTATTCATACATAGTTATTTACATATTGTTTTCTTCATTAGAATGTGAAGTCTTTTAGGAGAGGGAACCATATTTTTTCTTCGTTTATATCTCTAGCACTTAACATAGAGTGGAACAAAATGCACATATGTAATAAATCTTTGTTGCCTGACATGATCAGCAATTCTTAACCTGCACCTTTTGAAGGTCTGTGGATCTATTTCAGGGAAAATCTGCGAAATTGCATGAGGAAAAAAAATTGCATTTTTATTTCAATATAATTGCTTTATTTTATAAAACAGTGCTTTTAAAACATTATTATGAAGAGTCCATAGACTTCACTATACTGACAAAGGGGTTCTTGATACAAAAACACATTAAGAAACAAAGGGTGGGATAATAATATAGTTAGTTGGATATAAAATTGGAGAGTGATCAATCTAAAAAAAAAAGTCATTAATGTTGAATATTGAAAGGAGATTTTTAGTAGATTGCCCTCAGGAGGTGTGTATGGCCCTGTGTAGTTTAAATTTTTTTTTTTATCAGTGACTTATATGAAGACATAAATGTCATGCTCATTAGATTTCTAGATGAAACAGACTTGGGAGGTATAGCTAATACACTGGAAGACATTGTCAGGATCCAATAAGTCTTGACAGGTTAAAACATTAAGAGAGATCTAATAAAACAAAATTTAATATGGGATAAATCTAAAGTTTTATATTTAGATTAGAAATCAATTTAATAAGTAGAAGATCAATGAACTAAGATTAGAAGGAAGCAGTTATCTAAAAAGATTTTAGGGTTTTGCTGAAACCTCAATAAGAATGAACATTGGGATTATCAAAAAATCATTGGGATCTTGAGCTGTATTAAGAGTAAACTTTGAGAAGATAAGAAATGATAATCTCTCAATCCACTATGTTAGTTAGACCATACCAGAAATACTGTGTTCATGTCTGGAAATCACAGTTTAACAAGACCATTAATAAACTGCAAATAAGTCAAATTCAATTAGAAATGATCCCCACTGTCACATATTGAGTTTAAATATATATAAACTAACATAACCTTATGTTGTATTGTATTTTTATTATTTATTTTATTAAAATTTCTCAGTTATATTTTAATCTAGTTCTAGCTGGGTTTTATATTTTTGCTTCAAGGGTTTGGGCAATCCAAGGTTAGAGAAGACCATGGTTTGTAATATATCTATTATTTCTTATTCTGTGTTCATATATCTTTTACAATCTCCACTGAGTCTGGAGCAGGGTGAAGAGGGAAGAGAGTAGAACGTGAAGGATAGTCTACCTGATGGAGGCCATTATACCTCAGTGTGTATAGAAAAAGGCTTTCTATTTGGCTTCCCTTGACTTTGCTAACCTGTGATTTCTTTGGTATAGGGAACTCTGAGTTGAGGAAATTCTCCCTATCAGTGGCAGATAGCATTTTCGATGCTATTTGTCTTATAGTTTTAGAAAACTGATTAGAGCACTGACAGATAAGTATGCCATACTCATACCATGTATATTGTTAAGGTTGACTGATGTGGTCAGTTTTGCAGAACTGCCTTTATATTATTTCTTTTTTATTCTTTTTATAAAGGATACTAAGAAGATGCTTAATGGAAGAATGAAGGTTGGAAGGGATTATTTTTATGTCAAAAATCAATCAAAACTCCTTGGAAAAATGGTTCCACACCCTCAAACATTAATTGAGATATTAGAGTTGGGGAAGTGAGCATTTGCAAAGAACACATTGTAAGAATACATAAATAGACAAGGGCTGAGAGACTACTCTAAAGAGTGAGAAATAATTGTTTATCATTCAATATCGGAGGCATTTAGTAAATACTAATTGATCAATTAACTGATTGATTAATTCGCATACTACCCATTTCCAGACCTGTAATTTCTCTTGGTGCTTTGGTGCACATAGAAGATCAAACTCCAAAAAACCTGACAAACTGAGAAAATCTCTCAGAAAAAGAGCAATTTTGGGGCAGCATTTATTGTATATTGTTACAGGAAAACTATCTCCAAATTACCAAATTCAATTCATACAAAAGCAAGGAAAGGATGAGTTAAGTTCATCATAGATCACACTGATCCAATTATATTAGACAGGATTAAGCTATGCTGGTGGCTGATGCACTGGTTAATATGTAATTCTAGCCCTCAAGGTCAAAGCCTTTGGTCATGTTTGAGTAATTGTAGAATTAAAGGATTAAATGTAATTTTCTCTATGTGTATGTATCATATAGATGATAGTCCAGCAACATAAACAAAGAAGATGGCAATATACCAAGACTCTATATAAGTCCTGCTTCACTCCTGGACATGATGTAGTTTCAGGTACACTGTGAAGAAAACCCCCTACCCAAATTCTCCTCCATTATAGTTAAAACTTCTTTAAAAGAGGACCAAAAGTCTTTCATTATATGAAGAATATAAAGATTTAGAATATATTTTTAAGAGATTGAGGAGATGGGTCAGTTGAAGATTGTTAGAAATGAATAGCTACTACCTCTTTGATTTGCATCTTAGTGAGAATTATAATGTTGTCAATTAAAAGATTATTAGAAACTTTGGAAATAGCAATTCTGCTTAAATAGGTAGTCTGAAACCAGACCAAAAAGAATTAAGAAGAAAATAAGAGGAAAGGAAGTAAAAAAAGGCTGATGGTCTTTTCAAGTTTAATCACAAAAGGACTAGGAGGAGAGGTATAGGATGATAACTAGTAGAGATGAACAAATCAAATGAAGAGGGTTTTTTTTGTTTGTTGTTTTAGTGTCTTTGCAGTCAGAAGCAACAAAAAAAAAAAAAAAAAAAAAAAAACCCAAGATATTATTAGAAATTAGGGACAGAGCAGAAATGATAGAGGTGTCAATATGCCAGACAAGGCAGGCTGGAATGGGATCACTGAGTGTAGAGGGTTTGCCTTGACAAGAGAAAGGCCATCTCTTTCTGTAAGATTTCTGAAGGAAGCAGAGCTAGAAAATATTTTGTTTATTGTAGAAAATATTTTGTCTATCCCAGGTTCTCCATATAATTCTAAATGTTCCTTCATGGATTTCTGGGTTGAATGAGTGAGTGACTTTTTTTTAATCTCTATCCAGAGTGATGCATTTCTAAGCCCCACCACAGTATTGACAGGGATTTACAATTCATCTATATTGTAGTACACCACCTTCTTACAGCAAACCCTCTATCTCTCTCTCTCTCTCTTTTTTTTTTTTTTTTTTTTTTTTTTTTTTGCTCTCACTGTAAACTCTGAAATGGTTAATTTGCAACAAGCTTCTCAGATAAAGGTCTGATAAGCAAGAAAATTAATTCAAATGTGGAAGAACAAGAACCATTACCCAATAGACAAATGATCAAAAGATCATAGAAGCCTGTTCATACAGGCAGTTTTTCTTTAAAAAAAAAATACCTACATCATTAAAAATATTTTTAAGAATACTTCATATTACTAATATGAGAAACACAAATTAAAACCATTCTGAGGTTTCACTTCTCAACCATCAAATTGAAGAAAATGGCAAAAAGGGGAAATGATCATTGTTAGTGGAAATAAGAGAGCAGCTGGAAAGTGGATAAGCCATTCTTGAAAGCAATGTGGAAATATGCCTATCTCCTTTGACCCACTAGTACATACACACTACCAAATAAATTAAAGAGAAAAAGGATGCATATTTACAAAAAAAAAAAAAATTCATTAATGCATTTTTGTTGTAAAAAGAGTTAGAAAATTACAACTTGCTTTACTTTACTAGGCTAAAGAAACTTAGAATATACTCATTCCAAGAATTAGTAAGTGTTTTTTTGAAACAGAAAAAATAATCAATACATTATTATCAGAAATTAGTAGTCTCTGCAGAGATGCCAGAGATTGAGAGAGCATATTTCTGGCTTGGAAGACACATCAATCCAGCAATTTTGAATAAAGGCTATCACAGCTGAAGCCTTCCTGCTCTCCTCTCTCCTGAATTTTGAAGGTTCTCAATAGCCAAGAAATCTAATTTTGAAACAATCTCCTCCCCAAAAGTAAGTATCAAAAACCATCATGCCATAGGAAAATGTGTTCCACTTCTTTTTAAAGATCAATTCATAAAGACAGTCTTAATGTTTTTATACTACAGAAACTAAAATGAAGTAAAGCTGAAGTCAGTTGTTTACAAAAAAAAAAAAAAAAAAAAAATGGATCACAGGGGGAAAGACAGCTAATTTATGGAAGTTTCCAGTTAACAAAGAAAGATGGAAGCCAAATTCAGTGATCATTATTTCAATTTTCTCTAATTACTAGTGTTCATATGAGCCCAGGAAATGGAATTTTTCAATTCCAGCTGCCTCTAATATTTCCAAAGTAGAGAAAAGTGACCTCAGGCAGAATAATTTGGACATTTCTCCTTGTATCCTGCAAAATAGAACTATTTTCTTCGAGTTTGGAGAGTCAGTAAATAAATTTTAATAAATATCTTATTTTTTAAAATATTGCACAATAACATATTTTACACAACATTAGGGTGAATCAAATTGAATATGGTGTGGTATTCATATTTGGTATATGTATTATGGAATTATGTGGTAGATAGGAAATATGGAATATAACTCATGCACCCCATCTGAGACTTCCCATTTACCACACAAAAGAATATGGAAGATACCTCTTTCTACTAAGGAAAAAATTAATTTTCAAATTTCTTCCCCGAAGAGTAACAGTTTAGCTTCAAAGAATGTACTGGATGAGAATGTGACTAAATTATTATATTTCCATGAAGACTTCATGATTCTGGACTAATCTTTTAACATCCACAGTCAAATTTTATACATTTAAGTAGCATTCCCTTCCATTGCCTACCATTTTTCTTATAAAGAATTTCATGCCCTTTTAAAACATTAAATTCAAATTCACAACCATTCCTATGAAATATAGTATCATACCATTTGAGAAGTTATTGTTCTCATTTACCAACCAAGCAAACTCAAGTATGATGTAATCACAGAACAAGTCAGTGGAAGACTTGCTGCTTAGGAAATCTATTCTCAGTCTTTTGCTCAGAAACACAGATCACTCTTTTTTTTTTTTTTTTTTTAATTCCTTTTTTGCTTACAGGCAGAGATAATTTAAAAAAACAAACAAACACATTACCAACTCTCTTGAAATATCACTTTAGAAACAAGGCAGGAGTAAAGGTGAACCTTTCTGTGATCTCAGTGGGAGAGAGCCTGGTAATAATTCCATCAACTAAAAGCCTAATTGGCATCACCTTTTGACACACATCAGTGCCTGTTAAACCTTGCCCCAAACATACATTTCTTCTTTTATTTATAAATGTGTGTGCTTGTATTGCTTGAGTTTTTCAGTGTGTCACAATACCATCAAATATATTTTCCTCAAATAAGAACTTGTACGTGAGGATCTAGTTAAGAAACAAAAATGCTTTTTGCATCATTACTGTCTACATGAGGACTGTGTAATATTAATGGGAAGGGATTGTTCCAGTAATCATGGGTCCTTTATTGAGAATCCTCTCTACTTTTAATTCCTAACAGCTCAAAGCTAAGAACGAGTATTTGAGTAGAACCAAAAGGGTTTGGGACAGCATCAGACTTCAAACCTCAGAAAGAATTTAGTTCAATTCTTATATCGGATATAGTCCCTGCCTTCATGTAGATTACAATCTAGAAGATGATAAGATTCATATATATGTTGCTCAGGATCCCCTCAATATGGTTCCTTGAAAACTACATCCAAGCTGAAGATTCTTTTAGGGTTAGCATCTATTTTTTTAAAAATTACAACTCATGCATCCCATCTGAGGCTTCCCTTTTACCACACCAAAGAAGAGGATGCATTAACTCAGAGGTAAGGTATTTAATTAAACAGAACTGCAACATCAATAATAAGAAACGTTTGCCTCCCTCCTGCCCTGACATTCACTATCATACTCACAGTTTTGTGAATCAGACTTACTGCTGCAGATAGTCAGAACTGAAGAGAGCCATGCAGGTCATTTGTCTTTCTTATCTCCTTTTCTTTTCCTTCAATGGATATTTCCTTACCCTACTAGATAATTGGTTGGTGGTAAGTAGATCTTCTGCATTCCTAAAGCCATCCCTACGTCACTGCCCTCCCTACACACACACACATACACACACACAAATTATATTATAAAATAATATGAGACAAGTACATAGGAGAAGCACAAAGAATTATATGATTGAATAGAGCTCATTACAAATTGGTGGGAACAGATATTTCTTAGAGGAGGCATCATTTGAGTTGAACTTAAAAAAAAAAATCAGCACTGTTTCAACAAGAGAAAAAGAAATAAGGGAGGAAAATGTATCCTGGGAACAGAAAACAGCATGAACAAAGAGCATGAGGAATGGCAAATTTTAAAGTGTGCTCAGGAGACAGAGAATTGTCTAATTTGACTAAAGTGTAAAATAGAAGTTAAGGAGTAAGTAATACAAGATAAGACTTGAAAAAGAAATGCCAGATTGTGAAGATCTGAATGTCAGTCAAAGGAGATTGAGTTTTACTTGAAAGGCAAAAGGAAGTAATTGAAGGATTTTGAGAAAAGGAGCAAAAAGACCACATTTAAGCAAAAGGAAGATAATCATAGCAACAATAAGAAAGGCAAGTAATATAGAATGGTGGCAGTTGGGGGTGATAAAGAAGGGTTGAGGTAAGAAGACCTGTTAAGAAATTATTGCAATAGCTAAAATAATACCATAGCTTTAAGTAGGTGAATGGTGCTACCCCAGGGAAAATAAATAACCCCATGACTGGGCCAGAGAGTAAGCTCCTTGAATTCAAGGACTTCAGTTTTTCTTTATAAATGTAGGATTTAGCATAATGTCTGCCACAGAGCAGATATTTAAAAATGCTTACTGGTTGAACAATCAATTCTATAATCCACTCCTGATTTAACATTTTGAAACTGCTCTTCCTAGATGAGTTTCCTAGGATACAGCTTTAGTTTTAGTAGTTCATCAAGGAGAAGATGTTCTGTGTCCCCCTCATCATTTACTAGCTCGATATTTTAAAAAATAGCAATAATAATAGCATAAACTTTTAAGTTTGCAAAGTTTATTACAGTCACTATCTCATTTGAAAGTCATAGCAGTTCTCTAAAAGTGGTACTGCAGTTATTATTCATGCGTTTAACACGTGAGGAAACTCAAAGGTATAGTTACACAGCTAATAAGCATAATAAATAAATAAAAACATGTGAGGAAAGGTTTGATCTAAGGTCTTTTATTCAATACTATAGAACCTCTGAAAGACACAGAAGAAAGAATGATAAAAAAAAAAAATGGACACAAGAGAGAGCTTGAATCAACTTTAGCTGTCAGGTACAAGTGGGATGTGAACTGAAAACTTTAGGACTCTAAATCAAATCATCTAGCACTTTCCCCAATGTGAGAATTGCATTGCAATAGAATCTTGGGGTTAGAATGAAATGAAAGATTATCTACATTGCTAGGATGGAATATGGAGAAATCATCACAAAAGTGCCAGTTTGCTATTCTATCTGTAAAAATATCATTGTACTATCATTTATATCTCAATTAAAAGAAAGTCAATAAAATAAATAACATGAGAGCTTCTCGCATTCAAGACTTCAGAATTTTCTCAGCAGATAGAAGAGACAGTATGTATGCATATGGTTGTTCAGTTGTTTTCATTTGGTCCAATTCTTCATGATTCCATTTGGGGTTTTCTAAGCAAAAATATATCATTTTATCGGTGAGTAAACTATGACAAATAGGGTGAAGTGGCTTACCTATGGTCACACAACCAGTTGGTGTATGATGCTAGATTTGAACTCAGGTATTCTTAACTTCAGAACTAGATATCGGTATCCATTGTGCTACCTAGTTGTCCATTGTATTTATGTAAGTATATACCAAATAAATATATGCAAAATAAATATAAGTTGATAATAGCAATATCACATAGGAAAAGGCTTTTGAACTAACCTTTGAATAAAACTAGGCTTTCTAAGAGTTGGTGGAGAGGAAGGCATGTCATATGGGAAGAAGGAGTTTGGATGGACCAAAAAGTAGGGGAAGAACACTTAACACTGGAAAAGTAAGTTCCAGCCAAGTTGTTCACAGCTTTAATTGCAGGATGGGAAAGTTTGTATTTTATCTTGGAGGTAATAGAGAACTATTTGAAAAATGAAAGGCACCAGACCTTTGAGATCCCTTTCAACTTTCCATCTATGATCCTATGATCATACCATACTTTTCTCACTACTCATCCTTCTTGATATGTCTGCCCTTTTTTTCCCACTGTCAATCTCTCTTTTTCTGTATATTCATCTCTCTGGGTTTTTGTGAGACTTCTTTCTCCTAGGTCTCCCTCTTATATGTCTGACCACTCCTCAGGTTCCTTTGCTGGATCATCATTCAGATCAGAAAACCTACCTATGGGAGTCCTCCAAGATACTGACATAGGCTCTATTCTCTTTTCTCTAACATTATTTGGCTAAGTCATTAGCTCCCCTGGGTTCAAGTATTTTTGCCTATGTAGCTAGTACCCAGATTTATACAACCAGTCCTAATTGTTCTTTTGAGCGCAAATGTTTTAATTGAATGTCTAATAGTCATCTCAAACTCTACATGTTCAAAACAAAATTTATTATCTTTACGTTCAAACTCTTCCCTCTTCCCAACTTTCCTCTTACTATCAAGGATCAAGGTAACTTTCAAATTACTCAGGTAAACCTTTATACCTTCCTTGATTCTCAGTTACTTCATATATCCAATTTGTCACATCTTATTATTTCTATCTTCATAACATCACAAATTTAATTCAGACACTCATGACTACTATTTTTGCTTATATTTTTATAATAACTTTTGAATTGGTCTCTGTGATTCTAATGTCTCTCCATTCCAACCCATATTCCACTCAGTTCCCAGAAATTTTCCTAAAAGGCAAGTCTGACCATGTCACTCCTTCTATTCATTAAAGACCAATATCTCTGTACTACTTCCAGGATCAAGTATAAAATCCTTTGTTCAGCATTTTTAGCACTTCAAAGCCTGACCCCTTTCTACCTTTTCAAGTTTTCTTACCCTTTGCTTTCCCAGTCAACACCCACCCACACCCACACCCACGCCCACACGCCATGATCCTGCCAAACTGGCCCATTTGCTAATTTTCACGCTGACAATTCATCTTCCCATTCAGTGCAGTTGTACTAAATATCCCCCCCTACTCCCCCACCCCGACCCCATGCCTAGAATGCCTTCCTCAATTATGATTCCTAAGTACCCTAACTTCCTTCAAAACTAACTTCAAATTTTAACTTAGGTGGTTCCCTCTCCCAAGTCCCTAGCCACCTGAGATTGCCTATCAATGTCATATCTTGTATATACACAGGTCACAGGGGCCTAACCAGGAAGCCTCAGTATTGGAAAAATGAGCTCAGGGGAACTTGCTTTGGGAAATGACTGGTAACATGGCATGGAGAGAACCTGTTCTGCATTTCAGAGCAAATATTATAGGACTATTTATGGTTCATTGTGGTGAAGAAATGTACTTTTGATTGACTGCTTGAGCTGGAATTGGGTGTGAATGCACAGGTATCTATCAACCAAAGTATGTTTTTTTGTCTGTCTTTCCTGTTTGGTAGCATTTGACAGAGGAGGCCTCCAGCTAGGGAATAAGAATTAGTGCCAATACCTTATTCTGTCTACCTAGGTGGACTTATATTCACATGGGCCTTCTGTTCATTTCTCTCCCTGTTGCATCTATTCTTTCTGGCCTTATGTGGATTACTAAAGATAGAATAAACTAGATGGTAATATTGTAAGCTTTGAAATTCTCAAAGAACAAGCCACTTGGGTCATAATGATGGAAATCTGGTATCTGAGCCTGATGAGAAGTCAGGCCCCAAGAAACTTTCTTTACTCAACAGACTTCTGGATTGAAGGTAAATAGAAGAAATCCATTCATAGACTACTCAACATCAGTGGAGGATCAATGCTATGTAGTAACTGCTTTAAATTTGAGCCCATTCTTTCCAAGGACCAAGTTGATAGAGAAGGGAATGTGCTTGAGTATTGGGGAAAAGGGGATATATTGATTTGTTTGCTCTTGCTCTAGCTTCCTAAAAAATATCCATTTGCAAAGTGTGCAAGTTTGATTATAGGATTAAGCTCCCTTCTTTCCAAACAGGTAGCCCTAAACTAAGCCAGACTGACATAACTAGTCTCCTCAATCTAGGTTACCTATAGATTTAGTGAACAGATAGATTGAGAAGACAATAAATTAGTAGCAGATAATTTAATCTCCGCAGCTGAGTTCCATGGGCTGGGGAAAGCTAACTGAGGATTTATTGAGGCAAACAGCTTAATCAATTAAGGGGTACAGATAGGGACCTCCCTTTTGTTCCTTTCTAAGAGATTGAGATAAAATATTATTAATACCATTATTTATAGTGATAAATTCCTTTAACAACTGACTCCCATCTGGGATCTTCAAGGAAAAGGGAGCTAAAGAAAATGGGCTTAATCTGCTTGGTGTGTACTATTGGGCCAGTCTCCCACCCATCTGCATTACTATACACATCTTAAATCCAGCATGTCTCAGAGACTATTGGATTTCACCTTCTTGATTGAGTCCTACTAGAATGACTTTGAAGTTAAGGTATGGATCTCAACATTGGCTCTCTTAGGCCACATACTCTTGGGAGCCATTGATCCAATAATTCATTAAGTTTCTCTTTGGACATCTCATATAACTTGTCCAGTTTCTTGCTGATACAGACTCATCAATCTTCTACTCCAAGGTAACAAATTGTTACTTCATCCTCTACTCTCCCAAAGTAACAAAATTGTTTGGAATCAAGATCTAGCTGTGGGATCCTGGGTGAGTCTATTAACCTCTATTTATTTTGGTTTCCTCAATTGTCAAGTGAAGATGATAATTACACTTACCTCCCAGAGATATTGTGAAGATCAAAAGAGGTATTTGTAAAGTGCTTAGCATATTTAGGGTAACTTCTTAATGCTTGTTCCCTTTCCATCTCTGTTTTCCGTGCATCCTATCTTTGATACACACCCTGGATGATTTATATGTCTCCTCAGTGTCCCAAGGAAATTATTTAAGGCTCTAAGTTGTAGAGAGAGTGCCAATCTGCATTGCTAACAGAATTTCTTCTTTGAGAGTTCCCTATACTGATAAAATCACTTCACACAGTGACTGGGAAAAGGAACACAGGAACCATTCAGCAAATGCTCATTCAAGTTCTCTCTTTAGCACTTTAAACACAGACCTCACATGGGACGTCTCTGGTCTAATCTCCTCATTCCCCAATATGTCTCAGTCACGTATCAGGAAACAGAAGTCAAAATGGATTTAGGGAAACAAACAAACCAAAAAACCCTTTAGCAGGTAGCTATAGTGAGTGGTGGAAAGGGTTTGTTTTTCCTTCTAATCTTGTTGTTCAAGGAGACAGATGATAATTAAAGTGTCAGATCCCTTCATGCTTCCCTGATCAAGATAACTACTTTAACATTGGCATTAGAAAGAAACAGGAGGAAAGTGTCTGAAGTCAGGAAAGATAAGGTGATAGTTCTGAGAAACAGGGCAGAACTGAATGAGCCAACATTAGAAATAGCTCAAGCCAAAAATGACTTGGGCAGAATCATTAGGCCTGATACTGACAGCTTCACCCATGCAGTTCTAAGGAAGTCATAAGCATACTTGAGCCTTGCCCTCCTAAATTGGGTGTTCATCCCTACTGATTGATCTAGAGCCAATTTCTAGCAGATCAATAAAACTACTTGCTAATTCCAGCCAATTCTTCCAATTCAGTTAATCCAAGATTCTTGTAGCAGCAGTAGCCATAGTCAAAGAAGGCAGCTGTTTCCTTTGTCCCCTCCTCACCACCCACCCCTCCAACCTACACATCATCCTACATATCTCCCCTCATACTCTTCATACAATTTAACCAAATAGGTCTCTATTAATTTTTTCAAAAAAGATGATAGAGTCTTGAGGAGTGAACAAAATGGAAAAGGGAAACTAGGTGTTAAATGTAAAAATGCATTAGGGCTTTTCCTAACAATGCTAACTTTAAAAAAATTCTGAGTGCTAGATATGGAAACAGGAGACTAGGATTCAAAGTCTTACTGTAGCACTTAATTGCATGACCTTGAACATGTTGTTCAACCTCAATAAATTCTCTTGCAGAATAGGACTAATAATATTTGGCACTATCTCATAGGGTTATGAGAAAAGTATTTTGTAAATCTTAAAAGTGAATTATTATTATCACCCCTCTCCCTGCAGATGCTAGCTGGCCTTTTCAGTATCCACAGACCCTATAATTTTTCTTTCTACTGCTCTTATCCACTTCCTATTTCAAACCACTCAAGATGTCCAGATTCTTCTTAATTACTGTTAATTTGCCATCTTTTTTCTTTTTATGTTTTTTTGGGGAAGGGAGGGACTCTCTTATTGTGAACATTAATAGTACTTTTTAATGTAGCAGAGAATTGGTCAAAAAATAGTTGTCTGTTCATTGCTGAATGAACAAACACATTGTGGTGTATTTTTTTTTTTTTTTTTTTTTTTTAAGTAAAGCCTCCCCGTGTTGTAGATAGGAAGAAAGATGATGCACCAGGGAAACACTGGAATGATATTTGATTATAATATAAGAAATGATGATTATGACAGATTCGGGAAAATGTCCCAGGCATTTTACTAAGCACTTTACAAATATTATCTCTCTTGATCCTTACAATAACCCTGGGAGGTAAGTGCTGTTATTATCCTCATTTGACAGTTGAGGATACTGAGGCAGTCATCAATAAACATTTTAAGACATACAGAACAAGAGAAGGGAATATATTTTATTTCTTTTTTTTTTTTTTTTTTTTTTTTTTTTGGCTAGGCTATTGATCTTAAGTGACTTTTCCAAGGTCACACAGCTAGTAAATGCTAAGTGTCTGAAGCCAGATTTAAACTCAGGTCCTCTGATTCCAAGGCCAGTGCTCTATCTACTGTGCCATCTAGCTGCCCCTAGGAATGATTTTAAAAACAAATGTCTGTTACATATAGTTTTATATGACATATATAACTGTATTTACATACGTATATACAAAGCATAAACAGTTGTAACACAATTTCTCTATTTACATCCCCTTTAATTATTTTTCTTCTGTGCATGTAAAAGGAAAAAAATAGAGAAGAGTGAGAGGAAAGGGGAACCTTAATCCTCCCTACAATGGAAGATCAACCTACATCATTGCTGTTGCTGCCACTGCCATTCACTGGGAAGAGGGTGAATTGTAATGGAATTCTGTAGAAGCCATGCCAAATAGATTCCAACAGGCTTTATTAGTCCTTGTTGCCAAGGACAAAACTAGTAATGTCTCACTTGCCATCTTTTACATCACTCTGGCTCTCACATTGAGACTGTTTCCACAATCTTCAAGTTTATTCCCTTTCGGTATTTGCTATGTGTTTTCAAAATAAAATTATTTCCCTATTAAAGTATTCATTTGTGTGTGTTTGTCCCAGGGGACCTTACACAGAGAGGATTCCCAGTTTTAGATTAGAGCTGAACAAAAGAGATTTTACTAAAACATTATCTAACTTCCCCAAAGCAGAAAAGATTAAGTGAATCCAGACTGTCCTAGACATAGGATGAGCCAGTTATTTTTTTGTAGAAGGAGGTAGAGTAAATAAATGAGTATAAACCATATCCGATTTGGTGGCCTCAAGCAACTTTCCCTCCAATTACCATAAAAGAGTCCCATTCTCTGCAAGGAGTAAAATAAGGGCCACTAGAAAACCACCGGGGAGGAGCTGGGAAATAATGTTGCCACCTATCTAAGAATCATAAGGAGTTCTCCTCAGCTGAATACCATCCTAATCTCAAACACTGATATATGTTTTTCTGAATGTCACATTTTGTTGTAGTACAATAAAATTCCATTCTAATGTTTTCTAGATAGTTTTTCTCTTCCCACATCTAACATGGGAAAGCCTTACCTAAAAGAATCACATATCACTATTTATTTGATCATTCACCAATTAGTGGACACAATTTTAGTGCCAGTTCTTTGTTACTATTTTTAAAAGTACTATTATTCTTGTGTATAGATCTTTTCCCTCTGTCTTTGGCTTGCTTAGGGCACATACCTAGTAGTAGTACTTGGTCAAAGGGAATAATAGTTCCAAATTGTTTTCCAAAATGTCTGAATCAATTTGAAGCTACACCACTAGTGTATTAGTATGCTCATCTTCCTACTGTCCTTCCAACAATTGCTATTTTCCTCTTTTGTCAGTTTTGACAATCTGATAAGTGTGATTTGTGTCATGGAATAAAGATCATTTATCTGTTTTTCTAAGCAGGATTTACTCAAAGCTTTTATTATACATACTGATCAGTTTGGGAGACAGCTTTTATAAAGTTAATTCAAAATTCTCCAGTACCATAAAAACTACAATAAAAGCACATCAGGATCTTGTTGGGGCCCAGGTCTTTCTGAGCAACAAATTTGAAACATCTTCTATTTATAGAAGTAAGGATATTTTTTAAGTAGTTACAAAGGTTTACCCATGAATCATTTAGGTCAGGCAGGCTTCTATACTTAGGTAACACTTTAGTAGGCATAAGGAAGGCAGAACATATAATGGAGGGATATTTCAAAATAGAAATATTTAAGTTAAGCTGCATCTTACAGTAGTATATCCTTAGAGTTGTTTTAATTTGCATTTCTCTTTAGTAATCTGGAAGGATTGTTTTATTTATTTTTTTAAATACATGATTATTAACAGCTTGACCCATCATTTATCTCCCAGGATCTCTTGGAGATTAGGCCTCACTATTTTAAAAAGGAAAAAACATGGGTGGTACCTAGAAAAATACAGTAAATATAAAAGAATAAATTACCAATCCTGCCAATATACAGAATCTGTTCTGATCGATATGCCAGGTAAACCAGAAACTGAATCAAAGAGCCAATTAATGATTATTGTCCTCAGTCCTGGTGATTAATAATCACAACCTTTATTTAAAATGTGAACAAATCAAGATGAGAAAATGACTGGGATTAGGACCAGACCTGATGAATGCTCTGATGTATCTTCTTCCTTCCCACCCAACTTTTGGAGAGGCTTTATTTACCAAACTGAAGACAAAGCAATCAAACAAATCCCTGAAGGCATTCCCTTCTTTAAATTTATATATTTATTTTTTCCAATTCCATGTAAAAAACCAATCTTTAATATTCATTTAAAAATTTCTAAATATCAACTTTTCCCTTGCCCCTTCATAGAGAAGGCAAGCAATTTGATATAAGTTATGCAAAACAGATTTCCATATCAGATGTTTGGTGAAAGAAACTACAGAAAAACAAACAAACCAAGAACCTCCCCCCCCCACCAAAAAAAAAAACACAAAATAAAGTAAAAAAGATTATTCTTTGATCTGCATCTAGATTGTATCAATTCTTTCTCTGGAGGAAGATGGCGTTTTTCATCATTAGTCTTTAGAATCATTTTGAATTATTGTATTGCTGAGAATAGCAAAGTCATTCACAGTTAAACACCATACAATATTGTTATTGGGTAAGTTCTGCTTGCTTCACTTTGCATCAATTCATATAAGTCTTTTCAAGTTTGTTTGTTTGTTTGTTTTTTCTGCTAATCAGAAAACATTGGTCTTATAAAACATTAATATAAATTATAAAACATTGGTATTTCATCACAATTATATACTGCAATTTGTTCAGCTATTCCCGAATTGATGTCCATCTTCTCAATTTTCAATTCTTTACCACCACAAAAAATAGCTGTTATAAATATTTCTGTACATATACACCCTTTTCCTTTTTTTTCTTTAAAAAAAAAAAAAAATCCTTGGAATACAGACCTAGTAGTGTTAGTTGCTGGGGGCATTCCTGAGGAAGCCTTCCTTCCCACTCCTTCCAATCAATTTAGTATAGGCCCAAGACAAAGCTGCTCCTTGGATTTAAGTGGCTCCTGCTTCTAAGTTTCTGATTATCTAAGGGCACAGGAAATTCCAGGGTCATGGAGACCGGTCTGATCCATCAAATCATATGATGACCAATGAGAGTCACCACACCCTGATGACTTTCAGATAGGAAAAGTTTACACAAGGGAAGTTGTATCTACTAATGGCAAAAGTAGGTGCAACTATATACTTGTTACATATCCTCATTGTGTTAGGATAAAGGATAAAGTTAAATGTTCAATGACTTAAAAGCACTTCATTTCATCCCCAAATCAACACTGAATTTTAGAAGTATTAGCTGTCTTTGTTTCAACTTGATCTGTTCAAATGAATCATCAATGCCAAAAATGGAGACTATGAGGAAAAAAAGCCAGAAATTCTCTTTGGTCAGGATGGTGCCATGAGTCATGGGTTCCTGGGCCTCAGTTTACTCAGCTAAAAAAGGTTCGAGCTGATCATCCTTCATTGTTCTCTGACTGTACTGAATCTTTGGACTTCACTATCATATCCTATTAGGACCAGCTCTTTCCCCTTTTATGTGTTATCTTCTCCTTTAGAATATAAACTCTTTGTGGGCAAGGTTCTCCTTTTTTCTTAATTTGAATGTTTGCCCAGTACTTAGCACATAAGCTTCTAATAAATGCTTATTGGCTGACTGAATGAATTGTCTATTCATATCCTTTGACTACTTATTAATTGGAGAATGTCACATATTTATTAAGTATATTATCTTGTATATAGTCATATTATAAGCATATTATATATTTATGAAAGTTCTTCATGTATTATGGAGACTATACCTTTATTAGAGAAGTTTGTTGGGAAGATAGTTCCCAATTACTCATTTCTCTTCTGACTCTATGTTGCTCAAGCAGAAAATTTTCAATTTTATATGTTCAAAATTACTTATTTAATCTTTTATGAATTTTGTGAGTGCTAAGGGATACATACAAAGAAAGACAAAAGCTTCTTAAAAGAGGATTGTGCAACAGGAATTGATCTTTATGGAGTCAGGAGTGAATATATCCCTGTTTCTTCCCCATGATAAAGAAAGTCTAATAAATTTAGCTGAATCTATTTTAAAAGTCATTAAGGAGCTCCCCAGCTCTCTGAGAGTCAGTGGTAGAGATTGTCTCAGCATAGGCTTTATCACATACCACATCCACATGAAGCATTCCTCTATTGACTCATCAGGTTTCTGTTTGACTTTTTCCTTCAATCATCTCCAACTCTTTGATGGAGATGTTCCATCAAGGCAGAGAATCATCCTTCTCCAGGGAGCAGTCTTTAACATGGCTCCAATCTCAACAGGAACCAGACCAGGTGGAAACCATAGGCAGGAATGATTTGATTGTGGAAAGCTGAGGAAGTAAAAGGAAAAGGCACATGCATTTGGTGAGAAGATGATCAAGGGATACTTATATGCAATTAGCAATGTGAAGCCTTAATGAACAAGGAGCTCGGTGGTTTCCAGAAAAGTCATGTGTAACTGTAATGTTACAACCTGGAAAGTAGATGTAAGGAAGTTTGGGAAACACCATAAAAGCAGAGCTGGAGCACTTTCATGATGGGGACGGGGGCGGGGGTGGGAGTCGAGGTCGGGGTGGGGGGTGGGAGGAGCAGTTGTCACTTTTCCATAGCCTAAAAGTCTGAGCTATATAATTGTGAATGATGCAGGATGATACAGAGACCAACCTATTTGGAGAACGGTATGATACCAATACAAACTAAATGAATTCTCATTTCTCTTTCATCCTACTCTTGTACTTTTTCTCTCAGAGAGAAATTGGCTTATTTCCCAAATCTTATTTGTTAAAAAGTCTGTTTGATCTCTGCTTTGGCTACTTGCTTTTAAAGAAACCAATTTCTCTAAACTAATATGCTTGTGTATTGTATTGCTGATTGTTATGTGAGAGCGTGTGCCCCTTGAGGTATATATAATGCAACTGAGAGGAAGGCACTTGGGATAAGGTACTTAGAAGGAGACTTTGAGAGAGGTGATTAAAGCTGGGAGTTTTTCTCTAGAAATATTTTGTTTTTGTTCAGTTAATAAGTCATATCTGACTCTTCATAACCATAAGACACCATCCCCTTCTATCCTCCACTATCTCTCAAAGTCTGTCCAAGTTCATGTTTATTTTATCTATGACACTCTCATTCTCTGTCATCTTCTCCTTTTGTCCAGATTGAAAAGAGATATTATTGATCCATATTTATGATCATGGACAAATCATTTAACCTCTCTCTGTCATAAGAAACTCTCTAAAACCAGAACAGAAGTTTTCAACTTGGGGACCCTTCAAAAGGTCCATGGATAGTTTTCATTGAGTCCATAAATTTTGATAGAAAAAAAATCCATCTCTATTTTTCATAAACTCTTACTGGTATTTCTTTCTATTTTGAAGTTATGCCACAAACATTATTCTGAGAAGGGACAACTATAGATTTCATCTACAAAAGGATCTGTGACACAAAAAAGGTTAAGAATCCTTGGACCAGGAATTATAGAAGAGTTGATATCCTATCATTGATTCCTAAAATGGAAATTCCCTATAAAGATTAAATGACTAGTTCAAATTTTTTTTTTAAATCAAAGACAGTCTTAAATAAGTTACAAAGTGGCAACGTAAGGGATAGATATATGTATTTGTGTGTGTATAATATATATATATATATATATATGTGTGTGTGTGTGTGTGTATCTATGTATATGTGAATGTGTATATATTTATGTATATGTATATATATATATATATATAAACTTATACATCTGGATAGATATAGATGCCATATATACATATAAAGGCAATATCCCTATTTTACCTTGGAGATGGTAAAAGAATTTGTGAACAATTTAAGTATGTAAATGAGTCTCAGGCATCTTAACAGAGTTTGAGTCACCTCCTTCTCCCTGACTAGCTACCTCCTTAAGTCATATCCATCTGCCAGCAGCACAACTCCCAGGGGGAATTTGCCCAATCTCCCTTTGTCCTTGAGTCTCCAGCAGCCAAGTAACTGAATTTCTAAAGGTACTCTGAAGCCTGGAACTCCCTCAGGATGGCTCATTATGCCTGCAGCTGAGGACCTAAGGTGGTACAGCTGACAAGCCATGTTTTTTCTCACCTAGCACAGCCCTGTCCACCTGGGCTGCTGCAAAGGAAAGAATTATTTGGGCCCTGGTGTCGTCTTTATGGCTTATGGGTGACATTGCACAGATTCCCCAATTTGACTCTCAGTTCCTTTGTTTCTGATCTACAAAAGCCTGTTTAGTTTCTTTTGGGCCTTGTCATGTTAACAAAAACAAATGGGATAATATTCATTCAAAAAGCCTGGCAGGTCTTGATATTTTAATAAGCTTGTGATTCTACTGGGGCCTCAGAGGCTCTTAAAAGTTTAAAGTTAATAAGGAGAGTAAAAGAAAAAAATATGAATTGTTTTTAATTATTATTATACAGGATTAACTATGCCAGTTGTGTATAATTAGACAGTAGCTACCTTGTAAAGGGGAGACAGTGAAGAGCCCCAGAGGGCTTCTGCCAGAAGGCTGAGGTGTTTACAAGGCACGGGAGACATTTTTACCAAACACATGATCCCCGTTGCGGTAACTATTGCTTTTATAATGGATGTGTTCATTACAACCTGAGAATAATATGTTTATCCATCATCTTCTTAGCAGAAATTATTTTGAAGTGGGGGAAGGGAGAGGAGCTTAGCATGTGTAATACAATTTTGCTGTGGATTATTATGAAAGCCCATTAAAATGCAGATTTTTTTTTGTCTTTGTTATTCTTGCCATTGCCTAGTTGAATTTTAAAAAGAACTTGTGTAGATTGGTTGCTAGACTAGAAGTGATTAGGACATCTTCTGAGAGAGCTGATTTCTTAATATTATGTGTATATGTTCTCTCAGCACTTCTGTTTCAACTGGGAAAAGCTGTAAGCTGCTTGTTCTTATACTGACTGTAACATGAACTAGATCATATAACCTTAAGCAACCTTAATCATTCTCTGCCCCTGTCTTCTACACTTGTAGAGTGGAGAAGATTATTCCTATCCTACCTATAGACTCTAAAAATTATATAAGAACAAATTGAAAATATTTTGAAAGAAAAAAAAGAATATTTTACAAATGTAAGTTATTTTAATAAAAGTTACGAAGGATTATAAAGTACTAACACATTAATTTACCTTTTGTTATTAATTTCTATTTGTTATAGAAACACAATAGTATAATAAATAAATGTTTAACTTCAGAGTCAGGAAGACAGAATCATAAGTTTTAGACTTGAGATGAATATCAAAAGCCACAGGGCAGCTAAGTGGTGCAGTGGACAGAGTGCTGAGCCTGGAGTTAGGAAGATCTGACTTCAAATGTAACTTCTCAGACACTTAGTAGCTGAGTGACCCTAGGAAAGTCACTTAAACCTTGTTTGACTCAGTTTCCCATCTGTAAAATAAGCTGGAGAAGGAAAAGGCAAACCCCTTCAGTATTTCTGCCAAGAAAAACCCAAAACAGGTCATGCTGAATCAGACATGACTAAAAACAACTAAATAACAATAAATCAGTAGCCATCCATTTCAATACATACCTCAAAATGAATCCTCACTATAATACACCCAACAAAGTTACTAATTTTCTATCTTAAGACCAGCAAGGAGTGGGAACCCATCACCTCCCAAACAAACTATTCTACTTTTAGACAGCTCTAAATATTAGTAAAATTTCCCCTATTGTCAAGTCTAAAATTTCCTAACTTCCATCTGTTGTTCCTGGTCCTATCCTTCATACATGAAGATAATATATCTAATTCCCCCTTCACATGAAAGTTTTCACATAATTGAAATTAACAGCTACCATGTTCACCAGAATCTTCCCCTCTCCAGGCTAAACATGTACCATTGCTTTCATCTATCCTAATATCACATAAAATCAAAGCCCTTCACCAACCTGATTGTCCTTTGGATACTGTTCAGACTTAATATGTTGTGGCATATGACTATGATCAAATACTGTTGTGCTATAAGAAGTGATGAACTCACTAATATTAGAAAAACAAAAATACTTGCACAAAATAATGAAGGATGAAATTATCAGAACCAAGAGAACATTGTAAACAGTAATAGCAATATTGTTTTAATATTGAGCAAATAAATATTTTTGATTACTAAATTAATACTCAAATTAACTATAAACATATGAAGAAAGACATTGTCTGCATCCAGAGAAAGAACAGATAAACAAAATAGATATTTATAGAATAAATGCTATAGATTAAATAAAATAAATAGAGGATTGAATAATTTTATGCACACACACACACATGTATATATACACATATATTACATCACATATATGTATATATATTCACACCCACACATATTTGTTCCTAATGGTAACCATCTCTAAGACATGAGGTGGGGAGGGAAGAAAAAAAGAAAATTACATGATAATCTTATTATATATTTAAAAGGAATAGCAAGTTGTACAAATAGATTTGGAGTTTCATGTGAAATCATCATTTTTATTATACCACGTTATGGAAATGCTTGTTTTGTTTCATAAATTAAAAATAAAATTTAAAAAATTGAAGAAAAAAGTGTCATTATAGTATCTTGTCAGAATTAAACACAATATTTCAGGTGAATTCTCACCAGGACCGAGTATAGAGGAATTGTAGCCTCCTTCATAGAAATTAATTACTTCTACCCCTATTCCCCTAACACTCCCTTACCCCCAGAATGCAACATTAGTTTTGTTGGTCAGTCTGGTCAGGAGATAGAGAAGCCAAATTATGCATACTACATCTATTGACTCTTTTTTTCTTATTACCAATATAATTTAATTGAAGATGTGATTGATCAAAGCTGCCCTGCTTTGAATTCTTCATTTTTGGTGAGTGAAGAGTTACAAAAAAGAGAGAAAAAGTGACTGCTGTATTATGGAGAGAGAGAAAAGTAAACACAGAGCAAGGACTTCTCCTGAGCTTTAACCAGAGTAAACTGGCTGTAGGTTCAGGAGCAAAATGAAACTCTTATTGATAATGATTTTTAAAAATATTTTATATAAATGTCCCAAACTAAATCTGATGGTTCCCCCTCCCCCTACACAGGGGAAATATAGCCAATCACTATTGTTTTGTTTTTCTCTATTGTCACCTCCCAGGCATACTTAGAAACATCCTCCTGGGGATTGGAGCCAAGATAGTAATTAGAGAGATGGGAAATGGAAGAAATCTCTGCAAAACCCTAATGTTATCCACATTCCAAGGGAGAAGGAATAGGCTAGCATCCCTCTTCTCCTTGTACAGCTTACCTCACAGAAGCACCTGGCTACACTTTCTTTCAGTACTATTGATATATTTTGTTTTGACAGAACAGACGCATCTTTATTCTTGTGCTACTATTAGGGTAACCTATTAAGCCTCAGTCACAATTTAGTTGCCCATTTTCCCACTTTAGTAAATCACCAGACAAGAGAATTGCAGAATAATTTTTTTATGCATAAATAAAGTTATCTGCCTCCATTCTGAGCAGCCATTCAGTAGTAAGAATATTTTAGACTTAGAAGCATTCACTGTAACTTAACAAGAGACTTCAACTCCCTGTGCTGGGAATTTAAAAATGTAAACTAATCCCCTAGGACAAAATAAGCTAAAGCACAAATACTTAAAGGTAGAAAATACATGAAAATTCTCTAGTGCCTTTTAGGTAAGCCTGACAAGTGAACCTGAATGGCAATGAATGATAATAAAGGAATTTTCAACATGTTCACTTAGCAAACTTTTATTGGATTTTTCAATCACACATATTATATTACAAAGGACAAAGCTATTTGACCACTTTAGCCTTTGATTTGATATCTGGTGACATGGTACTATCATTGAAGTGATTTAACTAGAGAGTTGTGAGTCTTGGAACTAGAAATACGTATTTCAGTGTTAGAGGTTAAAAAAGAAAATAAAGTAATAATAGCGACTATCATTTCAGGACTGAAAGGGATGAATAGTAAACAAAGTTTTTTTTAAAAGATTATTAATAATCCACTACTATAAGATTACATATTAAGTGTAATTATTATCAACCTAATAGTATAACTAAGAAATCAATAAGAAACAAAAATGAAAATTAAATATTTATTGATTAAAAAAATCTGAGAGAACTGAAGAATTCTAAGAGCAAATGGGAGCAATCTTTATAATCCATACAAGGAAATATGCAGTATTTTCTATTGTAAGAACAATTCTGTACCATCTCTAAGGCACAGAAAAAAATCATCAAATAGGACATTGCTCACTAAAAAAAATTTTTTCTCTTTAAAAACTTCTTCTAAAACTCTCCCCAAACACCTATGGTGTTTACTACATGAAACAACTTAGTGCCCTCACAGCCCATCACTAACTTACTATCCACTTGCTCTTCTAAATCAATAATAAACACATTAAATAGCATTGGTCCCCAACAGACCCAGAGGCTCTACTCTATTAACCTTTCTTCCTTCTGACTGGCCAACTGACAGACTGATTCCTGCTGCCTCCTAAGGTTTACAAAACTACAACACTGTGTCTGCAAGCTCCTTACAAGTCTTAGGGGAAAAATGTCCTGATGCCTGGATGTACTTTTCTCCCATTAGTGAACCAAAACTGTCAGACTGTGGGTTTGGATTTTGGGAAGCATGGAAGCCTGAGTACAATGTGTCTATGGATAAAGGTGATGTCATTTTATTGAGAAGAAAAAAGGGTTAATTGAGGAGAGGAAAAGGAGGTCTGAAATAATATTTTCCTTACCCAAAAAAACCCTTCTGAATTAAATCACTATTTTTAAATTCCATTGAGAAATTTCAGCTTTCTTTTTCCATCCTTTGATGAAGGCTAATTTGCCACAGAATTTCTATACACAGTTGAGTTTTTCATCTGGTTATTTGTAGGAACAATAAGCTTACTAAGGAACCTTCCCATCTTCTGCTTCTGCTTGCCAAGGCACACTTCTTTCTGTGATCGCCATTTAAACAGCTATGAAGGTATTCATATCACTTCTTTAGCCATCATGCAACTAGGTACTTCCTTTCCATCATACTACATCATCTCACTGTGCCCACTTTTGCTTTCAAGTATAGCATATGGTTTAGAACTAGAAAGGACCTTAGAAATCATATTGCCCAATCCCCTCACTTAAGGTCTCACAAAAAAATCAGTAATATGGCTATAAATTAGAACACAGAGAGTCACTTTCCCCAAATTCACCATCTACAATTATGCTAGAATCAGCTAGTTATAATTACCTGGGATTTATTTTTAAAGCATGTACCCCTGACAGATTGTCACTTAAAAAAATATGGAAACTGAGAGACCAAAATTTTGAGAGCTCAGAAATAATGCAAAGAGAAGCAAAACATGTCATAGTGCATGGTTGATATGCAAAGACATATTTAATTTCTGGTTTGAGTTATCTGTTGGCTTTACTCTCCATGTGTATATTCTATATTTTTCTATCTAATCCTAAAATATATGTGTGTATATTACATACACACAGAGTACCAAAAGTCCTAGTGTAATTTTAAGCTATTTAAAGCTTAAATCTGCACTAACACTTTTTGTTATACACTGTACATATATTTTATACATATAGCTATCTAGATATAGATTAATAGTAATATGTAGTCAAACAGGAGATGGAAAGATTACACACTGATATCTTAGTTGTCAGTGGATTTATACGGATGGAATGGCTGAATTTAATTCAGGTGATCATTATGTATATAATTGTGGGCAAGAAACCCTTAGAAGAAATGCAGTAGCCCTCAAATACAATAAAAAGGTAACAAAAGTCATACCACAGTATAATGTCAAAAATGACGGAATGATATCATTTCATATTAAAAGCAAACTGTTCAACATCACAGAAATAAAAGTCTATGCTCCAATGATGCCAAAGATGAAAAAGTTGATCAAACTTTTTTTAAGTTTTTCTTAACTTTCTTTTCATCTTTTATGAAGACTAACATTTTCTAAAAATAATACCCCAAAACAAGACGATAATTAGAATAATAGACAATATTGGCCTTGGATTACAAAATAAAGCAGGGTAGAGACTAATAGGGTTTTACCTAGATAACCTGCTAGTTATAGTAAACATTCTTTTTCAACAGCTAAAAAGGCAACTCTACATATGGACATCATCAGATGATCAGTATCAAAATCAGATAGATTATATATTTTGCAGTGAAATTTTTAAAAACAAAACTCTAATTTACATGAACTGATGCTAAGTGAAATGAGCAGAACCAGAGATCTTGGTACACAACAAAAAACAAGATTGTGCAATGATCAATTCTGATGGACAGGGAGCTTCTCAACAATGAGATGAATCAGACCAGTTCCAATTATCTTGTGATGAAGAAAGCCATCTACACTGAGAAGAAGACTGTGGGAATTGAGTGTGGATCACAACATAGCATTCTCACTCTTTTTGTTATTGTTTGCTTGCATTTTATTCTCTTTCTCCTTTTTTTTTTCCTTTTTGATTTGATTTTTCTTGTGTAGCAAGATAAGTATGTATGCTTATATTGTACTTAACATTTTCACCATGTTTAACATATATTGGATTACTTGCTATTTAGGGGACAGGGTGGGATGAAGGGGAAAAATTGGAACACAATGTTTTGCAAGGGTTAATGTTGAAAAATTACCCATGTATATCTTTTGAAAATTAAAAAATATTAATAAAAATCAATCAATCAATTAATTAAAAAAAACTCTATAGTTATTTAAAACAAGACCTGGAACTTAGTAGAGCTCAGATCTTGTTTTTGCAAAATTTAGACTTGAATTGAAGGATATAAGGAATATCATTAGATCCTAAGGAACATCCATTATGAATATGAAGTGGAAGTGATGAATAGATTTAAGGAATTATATAAATTACCTGAAAAACTATAGTAAGAAATTCACAAAGAAGCAACAAAAAACATGCCAAAGGGGGGGGGGGGGAAAGCAAGAAAGCAAAATGATGAGGCTTTACAAATAGTTGAGGACAGAAAGCAAAAGGGAAAGTTATACCCAACTGAATGCAGAATTCTAGAGAATAGTAAGGAGAGATAAGATTTTCTTAAATTAGCAATGCAAAAAAAAATACAATAAAATAACAGATTGGGAAAGACAAAGGATTTCTTCAAGAAAATTAGAGATAGTAAGGGAATGTTTCATGCAAAAATGGACATTATAAAAAAAAAAGTGGTAGGGATTTAACTGAAGAAGAGATTAAAATGAGGTAGCAAGAATACACAAAAGAACTATACAAGAAAGGTCTTAATATCACTAATAATCACAATGTTGTGATTACTGATCCAGAGCCAGACATCCTAGAAAATGAAATGGGCCTTGAGAAGCACTGCTAATAATAAATATGGTAGAAATCATGGAATTCCAGCTGAGCTATTTAAAATCCTAAAAAGTGATGCAATTGTCCTGCTATACTCATTATTCCCACAAAATTGGAATATTCAGGGTTGATCACTAGATTGGAGGTCAGTTTACATCCTAATCCTAAAAGAGAGCAATGCAAAGGAATGTTCAAATTACCAAACAATTGTGTTCATTTCACATACAAAAAAGGTGATTATTCTTAAGTTTCTTCAAATTGTGTTTCAACAATATGTAAACCAAGACAAGACAAGAATGACCAGAAGAGTAGGGTGGTTTTCAATAAGATAGAAGAACTAGAGACCAAATTGCCAGCATTAGCTGGATTATGGAGGAAGCAAAGGAATTCCAGAAAAATGTCTACTTTTGTTTCATTGACTATGCTAAAGCCTTTGACTGTATGGATCATAAGAAAATGTGGCAAGTTCTCAAAGAGATGGAAGTGCTAAATCATTTTACTTGTTTTTTGAAGAATTTGTCTATAGGTCGAGAAGCAAGAATTAGAACTGAACATAAAACAACTAATTGGTTTAAGAGTGGAAAAGGAGTATGACCAGGCTATACTTTATTGATTTAACTTGCAAGCAAAATACATCATGATAAATACCAGGCTGGATAAATCAAAAGCTGGAATTAAGATTTCCAGGAGAAATATCAACAATTTCAGATATGCAGATGACTCCATTTTGATGGCAGAAAGTGAGGGAAATTTTTTTTTCTCTTTTTTTTTTCCCCTGAGGCTGGGGTTAAGTGACTTGCCCAGGGTCACACAGCTAGGAAGTGTTAAGTGTCTGAGACCAGATTTGACCTCAGGTCCTCCTAAATCCAGGGCTGGTGCTCTATCCACTGCACCACCTAGCTGCCTCAAGTGAGGGAAAATTAAGAAATCTTTTGAAAAGGGAGAAACAGAAGAATGCAAAAGTTGTCGTGAAGCTTAACGTTAAAAACAAACCTAAGCTCTTAGCAACTAGTTCCATCACTTTCTGGCAAACAGAAGGAGAAGACATGGAAGCAGTGTCAGATTTTATATTCTTGGGCTCAAAGATCACTGCATATGGAGACTAAAGTCATGAAATTAAAAAATGCTTGCTGCTTGGAAGGAAAGGTATAAAAAATCTGGACAGCAGATTAAAAAGCAGAGATATCACCTTGCTGACTATATATAGTCAAATATTCTCATATATATATATATATATATATATATATATATATATATATATATATATATATACACACACACACACACACACATACACACATGCATATGTATGTACATGCACATATGCATATATATGTAATCAAATACTATATTATATATATATATATATATATATATGTATATAAAACTATATTTTTCCAGTAGCAATCTATGGTTCTGAGAATTGGACTAAAAGGAAAGCTGAGAATCAAAAAGGCAACACTTTCTAGTTATAGTGTGGGAGAAGATTTTTGAGAGTCCCTTGGACAAAGAAGATCAAATTAGTCAATGCTTTAAAAACATATTCAGACTGTTCACTGGAAAGATAAATACTGAAGCTTAAATATTTTGATCACATGGGAAAGATTGAAGGCAAAACAAAAAGAGCATGAGATATGTTGTATTTAATTTATACTCTAACATTTTTAACATGTATTGGTCAACCTGACAACTGGGGGTGGGGGAGGACGGGAAAAATTAGAACAAAAGGCTTGGTAATTGTCAATGTTGTAAAATTACCCATGCATATATCTGGCAAATAAAAACTATTTTTAAAAAAAGAATATGAGATAAATAGATAGTGTCATAGAAACAAAGAATACAATTGGACCAATTTCAAGAGATAGTGGAGGATGGAAGGTGCTGGTGGAGTCTGGTCCATAGGATTTTTGTTAAGAATTGGACATGACTGAAGGAAAGAGCAACAACATAGTAATATCATATATGGTAATACTATATAAGGACAATGTCATATGAGATACATATATGGCAATACCATATGTTAATACCTATATATCACCAATACCACATATAATATATATAGCAATACATATACATATATACATACACACATATATGTTCAAATTCGAGCTATAATTGATGATGTGAAACCAAAGTATAGTAAGCTAATAAAGTAATAGATATGGTTTTTTTTAAAAATAATTTTCGCTTTGAATAAAAACAAGAATCCTGTTTGTCATTTATCACAGAGATATAGGGATAATGAATGGTCATATTTATAGAGGACTTATGATTTATATCTCCCTTTTCTCATAGTTCTTCAATTCACAGAATGAGAATATTATTTATTCTTATTTTATAGGTGAGGAAATAAGTCAGGTAAAATGTCCTGCTTTGCTAAAAGAATATTTTGTTCTTCTGCCTACAAAATGCATATTCTTTCCATTATAATCTACTCTCATTATGGTGTCCAATGGAAAGAAGATTATTAAATATGAGATAGCAAAGCTTTTGTAAAAGGTGTGCGTGAGTCGCAGGTTCTTCTCTTAACTGGAATTCTTAGTGCCCAATATGCCACAACAGACATCTTCAACCACAATTCCTAATTACATTATCTTATTAAAAACCCTAAATATTGGAAAACACATAGAAAAAGGCCACTGCTAAAGTGTTATGAATGATGGATATGAGTGTGATTGCACAGATTAATGCATGGTCAAAAACCTTTCCCCCACATCATTGATTTACAAGCAACAATTTTGTTTTACAATATAAGCATAGCTCCCACCTTACATGTACTTGGTTAAAGGAACTGAAAATGTTTAGCCTAGATAAAGGAGGTTTAGAGGGAGAACCTGACAGGAATCAAATATTGGAAATGTTGTCATGTGAAAGAATGATTAGATTTGGGCTTCTTGGTTCCAAAAAAGCAAAGCAATGGTTAGCAGAGTTGCCAGGGAGTGTTTTCAACTCAGTATAAATTTAACCACTGAGTGGCATTGATAGTCACCCACTAGGGAGTCCAACACTCATTCTGGTGGTTGTATGTGCCCTGCTGGGATAGAAGTGCTAAGGAAATGCCACATTTCTATGGTTACCAGAGAGTCAGTGACCTTCTGTTCACCACTCCACCTCTTAACAGAGTGGAACTGATTTGTTGTCAGGAGATGTATGGATTTGTGCATTAACCCAATCAGTATTAACTCTGAGTTTCCTCCCACTGGCTAATATTGCCTCCTACTCTTGAACTACCTATTTTTCATGAAGATTGTCATGTGACCTTGGCATAAAGTCATCAGTTTTTACTAAGAAACAGATTGTGTGTAAAATTTATTGAGGATAAAATCAATAACAAATGAACCATATATAATAAGACGAAATCAACATGTAATAAAAAATAGAGAATATATATATATATATATATATATATATATATATACATATATATATATATATATATATATATATATATATATAACCATCCTCTTCAGTTTTTATTGATATCCTTTATCTCTAATACCCACAAATTGGAGACAGAATGAGAGGGATGAACTTCCTATGAATTAACACTATCCAAAATTGAATGGATAGTCTAGAGTATAATGAAGTGTGAGCTAGATTATCATTTGGATTTGGACTATATGACATAAGTGGTTTCTTTTAATTCTGCAATTCTATCATACCAAAGACTGATAGAGCTTACTATTCTCTTCAGCCTAGAAGTCTTTCAAGACATAGAGTCTATCATACAGTGTTAGAATTTGTTTAGTTTTCCACAATCATGTTTTTGTGAATGGGCAAAGAAGCCTATTAATGTATGCCAACACAGTTCCCACAACATTTCTGGAGGAATGCTCAATTTGGGGTTCACAATATAGAAGCATTGAACTTGATATTTAATGTGACTTTAAATTCAGGATCAGTGCTTCTCCTGGTCACAATTGCTTCTAGCCTCACATAGACCACCTAGCTCAGAGTAAATGTATTCAGCAATCAGATAAAGAGCCATGCTGCTATTATCCTGGAATCCCATTCTTGTGTATTTTGACCCTCTATTACACTTCTCTGCTAAAGCTACATCTCTTCCTTTCAATTGGTGCTGGCAGTCATCTCCCATCCTCACAGACTGGAATCAGAGTGAGAGGGATAAACTTCCTTTTAATTAAAACTGTCCAAAAATTGAATAGGTTGCCTTATGAAATAGTAAAATGCAAACTAAATGACCATTTATCTTTCAACTAGATGACACATGTGGTTCCTTCCAATTATATAATTCTATTATGCCATGTTTATCAATATCAAAAATAAAAGAGAAATTTAAAAGATCTTTGAAGAACTAAAAGGTCTTAACAGCTCATGGGCAAGACTAATTAGGAGCTGAGTAAGATTCATTTGGGCTAAGAGGGCAATGGGATGAGAATTTGGGGAAAGGAAGAGCACAGAAATTATATAGAAGTTTGAGTCATTGAAGGGATAAAGGAAAAGGAGTATTTTATGAGATTTGAGTGATCAAGCCCTTTCTCAAATTTTGGTTTAAGAATTTCAGATTTCTACCTACCTTTTAAACAACTGTTGGTATGTTTGCATACTAACTGGGAATATAAGTAAGAATCATTTCATAACCACCTTTTAAGGGCAGAATTACTACAAAATGTTCCAGTTAAAAAAGGGGGGGTGTCTCATAGCCAACAATTTAATAGTGATCAAGAGTTATGTGTTGCATCACTTCATATGTCTTTCCATAATTCTCTGTATTCATTATACTCACCATTTCTTATAATGTATATTTCACTATATTAATACACCACAATTTATTTAGTATTTTCCCCAATTGGTGGGCATAGACTATTCCTAAAGATATCTCACTAGACTGTCCATTTTACTATTAGGCATTATAAATATACTTTGTAAATTTACCTATTATGGTTAATAATACTGTCTTCTCTCTCTTTCAAGATAGTCCTCCAAAAGTTAGGCATGGTATGATAAAAGGAAACTTGGATTTGGAATCAAAATGTAGCTCTACTATTTACTAATTACCTGAACTAAGGAAAAGGGGGCAGTGGTCAAGTAGAAGTGTGGGATGGAAAACCCTCTCCTTTTTGCTTTGGCTGTGAAAAGAGGGCTTTGGTACTGTGTTTACAGGATCAGAGTTGGCTACTCTGGCACCCATTTAATTGACTTCTAGAATCCTAGTCTTGATTTTTTTGGTTATATATGTCAAGGGATATAAAGTTGTTTCTAAAACCGGAACAAATAATTCATTAAAAGATTCATTATAAATCCAGTAAAAGAGATTTTGCCTGAAACTTATGAATGTAAAGCTCTTAAAATTTAAGTTAAGTTGTGGTTTTCTCTTTTTTTTTTTCCAGTTGACTAGTAAGATTTTATAAATGTTTTCTTTTTTGAAAGAACTAAAGCAATAAATTCCTGAGTCGGTATAGCAGTATATTATTTATTTTCAGAAGTCTGAAACTCATTTTCTTAGAGCAGAAATATAAGGGTAAGAGAAAATAACAATGTTCAAATGGGTCTCAGTTGGAGATTTTTCTTTGTGCTCATAGCCAAAAACCAGCTTTCATCTAAATAATGAAATGTGACAAGAAATTAATCCACATTGTGATCTAATTATTTTTGGAATTATGAGGAAAATGTAAGGTGTCTCCACTATTTAATGTTGAAAAGTGTCTATGGAAATTAACTTTAACTACTTTTTAGACAGATTCTAAGTTTTCTCACACTAATTCCTATTTAAATGGCATTTATAAAGGTCATTTATATTGTCATTTCTGTGAGGTCAGATCACTTGCATATAAATTGAGTTTCTTCAAGAAATACATTACATTTACTGATTAGGACCTATCAGAAGTTCATGAATTACAATACATGTGCTTACTATGAACAAGAAGCCAATTTCTTCATCCTCTTCATCAAAGCAGCTGTGTTGGGGAACTAAATTACAGTAAACAAGAAGGAACCAGATTAGAAGCTTTAATGATGGAAGAGTTCACATCCAGTCCTTTAGATAATAGGAAACCCTGAAATTTATTGGAGTGGAATGGGGTGGCAACGGAGTAAGAATAAAAATGTGTTGCAACAATCATAATAAGAAGAGATAAATGCCTGAACTAGGGTAGCTGTGACGACCTGTTTTTGAAGAAGCTAATCAGGTTATAAGTTCTCAGTTTTGCTTTCTAGGTGTCCACTGAGCATTCTTTTTAAAATACGTTCCATAACTCTCAGGAAATAAAACCAAACTCACCAGACTACATCCCTTTTTATTTTATTTTTTAGGAAAATTGAGACAATTGCCCTTCTCCAGTTCTATGATCTTTCTGAGATTGTCTCTGTACATTTGTCCTGTACTAGAAAGAGGAAAATGGAAGGTGATCTTGCATAGATCAGGGGACTAAAATTCTATACCAGAGGTTACAGTTTGAGTCCGATCTAGTTCCCTAGAATTATATGTGTAATAGGATCTTCTGGTGATGGTTTTATTAATATCCTTTATAAATAAGCTACTAAAAGAGCATAGAAAGGAACCTATTTGGATTAGGGCCATTTTGTTTCAGATTGGAAAGCTGATTGCTTTAGCAAAATCTGGATGCTCAGATTACAGATGCCTTCATTAAAGATCAAGTGACTGCAAAATGGAGGTAAGTGGGGTGGTAATTTTGAAACAGAGGGAAAGTCACATTCCCTGGTGGCTCCAAGTGAGAGGAGAAAAATGTTGTCTGGAGCAAATATGCTCCTCCCCAGAACTTCTTTGGGCAAAAGGAATGGAAAAAAAAAGTAAATGCCCTGTCTGAAATCTGAAAGAGGCTAGAGATAATGAGCACTGGATTTTACTTATTTAACTATTCGAGTTCTGTGTTTTAGACCCACAAGTATTCCCATTAATATCTACATTTATTGAACACAAGATATGACACAAGGCCCTGAAGATACAATGATATGTGAATGCCTCATCTCAACCATAAAGGAATTTACCTAATCTGAAAAGTAGTAAATGCTAAAGAGCAAATTATGGTATGGGGGAGGGAAAGAAAAAAAACAACAAAAACCTATCATAATTAAAAGAAGAGAGAAATCACAATTATAAGTTCATTCAGCTTAAGGGCTATGTCTAATTATTGGTGTATCCTCTTCATTACCTAACACAATGCCACAAATTTAGCAGATGTTCATTGTGTTGTTGAACTGAATGTGTCTAAAGAAGTCAGGGAAGGCTTACTTAGGAGTTTAGAATGGGGTAGAGTAAAGCAGGGCAGAATTCAATACTTGAGATGAGCCTTGAAAGGAGAAAAGAGAGCCAACCCCTCTACAAAATAATTTGGAATTATATAAGAAAAATCATTAAATCATTCAATACTTTGATCCAAATTTTCACTAGAAGCCAATGATTCCAAAAGCAAAAGGATCCTATATATAAAAAATATGTATAAAACAGCAATTTTTGTTAATGATGGGGGAAATAGGCACAAAGTAGGTGTTCATTAATTGAAACTAGCAAAACAAATTGTGGCATATAAATTGAATGGAATATTAGTACATTGTAATAAATGACAAATATAAAGGGTTTGGATAAAAATGGAAAGATCCATATGAAGAAAAGAAAAGAACCAAGAGAATAGTACATGTGCCATGGCTATGATATTGTACATGAAAACAATGTCAGAATAGCCAGAACCAGATTTGTTGGCAATATAAATCTTAGTCTCCAAGAACTGATGCTGACTCATATTATTCCTCTTAATAGGAAAGTGAGGAGATATGCTTATAGAATGTTGAATACATAATTAGTTGCAGTCACTTTATCAGGTTGTTTTGCTTATGGTAAATGATAATAGATAGTATTTATATAGCTCTTTAAGTTTTGCAAAGTGATTTACAGAAATTTTCTCACTTGATATTTATTCCTTTTACCAAGCCTTAGAAGACTTTAGTAGAAAGTTGCTTTTTTACTTACAAAAATTAAAAAGTGCTTATTTTTCTAAAACAAAATTTCTGTAAAATATGCATAGTCAAGCAAAATAAGCTTCCATATTCTCAAGTTCAAAAAATGTATGTCTAATTATGCAACTTGAGCATATCACCTCTCTGTCAGGAAGCATCATCATTGGTTCTTTGGGATGCTGATTAGACACTACACTGATCAGAGTTCTTAAGTCTTTTAAAATTGTTTGGATTTAAAATCTTTTTATTGTATAAGTTATTTATAGGAAATTTACTTCATATTAATTTTGATAATCATTATAAAAACTTCAGAAGATATTGAATTAATTGTATCAATCCATAAATGAAACCAGAAGATATTTGTATCAATTGTATCAATCTTGTCATTCTTACTATATATATAAAAAGCCATTCTGATGTTATTTATGATAAGAATGTCAAAAATGATAAAATTCAGTTCCACTTATCTGTCATTGGACAAGAATTTCATTCTCTAATCCCCTACTGTCATCTCAATATTCTTGTTAGCTGCTTTACTGCCAAGTGTGTACTTTATCTAGAACAGGACATGCTTTTAATGAAGGCTGATCTGGTAGTTCAGATTTGAGTTTGGAATGAAGATTCCACTTGAACATTTAGTAATTTCTGCTTTCTTTTGTCTTCAAAGAAGGTTTATGTTACCATGATATAGATAGGATACTTGGATTTAAACATAGATATCACTTCCTTCATCTCTATTCAGGGACACCTGGTCAAAAGGGGAAGATATGAACACATATGTAGCATGGATTATCAGCCAAATCTGAAGAGAATTGAATCCACATGTACTATCCTCTTTTATGCTCTCAGGTAAACACAAAGTTATGTCAATGTTGACATGGCTGATCTCTTAGATCAACATAATTATTCTGGGCTAACAAATTTCTGGGATACCTTTTTTTTTTTTTTTTTTTTTTTTTTTTTTTTTTTTTTGACCTTTTAGGGAAAGAGTTAACTTAGCTTGGTTACTTATCATACCACACCCCTAGATGGCAAGCCCTTAAGTGTCGTCTAAAAACCTTTCCATCACAACTGACTTTATACTGTTACTGGACAATTTTAATTGTGGGGATTCAAGAATTAGAGGAGAGGATAATTCTAAACAGTAAAGATATAAAAAAAAAAAAATCTACAAGTTAAAAACTGAGTATGGAAGAGAACAAAGACCAGAAATACCAAATTTTTTCCATCTCTCTTCCAGAAGATCATCTCAGATCTCAATACTGTTGTATAAAGAGCAGCCTAGCTAAGTTTAGGAAACCTCCAAAATGCTTGTTTATCAGATGATTACTATTTCTTAATCTCAACAACACATAAAGACCATCTATTAATTAATCTTAGATATGTACATATTGCTGTCTTAAACATTATTTGGCAGTTTGAGGTTTTTTTGTTTATTTGTTTTTATTAATCCCTGCTAAAGTTTATAGCAGGGGGATGGGGAGCGCCTGACCTGAGGCCCCTGTAAGCCCCATGAAGTCATTTACTAAGGCAATCACAGACAATGATGAGACGAAAGCAAGGAACAACAATCTCCAACTACCTGAGTTTTGTAAGTTGATGTTCTCGAATTATGTTATAAACATCCAAATGGATCTTGACAGATAAAAGATTCCCCATCTCTAATTTAGAGAAAGACATTAACAGTGAAGTAAAGAAAAAGTACTCCCCACAAGAAATAAGAAAATAATAATATTAACAAACAAGATATTTAATACCCGACCTTAGACTAAATGCTCCTTTGACCCCCATTTTGTCTCTATTGTTTAAGGTATATAGAAGGTTCTTTTTATGGTATCAAGGAAGTTTGGCTTTAGTTAAAGGAATCACCTAACCCTTATGGAATGGGATTGTGGTGTGCTCTAATAAAGAAATAGTATCAAAGAAAGGACTTGGATAGAAATTGCAATTGGAATTTATTAATCCCTTTGTGTGTGCAAACTGTGAGGTCTGCCACTTTTAAAAAATCATCTTTGATAAACTAAACTGTTCATATATGATTTTACACACACACACACAGGCAAGAGTTTTACTGCTGGTTGTTGCACATGTGTTAAATTGGCTCAAACACACTCTTTTCTCTTTGATTATTAAATTACTTAGAATTTTGTGTTCTACTGGAAAGACGAAACTTGCCTCAAATAACTCAAACAGCTATTTTTGCTTGCCAAAGCTGAATACAGCATGAATATTGGCATGTCTTTCAACAACTCGTATTTAGGTCTTCTTGATAAGATTAAGCAAAAAAGTAGGGCTTGAAAGCACTTCCTCCTTGTATTTTGCAGTCATTAAGTCCACCACCATCACCAAAATTCTACTTATTTTGTGGCAGGCAATGTGCCTTAGGGAAACAAATATAAATAAGAAATATAGTAGAGGCATTAAGAAACGTATTTTCTAATGGGAGTAAAACACACAAAGATAAAATTTAAAAGGAGGCAAAGAAGGGATTATAGTCATGGTAGTCTAGTTTGAACAAGTCTGGCAAATAGGCTGCCAGTCTGGTTCCAAGCAAGATGAGGGGAAAACCTCACCTGTCACAGGATAGGCTAATGGGAGAGGAATGAGAGGGATAGCGACAGTGCATTGACACAAATTGGAATTATCTGAGAGGTGATATTGTAGCCAGTTCTAGGTAAGAGAAAGTTCAACTATGAGAGTCCAGAGTCTATTAAAAAATAAGCTCCTCTATTGAATTGTAAAAATTTTCCATTACATTCTAAGCTCCTTAAGGGCAGAAATGTCTTTTGTCTCTTTTTATCTTCCCTGTGATAAGCACAATATCTTGCACATAGTGCACTCTTAAAAAGTGTTTATTGATTATTGATTGATAACTATAGTATGGTTTGGAATTGTCAGGAATTAGTGGCCTGATTCCAGGTAAAAAGTAAAAGCTTGGCAATAGAGCTCAGGGCTCTCTTGGGGAAAATCCTATAAAGTTTGTGGCAACAAAGCTAAAGTGATATCAGCTCTTATTAAGTTACAAAAACTTTGAGTATGGAATCACTCTAGTGAGACTTGAAGAGGCTGATCACCCAAAACTAATCATCATGTGAACATTTTTGGCATCAGTACCCTATGAAGATTATAGGAGCCATAATTTGGAATTTTATTTGAGGGGAATAGGGTGGGAACTCAAGATAATGTCTTAATTAGACACAGTCATGCCAGAAGAAGTTTTGATACATTCCAAGTAAGAGGGAAGGAGGGTAGAAAACATTCAGGGCATGTGACATTGGAGGAAGATAGTTAGGAAAGGGAAGAGACACATGGCCAACTGAGAACTGAAAGGCTATGGATTAGTGAATCAATTGGGCTAAAGATAGCCAACTCAGGGTTGGTGGAAAGAACATGTGCCCTAGATGCTGGCACACTGAGATAAAGTCCTTAAAATTCTGGCTAAATAGATTGACATCTATTTAAAGCTGTGTTGAAATGATATTTTCTCAATGGTCTTATAGTCATTTTTAAGGGATTTTTTGTGAAGGGATAATTTCCTATAATATTGTTTCCTCTATGGTCCAAGGAACATTTTTTCCTGTATTTGATTATCAAGTTCCATTCTCTATGGTTTGACTTCCTCACTAGAGCAATGGCAGGAGTCATAACTAGAAATTTTAAATAAATTCCGTGTGTGAGGAGGGAGGTAGTAGTGCATAAGACAGTCACAGCTGAGTGCAGTTATAGAGAGAGTTTGACCCATATTTCAGAATTTCTGGTTTACCTTTGGTGGCATGACTAACCCCAGCAGCATAAAGGGAAGAAAAAAGGGGAGAGGGATGGGATAAAGTCCTTGTGAGAGGTATGGGACTCTCAGGAGTAGCACTATATATTGTATAACTGGAAGAAGATCATAAGGCATGGGGATCCAGAGACACCTCTCTAGGGACAAATATCTCCCAGATTTACATAGGACTCTGAGGCTATGTAATGAGATATACATAGTTTGATTTTATGTTTTAAAAAAAGGAAAAGGATGTTAATATCCATGAAGTTATTTAAAGTATCAAAGAAATTGTTTCTCCACTTTTAAGAGATTTTTTACAAACCTGACATAGTCAGGGATAAATTGTCTAAGTAACATCAATACAGTGACATAAGGACAGGAATATCTCATTCTGTGCTTAGGAAGTACAGATATGATGATTAGTTGCCCCTGCATCAGTATTATAAGGAAAAAACATGATGTTGGTGATAGTGGCAATCACTTTCTTGAATGTCCAAGCTAAAGCAAGGTCTACAAAAATTCCAAAGCTTTGTATTCCTAAGATAATAATAGATGAAAAAAAAAAGTACTTTTTGTATATTCATAGTATATGGAGGTTTAGCTGCCAGATCCCCATTATATGTGCTTTGAGTTACTTCATCACTACTAGATGGACAATGAGTTGGAACAGAACTGAAGAAGTAAAAGAGGGTAAATTGAAGTGCATTTAGGATCCCAAGATGCTCCCCTTCACAAAACTCCTTTTTCACATATGTATTCTTTTAAAAATAATATGTTTGCCTACCTGGAGATGCTCCAATTTGCAAATAATCAAGTATGTAGGTGACCCAAAGGACTCTGAAGAGAAACTTAGGCAAAATGGGGTATGTTGGCAAGAATGTTGTAAGAGATAATTTTAAGGAGATGTGTAATTGGAAAATGAGGTAGTCTGTTCAAGAATAATAAAAAGAATTGCTACATGTTATACTCTAAGATATTATACAAAATGTCTCAAGATCAGAAGGTAGGCTTGAAACATAATGGGTAGATCCTTTTAGTAGTATCTATAAGGAAACATAGATAAGACTTAGCATAGAACAAACAGGAAGAATGGAAAGATTGTGATCCACACAAAAATGATGTCATTTTATTTGGTTCATAGAACAGCTTTTTGCGGGAGATACTACAAATATTAAAAGGTTATCATTTTACAAATGATGAAATTAAGAGAATTATTTGCTTATCAGATAATAAGCTTCAGAGTCAAGATTTGATTTTGGTCTTTTTTAAAATTAGTGCTCCTTGGACCACAACATAATTTAGAAATTTTAAAGCTATATAGTAATATATACAGTACATTAGATATCATGTGTGGGGGAATGGGAAGAAAAAATGATTTGCCCAAATTCACACACTTGGCTAATATATAACACACAAGTCCTCTGACCCCAAATACAATGTTCTTTCCACTACATTGATGGATCAAAATGGGTGCCAGTGAATTTCTGTGGACTTTGACAGAGCCATTTCTTTTTTGATATTAAAAGGGCCAGGCCTAAAAAGAATTGTGATCTGAGAAATATTTGTCTTTGTTGATTCCCCATTTTTGCCATTCTCCACTTAGGTACTTGGAGATACTTCCTTCATTTTCACTCCATATTCTATTGTTTCTGGCTAACCAAAAACCCCCATAAGTAATGCCTCAGTTTATTCTCTCTAGGAACTCAGTATATTCCAAATGCCTCTCTCTATCTTCTTACCACTTCACCTCAATCAGTGCCATGGGGTCTGACAATTTTTAAAGTGTATTTTTAAAATATACCATTACCAAAATGTTCTGTGCATTACATAGAGGCTCATTCCTTGAGACTACTATTTGAGTTTCTAGGGCATGTAATCTTAAACAGATATATCTCTTATCAAGCCTGTGTCCTGGTGCATAAAACCCTCTCTCACATAGCTTCTCCTCTGGGGAGAGGAAAAAAGTGCTGTACATCTCCCAGAAACTCATGAAGCCAGTCACTCAAGATTATTCTTTGCCCACAGAAGTTGTTCTCAAAATGGTCCGATATGAATAAGTGAATGAATAACCAAAAAAATATACCTACTAAGTATTTTCTTCTCAAAGGCAGCAGTTTCACCTAGCTATTGTAAAAGCTTCTAATTGATGTTAAGGTATTTATTGTTATAAAAGCTTATTATTCTGTCCCTCCCAAGTATATTCCCAATTCAGCTGGAAAAAAATGGCTTAAATCAGAGGAGTGAATTCCTAACACTAGAATTTCAGGCATCATTAACAGAAGGGATCATTCCGAACTTAAGTGCTATCATTACAAACATTAATCCCCCTCTTTAATTTTACCTTAAGTTTAGAATTAGAAAGAACCTTCAATCTGGTCCACCCCCATCCACTTTTATTGATGATGAAGCTGAAGCCTAGAGAGATGAAATAGTATGCCTAGCATCATTATATAAGCAGCAAATTTTTCTTCCAGAGTTCTTTCCAGCATACCACATGATTGTTATCATATCAATAGCCACTATCTCTCCTTATTTCTATCAGTGTCAATTCAATCCAATTCAGTTCAACAACTCTTAAGAACCGAATGGTCAAATGTTTATTGCCTTGGACAAGACAAAGAAGAGAAAAAGCACTTGCTGTCTTTGGAATTGGTAACTGAAAACTTTCTTTCAAAACCAAGATTAATATTAACACAATCTTATCTACAGTCTAAAAAAATAAGTCAATCTTTGGAAGGAATGGCAGCTTGTTATCTCATGAGAATCAATTGGTAGTATTCTAAATGTCTGATAAAATCTCAAACTATTTTATAAATTTGCTCTTTGAATGAGAAAAATACCACTGTGCACATTTGATTGGCGATATAAGACAGATGAATCACTTCTAATTATGCAAATGTTATTTACTTTCCATATTAAGTTACTAAATTAATAAAATGGAAGCATAAGTGAGGCTTGAAGTTAGGAAGACTTGGATCCAAGTATTATTACCTCTGATACAGACTAGCTAAGGGACTCTGGACAAATTACCTACTTTTTCAATGACTCAAGCAACTCTCTAGAACTATAAGCTACTATCAGTGAAGGGAGTTGCCATTTTGGGAGTTCCCTATATCAGTGAAATCATCTAGAACAAAAGCAAAATATAAATTAAAAGAAATGGAATATATAACATTAAGAATTTTTCAAAGAGAAATTTTTTAAATGGAAAAGAGAATAATAGTGACATATTCTCTTTAGGTATCAGCAGTTTTTCTTTCTTTCTTTTCCCTTCCCTTTTTATACTTTTTTTCTAAAATTGAGGTAACTGCAGTTAAAATACTTGCCCCGGGTCACATAGCTAGTATATGTCTGAGGCTGGATTTGAACTCAAGTCATCCTGACTCCAGAATCAGTGCTCTATCTACTTGCCACCTAGCTATCCCCCCTTTTTTCCCTTTTAAAGAAAGAATGGTATGTTTAATATTAAATAATTCACCCTTCTTGATTCACTCAGCAAGTAATTTTTGACACCAATTATACATAATGTACTGATATAATGTGTATAGGAAAATCTCCTAAAAATATCAAATAGGACTCATTTTCTAGGGATCGGTTGAGTGACTATCTGCCTATGTCCTGAATTGCAGTGAAAGATGTGGCCCTGATTTTTATACAAATATGTAGCTAAGTGAATATTTGAAAATCACATACAGACAACTTCAGAAGGACATATTTCACAGAATCACAAAATCACAAACTTGAGAGTACATCTCAGCAGCCATCTAGTCTGACTAATGAAAGAGGCAGCCAGATAGTACAGTAGATAAAGTGCTGGACCTAGAGTTAGAATTACCTGAATTCAAATTTAAACTCAAGTAACTTACTGTATGACCCTGAGCAAGTCATTTAACTACTGATAGTCTTGCTTTCCTCATCTGTCAAGTTACCTAACTGCAAAATTACCTTACCTCTCAGGATTGATGAAAGGAAAGATGAGATATTTGTATAATGTTATAAATAATGTTATAAATATTAAAGTGCTACCCTCTCTCCACTAGAACAAGTGATCTTCTAGTTTGAAAACTTCCACAGAAGGGAAGTTCACCTTGCTTCCAAGCAGCTCCATCCCCCTGTGGACAGTTCTAATTGTTAGGAAATGTTTCCTCAATTTGCTTCTTTGCAGCTTCTCCACATTACTACAGGTTCTTGTTGTCTATGGTCAGACAAAACAAACCTCATTTCTCCTATATATGATCCCTACCAATACCACAACATGGCTATCATATACCCCAGAATCTTCTCTTCTCCAAGCTAACAAGATAAGTTCCTTCAATTAATGCTCATATAATGTGGAATCAAGTTACTTTACCACCCTGTCTGTCCTCCTCAGAATATTCAATGGCTCACCAATGTCTTTTTATATGATATTCAGACAATTCTCCCAGTTTCCAGATGAGGTGCTCCCCAAAGCTTAGACTCTTTCCTATGATTGCATTAGCTATAACATCAATCTTCTGATTCATATTAAGCCCAATCAAAACTCTAAATCATTTTCAGAATAACTGCTTTTTAACCATATATTTTTGGAATTGATATGGTATACCATAGTGCAAGCCTTTGTATTTATTCCTATTTAATTTTCTTATTAAAATTTAGCCCAATGCTACTCTGTTAAGATCCTTTTGAATTCTGAGTGACTCATCTTTGTGTTAGCTGATCTTCCAAACTTTGTTATTATTTACAAATTTGATGAGCATATCTTACATTTAATCAAGTAATAAATAAAAATGTAAAATATTAAAGATACCTGAAATTGTACACTGATGGGACTCCTATATGAAGATACTGGGCAATTAAAATTTACTTTTTGAGTTCTAAATCCATTTGATTGCATTATTATCTAATCTTTATTTCACCATCTTCTTCACACACAAAATAACTGTCAAATTCTTATTTATTTAGTTAGTTAGTTTTACTTATTTTATTAATTTTATAATTATAATTTTTTTGACAGTACATATGCATGGGTAATTTTTTTTTTTACAACATTATCTCTTGTATTCACTTTTCCAAATTTTCTCCTTCCTCCCTCTACTCCCTCCCCTAGATGACAGGCAATCCCATACATATTAAATGTGTCACTGTCAAATTCTTTATCAAGAGTTTCAATAAAGCCCAATAAACAATTTCTACTATTACTAATAGCTAGCTACAATATAGTGCCTACATTGTGCCAAACACTGTCCTAAGTGCTTTATAAATATTATCTCATTTGACACAATTCTAGAACATAGATGTTATGATTAGCCTTATTTTACAGTTGAGAAAACTAAGGTAATAAGAGCTTAAGTGATCTGTATAGTCATACAAATATTAAGTATCTGAGGCCAAATCTGATTTCAGGTCAAATCTTCCTGATTCTAGGTCCAACTAAAGCCATTGCATTCCTCTCATCTGCTACTTTAGAAATTGTGTCCAAAAAGTAAATGAAATTATTCTGACATGACTTATTCTTGATTAAACCATACTGGTCATTGTAATCACTGCTTCTTTATATATATATATATATATATGTGTGTGTGTGTGTGTGTGTGTGTGTGTGTGTGTGTGTGTTCATCAACCTTCTCTTTAATGATCTTTTAGAGAATTTTCTCAGAAATCAAAGTCAAGTTCTAGGGCTAAAAGAGTTTTGAGACTATGTTCTATTTTAATTTTTGAAAATGGGTACGTTTTCTCTTTTCAAATCTAGTATTTCTACCATTTACCGTGATCTTTAAATATCACTGACAATGACTAAGCAATCACAGCTAATAGATTTACTAGGACGAAAAGATATAGTTCATCTGGATCAGATGACTTTAACTCATTAAGATTTGTTAAGTATTCTCTTATTATCTCATATATCTTGCATATCAACTTCTTGTTAATCATTTTTGCTACATCTCGAGAAATGATTATTAATAACCAATTATTAATATGGGGAGGGAGACAGGGCTGGAAATGAGATATTCTCCATATTGGGTGGGATCTCTTAATTGTGGAGCTTAATTCTTATTAAAGGGTAAAGAGAATCTTATCTAGGTTAATTCTGGCTCATTGTATTTAACTTTACTGGGCTGGCTCAATATGAATCTCTTTGTCTAAGAATGACACGATCAGAGTCCCCCAGTCTCTCCTTGGAATAACACTCATTATAATATTCCTTCTCTCATTAATCATTAACCATTCAGAGTTGATTTCTGCCTGTCTGGAACCTCCACTCTTCCAAGGGTATTTAAACTGGATAATCTCAATGATTCATCTTTGGTTTCCAAGAGAACCACTGATCTCGATTTATTATTTGCTAGTCATAATTAATAAATTGATAATTAATTACCCAGGAACTCTCAGGCTTTTCATTTGTCTTGGTCATTTCCAGTGAAAAGGTCATTCTCTTTATCAAAAAAAATGGAAACAAAATATGAAGTAAGCAGCTCTACCTTCTCTGTTGTCAGTTAGCTCTATCTCATCTTCTGAAAGGCAAGGACTTATCCTTTTTTTAATGCTCTTTTTTGTTTCCCTCAATATAGTTCTTATAAAAACCCCTATTTATTGTCTTTACCTTCCCTTGTCAACTTTAGCTAATACTAAGATTTAGCATTACTTACATTATTTTTATGGCAGCATGCCATGTTTATATTCCTCTTATTTTATTTGGCCTTGCTTCCAGTTCCTGTGCATTTGTTTTAAAAATATAAGTTGAGGGCAGAGCCAAAATATAAGTTGAGGGTAAACTCCCTGCCATAATTTCTCCGCAAAGATCTAGAAACTGTAGTAGAGCAAGTTCTTGTTGGGAAATCCAAGAAAAAAGAAATACAGCAAATCACTTTTCTTGACTAATTCACCATTAGAAGAAAGACAGACAGATTTTCAAACAATAGTGGCAGTTTGCCAGGAAAATACCATGGGGACCCTTCTAGTACTTGATCTAAAGGAGGACCAAGGCTCTGTATAAGCAGGAGAAAAATTCCCAGATAAGTATAGGCGTAACCAATTTTGTACAGACTGCAATAACAGGTGTTAATTTGTAACTCTCTCATTCACTCTTCAGGGTAACAGATCTAGGTAGGACCTCAACCCAGGGATGACTTTCTAGTGTAAAAAGTAGATGTTGATCCTAGGCTGTGTACTGAATACAGATCAAGTTCAGAAATTTTCAGTACCTGTGTGGCTCTGACCTTAGAAATAGAGCTCAATCTCAATTCTAAATTCCCCAATACAGTCTGAAACCTATATGGGAATAACCAGGATAGGAAACCCTCCTTTAAATGGAGTCCATAGTTCTGTCACTTTGAAAGTGTAGAGATTTCTATTGATAGTAGCTGAATCCAACAACTGAACTATTGAACTCCAAGCAGGAGTTGGTTCACAGATGTGTTACACAAACTCAAACTCAAATTATGAACTTGAAGAGCTCAAACCAGGAAAGCAATAATTAGACTTTGTTCCCAGAAAAAATATCTCAGATCTCTTTGGGAGCAATGAAAGTTTTCAAGTGCACAGACTGAACTGTTACTGAGAGCCTAGGATACATTCAATACATTGAAACATATTGAAAATAGCAGAGAATACAGACTCAGCCAGGACATGTCAACCAGAAGAGCACAGAGGAGAATCTCAATATTAAGTCAAAAGTTGGGAAATCAGATGGAAAAATGAACAAGCAAAAACAATGAATTCCTTCATAAAGAGCTACTGTGATGACATTGAAGGGAATGACTTCAATACATTTATAAGGAAAGATTTAAAGAAAAAAACACAGTTTGGCATACTTTCATCAGAATTCCTAGACGATATAAAGCAAGAGGATGTTATGAAAAAAAAAAAAGTTTACTTTGACTCAGCAGTCAAATATTCTGTATCCCAAAGAAATCATGAAGGAGGGAAAAGGACACATATGTGCAAAAATGTTTGTAGCAGCTCTTTTTGTGGTAGCAAAGAATTGTAAAATAAATAGATGCCCATCAATTGGGGAATGGCTGAACAAGTTGTGGTATATGAATGTAATGGAATATTATTGTTCTATAAAAAATGAACAAGCTGATTTTAAAAAGGCCTGGAAAGATTAACATGAGCTGAGTCTGAGTGAAACAAGTAGAACCAGGAATATATTGTACCCAATAATAGCAAGAATGTGTGATGATCAGCTATGAAAGACATGGTTCTTTTTAGTGATTCAGTGATCTAAATCTAAAGCAATCCCAACAGGCTTTGGACAGAAAACGCCTCCAGAAAAAGGACTAAGGAGACTGAATGTAAATTAACACATGCTATGTTCACTTCTTCTTCTTCTTTTTTTTTTTTTTAATCTCTTTCATGATTTTTCCCTTTTGCTCTGAGTTCTCTCTCTCAACATGATTCATAAAGCAATGTGTGTCAAAAATAAATAAATAACAAAAACCCCAAACAGCAACCACAAAGCATATCTCATAAAGTCTCAAAAATGGATTTTAAAATTATTTTAAAATTGAGAATCCTGGAGGGGAAAATGGGGGAAAAAGTAGAAATATGGAAGAAAGAAAGGAAAGAGAATTAACAGCATAGTAGAAGAGATGCAAAATCTTACACAAGTAACAAATACCTTAAAAATTAAAATTGATCAATTGAAACTAATAGTTCCATGAGACAAATATTAAGAACTATTAAAGCAAAGTCAAAAGACTTAAAAGTACAAGAAAATATGAGATATTTTATAGCAGAAACAACTAACCTGGAAAATAGATGTAGGAGAGAGAATTTAAGGAAAATTAGGCTACTTCAAAGCATGACTAAGGTATCTTATTTTAAGAAATCCAAGAATTGTTTTGAAAACCAAAGGCAAACTGGAAATAGAAAGAATTCACTTTCACTTCTTCAAAGAATCCCCAAAATAAGCTCCCAAGAATATTATAGTCATTATCCAGAACTTCCAGGTCAAGAAAAAATCCTGCAGGCAACCAGAAAGTAAGAATTCAAGTAGTACAGAGAAACTCCATGAGAAGCCAAATCATGTCTGATTTAGCAGTTGCCACAGTATAGAGAGTTTGGAATACAATATTCCATAAAGCAAAAGACAGAGGCTTATCAACAATAATAACATACCCAGATAAACTAAGTATGTGGAATGGGGGGTAGACCTTCTATAAAATAATTTCCAAACATTCCTAATAAAGGAATCAGAGATGTGAAGCTATTTTGAAATACAAACACATGAGTCAAGAGAATTATAAATAATAAATATGAGTGAAATACTAAACAAGGATAAAATGTTTACGTTCTAATATATGAGGAGATTATATATGGGTAGCCTTAGAACTCTCTTATAATTAAAGTTCATAGAGGGAGTGTAATAAAACAGAACACCTGAGTGATTTTGTCCTGGTTTTATTATTTTAAGAGGAGAATGAAAAGAGAAGAAAAAAGAATACATTAAAAGTATGAGAAGAAGAGAAGAAGGCAGGGGAAATTATTCAATGTAATTGGAGCACAGAAGTCTCTGTCTTGTCTATCGCTCTGTGATGTCTTTGTGCCAGATATTACATTTCTCAAACTCATCTTTTCCTCTTTCTGTCCAAATGGGCTACAGCAGAGCTATCAAACCATAACAATGTTATCCTGCCCACCACCACCACTTTACACATTTCTTGTTTCTTTAGAAAAAAAGTATATCCATCCAGAGACATAACCCAGGCTTTGGTTTAATCCTACCAACTATATGAGGTCAATTCATATCCCTAAATCTCTTCTATTAAAACCTCAGTTTTTGTTTGCTGACTGAATCTTGGGCATTTATATACAGACACTAGAAACTATGGGTATTGGTACTGACTTTTTTCTTTGACTGAGTATTGTTAACTGTTTTGATAGGTCTTAATAGGTTCTATCTTGGATAAATACATTAAGATAACATCTCTCTAATATTGATATAAAACTGACAAATAGGTCCCTCAGTAACCCTCAGTAGAGAATCATTTACTTACTTACTTACTCTTCTCTTCAACTATTCCTTAGTGGACAATTTTTCAGCTCATAGTTTCTTTGACTACTCTATATTATCCTTAGAAAACAAATAGCTTCTTCCTCCTCAAAGTATCCAGCACCTTCCTCTTTAGGAAGAACTTCGAATTTGTTTTTAAGCTCTAAATTTGCATTTGCCTCCTTTTCTCCCTTTCTCTTCTGCAGAACATTCTTATTTAAGAGTGTTGAATATCAACCTGGGAAGGGTCAAGTGTCCTCAGGGTACCTAGATCCCTCTTTTCCCATAAAAACCTTGTTACTATGTCCTTTAAGAACTTTTATCCTCTCTAGCAACTGTGGGAATTGAGTCAACCCTATTAACTTCTTTTGTGACTCAATTCTATATCTAGCTCAGTTCTATTATTATTATTCAGTTATGGGTCTAATCCCTTTTCTATTTTGTGAGAAAACTTTATTCAATTATGAAAAATTTGAGAAAACTTTATTGGATTGTTTGGACCTAATGCTGCATGACTAGGGAACCATTGCTAACAGATACTTTAACTAAGGACCTGGGTTATATACTACCAGAAACACAGTCTGATTCAAAGTTTGATGCAAGAAGTTTTCTCACAATTATATATCTCAAGTAGTAGATCTCAAGAAACTTATATTTTTATTTGAAAACTAGTCCTTTACTGGTCAACCAATAGTGTTTTCATGTTCCTTTGATTGAATACAGACACTTGGGATAGAGAGGTGGGCATTTGAGCACCTCTTTTTATTCTGTTTTGTTGCTGTTGTTTAAATGTAATTAAATGTTTACATTTAATTACATGTTAAAACAATTTTAGCATTCTTTAAAAAACAAAAACAAAAACAAAAAAAAACTTGAGTTCCAAATTCTCTTTCTCCTTCCCTGCCCTCCTCATTAAGAAGGCAATTAATTTGATATAGGTTACACACCCTTTTTCTAATTTCAAAAAATTACACCTGTTCATTTCTCCCCTCCACAGTTGGAAAGTCCCTAATCTTTTCTCCAATTAGAAATCAGATTACCTAAATTTGTATTCTGGTTAATGGTTTTCTTTTAATTAAATGGTTTTATCTGATTAATTATTTTTTAATACATAAAATTTGTCTCATTTTGTATTTAAGATCTTTGGACTAACTGGGGAGTCCATTAATCTATTTATTATACCTAGTTGCTAATAAATCATGTATCTGGGACTATTTACTCAGTTATTATTAATAATCCACTATGTAATCTGGATTATAGAGAGGCATCTCCACAATACTTTTACCTTCTCTGAGTCAGAAGAGAGACCAATTTGCACTTTGTACAAGGTTAACAATCACTCAGCTGTAGCAAAAATAGAAAAACTTCACACTCATTGAAAGTTAAAAATACCAATTTCCTCTATTTGACATAATGACTACAATATTGAGCCTTACTTCTTGAAACTACTTCTGAGTATTTATATTTCAACCTTAAGATCTTGTTTAAAAGTTTTTACAATAAATTATTCTTAAAGGGCATTTTGTTTTAAAAGGAAGAGAGAGGGATTCTGATGGCAATAAGGTTGTACGTTTTAAACAAAGACTCATTCCTTGATAACTATCATTCCTCACACTGTGATAAAAATAAATGGTAGCTTGCAAAGTTAAAAAAAATTAAAAAACACCAAAAAGCCTGTGGAAATGAGACAAAATAAGACAAGGCCTCCAGACCTGTGAGAAAAATCAATCTGATGGGGAATTGACAAATTTGTTTAATGTGCAGACCCAAGATTTGAGGACTGACCTGTAGAGACCTTTTCTTGGACATGTAGCAAAGTTACTGTCAGTTCTCTTAATCTGTTCAATTATACAGCAGCATCTCAGAGACAACTTCCCCCCCAAAACATCACTTTATATTAACTTTTCCCATTGTGTTTGAAACACCAAGTCATCTTCCTCTCTCTTCTTCTCAATCCAAAATAAATTATTAAAACCAACAACTGCTCTACAATTCAAGTATTATAGAACAGGAATGCCAAGTTGGGCTTGAATGAAGTGAAGTCAAACTGAATGAAAGTTATACTCAACATTTCCATACTAGTTGTGTCATTCATGGCTCTAGTGGCAAGTAATTAAAATCAATGTGATTTTTCTCTGCTGAGATGATAGTAAGGGCTCTTTATCCCCATTATACCTCAGCTTAGGCAAAAGAGGGATATAAAAAAAATGGCACAAGAACCTATTTAGAAGCAGTCATTTTTTAAAAATTATATAATTCTATTGCTACATCAAGTTGATGTAATGGGGAAATTCAGACACAGAGGGAGTTAGATCAAAAAGGAGCTGACAAAGCTAACTCACTTTAACACCTGCCCAGCAGAAAACTGACAGCAAGAGAACTTGATATTCTAAGAAGAAATTTAACTCTATTTCACACATATAGACCAATCCTCGAAGTAAACATATTCTTCTCCCTAAAGTTCTTTTCTAGCATTTCAATGAGGTGTGGAGGTAACCCTGTGTTTTTGATGGCTGTGATAATGTACTATACATGCTGGCAGATCTTACCAACCTGGAAAGGCTCCTAATATAGACACACACTCCCTTCCCCCTGCCCCTCCCCCAGTCATATGTGTTTGTCATTTGCAAACTGGGGTGCTTCAATTCAGAGACTCTTTGCTAGGTTGACCATGGGGTGATAATTTGTCACTTTGTATTTTTTTTTTTGTCTCATATGTAACAGGTACAGCTAAACCATGACAGCTGTAATAAATTTTGTAATGTTTGGTTTGGATATTATAAATTTAAGGCTGAAAGAGCCCTCAAAGCCACTTAACCTAATCCCTTCATTTTTCAAATGAGGAAACTGAAGTCAAGAAGATCACATGAATTGCCCAGGATCATTCAGATGGTATCCTATGAAATTTGAATCCAGGACTTCCTGATTCCAAGTATTCTATTCACTACATCATGTTGTTTCTCAACATGAAGGATAGGTTGGCTATTTAGGATTTTTTGCAACCACAAAATTTTTTGCTTTATGAATGTAAATAAATTTAAATTACTTGCTAAAAATGTATATATGTTAGTGATTGAGAAATTGCCTACTATTGTATCTCATAGATATAAGTCATCCAAATATAGGAAGTATTGAAGGTAGAAGAAGTCCTGAGTAAATGTTAGACCTTTTGCAATCTCTGCAGCATACTTTGGAGTCTGGAGACTAATTCTGGAAAGTCTAGAGATAAAATAAATGGGTAATTTGATGGATTAATGGTATTTTTTGTTTTGTTTTGTTTTCCTCATAAAGTCCATATAAGCCTATGTGAAGAATGGCTCCAGTCAAAGCCATTAGAATCCTGTGGTTGAAGACAGGTCCAATGAATCAGCAATGCGGTGGTTTGAAGTCTCTCCCTAATTGTCCTTTATACCCTCAAACAATTAAAATGTTCAAAGACCTCCAAAGCATGAATCTGGGAATGAAAATACCATGGAATGCCTTGCTTCACCACCATTCACTACTCTATAACACTTGGGAAGTCAGGAAAACTAGTAATGATATGAAGCAGGATTTTCCTTACATAATAGAGAATGTCAGGAGACCCCCCCCCCCAGAATACTGGCTATGTAAATTTCACACATAGGCCTTTTTCCCTTCCCAGAGTAGTTCCTGACATTACAAAATCACTCATTTGGATAGACATTGGCTTCCATATGAAGAAATCAGTATAGGCTACACAAATTACCTTCCATACTCATTTTAAGAAAGGATACTATGGTTTAGAAACCAGGAACAGGACCAGAAAGGGTTTTACCCCCAAACACAAGTACCCACATGTTTGTATGTCTTTAGTTTTTATGCTGGTAATGTAAGTTAGGGGCATCTTTAACTTTTATAGGAGATACTTCTCTTGAGTCAAGTCCTCATCCAAAACTACTGGAAAAATCACTATACTAAGCAATCTAGCAGGCTGACAGAAGCTTTTTCCTTACCTGTACAATTTAGAGGTAAAAATGAGAGGGGAAGGCAGAAATATTTAGAAGGCTGTTGTATAATACAATCACAATATTGGGCATACAAGGAGGCACGGATGCATAGAATGGATATTTCTAAAAATGACTGCAATTTAAAAACAAAAAGCTGACTTTAAAAAAATGCATTTCCAGACCTGTTCACAAGAACATCTTTAACTCAATGTAGTAGAAATGTTTGTGATGAATGATATTATAGTAGTTGAAAACACAATAGGTGGAAGCATTTCAGGCACTTTGTGGATTAAATAGAATGTTGTGAGCTATCCTGGGAACCTAACTAATGCATTTAATATTGTTTCCATCGTAAGAGGAATGTCTCTTACCTCTCAATTCCAATTAACATAACTAGCAAAATTCTCTGTAACCTGATATCTTTGTCAGGCGAGAATGCCTCTTTGACTGACTTAGACAGTCGATCATCAAGGCATGAACAACCTGAGAGCAAGTGAAGTAATTGAGCTGTGAAGGAATGAAGTGCCTCAGGCCATTGGATGAAGTAAGATCATAAAATGTGATGGAATTGGTTGAAAGAATTAGACTTATATCTGGGTCTATTCAGAAAAAAAGAGATTCCATCAGGAGCATTTGAGAAACTGCTTCTAGTGTTAAATTTTGGGAGTGCTTTGAAAAGCAGATATTTGTGCCATAATCAGAGGCCAGTAAGGTAAATATTGGGTGGGGATGGGGAGTGAGCCTTGAGGGTATATAGTATTTTCCCTTCCTCCAGAAACCCCCTAATTCATTCATCTGGAAGTTGAAAAAAGACAAATTCTACACAATTAGGAAAGATACCTCAGGTAGCATGTGAGACACAGAATTGAAACTTCAGAACTAAAAAAAACAACTCAGCCCTCAGAGCCAAGAAAAGACTACCCTATAGGAGAAATTTATAAGGATTTTACAAAAAGAGGAAAAGACTTCCCTTTAAGAGACGTGTTACCCTTTTTGCTATTTGTGTTCACTAAGCAGTATGAGCCCATGTTTTCCTGCATTCAATATGTAGAGGTGGAAGAATAAGTCACAGAATATTTTTTTTTGAGGGGGCGATGTTTTGCACTAACTTTTCTTGCTAAAGATACCCTTAATAGATATGTTTAATCAGAAGCTAATTAACTCTGGCTAGCAAATTGATGTTAAATATCAATAGGGAGTCTACCTAAAATAAGAAGCCAAAGAGGCTTGGGAACAATAGTACTAGAAAACCATGCCCAGGTTCACCCCTACAAAATAGACAGATAGTCAGCCATCCTCTAAAGTATACCATTCACTAAAATCAGTGGCAGTTGGGAAGGAAAATGTTTTCCTGGGAACTTGGGATACTAGGAACAAAATCTTAAGTGGTCACCTTTAACCTTCCAACATTTAAATTATTTCTTGAAGATGTTTTATATTCAGAGATAGACTGTCAGCTCTCCTTCAAAATTAAAATACTATTCTGGGGATGTTTAATTTGAGCTAAGGGAGTGATTTGTATCATGAATGAGAATCTGATTGACTTTGTAGTACTAAATTGCAGGATTGGAATACTTAGTTTAGGAGAGGGCAAGAGATGCCTTTGAAAATGGAGGAGTGTTCATATCCTTGTTTGTCATTAGCCTCCTGAATTGTGTTACACGATACAGTAAGAAAATTTTGTTTTGTTTCAAATGTTAAAGGCAGCCCAAGTCTCAGTCCAGTCAATTCTTCAGTCCTTGGTCTTAAAAAGAATGTATGAAGATTATATGTTTATAATATATGCCATGCAAAGCATTAGACAGGTGTATAAGGAAGTCAGAGTAAGGCATATTGTTTCCCTCATAAGGGATTAAGGAACTCTGTGATTCAGCTTGTGAAAACTACATTTTAAAGGTAGAAGCTTCAAAACTTAGTCATATTTTGGGGGTAAAGAAACTCATGTATTTTTGCCATAGACTGATGGATCAGCAATCTAAATGAAATGACTAGGTCCAGAATGCATAAATGTGAAATATTCAGATTTTTTTTTCCTGGGCTGACATTGTATTCTCCATACAAAGAGTTACTCTCCCAAATCCTTCTTGACTTCCATCCTCCAACTCTGGCTATGTCACTTAAAATTTACACAGAATTTATTACTATAACATACAATGGTGATATTACTTTTATTTTGAATGGGATGTTGTGTTTTCCACATGTTTCTGAATACAAATTGCATTAGATCTCTTGGGAAATTTGTGATGGTGTCAGGTAAATGCCTGTCATCATGGCAAAGGCTGCAAAAATAATGCAATCCTTGATAAAGACCTGCATAAAATCATGAAAGATTGCAGCAAGTAAAACAATGTCTGCAACCCAATTAGTTTTAACTGACCTTATTTCAATCAAATAGACATCATATATATCTGAACAAGCAAATGATATCGCACTATATATATTTTAATGTTTATATATTTTCCAATTATATGCAAAAATGATTTTAACATTTTTAAAAATTTGAGTTCTAAATTCTTCTATATCCCATTCTTGAGAAGGCAAATAATTTGATATAGAATATATATATGCATGTTATCACACTACAAATCCTCTATGACTACTGAATGAACATGCTTTCACACATAAGTTTCTATGTATTAGACTCCTGGGATCACTTAGCTAACTATTTTCCCTGTTTTTTATTTACTCATTTTCTTTTTTACCTACTAAGCTATGTACTCTTTTATTTATATGGGTGTCCAAACTTATTGATATTCGTATTCCTGAATGGATGTAAATGTACAACAAGCCATATTCTACTCCTTCCTTGGTTACAAGCTGACCATTGAGCTATGCTATTATTCCCAGGTGTTTTTCCTAACACTGTATTTCTGACTTCGAGTCCTAATTACTTGATAATCTTTCCTTCCTTATATCATTTCTTTCTTTCTTTCTTTCTTTCTTTCTTTCTTTCTTTCTTTCTTTCTTTCTTTCTTTCTTTCTTAAGACCAATGAGTTTATTTGGCTATTTTTTATAGTGTTTATTTTTTATTTACAAAACATATGCATGGGTAATTTTTCAACATTGACCCTTGCAAAACCTTCTAAATTTTCCCCTTCTTCTCCCCATCCCCTCCCCTAGATGGCAGGTAGTCTAACACATGTTAAATGCTTACATTATTTCTTTAGATTAAGAGATAGCATAATGGAAATACTACTAAATTGGAGAATGAATCTTTGTTAGCTATGTGACTGTGGAAGGCTCTGAGACTTGGCTTCCTCATATGTTAAATGAGGATAACCATACTTGTATTATTAATTCATGGGACTGATTTGGGAGTAATCAGACAGGAAAAGAGCTACAAGTTGTTTTTATGGGTTGTTTTTTTTTTTTTATTTTAATACCCAACTATCTGGAGTAATATGATTTTCAGAAAATATTCATGAATTATGGTTGGAATGGGACCTCTGATGATATTGATGGTTATCCTAAAGCAGTTGTATTCCCAACTTGAGATATTTGTCCACTAAAATCAGAAAGGAATAAACACAAAGAAGCTTGAGTTCAGGGACATGTAACAGCCAGATGAAGAGAAAAGAAGCCAAGTAATTCCCTGGCTCAGTAGCCCATAACAATCCTCTAGAGTAGTCACCAGAGAAGAGACTAAAAGATTTATACTAGTTTTATGTATGTACATTCAGTTCCAACTCAGCCTCTCCTTCAATAACAATCCTTTGAGCTCTGAAGCCAATTAGAAAGCTCATAATTGCCATTAATGGCACAGGTAAACTCATTAGGTTTCCATATAGGATTATAACTGGGTGGGAAATATCCCTATGTTCTGTATAACCCACTAGAAAAAGCAAATCTGAGCATGCTTTAGGGATTGGACTTTTGTCTGCCAGTATCTTCCTCTCCATTCCACATTACATTCCTAAATATAAGTCTGGAAGTTGAGTAGTACCAGTGTTTCACCTTGCCTACGTCAAGATACTAGAGCATTATTTTTTATTTTATTAGGGTTTTTTTGTTTTATTTTGTTTTTAGAGATCCTGGAGAAGACATATTTTTACCAAGCCTAAAAAAAAAAAACGTCAGTTTGAAAAAATCAATAGTATCTTTAGTTGTCCACAAAAAACAAACAGTTGAAGCTTACCTATAATACCCAGTCACCAGAAGGAATGTGAACCTCTAAACCCTATATTTTATATACAACCTCACTACTAAAACCTGTTGTAGCCTATTTCTCCACCCACTTTGCTCCTTCTTACTGTGATAGGAAGCTACCAGCCTCTCTTTTGCTACACCAGATATCAGCAACTTGGGATTGTCAAAATCTAACTAATGTGCAACAGATGTTGCAAGAAAGAGAAATACCTTTCATCTTTCAATGTATTTTAAGCTTTGGGATAGCAGGTCTTAAGAGACACATACACACTTGTTTTTTTGTGGAACGAAATGAATTGCACAAGATGGATGGGCATGTCTGGGTTACAATCTTCTTTACAAATCTCATTTTTTCTTTCAAATGCACCCTCTATTACTATTGTAATAGTAATAGCACCCAGGTTGTCAACTTTAATGTCATCCTCTAAAGCTCTTACTAACCCTTCATATCTAATCAGTTGCCAAATCTTATTTCTATCTCCCTATCTCTTACTAATCCTTCATATCTAATCAGTTGCCAAATCTGGTTTCTAACTCCATCTCCTTTATTCTCCTCACATAGCAATCAGCTATGTAAGGCAGGGATACTGAGCTGGGCCTAAAGTCTAGGAGATTTTGTAATGCCGGAGAAATTGAGGCAAGATAAAGATTAGAGAGTTTTTAATATTTTATTTATTGGAGAATTTAATTGATTAACTAGACAGGACTCAAGGTCTCAAAGTATCCAGTGGCGAATGTGAGAATCCCAGGATTTTTAGAGGACTCTAGAAAGAAAAGCAGAAAGAAAAGAAGGGGAAGTTTCAGGACCATAAATTTAGTTCTAGCAGGATGGGGGGGGGGGGACTAGGAAGTCAGAGTCAGGATGTCTGAATAAACAGGAGTAAAGATGTCAGTTAGGTATCCAAAGTAGTCTTATCTTTTGGAATGTTTAGAGAGGGTAGTATAGCCCTAATGGAAAGGAAAAAAGGTGGGAGTTACATGCTGACTCAGGACAATAGGACAATGGAGATATAATTCAGGGAAACTAAGGGAGAACAGTTCTAGGAAACTGTGGCATAACAACTTGAGTTCACATGGAGCCCCAAATATTAACCCAGCTAGTCTTAGTTATCTGACACTGCCTTGTAGTTTCTACTACAAAACTGGGGTAATAGCATTTAACTTATAGATTGTTAGGATCCAATGAGATATTTATAAAACATTTAGCACAGTGCCTAGCACAAAATAGGTACTTAATACAAACTTGTTCTCTTCTTGTGCCTCCTTTATGTCCTCATCACTTCAAACTTGTATTATTACAAAATTCTCCTAATTGGTCTCACTATCTCTCTGTTTGTTGTCTCTTTCCAATCTATCTTCCATACAACCGACACATGTCACTCCCCTACTCAATAAACTCTAGAGGTTCACTATGTCCAGGATCAATTCGAAACTCCTCTATTGGCATTAAAAGACCTTTACAACTTGATTCCAATTTAGCTTTCCATGTTTATTCCATATCACTTCCTATCTCAAACTAGTCTTCTTACTATTCCTCACCCACGTAATTCTGACTCCTGTTTCTGAGCCTTTGTGTTCCAGGGTGATGCTGGATCAACTTCAAGCAGGCTTTCAAAAACCAATTGTTAAATTTTCCAGGAGAATATTTATAAAACAAAACAAAAAGTACAAATCTGGGCTTGATTTATTATTTTGTTGGTTGTCTAGACCTAAGAAATTGATGGAGAAAATGTTAATAATGCAAAATGTTAATAATGCAAATTAATCTTAAAATTGTTCTGTGCCTATATATTTTCTTTCCCCCCCCCCCAGAACACAGGTTATTAAACCCTCACCAACATGCCTCTGGCTGTATCCTGGCTCAGAATTCATTCCCTCCTTGGCTCTGCCACTTGGAATCCTTTCATTTCTTCTTTACTCTTAAAATTACATGTTCTTTCCACATCCCCCATCATATAGATTCTGTATTCACATATTTATATGCATAGAATTAGAGATTTTTTTTTCTAGAAAGATTATGAAAGGTCTCTAGTCAAACCCTCTCTGAAAACCTGGGAATTTGTATGTTGCTCCAGGTCATATACCTGGTGAGTATTAGAGAAGACCTGAGTCTAAATTCTCTGAGTTCACTCTCTTTCCCTTGTCTTCTACCATGGAATATAAGCTTCTTGAGACAGTGGCCAGTTTATTTTTGCCTTTTGCATCTCCATGCCCAGGAGAATGCCTGGAATATAATAAACATTTAGATTCCTATTGATTGCTCAATCAGTCATTGGAGAGAATGTCCAAATCAATGAAATCACAGGTCCATTTGAGTATTTGCGCTTTTCCTGCTTGATCTCAATATCTAAAAAAGCAAAATCACTAAATGTACAGACAAGCCAAAGGAAGAAAGAGTTAAGTATTTGAAGTACCAACCAAACCAGAACAAGCTCCTAATCTGTGGGTGACTGGAACTGAACAAAGCAGGCTACAAGCAAGAGAATTAGAAATCAAAAAGAGGTTTAATTAATTTCAGAGTGAGAAGAGTGTTTGCAAATATAAATCCTCCTCAGGAGGACTTATATTAGGGATAGGGTTTTTATGTAGGAAAAGCACAAAAGATGGGCCCATAACACATATTCATTATGTCTTGAGCAAATAGTTCTTAAAGCAGGCCTGTGTGTGCAGGCATTTTGGGGACAATGTAGGCATTCTTGTGTCCTGTGGGAATAATCCCTAAGTTATTAGAATCGTTGAGCTTGTGATTGTCTCAAGTCTTAAGAGTCATTGAGCTTTGTGTTCAGTGGGATACAGAATCAGAGTCAGCATGGTGGGAGCAGGAATGCAGCACCTGGTTTGATTCACTTAGTGATTGAAAGCACAAAAATTAGACTATTGGGACATATGATTGATTGGTTTTTTCTGCAGCAAGTTGGTTGCAGCTCCAGTTCTTAGACCAGAATTCTGTGGGAAATAGGAGAGATTCAACAAATCTAAATAGTTATTGATTAATGTAACAAGCTGTCGTCTCCAGAAGCTGCTGGATCGCTCTCTGGGAAGAGATCTGCTGTGTCTTCTACTCAAATCTCTCCGACAGATTCTTCTTCCTGTAATGAACCGTTGTCTCCAGGCAGTTGCTGTTAACTCTTGTCCAAAGAAGTGACTTCCCTTCCTGCAGAGAGCTCCGTCAAGCCTGATGCAATTCAGAGTCTCTCTCTTGAATCCTGGCTCTGAATCTCCTCCAGCTCTTATCCTTCTCCAGGCCGATCTGCCCTTTGCGCCCAATGCTGTCTCTTTTTATCCTCCCAGAGAATGGGCGTGGGATAATGCAAGGGCTTCTGGGAAGAACCACCCCAGCCAATGAGCTTGCCCCCTCTATCAAGTCAACCTGAGTTCTCACCTTGTAATTGTCCAGAAAACCTGAATTCTCACCTTGTCACCATCCAGACAACCTGAGTTCTCACTTAGTAATCCTAACAGATTAATATGAAAATCATAAATCCCAATAAAAACCTGCTACCAGAAGTTGAGCACAAAGAATTATTGTTATGCCAAACACTAGATACAGTTTGCTCACTGGGCCTTATATCTGAAAAACAGGGTGTCTACTAATATCACAATAGAAAGTAGGGAGGCAACAAACATTTAATGAAACATTTACTACATTTCAGTCACTGTGCTGAATGATGGGCATACAAATATTCTAGGGGGCAGGAGGGGAAGAAAACCTTCCTTTCCTTCAAGCAGTTTACATTCTAATTGGGAGAATCACTTTAAAAGATTTTAGGAATATGAAGAGAGAAAAGAAGGTACCTGTATAGAAGGAATGATGAAAAGATCCATAAATTGAATGCTTTCTTTTTGACTACTTAAAATGTTGGGTTTTTGTTTTTTTTTTGACCTGGGATCTCTAGAAGGCAGAAACAAAGAAACAAAGAGACTCAAAAGCAGACCTGGATCCTTATTCAAAATGAAGACCTGTTAATAGACTCAGCAATGGAAGAAATGAACCAGAGTGCTGGAGTGTTTCTGGGTGAAAGCCCCCAGGTGGAAGGCGTGAGAAGACAGCTGGGACATGTTAGTAAATAAAGATCAAAGAGTCAAAAGTACTGCTAAGAGGGAAGTTTAAAATGTATATATATATATATAGAGAGAGAGAGAGAGAGTACACTGCAAACAACAACAACAATTAAACATATTTGAAGCATCCTGTATGCAAGTATTGGAAAAAATACAAGATATTTCAGCAGAAAAGAATTATTTAGTAAGTTCTACCAAAACAAGCAAACAAAAGAACTTCCAAATATGCTCCCATCCAATTAAGTTTACATATGCCAATATATTCTCCACAGAAGTTCATTGGTTGTATCTTTTGACAAAGTGCTTTAAAGAATATTTGAACTTTTACCTCCTACCTCCAAAAAGAAAGAGAATTCCAAATTTTCTGACCTTTTCTGTAAGGACAAGTGGCTATTAGCATTATGCTACTTGGCAGATATTTTCAGAAATATATGTAAACAACATGTCTCTTCAAAATAAAAAAGAAATGATATATTTGGGTTTTTATATCACCTTCATTTCCCAATGTATCCATTTCCCTTCTTCCACCCAGAGAATTTTTTTTTTAAATAAACTAGAATAAAAAAGAAAGGGGGAAGCAATTCAGTGAAGCTAACCAACACATCAATCAAATCTGACAGTATATATAGTGTTCCATATCCATAGTCACCTATTTCTACAAATGAAGAAGGGAGGTATATCCTCACACAGAATGTTCCAAAAGTCTTCATGCAAACTTAAGCTATTAAAGTCTAAAAGCTTTTAAGCAATTAAAGCTTAAAATTATACAAAGTTTGAAGATAATCTGAATATCTTCTCTGGAGCCAACTTGGTCTTTATCAATTCACAGAATTATTTTTTTCAGTTATTTTTTTACATTTTCATTATTGTGTATTTCCATTTTATATAAATATAGAATCATAGAATTTAAATTACAAAATACCTAAACAGCCAATTAATCTAACAAAAAAAAATCCTCAATATATGATATTCAACAAGTAATTGTCTACTTTCTTTTTAAAAATTTCTGAGAAGGTGGAGCCCACTATCTTGATAGGGCAGCACATTTCACTTTTGAATAGTTCTAATTATAGGAAGTTTTTTTTTTTTTTTCCCTTGACATCAAGTCTAAATGTGCCTTTTTGTGACCTCTACCCCTTGCTTCTACTTCTGCCTTAATGGGTCAGACAGAACATCCTCCATATGAAAGCCTTTCAAATACTTGAACATAATTATGGTGTCCCTCTTAAATATTGTCTTCTCCATGCTAACTATGCCTAATTTCTTCAATCAGTCCTAATATTTCATAAAATGAAATCCCTTAACCATCCTGGTTATCCACCTTTGGATGATCTCTAGTTAATCAAAATCTCTATTAAACAATTACTCCCCTGAATTACAAAATTGATTTTTTTATACCCAAGTGCAAAATATTGGTTCATCATTGTACACAGTAACAGCAATATTGTACAATAATTGACTGTAGATGATTTAAGTCCAAAGGATTCATGATGAAAAATGCTAGGCACATCCAGAGAAAAACTGATGGAATCTGAATGCAGATCTAAGTATACTATTTTTCATTTTTTGTCTGTGTTTTTTTCCTTTTGATCTTTTCCTTTTATTTACAATATGATTAATATGGAAATAAGTTTTGCATGTTTGCATGCACATAATCTGTATTAAATTGTTTACCAATTCAATTACCAAGGGGGAAAACAAGGAAGGGGAAAAAAGATTTGGAACAGAAAAAAATGCTTTTTAAAGAATGTTAAAAATTGTCTTTATGTATAATTGGGAGAAAATTCATTCAAAAAAATGTGAACTGAATTTTTTCTTCTTGGATTTAGCCCAATGTTCTAGCCTGTCAAGATCCTTTTGGTTTCCTTCCCATCTTTAGGTCGTTGCAAATCTGATAAGCACATCATTTATGCTTATTGAAATCATTGATATAAATGCTAAATAGTATAAAGTCAAAAATTACTAGAGTAATTCACCGGAAATGTCCTAGCATTGACAATGAAACCTCAGCAACTTATGTTTGAATCTAGCAATTAAACCAGTTCTGAAACCATCTGATTGTGATATCATCTAACCCATATTTCTATACTTCCAAACAAATATTGTTTTTCTGATTTACTTCATTTTGCATTAGTTCATAGAAGTCTTCCTATGCCTCTTTGTTATCTTATTTAATCATTCCCAAATCTATGGTCCTCTACTTTGTTTCCACTTTTTTGCTAGTATAAAAAAAAAATAATAATGCTGCCATAAATTCTTTGAGCTATCTTGGTATTGTCTTTCTATTTTTAACTTGCTTGGAATATATGCCCAGAATTGGGATCTCTAGTTCAAAGGGCACAAACATTTTAGTAACAATCAGTATAACCCTCAAATTGCTTTTCAGGATGGTTGTATTAACACAACTGCATTTCCACGTACACTCCAACTATATTTTACCACCTTTTGCCATGTTGGCCAATTTGATGGATATGAGATAAAACCTCAAATTTGTTTTGAACTGCATTTCTCTTATCTGTGATTTTGTACAAATTTTAAATAGTTGTTAATAGTTTATAGTTCTTTTTAAGATATTTCTCATTCTATCCACAATTCTATCCACTGGGAAATATAGCTTTAAACTTCTCTATCTGATATAGTAGACAAAAATTACTTTTTATCAAAAATGAAGTATATGATTGTGATAGAATACTACTATGCTATAAGAAATGATAAGCTTGATAGTCTTAGAACAACACAAATAGACTAGCACAAGATAATGAAGAGCAAAATGAGCCGATATAATTTAAAAATGGCAATTCTTCACTTGTTTAATACCATATCAACCAAGCTACAAAAGAATTATCTTATAGGGCTAGAAAAAAAATTTTTTTAATTCTTCTGGGAAAACAAAAGATCAAGAATGATGGGTGGGGGGGGGGAGAATGTAAAGCAGTACCAGATTTCAAATTATATTATAATTATTTTTGATATTTGATATATATTTATATACATATATATATCAAACAATCTGTCTAAAAAAATAGAATAGTGGATCAGTGAAACAGATTAGCTGTATAATGCACAGTCATAAATGACCATGACGATCAAAAAAATCCAAGCATTTGAAGAAAGAACTCATCATTTGACAAAAATTGCTGGGGAAACTGGAAAGCAGTTTAGCAGAAACTAGCTATAAATTAACATCTCATACTGTATAAGAAGATAAGGTCAAAATGGGTAGATGCTTATTCATAAAAGATGATATATAAATAAATTAGAGGAGCATGGAAAATTTCATTTGCTAGATGTATGACCTTGGATAGGATATGGATAGGCAAGAGTTTATGACTGAATAAGAGTTATAGAGGATCACAGGAAATAAAATGGATAATTTTGATTTTATGAAATTTTTAAAAAAGTTTTTGCACAAACAAAACTAATGCAGTTAGAATTAAAATGAAAACACCAAACTGGGGAAAATCCACAAGTTCTCTGATAAAGGCCTAATTTCTCAAATATATAGGAAATTGAGCAAATTTATAAAAATAAGAGCCATTCTTTAATTCATAAATGGGTCAAAAAATAAGAACAGGCAATTTTCAGGACAAGGAATCAACTAAATATCCACATGAAAAAAGTTCTAAATCATTATTGATTAGAAAAACAAAATTTAAAATAACTCTGACATACCCCTTCACACCATTAGATTGGCTAACATTATAGAAAAGGAAAATGGCAAATGCTGGAGGAGATGTAGAAAAAATGGTGTAATAGTGCACTGGTCCAATCATTTTAGAGAACAATTTGGAACTGGAAAGAGGAAAAACTGTACATACCATTTGACCCAGCAATACTAATACTAGGTCTGTATTCTAAAGAGAAAGGAAAAGTACAAAAATATTTGTACAAAATATGTACAACAATATTTATAGCGGCTCTTTTGTGGTAGTAAAAAAAAAAACTGGAAGCTTAGGGATTGTGCATCATTTGGGAAATGGCTGAACAAGCTGAAGTATATAAGTATGGTGGAATACTATTGGGCCAAAAAAAACGACAAATAGGATATTTCAGAAAACCTAGGAATACTTATACAAATTGATGCAAAGTGAATTCAGGAGAACGTCCTACACAGTAACAAGCAATATTGTAACAATGATCAAGTAAAAGATCCAATACAATAATCCAAGATAATTCTAAGGGAACCATGATGAAAAAAAGCTATCTCTCTCCAGAGAGAGAACTGATGAATATAGAATGCAACATATCTTTTCACTGTTTTTCCTGGACTTTTTTTTTTTTTTTTTTTTTTTTTTTTTTTTTACAATGTAGCTGCTATGAAGATATATTTTACATAGCTTCTCATGAATAATTGATATATTTCTTGTCTTCTCGAAGGGTGGGGGAGGGCTACAGGGAGTGAGAACTTGTAATTCAAAAATGTAAAAAATGAATGTTATAAATTAAAAAAAAAGGGGGGGGGGGAGAGGCAAAGAGTTAAGTGCTCTTTCCATAAGGAAGAATTTCTTGATCTTAGTGCTTTGGGGAGAGAAAAGGGATTATATCTTTATCTCTATTCCACCAACCTACTCTGGATATGCTCAAGGCTCTCTTCTTGATGGCCCCTCTTCTCTTCTTTAATTTCCTAAGTTTTCATATGTTTAACTATCCTCTCCTCACATATAACTCCCAGATCTATATATTCAGCTTTAGTTATTCTCCTGACTTTTATTCCCATGTTATTAAAGTTGAATTGGATGTTCTAGAGACATGTCAAATTCAACATCTCCAAAACAGAAGTTTTTCTCCATCTCCTCATGCACCCTCATCCAAACTTCTGTTTCTTATGTCAAACATCATCATTCTTCTAGTTCCCCAAATTTATAATCTTAGAGTCACCCCTGAGCTCTCACTTTCTCATACTCCAGATATTTCATCAGGTGCCAATATTTTTAATCTACATCTTCTCTCTGGGTCACTAATTCTAGTAACCACTCACTTGGATTTCAGTAGTGGTCTCCTAAATGATCTTTTTTCCAAGTCTGCTCATTTCTAATCTCCCCCATAATTTCCAAAATTCCTAAGCACAAGTCTGACCATATCACTTCCTTGCTCAAAAAAATTCCATTAGTTCCCATGGGCTTCAGAATAAACACAACTTCTCTTTTTGGTATTTAAAGCTCTATACAACCTAGTTCTGACCTATTTTTCCAGCCTTACTATATATTTCCCCCCTTCAAGTATTCAAGTATACATAGCCAAAATGACCTTGTTGCTCCTCATACAGGTTATCCTTTATACATTGAAAGTACTTTGGCTTCAAAGCTGCCTTTAAAAATTCCTAATTTCCTTCAGTACTCAATTCAAGTATCACCTCCTATGTGAGATTTTTTCTGACTTCCCCAGTGCTAGTGCTTGCCATCCCAAATTACCAGTCATTTGTTTTAATTTCCCAATGTGCATTGGTAAAGGAAATTCCTCATTGGAAGCTCCCTACAGCAATTAGATCACAGGTCTGTTTTTTAAAAAGTATTTTGTACAAATAAACCATATGGGATTTGGACTCAACCTTCTAATCCCTGATTGCCTAGGCAGTTAAGGTCATTCAGGATTCCAGGGAGTAATCCTTTGAGAGGAAAAGAAATTCTTTTTAAAGCTATCACTCTTAATTCCTATCACTTTTAATTCCCTCCAATACTAGTTAACCATTTCCTCAAGAACTTGTCATCAATGATTAGAATCTTACTGCCACTTTGATCAAGTAATATCAATAAACATTTATAAGGTATATTTACTGAGAAAATATAGCAAGACTTGAAGTACAAAAACTTCCAAAATCAGAAGCATATTTTTCTCTCTAAATGTTGAAAGAGTAGTCCAAAATTAAAGTGCTTGTTATAGAATTTTGGGGCATATTCTCCCATACCCCTCAATCCCTTAAGAAGGTGGTACTACAAAGCATTGTTTCCACCAAGTTCCTTCTGGATGAAGCACGATGGTTGGATGTCTCTTCCCTTACTTTCAGGAAATGGTATCCAGGCTGCCAGTTTCTCCTTATCTCTCCACTTTCTAGCCTAGGCTACCTCATCAAGCTCAGAAACTCTGCTATGGACTCCTGAGGCAGAATTTCTAGTAACTCTTTTGATCTTTAAAAATTCACAAAGTCCTATTGAATGAAATCTGTTTTAGTTCTAACACCACTTAACCTAAAAGGAAGGGGGGAAATAGACAAAAAGCCCAGTACCACATGGTGAGTAGGACAGTCAAGGATTCTCCCATTAAGGGGTTTCTTGTAGCATTTCTTTCTCCAAACCTAAAAATCAGTCACCTGGAAGGTAGGAAGCTATACCTTTTATATGCATATTCAATTCGAGCATGGGAGCCAATTACCAAATAATAAACTGACATGAAACAAATATAAAATACCCATGCTATGAAATCAAGGTGTTGGATACTCAATATGCATTATTACACATTTTCAGAAGTGAATTCACCAAACTCCAGTTCATATTGCTAGAATGCAGAGCATATTGTTAATGTTACAATTCCCATTGGCCATTCTCTATTACACATAGTAACATTGTGTCTATGTATCTCTTCCTATAAGATGTAAACTTCTTTAGGGCAGAAACTGTTTAATTTTTGTTTCTGTAGCATACATCTAGCATACATAGTCAGCCCTTATTGATTGTTTAATGGGTGGGAGAATGAGAAAAGGTAATAGGGAAGTGAAGGGGATCTAGAGATGGAGATCAGGAGAGTGCCTACTATACACTTGCCAGTTTGCAGGGCTTGAGAGTACTTAGAAAAAGGTCATAAGACCAAGCAAGCACCCATCATCTCTGGGAAAATTTAGTTTAAAGAATAAATTCTCTTTCTACTGCTGCACAATACAAATGTATTCATCTGAAGTAAATTTTATGAATTAAATTTATCACACATCCCTGTTTCAATAATCATTGCCCTTAGGCTTCCACAGTCAACAGGGAGTCATCTGCCTAACTTCAATTTTACTCATTTTTCAATGAAGCCAGACCCTGAAAAACATACTTGAGCACTAGAAAATATTATATAGATCTGTGACCCTCCCTAGAGGCCTTTGGGCCCACAGATCAGGGAATGGATTACATTCAACAGAAATACATTTTTTCCTCATCTATGACCAACAGACCAAAAACATTCTTCATACATTTAGCTTTTCCAAACTGCCAAGTACAAGAAAGTATAACCCAAATAAATTACCTATGTGTGGGAGTGGATAATGTCAGTGTATGTGTTTGTGTGGAGGGGTAGGAGTTATATAGAAGAAATGATTCCTAGCTTTCTCTTTGAAGAGGTTAATGTAAACAAATTCAGCATTTTTAACCTAAGAAAAAGAAGTAGTAATATGGTGAAAGCACAATGACTTAGTTTAGATTTAACAAAAAAAAAAAAAAAAAAAAAAAAGGATATACAGATGATGGAAGCAAGGACAAGTAATTGAGGGTGAATACAAATTCTTGGCAAAGGCCTATAACAATAATGTCAATAATACTAAAGCTCAAAATTAGCTGAGACTGGCAAAGAAAGCTACCATTAGTGAATCTTACTTAATAGCTGAAGTGAAGTGTGGTAGATAGAGTTCTGTGCTTCTAATTAGTAAGACTTGAGGTTTTTTTTTTCTGCTACCTTTATGTATTTGGTTGAGTAATTAACTCCACATGCTTCAGACAATCCCCTAAAATATATCTATTGAGTTATTAGGGGTTTATTTGGGAGGGAGGGTTATAGTTCTCTACAATGAGGAAATCATAAATGTTTCACATATCCATTGGCCAATTTGAAAAGAAACCTTTAATTAAAATAAAACAGTATGGCTTTATCAAGTATAAGTTATGCTAGAGTAATCTCATTTCTTTATTTAACTGAAAACTTGCCCAATTTGAGTTAATATACATTAATAATATAATACATCTAGATTTTAGCAAAGCATTTGACATCTCCAATATTATTTTTATGGAAAAGATGGAGAGGTGTGAGCTTAGGGCTTCTTAAAATTTTCCCATTTGTGATTTCTTTTTTCCTGAGAAATTTTTACATGACCCTAGTCATATAGATTTTTAAAATAGGTATATAAATCAAACATTTACTGATAATATAATTCAGTGACTCCCACATTTAGTTATTAGACCCCTACATGGTATATACAGTTTAAGAAGCTGGGAGCTAAATGACAACATAATGAAACAGATTCAGAACTGGTACAATTTCCTCACTTAAAAATAGTCATTGTCATAATTCAGTCAACTCTAGAAGGAAGTCTGTAATGGAGTATCCCAAGAATCTATGCTACTTAACATTAGTATTGATAACTTGTTAGAAATTTAAAGACTTTTGGTCATCATTATTATTATTTTAGCTGGGCTTTCATGGCACCAAGCTTTCTACTTTTTAATTGTCTCACAGTGCCTTGGCTATTTTAGTATCATTTCTCCTCAAGCTTCTTATAATCCTCCCCTCTCAATTGAGGCTCTCAACTTAAATTTCAAGGAAAAAACTCATTGACCTCAATTAACTTCTTTGTCTTTCTTCATTTTAAATCTTTTTAACATCACTGCCCATTATTCTCTTCCTTTAGTCCAATACCTAAGAAAGAAGTAGTATTTCTTCTTGCTAAGAGCAATCCTTTTACATGTACCCTGGATCCAATCCCTTCCCTTCTTCTCAAGCAAGTTACTGGAACTGAATATTCTTTAGGTATCCTAAACTCCACTGTGTCCAAAATAGAACTCATTATTATTAACCCCAAGTTTCCCTCCCTTCAGAACATTCCTATTACCAGTGACAGCACCACCCAGGTCATTCCTCTTCAGCATTATCCCCAACTCCTCCCTCTCATTTATCCCACACATCCTATAAGTTGCCAGATCTTGTCATTTCCACTTTCACAATATTTCTCATATAAGTTCCCTTCTTTCTACTCATACAATCATTACTCCAGTTCAGATTCTCATTACCTCTCTTCAGTTGTCTTCAAAAATTGAAGGGCTATTAATATCATCTATTTAATATCATAGGGCAAAACTAAGAACAATGAGTGGAAGTTGTAAAGGGACAGTTTTAACACAAAGAAAAGCTTTCTAAAACTTTAAACAACTCAAAGGTAGAATGTGCTGCCTGGAAGAAAAGGCTAAATGACCTTTGGTCAGATATTTTATAGCAAAGATTCTTGTTAAAGTCTAGGTTGTATGGACTGGATAGCCTTTGAAACTCCTTCCAATATGATTCATTGATTCTGCCTATTTTAACCCCAGGTAGTTAGCTTTACTGCATCAGCAGAGGGAATTCATTTGTGCATCTGTGACAGTCTGTTTAGAAAGTTACGTGCCATTTAAAAGCATATTAAACTGGAAATGCATCCTAATTAATAAATGTTCTACATTTTTATGGGGAAATGTTTAATATTTAATTTTTCAATAATTTTATCATTTATAATTTATTAAATTTACTGTTTGTGGCTTATATTGATTAAAAATTCATACATTCACTATGTCTTTTGCTCAATTTTCAATTATTTTTTAATGTAAAATAAAAAAAATTTATGCTGTTAAGCCAACTGATTTGTTTTAAAGTCTTAGAGATAGTACATCCGGATCTAGTAAGACTCCATTTATATTATCCATATTATTCACTATTCCTCATAGAAATATTTAATTCATCTAAATTATGGGTGTTTCAGAGATTCAGAACACCTTTTATAAGTGAGTGCCAATGTTAAATAGCATCTGTTTTTCTGTGCCACAGGAGATTCTGTAGTACTGACAAGTCTCACTAGGTGGGTAGCTGCTCAGCACCCAGCTAAAGAGCCCCTAAAATTCACTGTTTAATTTTCCTGAGTCTAATGTAGTTGAGAAGTTTTAAAAGTGGTTTGGAACCCTCTTGTGTAGAAAGAAATTCATTATGTTAACACTTTTCAAGAGTATAAAAGATGTCAAGGAATTAAAAAACAAGATCTATCTCTAGACAAATTAGGCTGCTCTCTGATGAGTATTGAAGCTAGATTACGTGGGAGGCTCAGTGGCATCTTTCATTAGTCATGAATGAACACAAGCTATAGGACTGATAAACACCATTAAGAATGTTAATGCTAAGCTACTGTCAGCAATATTTGAAAGATTGTGATGAACAGGAGCAGTATTATAGGTCTAGAAAAAAACCAAATTGTCCTGATTTTCAAAAAAAGAAGAAAATAAAATCTGCTGACATAAACTAAGGAATTAAACTCCAATCTCTGATAAAATGTAGGCCTTTCCCCAAAGGTCACTGACAGAGAAATTTCTTACCCAAATTCTAACCCTAGTACTACCCCTTGCAGAACTCTTGAAAGTAAATTACTCAAATGATAATTCTACATTTGTAAAACGAGCATTGATGAGTTCTTGAATTACTTTTGTAAAGCACTTTTGAGGTCCCAGAATAATATAGAGTAATTTAATAGACCCTCCTCAAATGCCAATATAATGAAAAATAACAACACTACCATAGACAGTTTACAGTTTTAATGTCAACAATAAGAGTGTCAAAGGGACACTTAACAGTATTCAATAAAATAATAACAAAATTCATTTTTGAAGAAACAAAAGATCTACAATATCAAGGGAAATAATTTAAAAGGCAGGAATAAAGGGAGAGGCATATTTCCAGACTTTAAACAATATTATAAAGCAGCAGTCATCAAAACCACTTGGACTCAGTTGAAAAATAGAGAGGAAAATCAATGGAACACACTTCTTCAAGGGAGAATCAGAAACAATGAAACTTAATAATATAGTATTTAATAAACTCCAAAACATAAATGATTTAGAAAACAAGTCCCTACTTGATAAGAACTAGTTCATCTGGAAGGAGAATTCATCTGGAAAGATAGACACACATTTGAAATGTGCTGCAAGCAGCTTCAGCCAGTACAGAGGACTCCAGCTTGGCTCTTTTATAATAGGGGGCTTTGGCTATAAGCTGAAGGGGGCTTATAAGTAGAGTCCCGGATTGGCTCCTTGCTTGGTTTCAGCCAGGATTAGAATTTGAATTGAATTCAGCGGGTTTTGGGACTGAGCCGTCCCCACCCAGATAACAAAGATGAAACTGTGTTTGGAGTGGAGTCCCCTCACTGAGGCAGTTGACGTAGGTTTTCTCCTTTAAGAATTTTTCAGAGTTTTGGGGTTCCCTCTTCAAAATGAGCAGAAATCAGGAAAAAGTTGTACACAGCATCAGCCACATGATCAACTAGGAACTATCAAGTCCTCTTGTTAGTAACACAAGCCAAGTCCAATGGACTGATGATAGAAAATGCTATTCATATCCAGATAAAAAAACAGCTAAACTCTGAGTGCAGGTCAAAGCATATTTCTTTCACTGACTGTTTCATGATTTTTCCCTTTTGATTTCTTTCTTCTTTCACAATTATAGCATAGGAATATATGTGCTATGCAATTGCACATATATAATCTATATCAAATTGTCTACTATCTTGGGAAGAAGGGAGATAGGGAAGGAGAGAAATTTGGTACTCAAAATGTTGTAACAATGAATGCTAAAAATTGTCTTGACATATAACTGAGAAAAAAATAAAATATTTTTAAAACAAAAGATGTAATACTCCAGGATATGCAATGTTTCTTGGAACAAAAGAAGAAGCTGCTCCCTAAAGAACCAGAGATTACTTTCCCTGAATGGAGCTTGAGAGAAATGCTCAAAAGCTTCCACAAAGAGGAATCAGGGGTCAGTCTACTTGGAATTGAGGGGCCAGAAAACTCTGATCTGACAGTTTAGGTGTAAACTCCAGTGGGGATTGTAGCTCATTACTTATGCAAGAAGGACCAAGGTGGGAATTCAGCCCTAGAGCAGATCATGGAAAGATTCTCCAAGCTCAGAAGTTTCCCCCCTTTGGTGGGTGGAGTAAAGGCAGGGCTAATCAGAGGAAGACATATAAAAGCCTCCAGGGCCTCAAACCTGGCATCTTTTCTTGCCAGAGCTCCAGGGAAAGAGCCAGCATTGTTGTCTCTCCTGAGAGGAGCATCTGAAAGTCCAGAGACATGGATGTCAAAGACTTAATTGAAGATCTCCAAGCAAGCCTCACTTGCTCCATCTGCTTGGGCTACTTCACAGATCCAGTGACTGTCAATTGTGGCCATAGCTTTTGCAAAGCCTGTCTTAGACAGTGCAGGGTGGGAGCCCAGGAAACCTCAGCCTGCCCAGAGTGCAGAGCAGATATCAATTATGGCAGGGACCTGGTGAGCAACAGGAGCCTGCAGCAGCTGTCCATCACCACCAAAATGCTCAGATCTCATATTGCTGTCCCTTGTGGGCCTGAGCACCTATGAGAAACATGGAGAAAAGGAGAAGCTCTTCTGTGAGGACGATCACAGAATCCTCTGTGATTCCTGTTTCTTAGCCCCAGAACACAAGAATCACCACGTCCTTCCCTAGGAAAATGTGGCTGCCATGGGCAAGGAGAAGCTCTTGGAGACACAAAATGTCTTAAAAAGGAAAGAAGAATGTCTTCAGGAGGAATGGGACCATGCCATAAGGGCAGAGGAAAAATGTATGAAGTACGCCCACAATTCCCAACGCTTACTTGTGGTGTCTGAACATAACAAAATGCATCAGTTCTTATGGGAGGAAGAATTTGTACAATTACTAGAACTGAAGCAACAATTCAGAGACAACATGGTGAAATTTGAGAGGCATAAAGTCAAACTGTCACAAGACATCCAAAGTCTGAAAAGTCTGTTGTTGGAAGTGGAGACACATGTGGAGGAGACCTCCTCCAAAATGGTCCAGGATATGAAAAGCATGTTGGACAAGAGTGAGAAGCTGCTCCATCAAGAGCCAGAGGTTATCTCCGAGGACTGGACCATCTTTCCCATCACTGGTCTGAGAGAAATACTCATGACAGTCTACAGGGACACCTCTGGATCCCGAGACAGCCAACATTCATCTGGTTATGTCCGAAGATCTGAATGAAGAGTGTCAAATACACAAGCGTCCTCCAGGACCTGCCCAACAACAAAGAAAGATTTGTCCATTTGCTGATCGTCCTGGGGGCTCAGACCTTCACCTCAGGCCTACACTATTGGGAAATGGAGGTGGGAGAAAAGACAGAGTGGGAAATGGGCATCTGTGAAGAGTCCATCAATAGAAAGTGGAAGTGCTCCCTGTTCCCCAAGGATGTCAGGACCCTGGCCGGTTGCAGACATCAAGATCGTGTCTTTCTATGGAATTCACAGGATGGCTATCATCCAAGCCCACCTGTCCACAAAGTGGGCATCTTCCTGGATCATGAAAGGGGACACGTAGCATTTTACAATGTCATGGACAGAGCTCATCTCTGTAGCTTCCCAGACAAGGCCTTTCAAAAGCCTACGCGACCTTAATTCTCTCCCTATTTACCTGATGAAGAAATCACCCCCGGATCTCTCATTATATGCCCCAGGAGTGTCCAGCAGATGCCTCCCCAATGATGATCCTGATGAGGAGATACCTTCCTTTTGAAGCAATGAAAAACCACACCTGAAATGCATCTTCCATTAAAGCTCACATCAATCAAGTATTGGAAGATAATGTTTTTAAAAATTGCTCCCCAGGAATTACTTAATTGTTACTTGCTTATGTGTACTTGCCACCAGAGATCAATTAAATGAATTGGTATTGTGTATCCTGAGAAGAATACCTGAGAAGTTCTACTTGGAACTGAGGGACCTGACAACTCTGTGATTCTTGTCCATTGTCCATTAGTCCGAGAACTAATGGACTTGGAAAGTCTTCTGCCAAGTGCCAGGAGAAGGTCCAGTAGACAAAGTACATGTTAAAAAGAAAAAGAAGAATTTCCAGTTGCATTGGACAAATTTTTTTTTTTAATTTGACAATTGTTTAAAAATGCTTTGGATAACCTATGTCATGTTGCTTACTGTCTCTGGGAAGGGAGAGGGGAGGGAAGGAAGAATAGAATCTGGAACTCAACTTAAAAACCCCAATGAATGTTAGAATGTGGTGTTACATTTAATTGTGGAAAAATTAAATATTAAAAAATATTTAAAAAGTTTAGTGTGCTTTCCAGAGCCCTAAGTTGGGCTACCAAAATGTATTGTGCTTTCTAGAGCTTCTATGCTGCAGTGCTAAAATATCCCATCCAGACCAGCTCTTTGGAGGATCTGGGGACCAGCCTTGGGCTTAGTGAAGGAGTGATGAGGCACATGGGTGGTCATCAGAGAGTCTGTTTATTTCAAATTCCCTTCAGCCTTAAAATCCTTAGTAAAATTACATCACCACAGCATCCTGGGATAGCCTTTCTCTCCCCTCAGTCAGTTCATGGCAGCCATTCTATGGGTGAATGTAACTTTTTAACTGTGGAAAAGAAAACATGTTTGTCCTAGCCTCATAGTTTTAAAGATATAGCCTGCTTTGACTATGCAATAAAAGGAAAGAGGCTGTTGCTGTCAACCCAAAGGAAAAAAAAAAACACACAGAATGTCTTTTCTCAAAAACAAAGTTCTACATATTAAGTGATTTGAACATGTATAGAAAAAACTTGTTATTGTATAAGAACCTTATTTTTCAATTTAGCAAATCAAGGTAAAAAGAAGAAAAGCTAGGTCTCTCCTTAAACATATCTTTAAAATATAAAAGCCTCAGAAGTAGTATCTGTAAGGAACTTCCTCAAATAACAGTCTTCTATGAATTCTCAATGTCATATACAATCTTACTCTGAGGTAATTCAAGTAAGGAGTTCAACACTAAATGAAAAAACCAACATTCTACTCTGTTCTGCTGGATAAATGAACATTATTCATTCTAGTGTTCTCATTATTTTATTTTCCATTACTTTTAGTCATGTGACAAGAATATCTTCATCTATTGTACTGACTCTATCACATTACCAGGGAAAATCATAACCTTCCTGCTTTGGAAGAATCAAAAGGGAAGTAGAATCACTTTCATTGATACAGTTTTATTGTGAAACCCAGGGTTGTTTCAGATTTAGCTGGATTTTGTGTTGGTTGAGTGTGTGTGTGTGTGTGTGTGTGTGTGTGTGTGTGTGTGTGTGTGTATCATAACAATCTTTCAGTTTAAATGTTTGTAATTTCTTTGAAAAGTAAGTAGTTCAGTAGTTTCTTTTTTCTTTCTTTTTTTGGCAGAGAGGTAATTTACCACAAAAAAAAAAAAAAAAAAAACAAAAAAAAAACCCACACATTTCTTCCCCTTATACATCAAAATAATGAAGATTTGTGAGAAAAACAGGTAGTCCTCTCTTTCCAATAATGTGTTCCTGAAGTCCATAATGAAAAGCAGATTATTATAGAGCAAATTATATTTTCCCATAAGAACAATGTTACATTTGGGAATTGTATTTCTGACTAAGGATTTGGCATCAAATGTAAAGTGTACACAACCATAAAATCCAAGTCATAACAATTCAACCTTGGTAACTGTTAAAAAGAGAAAAAGATATGCTTTCCAAAGCTGGAAGAGGAGACTGTTGAGTCAAGTGACAAACAAGTTGGAGAACTAGACATTTTCTCTAGTCCTCACAAACTCTCAAAAACTCCAAAAAGGAATTATGCATCAGAGGCACAGGAGCCAAAAAGCTTAAAAAGGTAACAAAAGCAAAGAATGCTTATCCCTCACTAGTTTACTTAGACCTTTACTCATAAGATCTAACTTTCTGGGAGGGCCACAGCCTGATTCAGGCTGCCCCTGACCATTCCTCACTATCATACGGCAACAAATAGCAGACCTCAGCATGTGAAGGAGGAAATATAGGAAGGTGGGAGCGTTATCTAGGGTGGCAGCATTAAGTAAGAGAAGTAAAACTCAGAGGGTACTTGGAGAGTGTCAGTGTTAGTGTTTGTGTGTGTGTGTGTGTGTGTGTGTGTGTGTGTGTGTGTGCGTGCACATGTGCACGTATGAAGAATCTACACCTCCTGGAAAAAAAAGTTTGGCATATAGCTATGGTCTGATGTCTCCTCAGAGGTTCCTTGGGGGCAGGAACTGAGGCCAGTGAAAAATGAATTCCTCATTGTGAAAAGAAGCTGTAATAGCTATTTGGACTAACTTCCAGAGAAACCAATCCCAAAGAGGGAGAAAAAAAAATCACCAAAAAATGAGCAATAGGAGAACACAAATCGGAAAAGGCTAAAAGGACCAACAATCTCAGGAGGAAGAAAATGTATAAAGCTATAAATTGTATAACCATTAGGGAAAGCAGTTTGAAATTGTGTAAGTAAATTGACTAAATGTCCATATAGTCTAGCCCAGACACACACACACACACACACACACACACACACACACACACACACACACATATTTATAATTACACTTTTTTATAATAACAAAAAATTGGAAACAAAATAGATGTCCACCTATTAGGGAATGGCTAAGCAAATTGTAATACATTCAGAAAAAATGACTAGGAAAAAAATGTCTATTTTAAATAAAAAAAAAGGATAGATTGGTCTCCATGAACTGATCAGTAAGTCAACAAGTGTTTATCAATTGTTTTCTGTATGTTAAGCACTATGTTAAGTCCTTCTTCAAGTACAAAAACAAGCAGAAAGACAGTCCCTGCTCTGTATGTAATCTTATTGATCAACTAATAATGAACTCTAGAAATGTATAGAGAATTTAAATCATTTGAATAGCTTAAGACTTAAAGTGTAAAACTATTTGTAGCAGCTCTTTTTATAGTAGCAAAGTATTGGAAAATTAATAGATGTCCATCAATTGGAGAATGGCAGAATAAATTATGGCATATGAAAATAATGGAATATTATTCTTCTAAAGAAATGATGAACAAGATGTTTTAGAAGATCTGAAAAGATGTACATGAACTGATGCTGATGAAACATCAGAATCAGGAATGCATTTTCCACAGTAACAACAAGACTATGTGAGGATCAATTATAACAGACTTGGTTTTTCTCAGCCATTCAGTGATCCAAGGCAATCCCAATAAACTTTAATTGAAAAACACTGTCTGCATTCAGTGAGAACCATGGAGACTGAATGTAAATCAATACATGCTTTATTCACTTTTTTCCTCTTTCTTTTGTGTTTTTTCTCTTGAAGTTTTCCCATTTTATTCTGATTTTTCTCTCCCAACATAATTCATAAGGAAATGTGTTTAATTAATGTACATGTATAACCAGAAAAAAAAAAACAATTAAAAAACAAAGAATTAGGATTGGACAACTAGAAGTGAATGACTCGTGGAGACATCAAGAATTAATCAAACAAAATCTTTAAAAAAATCAAAAGAACATGTAAAAATATGATCCAGAGAATGAATCCAAGAGAGATAATTTAAGAATTATTAGACTACCTAAAAGCCATAATTTAAAAAAGAGCTTGGACAGCCTTTTTCAAGAAATCATCATAGAACCGGAGGATAAAATAGTCACTGAAAAAATCCACCAATCATCTCCTGAAAGATACTGCAAAATGAAAACTCCAATAAATATTGTATCTAAATTCCAGAATTATCAGATCAAGGAGAAAATACTGCAAACAGCCAAAAAGAAACAATTCAAATATTGAGAAGTCAGTCACAGTCAGAATTATATAGAAACTAGCAGTTTCCCCTTTAATGGACTGGAGGGCCTGGAATATGATATTCTGGAAGGCAAAGGAACTTTGACTACAACCAAGAATCAATTACCCAGAAATACTGAACATCTTTCAGAGGAAAAGATGGACATTCAATGAAATAGGAAATTTTCAATCATTTCTGATGAAAGACCAGAGCTGAACAGAAAATTTCTTCTCCAAATATGACTCAAAAGAAGTATAAAAAGGTAAGAAAAAATGTTATTTAAAGGTTAATTATTTACATCCCTACATGGGAAGATTATATTGGCAATTCTTGAGAACTGTATCTTTGTCAGGACAATTAGAAGAAGTATACATAGGCAGAGTGTATTGACTTTGATATGATAAAACAAAAAAGAAATTAAAGGACAGAAAAAGGATTGTACTGGGAGAAGAGAAAGGGAACATAAAATGGGGTAAATTACATCTAAAGGGGCATAAAAGACCTATTACTATTAAGAAGAGAGGGGGATGAGCATTGTTTGAACCTTAATCTCAAAAGATTTGGCTCAAAGAGGGAATAACATTCTATGTTGGCCATAGCAATTTATATTACCCTATATAGAAGTAGAAGGGGAAGGGGGGAGAAAGGAAGAGGGAAGGCTAATAGAAGGGACAGCAGAAGCAGAAGGACATAGGGATAAGAAACTGGAAGGGCAGATTGAGGGAGTTAGAGATCAGAAGCAAAACATAGGTGAGGAGATAAATAATGAAGGAGAGAGAAAAGTATAAATGAGGGAAATGCTTGTCTGAATAAAATACATAAAGAAGAGATCAACAAATTGGGCATGCAACTAAAAAGCTAGAAAAAGAATAAATTAGAATCCTTCAATTAAATACCAAATTAGGAATTTGAACATTAAACGAGAGATTAATAAAATTGGAGTTAACAAAACTATTGAATTAATAATAATTAATTAAGAATTTTTATGAATAATCAAAAAATAGATAAATCTTAGTTAATTTGATTAGAAAAAGAAAAAAAATAAATTACCAGTATCAGAAAAAAAGGCAAAGTTATCATCAATGAAGAGGAAATTAAAGCAATAATTAAATAAAATACTCAACTATAAGCTAATAAATCTGACAATCTAAGTGAAATGGGTGAATATTTACAAAAATATTCCATAGATTAATAGACCCCATTTCAGAAAAAGTAATTGAACAAGTCATCAATGAATTCTCTAATAAAAAATCTCCGGGGCCAAATAGATTTACTTTACCAATTTTACCAAACATTTAAAAAACAATTGATTCCAATACTATATGAAATATTGGTCAAAATAGACAGAAAAGGAATCCTCTCAAATTGCATTTATTATACAGATATGGAGCTGATCTCTAAACCAGAAAGATATAGAAAAAGCAAATTATAAACCAATCTCACTAATGAATTATGATGCAAAAATTTTAAAGAAAAGAGACTACAGACCCTGCGCAAGTTACTTAACCCCAATTAGCATCTACAAAAAAAAAAAAAAAAAAAAAAAAAAAAATTTACAGTAATTTATCACCAGGATAATATACTATGACCAAGTGTGATTTATACCAAGAATGAAAGGATTGTTCAATATCAGGAAAGCTATCAGTATAATTGACCATATCAGTAGCAAAACTAACAAAAAATCATATTTCAATAGATGCAAAAAAAAATTTGACAAAATATAGTACTGGTTCCTAAATAAAACCCTAGAGAGCATGGGAATAAAAGGAATTTTCTTTAAAATGAGAAGTAGCATCTATCTAAAACCATCAACAAGCATTATATGTAATGAGGGAAGCTGAAAATATTCCCTGTAAGATCAGAAGTGAAACATAGATGCCTACTATCACAAATGTTATTCAATATTGTACTAAAAAATGTTTATTTTAAATTTTATTTATTTATAATTTTTTGACAGTACATATGCATGAGTAATTTTTTTTATAACATCATCCCTTGTATTCATTTTTCCAAATTATCCCCTCCCTCCTTCTACTCCCTCCCCTTGATGACAGGCAATCCCATACATTTTACATGTGTTACAATATAACCAAGATACAATATATGTGTGTAAATCCAATTTTCTTGTTGCACATTAAGTATTAGATTACGAAGGTATAAGTAACCTGGGTAGACAGACAGTAGTGCTAACAATTTACATTCGCTTCCCAGTGTTCCTTCTCTGGGTATAGTTGTTTCTGTCCATCATTGATCAACTGGATGTGAGTTGGATCTTCTTTATGTTGAAGATATCCACTTCCATCAGAATACATCTTCATACAACATTGAAATGTACAGCGATCTTCTGGTTCTATTTATTTCACTCAGCATCATTTGATTGTACTAAAAAATGTTAGCTTTAGCAATAAGAGAAGATGAAATGGAAACATTTAAAGTAAAAAATATGGAAACAAAATTATTATTCTTAGCAAATGATATGATGGTGTATTTAAAGAATCCTAGAAAATAAACTTAAAAAAAACTACTACAACCAATTAACAACTTTAGCAAAATTGCAGGATATGAAATAACCCCCACTGGGATTTCTATATATTACCAACATAGCCCAGCAGCAACAAATAGAAATTTCATTTAAAATAACTAGATAATAAAAAATATTTTGTAGCTAACTGCCAAAACAAACCTAGAAACTTTATGAGCACAATTACAAAACACTTTTCACACAAATAAAGTTAGATCTAAACAATTGGAAAAATATCAATTGCTCATAGGTAGGCTGAGCTAATAAAAATGATAATTCAATGAAAATTAATTTATTTATTCAGTGCCATACCAAACTCCCAAAAAATTACTTTATAGAACTAGAAAAAACAATTACAAAATTTATCTGGAAGAACAAAAGGTCAAGAATATTAAGGGAACTAATGGAAAAAAAATGCGAAGGAAGATGGCTTATTCAAACCAAACCTATAAATATAATGGTATTCATCAAAATCTTTTTATACTGGCTAAGAAGTAGAGTGGTAGATCAGTGGAATAAATGAAGTATAGAAGATACAGTAGTCAATGACTCCAGTAATCTACTGTTTGATAAGCTCAATGACTCCAGCTTCTGGGATAGGAACTCACTATTTGACAAAAAAACAAAACAAAACAAAACAAACAAACAAAAAACCAACAAAAAAAACTTTTATGAAAACTGGAAAATAGCATGGCAGAAACTAGGCATAGATCAACATTTCACCCCCTACAAGATAATTTCAAAGTAGTTTCATGATTTAGACATAAAGGGTGATACTATAAGGAAATTAGGAGAGAAAGGTTTAACTGTCATATCTTTGGAAAAGGGAGGAATTTATGACCAAAGAACTAGAGTACTTTATGAAATGCAAAATAAATAATTTTTTCATGATTTTTTCCTTTTAATTAATTTTATAATTATAACCTTTTTTTTTGACAGTACATATGCATAGGTAATTTTTTTTTTTTTTTACATTATCCCTTGCACTCCCTTCTGTTCCAAATTTTCCCCTCCTTCCCTCCACCCCCTCCCCTAGATGGCAGGCATTCCCATACATATTAAATATGTTATAGTATCTCCTAGATACAATGTATGTGTGCAGAACCGAATTTTGTTGTTGTTGTTGTTGCAAAGGAAGAATTGGATTCAGAAGGTAAAAATAATCTGGGAAGAAAAACAAAAGTGCAAACAGTTTACACTCATTTCCCAGTGTTCCTTCTCTGGATGTAGCTGATTCTGTCCATCATTGATCAATTGGATCTGAGTTAAATCTTCTCTATGTTGAAGATATCCACTTCCATCAGAATACATCCTCATACATCATTGTTGTTGAAGTGTACAATGATCTTCTGGTTCTGCTCGTTTCACTCAGCATCAGTTGATGTAAGTCTCTCCAAGCCTTTCTGTATTCATCCTGTTGGTCATTTCTTACAGAGCAATAATATTCCATAACCTTTATATACCATAATTTACCCAACCATTCTCCAATTGATGAGCATCCCTTCATTTTCCAGTTTCTAGCCACTACAAAAAGAGCTGCCACAAACATTTTGGCACACACAGGTCCCTTTCCCTTCTTTAGTATTTCCTTGGGATATAAGCCCAGTAGTAGCATTGCTGGGTCAAAGGGTATGCACATTTTGAGAACTTTTTGGGCATAATTCCAGATTGCTCTCCAGAATGATTGGATTCTTTCACAACTCCACCAATAATGCATCAGTGTCCCAGTTTTCCCACATCCCCTCCAACATTCATCATTATTTTTTCCTGTCATCTTAGCCAATCTCACAGGTGTGCAGTGGTATCACAGAGTTGTCTTAATTTGCATTTCTCTGATCAATAGTGATTTGGAACACTCTTTCATATGAGTGGACATAGTTTCAATTTCATCATCTGAAAAATTGTCTGTTCATATCCTTTGACCATTTATCAATTGGAGAATGGCTTGATTTCTTATAAAGTAGAGTCAATTCTCTGTATATTTTGGAGATGAGGCCTTTTTCAGAATCTTTAACTGTAAAAATGTTTTCCCAATTTGTTGCTTCCCTTCTAATCTTGTTTGCATTAGTTTTGTTTGTACTAAAGCTTTTTAATTTGATGTAATCAAAATGTTCTATTTTGTGATCAATAATGATCTCTAGTTCTCTTTTGGTCATAAATTCCTTCCTCCTCCACAAGTCTGAGAGGTAAACTATCCTATGTTCCTCTAATTTATTTATGATCTCATTCTTTATGCCTAAATCTTGGACCCATTTTGATCTTATCTTAGTATGTGGTCTTAAGTGTGGGTCCATGCCTAGTTTCTGCCATACTAATTTCCAGTTTTCCCAGCAGTTTTTGTCAAATAGTGAATTCTTATCCCAAAAGTTGGAATCTTTGGGTTTGTCAAACACGAGACTGCTATATTTATTCACTATCTTGTCCTGTGAACCTAACCCATTCCACTGATCAACTTGTCTATTTCTTAGCCAATACCAAATGGTTTTGGTGACTTCTGCTTTATAATATAGTTTTAGATCAGGTAAAACTAGGCCACCTTCATTTGTTCTTTTTTTATTTTTCATTAATTCCCTTGAAATTCTCGACTTTTTGTTCCTCCATATGAATTTTGTTGTTATTTTTTCTAGGTCATTAAAATAGTTTCTTGGGAGTCTGATTGGTATAGCACTAAATAAATAGATTAGTTTAGGGAGTACTATCATCTTGATTATATTCGCTTGGCCTATCCAAGAGCACTTAATATTTTTCCAATTATTTAAATCTAACTTTATTTTTGTGGCAAGTGTTTTGTAATTTTGCTCATATAATTCCTGACTTTCCTTTGGTAGATAGATTCCCAAATATTTTATACTATCGACTGTTATTTTGAATGGAATTTCTCTTTGTATCTCTTGCTCTTGAATTGTGTTGGTAATGTATAAAAATGCTGAGGATTTATGTGGATTTATTTTTGCAAAAGGTATGAATTATTTGTAATAGCTTTTTAGCAGAATCTTTGGGGTTCTCTAAATATACCATCATATCATCTGCAAAGAGTGATAGTTTGGTTTCCACATTACCTACTCTAATTCCTTTAATCTCTTTCTTGACTTATTGCCGAGGCTAGCATTTCTAGTACAATATTGAATAGTAATGGTGATAGTGGGCAACCTTGTTTCACTCCTGATCTTACTGGGAAAGTTTCCAGTTTATTGTCATTATATATAATGTTTACTGACGGTATAAAATATATGCTCCTGATTATTTTGAGGAATAGTCCATTTATTCCTATACTCTCAAGTGTTTTTAGTAGGAATGGATGTTGGATTTTGTCAAATGTTTTTCTGCATCTATTGAGATGATCATATGGTTTTTGTTAATTTGATTATTGATATAGTCAATTATGCTAATAGTTTTCCTAATATTGAACCAGCCCTGCATTCCTGGTATAAATCCCACTTGATCATAGTGTATTATCCTGGGGATGATTTTCTGTAGTCTTTTTGCCAATATTTTATTTAAGATTTTAGCATCAATATTCATTAGGGAGATTGGTCTATAATTTTCTTTCTCTGTTTTCAACCTACCTGGTTTATGTATCAGCACCATGTCTGTGTCATAAAAGGAATTTGGTAGGACTCCTTCAATCCCTATTTTTAAAAATAGTTTATATATCATTGGAGTTAAATGTTCTTTAAATGTTTTGTAGAATTCATATGTAAATCCATCTGGTCCTGGGGATTTTTTTCTTAGGGAGCTGGTTAATAGCTTGTTCTATTTCTTTTTCTAAAATAGGACTATTAGACTATTTACTTATTCCTCTATTAATCTGGGCAAGCTATATTTTTGAAGGGATTCTTCCATTTCATTTAAGTTATCGAATTTATTGGCATAAAGTTGGGCAAAGTAACTCCTAATTATTGTTCTAATTTCTTCTTCATTAGTGGTGAGTTCTCCCTTTTCATTTTTAAAACTAACAATTTGCTTTTCCTCTTTCCTTTTTTTAATAAGATTTACTAAAGGTTTGTCTATTTTGTTGGTTTTTTCACAGAACCAACTCTTAGTTTTATTAATTCAGTAGTTTTTTTACTTTCAACTTTATTAATCTCTCCTTTTATTTTTAGGATTTCAAGTTTTGTGTTTGTCTGGGGGTTTTTAATTTGTTCCTTTTCTAGCATTTTTAGTTGTAAGCCCAATTCATTGACCTTCTCTATTTTATGGAAGTAGGTGTCTAGAGTTATAAAATTTCCCCTTATTACTGCTTTGGCTGTATCCCACACATTTTGGTATGATGTCTTATAATTGTCATTTTCTTGGGTGAAGTTATTAATTATGTCTATGATTTGCTGTTTCACCCAATCATTCTTTAGTATGAGATTATTTAGTTTCCAATTTTTTTGGTCTGTTTTCCCCTGGCTTTTTATTGAATGTAATTTGTATTGCATTTCAGGTTTTATTCTCTACCTCCTATACTTACAGCTTCTCTGCTGATCCTGGCTTGCTGCCAAGACAGAATATCCACACTGGGGTAAAGGTTGTTCCCCAGAAATGGCAGAGATCGCACCCCTCTCCCTTCTGGTCTTCACAATGTGAGCTGTCTGCCTGGCTCTCACTGCTTGCCCTCAGCCTGTGCCCGTTCTGTTCATCCCCTTCCCCCAAGCAAAAATAGACCTTTTCTGGTGAATTTCAAGGATGGCTTCTGTTGGTAATTATTTGCAGGTTTTTTTTTTTTTTTTTCAGTCAAGCATTAATTCCGAGGCTTGTCATGAAGTAAATTCTGAGAGAAAATGTGGAGCTTAAGCAGTTGTGTGCCTCCTCTCCACCATCTTGGCCGGAAGTCCAAAATGAACAATTTTGATTACATTTTTTAAAATTTGCACAAATAAAACCAGCACAGTCGAGATTAGAAGGGAAGCAGAAAGCTGGGAAACAATTCTTACTGCCAGTGTTTCTGATAAATGCCTCATTTCTAAAATATAGATAATTACGTCAAATTTGTAAGAATATAAATCATTCCTCAGTTGATAAAAGATGAAAGGATATGAAAAGACAATTTTCAGATGAAGAAATTAAAACTATAGTCATATGAAAAAATGCTCTAAATCACCTTTGATTAGAGAAATGCAAATTAGAACAACTTAAGGTACCATCTCACATACCTATGAGATTGGCTAAGATGATGGGAAAAGAAAATGATAAATGTGGGAAAACTGTAACACTAATAATTGGGGGAACTGTAAACTGATCTGCTCTGGAGAGCTATTTTGAACTATGCCCAAAGAACTATAAAACTGCATATCCTTTGATCCAGCAGAGTCACTACTGGGTCTGTATCCCAAAGAAATCATAAAAAAAAAAGGGAGAAAAGGACTCAAATGTATAAAAATGTTTGTAACAGCCTTTTTTGTAGTAACAAGGAACTAGAATTGAATGGATGCCCATCAGGTGGGGAATGGTTGGTAAATTATGGCATATAAATGTAAGGGAATTTTATTGTTCTATAAGAAATGATAAGCAGGCTGATTTCAGAAAGGCCTTGAAAGACTATTATGAACTGATTTTGAATAAAGTAAGCAGAATCAGAACAATATTATACATAGTAATAGCAAGATGATGTGATGATCAACTATGAGAGACTTACCTTTTGTCAGTAATATAGTGATCCAATGCAATTTCAATTGACTTGGGATGGAAAATGCCATCCACATCCAGAGAGAGATGGAGCCTGAGTGAATATCAAAGTACACCTTTTAAAAATGTCCTTTTTCTTTCTTGTGCTTGTTCTTTTCATTTCATTCTAATTTTTCTTGTACAACATAACAAATATGGAAATTTTAAATGATTGTACATGTATAACCTATATCAGATTATTTCCTGTCTTGGAGAGGGAAGAAAGAGGGGGAAAAGGGAGAAAAAAATTAGAACTCAGAATCTTACAAAAATCAATGTTCAAAACTATGTTTACATTTAATTGGAAAAACAAAATACTATTGAGAAAAAATAAAACAAAAAATCAATAGAATGTGATTTGGAAATACCTATTAAATAAAACAAAAAAATTAATATGCTATGACATTTGTTGGTTATGTTTAGCTTTGGCATTACTTCATTGTTTATAATACTGTTTATGAAAATATACTTTTCTTTCTTATCCTTTGAATAAGATCTATTTTTCCTTTTGCTTTGTCTAAGATCATGATTGCTATTCCTGCTTCTTTTTTTTTTTTTTTTTAACTTTAGCAGAAATAGATCCTGTTCTGGCCTCTTATCTTTACTCTTTGTGTCACTGTGCTTCACATGGGTTTCTTGTAACTAGGATGCTGGTTTTTAATCCATCCTGTTATCTGCCTTTGTTTTATGGCTGAGTTTATCCCATTCATATTTAGAGTTATAATAACTATGTATTTCTGTCCTTCTACCCTATCCCTCCTGACAAATGTTTTATTCCTGATAACTACCTTGTTAATTAGTCCCCTTCCTCTTTTATCTACATCTCTATTTACTTCCTTATAAAGAAAGATAGATTTCTATATCCAACTGAATCTATGTATTATATACTCTTTGAGTCAATTTTAATGAGCAAAGTTCAAGCATTTTTTTGCCATCTTCACCCCCCCCCCCAATCTTCCCCTCCATTGTGATAACTCTTTTATACCTCCTTTATGTGAGGTAATTTATCCCATTTTAATTCCCCCTTCCTCCTTCTTCTAATGCAATCATCTTTCTATGTATTTTTTTTTTTTGATATCTCATCTTGGTCATCCCGCATCTATACCCTCTAGGTATACTCCCTTCTAATTGCTCTTATGCTGATAAAGTTCTTAAGTTACAGATATCATCTTACCATATAGGAATATAGACCTTATTGAATCTTTTATATTTTTTCTTGTTTCTTTTTTATCTTTTATTGTTTTCTCTTGAGTCTTGTTTTGAAGATCAATTTTTTAAAATTAAAAATGCTTGAAAGTTCTCTATTTCATTGTTTTTTTTCCCCTGATGAATTATACTCAGTTTTGTGGATAAGTAATTCTTGGCAGTAATCCTTATTCCTTTGACTTCTAGAATGTCATATTTTAAGCCCTCTGGTTCTTTAACATAAAATAGAAATTATTAAATCCTGTGTGGAAGGTCCTTTAAAAAGTATCATAATACATCCAGTATCATGATTCATCTTCTGAAATTCCTTTTACTTTAAATAATTGTGTGGAGGCTTTTTTTTATGCCTCTTTGCTCCTCAAGACCATGATTATGTTTATCATTTATCAACTCAATGTAAAAATTTTTGTTTTGTTGCCTTTTAACTGTGTCTGAGACAAGAGAGACAAAGGGAGTAGGGAGAAATGGGCATACCACAGATGACCAAGAAAGTAAGTTGGCAACATAGTCTAATAAGAGAGTTCCTGGGGAACAAATCAATTCTATAAATTTAAATTTAATCTAACACAAGCTATTTTCCCCCTCTGCTTCATGATTTACTTTGACACAATTCTGGGTTCTCTTATGATGCATATCTGTAGTTCAGTTTGTGTATTTATCTATATTTGGCCCTTTATCCTTATAATTTACTATAGTAATCTAAATTAGGCTTTAGCATTGAGGGATTACTTTAATAAAAGTTCCACTTTAATCCAATAATCACAATGTCTTTTTTTTTTTTTGAAGCCAAGTGATTCAATGGCAAGATGTGATTTAAAATACAAATCTGTTTCCATCACCAATGAAATGACAAAATAATCAAGTCAACCTTGCAGAGCTTCCCCACATCTGTTATTTATTTCTTTAGAAAATGAACATTGTAGACAACCAAGTCCATCAAGGCAGCATTTACATTTTACATTAATCTTTAAAACCCTAATCTTCATTCACTAAGTCTTATTTTCCATTATGTTAATGATTAGGAAGAAATGTAAGAAAAAAGAAAACAAGAGAGATGAATTCAGTAAATAACCATTGCTTTTCAATTTATAAATTGAAAAGAAAAAGTTAGGCGGTTTCCAGCTTCAGCAGCACAGAATTTAATTCTGTCCCCTGTCTACCTGACTTAGGCAGATACTGTAATTGCACGGCCCCAGGAAGTTTATTATTTCTCACATCACAGTCTTGGCACAGTCATGCCAAGGTAGGGAAAAATGTAGGAAAAATGGGTACTGCTGCCATGATGAGGTAGATGGACAGCTTAAAGCAACTGTATTCACATATCAAAGTTGATGGAAGATTGATGGTGATGGAAGAAATTAGAAATGCCAAGTCATTACCTCTCCATTATGTTCTGTTTGGATATTTTTATTTTCTTAGGTTTGCTGGCACTCATACTTTTGTTGATCAGGCATGTGAAATTCATTGATATGTGTGAGAACAGAAAAGGAATGATTATTTCTTGACATGATTTGTAATGAACCATCATTTTAAGGGGCATAGCAGCTTTTAAGACACAGAAATTTGGAGGTGCTCTGCGTACCTTGTGCATTTTAACAAACAGGATTTCTTTTTTAAAATGCTGGCATTACTTTGGAACAACTCAATTTACCAGCTTTCTATCTATGATCCATAGTGATATACTAGATTATTAGGGATACATGCTAATGCCAACTTATTTGAAAAGTCCTCAGTGTCCTATAAACATTGTCTAGGAAGTAGTGCCTTTATTCCTATCTTAATGAAATTATATGCAAGACTAATCAGGTTTTTTTTTGTTGTTGTTTGTTTGTTTGTTTGTTTGGTTTTTTTTTGCAGTCTAGTCAACTTTCCTTTGCTGGATTATCATCTATGTCACACTCACTACCTGTGGGCACTCTCCAAGACTCTATTATGGCCCCTCTTTTCTCTGCTACTTGACTTCTTTGGCTCCACAGTTTCAATTCAAGTTATACTAGTTCTTTATGTTGATTCTCAGATCTATATATCCAGATCTAGTTTCTCTGTTGAGCATTACCAAATATCTATTGGACATTTCAAACCATAGACATCTTAAAATTATGTCTAAAACTAATTTTCTTTTCACTAAAACCTACCTTTCTTTTTTTAACTGATGAAGAAATCATAATCTTCCTAGTCATCCAGGTTTGAATCCTCTGTGTCATCCTCAGCTCCTCACTCTCACTCACCTTGTATAAGTAATCAATTGCCAAGTTTTTTTGTTTCCACCTCCAGAATATCCCTATTCATAAAGCTACATCCCTAGTTCAGGCTCTCATCACCTATTTCCTGGATTATTTCAACATCTCTTAATTTATTTCCCTGCTTCATCTCTTCTCCATTACAGTGCATTCTCCATTTAATTGCCAGTGATTTTCCTAAAGCATAAATCTGACCGTGCCTTGAACTTGATAGCAATTCTAGTGGCTTTTAACCTCTAGGATCAAATATAAACTTTATTAGCATTTAAAACTTCACAATGTGGAATTGATGCTAAGTGAAGTGAGTAGAACCAAAAGAACATTGTGCACAGCAATAGCAAGATTATGTGATGATCAATTGTGATGGACTTGGCTCTTTTCAACAGTGAGATGATTCAAGCCAACTCCATCAGATTTGTGATGAAGAGAGTTATCAGCCTCCAAAAAGAGGACCATGGGGACTAAGTGTGGCTCACAACATAGTATTTTCACCATTTTTGTTGTTTTCTAGCTTGTTTTTTTCTCATTTCCCCCCTTTTTGATCTGATTCTTCTTGTATAGTATGATAAATGTGGAAATATGTTTAGAAGAATTGCATATGTATAATCTATATTGGATTATTTGCTCTCTAGGGGAGGGAAAAAGTAGGGAGGGAGGGAGAAAAATATGGAACACAAGGTTTTGCAAGGATGAATGTTGAAAATTATCTTTGCATGTATTTAGAAAAATAAATTATTGTAAAAAGTAAAATTATTCATGAGAAGTAAACAAAAAAAATTCACAATGTGGTCCTTTCCTATTTTTTTCATTCTTATATATTTTTTCTCTTCTATATCTACAGTCTAGCTTTTATTGATATTCTACATAATACTCTATTTTCCACTCCTATGCTATTATCCTGGTTGTCTCTGTTTGTAATACCCTCCTATTTTCCCCTCTGCCCCTTAGACTCTTTGGCTTTCTTCACTTATTAAGCCTTTACCAGGACTGTGATACCCCCCAAAAAGCGCAAAAATTGTTCCTTCCCTCAAAGGCTTACATTCTAATAGAAGAGATATCTATAAAAATAGATACTTATAAGACACATAAAAAGTAAATAAAAGATAACCTTGTAGTCTGGTGGCTTTTGAGCTGGGTCTTGAAGAAAAGCAAAGTGGGAGTCATCCACTCCATCCCTTGCCTTTCATCTTGTCTGCAAGATAAATCTCATTTATACTATATGTGTACATAATTATTTGCGTGTTGTTTTCCTCATTTTGCTCTAAGGAAGAACTGAGACCAAGGAATTAGATGGGGGAAGTCGTCCAAATTGAGAAAGAAATGAGGATAATGGGATATTGGTGGGGGTGAAAATAAGGGAGGGATTTTTATTTATTTCAATAGTATTTTATTTTTCCAAATACATGTAAAGATAGTTTTCAACATACATTTTGGTAAAACTTCATGTTTTAAATTTTTCTTCCTTTCTCCCTTATATTCCCTTTCCCCAAGACAGAAAGCAATCTAATAGATTAAATATGTACATAGTAAGAGCAAGAATGTCCAATGACCAATTATGAAAGACTTGGTTCTTCTCACTGATCAAAGCAATCTCAATAAACTTTGGATGGAAATGCCATCTGCATCCAGAAAAGACTGAATGTCAATCAACACATGCTATGTTTATTTCTTTTTTTTTCCTCATGGTTTTTCCCTTTTGCTTTTGATTTTCTCTCCCAAGATTATTCATAAAGCAATGTGTATTAAAAACAAATAAGTTTACTATTAAAAAACTTTGTATTCTAATTCTTTTCCTTCTTCATCCTCTGTCTTCCCACTCCCCCAAGACATCAGGCAATCTGATATATGAACAAGAATCATGTTCTTGTCTTTTTTGGGGGGGAGGGGAAGTGGTTAATTCCTAGTGTTTAGTACCTTATCTAATAAGGGCTTGTGGACTATTTCTCATTTGTCTTGTTGAAAATGATTGCTTATTTCCCCAATTAAGACTGTGAGCTCCTTTTGAAAAGGGACTTTCTTGTTTATTGACTGATTAATGAATATAACTCCTATGTAAAATCTCTGACAAGAGATATTCATCTATTCTATTTGAATACCTCAGTGTCAGGAAAATGACTCTCACATGAGAAAATACAATCGATTTAAGGATACTTTGAAATGCTAGTTTTTTTCCTAATACTGAGCTAAAACATGCCTCCCCAAACCCCCCACTCATTTATACTGGCTCCTTCTCTAGAGCCAGACATAGGATCAAGCTATTTAGATCTGGAAAGGATCTTAGAAATAATTGAGAAGAACCCCCTCTTTTTTCCCCTCCCCATTCATAAAACTTTTATTCCATTTACATCAACTTAATACACGTTTTTTAACTATTATGCTTGGATTGTTCATGAAAAATTTCATAGACATTAATCAGACAAAGCTAGCTATCATCTCAAAGTTATTTCCCTGTTAACTATTTTTACAGGACATGCATGTTAGGCAAATATCAAAAAAAATTACAAAAGCAAAAACCTAAAAAAAGTTAAATACATGGTTTTTTGTTTTTTTGTTTTACTGCTTTGTTTGATATCAGTGACTTTATAAGTATCAAGCAATTTGTTTTTACTGCATCTTTACTTATACATTCATTCTTAGGTTGCCTACACTATTTAAATACAAACAAAATGAGTGTAATAAAAATAATGAAAGAACAGCAGATGACTTTACAAATAACGGAATGTGAATCATTTTACAAATAATGGAATGTGAATCATTTCTGCCTTCCTCTAGAGTAAATTGACTGAGTTAAAACTTTGTCTCAAGGAACACTTTCACAATTGCAATCATAAAGGTATACAGAGATATACGTGGAATGAAATGTAATATCTATGGGACATCTGTTTTTTTACCACAGCCATTAGGGCTCTGACTCTAAAGTACCTATAATAACTACACCTGAGGCTAGAACCAATCCCTTTATCCCTCTACCATGACAGGCCAATAAGTAGGCAGTTTTGTTTGTTTATTTATTTGTTTTTTGCTCAGCCTGGAAGTCTTTTTAACACTGACCTTGTGTAATCACAGTGTACTAAAAGTACTATGCCAAACATGTAAAACGTCTTTAAAAATTCCAAATCCCTAGGCTGGCCACCTCAGATGAAAACAGATAGCTCACCAAATCTGTAAACCGGCTCTACTTTACCTAATATTAACAATAATAATAACAATAATAATAGCAATAATCCATATTAAACAATATGGAAAATATAGAAATCCAAATAGAAGTCACACAAACCTGTCATAAATTGTCAACAAAAATTGTGGGACAGCATGGATGACAAATGGTCTGTGTAAATTTTAGAATGAAGCAGACAAAAATTGGAAGAGTGGTTAATTCTTCTCTCCTCCTACTTCAGCTTCATTTTCTTGGGTGTCTGTGATATCCATAATGTCAAGTTTTTTTTTTTTCTCTGTGATTGCATTATTAGTGGGCTGTCTTTGTATGATTCATTTAATGTATCAACTTCAACAATGGCTTTCATCAATAGCTGTTTTTGCAAGAGATTAGACTTTCTCTGGAAAGTATTTCGTAACAAAATACAGAGAAGTTCAAGGCCAGACCCAATCTTATATAAGGTGTTGGTTACATCTCCCTTTTGCTTCTTTTTCCTTCAAATAATTCTTGATATGCTTGTTGTGACTGATCTACCATTTCTTCCTTGTTATCACTAACAGCAACCTAAGCCAAATAAAGCTAGTAGTCTCCTTTTATTTTCACACAGAAAACTTTGCTTTTTGCTTGTGAAACTTTGGGAATCAAAAAAATTTCTAAAAGAGATAGTACAACTATTTCAAAGTCCGATTCTTTTTGTACAGCAAAATAACTGTTTGGGCATACACACACACACACACACACACACACACACACACACACACATACAGTATTTAATTTATACTTTAACATATGTAACATGTATTGGTCAACATGCCATCTGGGAGAGGGGGTGGGGGAAGGAGGGGAAAAATTGGAACAAAAGGCTTAGCAATTGTCAGTGCTATAAAATTATCCATGCATATATCTTGCAAATAAAAAGCTATAATAAAAAATAAATAAAAGAGACACCACTGCAGATATTTCAATTTTCTATGTATTCTTGAGCACTCTTTTTTTTTTTTTCTTGTCTCAGCATCTTTTGTCTTTTGGTCACTACTTGAAACAACTCTCCAAGACGATCTTCAGGTTCCAACAACATTCTTATAAGCGACAGAGAGATGATTCCTCTCCTCACTAGAGAATTCCGTTCCTTGTTCAGTTACAGATTTCATACAGGCTACTATGTCATCATAACTTTCAGCCTGCTCATCCAGTTTGCCCTTCTGTATCAGCTCATTTTTATCCATGACTGAAGGTTCTGGACCTGAAGTGAGTATAGACAATAAATTCCCTCATTTTAGAGATAGAAAAATTAGGGCACAAAGAAGTATGACTTGCAAAAAAAAAAAAAGTAGCAGAGCCAGGTTTCAATTAAGGGCCTCCTACTCTAAATATATTGTTTTGTTTTTTACATTGAATCTAATCCTTCTTTCACATAATAACTCTTTACCTATTTAGAGATCACATCATAGCTTCACTTTAGGAGTCGCTTATATGTGATGGTGGGGAAAGATGATTACTTAAAAAAAATCTCTAAAGTTTTCATTTTCTGGTTATTAACAACTATTCCCAGGCAAAACTTTCTAGCCAACTATAACTTCACATATATTAGGATTTAAAACAATATTCTAAAAATGGAAAGGACCTGAGTGGATAATTTCATTTCATGAGGGAAGACCCTCTACCAATGCAGATTGATACCTTCTTTATAACTTAAGAGCCTCAGAGAATTGTCACAAGCACTGAGGTTAAATGACTTGCCCAAATGGGCCTCTGATATCTACTGATTCTTTAGTGCTCAGTACTAAAGAGCCAGTGGATATCAGAGGCCACACTTGAATCCAGGTCTTAGCTTCAAGGCCAACTTTCTTGTAAAAAAATAATAGCTTTTTATTTTTCAAAATATATACTAAGATAGTGTTCAACATTCACCCTTGCAAACCTTGTGTTCCATATTTTTCTCCCTCCTTCTACACCTCCTCCTCCCTTAAGCAACAAGTAATCTAAGTTAAGCATTTGCAGTTCTTCTAGACATATTACCACATTCATCATGCTACACACAAAAAAATCAAATCAAAAAGGAAAAAAATGAAAGAAAAAAAACAAGCAAGCAAACAACAACAACAAAAAGGTGAAAGTACTATATTGTGATCCACATTCAGTCCCCACAGTCCTCTCTTTGGAAGCAGAATGATTGGATCCGTTCATAATTCTACCAACAATGTATCAGTGTCCCAGTTTTCCCACAACCCTCCAACATTCATCATTATCTTTTCTTAAAGCCAAGTTTTTAATTATTATGTGGCACTCCCTTTTGCACTGAAAAAAATCCCCCACAAATTTCTGTTATTTAGCTTTCCTATTCAAAATATCCCAATATGCCAGGCCCTCCCCGAAATGATTCATAACTAAACTCCTATTGTACTTCTCAATGAATGAAACATAGAGGCAGGTGATACAGTGGAAAGAATGCTTGAGAATGAAAAGAGCTCTGGTTCAAGTTCCAGCTTTGGCAAGTATTAGTTGTATGTGACTTTCCAGCATTGTAGGTATTATTCTTAATTTCTCACTTCCTATATTCTTTTGCTAAAACCAGGAAAATTCACTTTTGTGATATTTCATGAATACACCCACTGCTGACCTCTGACACCTTATTCCTGGACTATTGCAACAGACTGTTGCTCGATCTGCTCAGTCGTCACAGTGGTTTTCCCAATGCACAGATCTGGCTATGACATCCCTCTACTCAAAAAAACTCCAGTTTTTTCCCTATCACCTCCAAGATCAAATATAAAATCTATTTGGCATTCAAAGCCCTTCATATCTTGCCTTTGTTGTCTCTTCCCTTGTCTCCTGGCTTTCCTTAAGTCCCAGATAAAATTCTATCCTTTATATGAAGCCTTTCTCCACCCCTTTTGATTCTAGTGCCTTCTGTTAGTAGTTCCAATTTATCCCATATATAGTATGTTTGCACAAAGTTGTTTGCTTGTCATATTCTCCATTGTATTGTGAGCTCTTTGAGAGCAGAGGATATCTTTACTTTTTTTGTTGTTGTTGTAACCTCAGCACATAGCACAGTACCTATTACAGAGCAGTGGCTTAATAAATGTTTACTGACTGATTTTATAAGTCTTTTCCATTTATGAAATGAAAAGTGTGGTGATTTCTAACTTCTTTAAGCTTTATCAATGTATTTTTTCCCCATTTTATCTAGTTTCATTAATCAAAGGACAACTTGGAAATTTATGAAGCTGCAATCACACTGACTATTCCAGGTGAATCACTACTGTTTTCTAAAACTATTTAATGAGCCAGACTAGAATAGGAATTAATATGAAATCCACAGTCACGACAACAAACATTAAGAAGCATATCTGCAATACAGAAAACAAAAGACACTGTGTTTTACTTCTTTTTTATTTCAACCCATTGCAAGGTCAAAAGTTTCACGGAAAAATAGAAACCTACAAAGGCTGAAATTTTTTGTTGCACTCATAAAGGGGCATTCAGGACAAAGGACCAAGTTTCTCCATTTCAGCAATATCATTCATTGTCTTTATTCTGAAAGGGCTGTAGACACTTTGAAGAAGATAAAAATCCCAGCGTTCAATTTGTCTACATATATTTGTGACATTCCAAGCAAAAATGCTACATTTTCCAGAACTGTTGCAAACCTCATTTGAAGCATGTAATTTATAAGGACACACTGAACAATAGTGCCTGGAGTCCTTGCAGTAGATGAGGTTTTGGTTGTCCTCTGCTGTGAATAATTTTGGGGTAGATGTGAGCTTTCTCTGAATGTAAGAAATTGAGATTTACCTGTGTTTCAAAGAATAAATGCAACCCCTTTAGTAAAGTTTGAGTATTTTAGAGCACTGTATTTTAGCTTTAAACAATGCAAAGTTTAAGGGGGAAAAACTCAAGTACACATCTCAAAAAACATTCAGTAACTGAACAGCAACACTCTGGAGGTTATAACTTCCACTGGAAGCCATGACATTTCTATTTTTGATGGCTGTCACTTCTTTTGTCATTTTTAACTATTTAAAATATATTCAGACATATATAGAAAATTAAATTTTTGCTTATTCATTCAAGCTATGACTACACATATTGTCTTATAAATCAGTTTTAGATTAAAAACCAGTTAAAATATTGCCAACTAAGGTATTCTTCAGTAGTTGGGAAATGAGTATGAAAATCATATCGTACAAGGTGTAAGAAATATAGTTTGTTGATTATAAACAGCCCCTTTCTTCCAGAGTAATAATGTCCTTCCAGAGAAAGTTAGCAATCGCCTGCATAGTTATGGAAAACACTTCTGTTGCTTACTGACTAGATTTTTTTTTTTAATATGATTTGGATTTTTAAAAAACAGGCAACATTGACATGGTAACATAATCAGAGGAGACAGTTGTTTAAAAAAGTAATTTTAAATAAATGAATGATATACATATTTAACACCATGCTTACTTCCCAAAGCTACTATCATCTACAATTCTGGGAGAAAATAAGGTACCTGTGGAAACAGAAAACTCATTTAATATATCTGTTAAAGACAGAATAGTGGCTAATGGCCATAGCATGGAAGAATAAATAGCAAACTTATGAAACAGAGTTCTGTTTCTAGCTCTACTCTGAAGGATAGTATACTTTATGTTAAGCAGATCCTATGCTTGGTTACATATGTCAACACAGGAAAGAATTGACTGAACTTGGATTACTGTTATTAAATATGGGACATGGAAATTTAAAAACATTTTCATTTACTGATATGCATTTTACTGATAGTTGGACATCTTTTTTAAAACAAAATAAATGATTAATATTGACAACAAAAGTGTAAACAGGAGTATAATTAATAAATTTTCTAATTGTTAGCCAACATTCATTCTTTACCTGTGACATATCTACCACTCAAAAAACAAGAACATGCAAAAACAAATCCTTCCTACATATCAGCATTTCTAAATCCAAAAGAAAAAGAAACAAAAATCAACCGAAAGACTGTCTATTTAAATATTAATTAGTTATCGTTCATTAACATTCCTATTAAAATCATAGAAAAAGATTTTCATAATTATTAAAATTAAGAAAACAATTAAATGATCTATAGATTCTGTCATAACAGCACATCCTTAATTAAAATGGTGGCTTCACTGTACATAATATGGAGATTAGTCCCAATTTTAGTCAAAATACAATCTGCTCTTAAATTGGTGCTTGCAGTGAAACCACAGCTAACACAAATATTAACTTAAACCCTATGAAAAGCTTTAATACTCTAGATAACTCAAACCACTTGTAGAATAATGAATAATTTGCTGAGTTGGCCCAGAGAATTTAGATTGCTTTTTGCTTACAACAATTTTACAAGGATTCTACTCTCTAGTGCCCATGTCACTCGACGGTGGTAATTTAGACGATGTTCTTGGATACACTTAGTTGGACACTATGATGGTGCACTAAATGATTCCCTAGTGGCCTGAAACAGTACCCAAATGCCAACAAATGACATCTGCCAAAAGAAAAATTCTGGCACAAGGTGTTTTTTTAATACTGGTTTCTAGGTTTCATAATCAGCGTAAGATCACTTCTATTTTACTATGGCTTGTTGAAGTCAACAATTATATTCATCAGTTAAAGAAAGTGGCCACTCCTTTGGGAAATCTGAACATTTAAAAGACAGTAGGAATTTAATACTCAGAATAATAAATCCAATCTGGCTATTCTATTTCCCCCCCCCCTTTTTTTTTCCAGAAAAGGGCCCCAAACCTAAGAATATCCATGGTTTTAAAAATCCTTAATTTTGAAAAATAAAAAATAAGAGACTCATCTGGTAACAGCTAATATCTGTTCTTACGTTCTATAGAATCCACATGGAAAATACACACTCACTCATGCACACACATACATACTCATGTAGACACCCAAGAAAGGTGGAAGTTAAAACATTCCCAAGAGATCATATCGTATACCCCAAATCTGTAATTCCCATTACACCTGCTGAAATATATCAGAGAGTTGACTTATAATACTAAAGGGAGTGTTAAGAGGCATTAGACATATTGGGTGTCCAGCCCATCTGATAAGCACGTTCCAGGGTCCTCTTGCAGTCTTGCAGGACAGTACTGAAAGTTATGTGTGGATACTGGTGCACAAGCTGTTCCACAGTTACTTCATTCACCTATAACCAAAGAAGAAAATTTTGGACTCATCAGAAGCAATAAAGATAGATTAAATACTGACAAAATCCATACATTTTAGGAGAATCAGAAAATCCAGAATTCTAGAGATCATCTAGTCTTATATTTTCTGCAAATGAATGCCCTCTCAAATATGTCAAACCAGGTTATACATCCTCTTTTCAGCTATATCCTGTGTTATAGAACTTAATACCAAAAAAAGGAGTTCCATTTGAAGATATCTTTAACTACTGGGAACATTCTTTTCTAAGTTAATTTGATTTTGCAATTTAGAAGATTACAGGTTAACAAATTCAAATTTTATCAATATCCAATAAAAATCTAGTGGATTGTGATGTGAATTATCAATAAGATGTTTTTCTATTATATTTCTGTAATATATACATATAACTATGTTATATGTATATATTACAGAAATATAAAGGGTACAAAGAAAATCAGATATAACTTTTAAAACACCACTTACTGACACCTGCTATAGGACAAAAAACTGTAACGATATGGAGGAAATCTTAATATAAGCTTTTTGGAAATTTCTATTTTTGTTTTTTAAATGTAATGGGATCGTGAAATTTCAAGCCCTTTATGAAAGGGGTTGAAATTTGAGAAATCAATAATTAAAACATGCAAGACTGGCTAAGGCTGGCAGGTCTGGAATATCCCCATGGATCTTAACCATCTTGATTAGACAAGGAAACCAGACAAGCCTAATTAAAACTAACACCTTTACAATTGGAGTGCTGTGAGGGGATTAATTTGTCAATTATTTTAAAGGCAATTGCCATTCATATCACAGAAGGAAAGAGCTTCCTTTTCCCCTTTAGATAAATAAATGATTAACCTAAGGACCACAACTTTTAGGAATTTTTATTTGAAATTTTTATTGAACACCAGATCATTTAAAATTCATCAATATTTTTATTTCAATATTTAACAAGCCAATCTGAAAGGTGCTAGTGATATGTAGTACATTTTTGCTGCTCCTCTCTCATCTCCCAAATAGGAAAAAACCCAATAGGACTTAGGAGAAAAACACACACACAAAAACTTGATAGATGAACTGAAAGCCTGTTTATAGATGATGTTGGAAGAATAATGAACTTTAAGAATGAGATTTTTTTTTTAATCCTCTAAAATGCCAAGATGTCTGTGCTCTGTTGTATTGGAGTGCTCTAATAGATATCCAGAAATTTCATTTTTGTGAACATTTTTTCACCAGCAATATGATCATAGACATAATATTTGGCCACACAAAATTGGCTTGCATTTAAAAGTAATTTGACTTTAAATTCAAGTAGGCAATTGTTCTCATTAAAAAAAAAATGCTGCTTTTGAAAAGAAGAAAGTCTTTTTATGAGTCAAAATAAAATCCACCACACTATTTATATTTTAGAACTAAGCAATTAGATATAAGAATATATATTAATATTTCATTTGAAAAAAAAAAACCTCACCTTTTGGAGCTTCTTAAAATACTGCTTTATTCAAGATGTCTGAACAAATGCCATTGTCTGAGGGCTCACCACTCCCAATACACCCCCCACAAAGTAAAGATTATTTCAATAACTGACATTTTTTCTCTTTAGAAAATGTTATTTCTTGTGGCTCTTAATGAAAACCATACCCCACCAGATCCCAAATGACCTATTTTTTTTTTTTTTTAAAGACATTAGGGATTTGCTGAAGTGTGTTTTTTATTAAAGAACATTAGTAGAATGTTAGAGCTGGAAAGGAGTTAGAATTCATCTTTCCAGCTCTCATTCCATACATAGATAAGGAAGTTGAGGCTCTGAGATGCTAAGAGATTTGGTCAATGTCACAAAACCAGTTAGTATCAGAGCTGGGACTGCATTAACTATTTTGAGACTACTGAAATTGATGGTCTTTCTGCTATATACTGCTGGCCTTCTCCACTATGAGTTTTTAGGGATCTCTTTTTCTGTGGTTGGGTTTTTAGTGAAAACCATTTCATTCCATTTCACTGTTTCTATATACCCTTTATTATACACAAAGATCACTATTTTTCTTTTTAAAATATCTAAGAATTATGATGTGATTATTCATCTTTAGGACAAATTCGCTCTAGGATTTGTTTTTGAGTAAGCTCCCTTGGAAGATTTAAAGTATGAATCAACACAACAAAAATTAAACTACATCTCTCTGATTCATGGGTATATCTGTAATGCGCCAGGTTGCAACAATAGTATATGGCAACTCAGCCTGCTAGTATTAGTTATCTTATGTAGTCAGAATACAAGTTTCCCAAAATTCTTTTGCTAATAACATGGTGCTCTACAGAATTGGGGGTGGTAGGAAACAAATACTAAGTTTCAGAGCTTTGCTAAAATAATATGAATTCTACAACAGAAACTATTAAGGCCAAGTAAATGCATTTGCTTCTTATAGTAAAGACCATTTGATACATGTAGTATTTCCTAACAATATAGATTGTAACAAATTCTCTACTAAGGTCACATTCTTTTGCCCCTTTAAAATAAAAATTGTGCCTTTTCCTTTAGATAGACTACTTATATTTTGGCTGCCTTATAGAAAGAGTTTAGCAAAAACAAAAACAAAAACAAACAAACAAAAAAACAACATCAAGTTAATATAAATCATTATCCCTACACATATCAGCAGGCTTTTTAAAGTCACATCTCTTGAAACTAGGATGAAATGGAATTATTCTCTATTCCAAATAAGAAAATGTACACAATAGAAAAAGTGAAGATGAAGAATTTCAATTAAAAAATATTTCACCATATCAGTGTCTTTACATATTCAATGTCTTTTGCTTTGACTGAAAATTATTAGAGACAACTTCAGTATTGCATGTTTGATTTGAAAAAATGCAGCACATCTTCAAGAAATGTGCAGCACAGTCATTTGGAGAATATTACAGTGATTAAAGTGAAAAAGATGTAGCATAGGTATTTTTTTAATGGCAAAAGATTAGATTTTGCAACTCTCTTCAAGCCTGCAGAACCACAATTTACATTTTCAAAATTATTTTTAACTTTTTAAAGAAGGTGGTAGCAATTTGTCTGGCATTTTAATCTATTTTGAGTTAACATCTATTACTAATTTTTGAAAATGTGAGGCAAATTGCTATGCTAATTATGGTAAATCATACCATAGTTACATTATATTGCTGTTGTTGCTACTGAACTGTGATGAGAGAACCTTTATTTGGTTTCAGTTTCTTAAAGTTAGAGCATTTATTTGATTTTCTAGGCTTTTAAATTATTCTCTATATCATAACCTTGGTATATGGCTTTTCTCATAATATTCCCAAATCCAAAAATAAACTTGATTCCATCCTCAATTTCTTTTTTCTTCCCATCTTCCATTATATACAACAGATTAATTCAAGCAAAGTTTCTATAAAACAAATTTCTGTGAAATAGATCAATTTTTCTTTCTTGTTTATGTTAGACAATAGGATCTATATTGGTAAAAAAATATGAGTGCATGGGATCATTCAGAAATAAGCAAATTTCTTTAACTGATAAAAATTATCTAGCACAATACTAATAACAATAGTTCTAATGATTAATATGTTCTGTTTCATACCAAAATAATCCATTCAATGAAAAATGATGCAAAAAACCAATACTGTATAATACTATAACATCATGAAGGTAGGAATCTTGTCTTATCTAAACATTCCTTCTCTCTCTTGGTACCTAGCACAGTTCACCATAGATACTAAATAAATATCTTTTGAATTAATGAATACTAGAAATTCTAATAGTAATTAATCTCACATGCTATTACTATTTAAGTTATTCTAACACAAATCTTTAAGTAACAAAATACTTATTTTATACCCATAGGACATATGAAATATATTTTTCCCATCTTGAAATTATTGGAATTCCCTTGGATTGCTGAAATCTTCTAAGAAACCTATATACCCAATTTGTTTCAGCATCCTCTGACTAGAGAAGATAAGGAATAAAATGCCTATTCCTTGCTCAGTTATTTTTTTTATTATTATTATTTTTTTTTATTTTTGTATTCATTTTTCCAAATTACCCCCCCTCCCTCTATTCCCTCCCCCCGATGACAGGCAATCCCATACATTTTACATGTGTTACAATATAGTCTAGGTACAATACATGTGTGTGAATATCATTTTCTTGTTGCACAATAAACATTAGAATCCGAAGGTACATGCAACCTGGGCAGACAGATATTAGTGCTAACAATTTACATTCACTTCCCAGTGTTTCTTCTCTGGGTGCAGCTACCTCTGTCCATCATTGATCATCAGTTATTTTTTTCTAAGGTGAATTGTACTTAAATGATCAAATAAGCAAGCTGCCTTTTATTAATTAATAACTACTATCTACCAGGGACTTTTTTTTTTGCTTTTCAATTTTATTTTTGGTTCCAAATTTTTTTCTCTTTATCCACCTCTTTTTTGTCTATTACCCAGTACCAAATTATTTTGATGATTATTCTTCTATTATATACTTTAAGATCTAATACTGTTAGTCCTTTTTCCTTCACATTTTTTCAATAATTTACTTGATAGTCAAGAACTTCTGTTCTTCCAGATGAATTCTGTTATTAATTTTTCTAGTTCTATAAAGTAATTTTTGGTAGTTTGGTAAATAAATTCATTTAGTTAGCATTTCCATTTTTTAAAATATTGGCTTGACCTACCTATGAGCAATTTTCTACAATGATTTAGACCTAACTTTGTGTGGAGTGTTTTACAATTATATTCATATATTTCCTGTGACCCCTAAGAATTTTAGATTGTTTGCAGTTATTTTAATGGAATTTCTCTATCTTGTTATACCTGAATCTGATATTTAGAAAATGCTGATCATTTGTCTGGTTTTATTTTACATCCTGCAACTGCTGAAATTGTTGATTAGTTTGACAAGTTTTTAGTTCACTATATAGGCTTTTTAAATATACTAACATACTTGCAAAAATTCTATTTATTAATTGTTTATTCTTATTCTTTCAATTTCTTTTCCTTGACTTATTGCTAAGGCTATTTTTAGTAGAATAGTGAATAATAGTGGTGATAATGATTCATCCTTCATCTTGTTGAAAAAGGCCTCCAGTTTTTTTTTTTTTCCCCCCTTACACATAATAATTTCTCTTGGTTTTAGATAGATACTATTATTTAAAGAAAAGCTTCATTTATACTTATTTTTAAAAATTAGAATGGGGCTTATATTTTGTCAAAAGCTTTTTTCCTAGGATATAATGTGATTTTTTTTTTTTTGCTGAGATAATTTTTTTTTTTTTTGTGAGATAATTTCCCCCATTCTACTTTCCTTCCCCTCTTCTCCTAGTATATCACTTTTACTCACTTCTATTCTTCTTTAGAGACCATGGTTTTCCCTTAAGAAGACTTTTTTAAAATTGTCAAATGATGATAAAATTCTTAGGAGTTACTTGTATGAATTTTCAATATGAAAATTTTCAATATGAAATTCAATAATTTTAAGTGACAACACTTTAACCTTAAGTGCCTTATGATTCTTCATTCATATTTACCTTTTTATTCTTTTCTTGTTTCTTGTATTTGAATGTCAAATTTTCTATTCAGCTCTATTTTTTTTCATTAGGTATGCTTGAAAATCACCTATTTCATTAAATATCTATTCCCCCCCCCCATATGGGGGCACTTTATTCTTGGTTATAATCCTAAGTCTTTTGCCTTCCAAAATATTAAATTTTAAGGTTCTTATACTCCATATTACAGGGGTAGTTGCTAAATCTTTTGAGATCCTTTTTGTGACTCCACAATTTTCTTTCTGGATGCTTGAAGCATTTTCTCCTTTACTATAATATTACTGAAACTTTTTCAATTACTACTTGCCATTTTATTCCCAGATAATTTCTTGAAATATGATATCTAGGTTTTTTTTTTTTTTTTTTTTTTTTTTAAATCATGGCTTTTACACAGTTCAATACTTCTTCAATTATCTCCTTTGATCTATTTTCCGGGTCAGTTGTTTTTCCTGTGAGATATTTCACATTTTCTTCTATTTTTTTTGGTGCTGTTTTTGTGTCTCTTAGAAGCTTCTACTTGACTAATTTTAATTTTTACTGAGTTGTATTGGGGGAGGTAACTTTTTTTTTTTTTTTTTAACCACTTGGAGTTGTTTTCTTCAATATTTTTGGTGCCTCTTTCACCAAGTGATAAATTATCTTTTAATGATTTTCTTGCATTGCTGTCATTTCTTTCCCCAATTTTTCCACTATCACTCTTAATTTGATTTAGTTTTTTTTCCATTTGTAGTCACATTTGTAATCATGCTCTTGTAGAAATTATTGTTGCATTTGTGTCCGTTATGCACTTTTGCTTTTCTTTAGGGATTTGCTTGTAGATATTTTCTAGTCATTTTTTCCCCCTTAGTTTATCTCTAGAAGCTTTCTAGTCATCACAGTATCTTTTTATGGTCAAGTGTTTTTTGTTTTGTTTTCTCATTTTTCCAGCCTAATTCTTGACTTGTTAGAGTAGTATGCTATTTACCTCTGGGGACAAGGGGTAGGGTGGGGCACAGATGAATACCCTGAAATTCAGTTTTTTTATATCCTTCTGGTACCTTCATAGCTAAGTCTGGGGACCTGAAAGTTTTAAGCACTGATTCAGGAAAGTGATCTAGTTAGTATCCTCCTGGTCTACACTCTGGTTCTTACTTTGATAGAGCCCAGCTCCCATGAGACTATAACTGCTCTTCTCTGCCCTGGAACTGATACATGGAACTGGGTAATGGGCAAAGAAGTTGACAGTGACTTGTTCTATGTCTGGCATTAGACAGAAGATCCTTAGACTCTCTTTCTAACTAGATGTTCTGTCCCACCAGTGCTGGTGCCATGGCTACTGTTATTGCTGCTACTTCTACTGTCACAGCCACCTCCAAGGCCATAGCTAGTGGCATTTCTGCTCCGCTATACTCCAAGGCAGCTCCCATACTAGTGTCTACAGACCTCGTCTCTTTCTTCCCTCTAAACTGTCCAGTATTAGAAAAATCACTTACTCTGACTTTTTGTTGGCTATCACTTTCAGAATTTTGTTTTGTGTGCTTTTGAAAGTAGCACAGAGTATTGTACTGGGAGAGCTTGGAAAAATGCTCTATTTTTTTAAACTAGGTACTATTAACACAAAGTGCTCATCATTGCTGAAGATCATTAGCTGATTTCCAAAGTCTAGCTGTAGCACATAAAAATATGCTATAACTGTGTGTAAACAGATAAGTAGGTAAATAGATACTAGACCTGTGTTTTCATTAGTACAAGATATAGAAATCTTCTCATAATTCATTTTATAGATTTGTAGCCTTAAATAGTTGCCTAGAAAAATAAGAGACTAAGTGATTTGATCAGGATAACAGAGAGATTGTGTCAGAGGTGAGACTTAATACTAGGTCTTCCTAGTTTTGATGCTTACTCTTTTTCTACTATGTGATAGCATATGTGTGTGTTTGTATGTGTTGAAAGACCCAAAAAATTTTAACAATGGAAGATTCTTACAGAACGGGAGAGAATTCTATGGAACACATTTAGGTTAAGATCAACTAAGACATAAACAGAAACCATGTTGTCCTTGAAATATAGATGAGATGGACAAAAAGAAAGAAAAAAATTCAGGAAACATTAGAAACTTCTTATGGAGGACTGACAGTAATGTTAGGCGTCTTCTATTTGTGGACATCTTCTAGAGCTCTTTTTTTGCAAAAAATTAGAGCTAAAATTTTCTTGAGTCACCTTCACTGATACAATATCTTAGGATATGAAAAGAAATGGAAGATTTGTTTGTTGAGCCATTGTCAGTTTGGAAGTATTGTCATATTTGAAAGATCACAGTGACCTAGAGAAGTATCAGGGAATTGGAAAAGGGCAAATACCTGAATTTCAAGAAAAGAAAAACAGAATGGGGATATGTAACCTTAAAATCAAGTTCTGAGTTTAACTTTTAGCAAACCTGGTTTTGATTCTTGGTGAGGAACTCAACCAAACAAAACCATCTTTAGGAATTAATGTCCACTCCTGGACTTAATATCATATTATTAGACATGCATATAGAAGAGACAAGTTGAAAAAGTTGAAAAAAGAAGCCAGACCAAATACATACAGAGATGTGTATATATCTTTCCATTTTTGTAACTATTTATTTATGTATCTCACCCAGATGTATTCTACTACTTCACTTTTACCCCTGTCTCACACAATTAGGGATCCTTTCTTGCCAAGGTCCAACCCCTTTACTTGCACAAATGATCCCATTCCATCCTGTCTTTTCCAGCAGATTGACTTCTGCATCATCCCCATTCTTACTTATCTTCATCTCTTCTCTTCTACTAATTACTTCCTTTCTCCCTACAAACTATGTCTTCTTTATCCTCAAGAAACTCTCACTTGATCCATCCATCCCTGTTAATTAAAATGACATCTCACATACTAAATTTTGTGGCTAAATTTCTTTTTAAAATTTTATTTTCAATAGTATTTTATTTTTCCAAATACATGTAAAGATAGTTTTCAATATTCATTTTTGTAAGACTTGTTCCAAATTTTTCTCCCTCTTTCCTTCATCTCTCCCCTTCCCAAGACAATAAGCAATATGATATGGGTTAAATATGTGCAATTCTTTTAAATAAATTTCCATATTTGTCATGTTGTGCAAGAAAAATCAGACCAAAAGGGGAAAAAAACAAACAAAAAAGGAGAAAAAATGCTATGTTTTGATCCACATTTAGTTTCCATAGTTCTTCTCTGAATGTGGATGGCATTTTCCATCCCAAGTCTATTGGAATTATGTGGACAAATTTCTTGAGACAACTGTGTATAATAAATGCCTCTCATTCATCTCCTTCTGCTCTCTGCAGTAGCACAAAGGAAATGTGAGATGTGCAAATCTAGAGTCATCTTCATCTGAAATGTTCAAACAGACTATCTGTGCCCAACCAGTGAGAGAGCCTTTGGAACTAGTATTGGACTGATCAGCCACAATGGAACACACTGTTGTGTCAGATGCCATTGGTCCATTTCCAGTATGAAGGATGAAAAATGATCCTGTATCTATTTTGTTTGTATGTAGTCTGCATTTTGTCTCTCCCATTTGATCGTGGTAAGCTTCTTAAAGATGGGGACTATCTTTTCCTTTTTTATTTTTATATTCACAGTTTATTGCCTGGTACAGAGTTGCCTACTGAGTAACTCCTCTCCCTGTGATGCTATGTTGAGAGACCTGGAGTTTGCTTCCTCTGAATAGGAGGCAGTATGTTTTCTCTCAAGTATTATGCTTCTTGACTAAACTTTGAATATCATGACAAAACCTGAACTTTCCTGGTATTCTGGACAAGGGTATCAGACATCCCTAGAGCTAAGTTTTTAGCTGGTGCCAAGGTCAAGAGCCATATTTGACAACACATATTCAAATGAGATCCCACTATTATTTATGTGATCAGAAGCTCCAGGATGGGCCCACATTTAGAAGGAAAAAACCAGAAATATTCATTTTAGTAACATCAAAAATTTGCATGCAAATGATATGAGTCATCTAAGTAAGGGTTTTACTTTTTAAAATAAGACACTAAAAAAAAGAACAGAAGAGCAATATGGATTTCCCATGATCCTGCAAAGTCTTTGACAAGGCAAATAATTTTAGGCTGTTGTATGTATTATATATTCATCATAATTTTAATGGCATTTCCCATAGTCAAGTAGTATTACTTCTCATGTTCCCCTTTTATTATCTAGCATTAGATAGAATGTATATTTAAAGTTTGCTGATTTTGCCTCAGGGTTTGGAAGCAAGAAGGAGAAATTAAAAGATGTAGAACTGTGATGCTTTTACTGTCTTTATCTTTCCTCTTCTGAATAGTGAAAATATCCATGTCTCCTTGAACTATGGAAGTGATGCCAAATATGTGCCCAAAGACTTTAAATTCTGCTTTAGTAGACTCCATAAAGGAAGGAAGGAATTGATGAAAGGAGTTCCCCTAGCATAATGAGGATAGAGAAAGGATCTTTAGGCTGAGCATCTACTTCAAAAGTTGTTCACAATCCATCTGTTTCTTCTCTATGAAATGACTGTTTTCTTCTCATTAACACCTGATAAATAATTAAATCCTTATTTGTTACAGAACATCTGCATGACTCTAGGAGGCAGAACAATTTGGTAGGAAGAAGATCTTTCCAAGGCTCCAACAGTTGAAAGAGAAATTTTAAATCGCAAAATACGCCTTTTAAAAAATGATGCTAACAGAACAATATGATGCATCATAAAATTCTAATAGGAAATTTTCCATTTTTTATTTTAAAAGTATAAAACAAATTCAAAATTAAAATTCTTTTTTTGTTTTCCTTTGCTGTAGACTATGGATCTAATTCCCCCCCCCACCCGTGCTCTTTTCTTTCATTTCTTCTTTGCTTAGCATCACTGTTATGACTCTCTTTTCTCCCTCCAAATAAATAGAAGCCAAGCCTTGTAACAAACATACACTGGGCATGTTTGAAAAAGTATATCTTATTCTTTCTTCTAAAACAATGCCTCTCTGTCAAAAGGTGGGAAGCATGACTTATTTATCATTGGTTTTCTATAATTGTGGTTGGTCATTTTATTGATCAGAATTCTTAAGTCTTTAAAAAAACCCTCTTTTTTCAAAAAAAAACTTTTCTTATCACCAATGAGAAACCAAGAAAAGCAAAACATTTGTTATGTAATGTTCCTAAGTCTTTTAAAAATTATTATTCTTTGTAATAGTATTTGGTTATGAACTCTTTATTCTCTTCATAAGTGTGACAGGTAATTTTCCCCTTGCTCTTTCAATCTGTTTATGGTTTTATCTTTTATGTTAAGTAATGTACCTATTTGGAGTTTATTTTGGCACATGTCTGATTATAGATCTTGTTCTACACTTTTGTTTCTGCCAGACAACTTTCCAGTTTTCTCAACAGTTTTGTCAAACAGGGAGTTCTTATCCCAGAAGAGAGGATCTTTGGATTTAGAGAGAAAAAAAGATTACTCAAAATTATAAAGACTAAGAGTAAATTGAATGAAGAGATATTATCACTTGCAATCCACTCCTTCATGGAGGTGGGAGGTACTTGGGTGTGGCACATTGCACGTTTTTCAGATTGTTTTCCAATGTGTAGATCACAAGTTGTGCTAGTGTATGTGTGTGTGTGTGTGTGTGTGTGTGTGTGTGTGTGTGTGTGTGTGTGTGTGTGTCTAACTGGGATTTTGTTGAAAATATACAGAATTGCTAATGATTTATGTGGGTGTGTTTGCTGAAGTTGTTGTTTCAACTAATTTTTTATTTAATTTAGTAGGTTTTCTAGTTAACACATTAAATTATCTGCAAAAAGCTATAGTTTCCCTCTTTGCCTATACTAATCCTTTCATTTCCTTTCACTTGTTTTATGGTTATTGCTAGTATTTCTATTCTGAGTAGCCCATGAAGACTAGGAATTCCTTGCTGATCTTATTGCAAAAGTTTCTAGTTTATCCCCATTAGTGATAATGGTGACTCTTGGTTTAAATAGTTACTACTTATCATGGACAGTTAGTTGTATATGGTTAGAATGCCAGGGCCAGAGTCAGGAACACTCATTTTTCTGAGTTCAAATCTATCCTAAGACACTTACTTTATAAAATGAGATGGAAAAGAAAATGGCAAACCACCCAATATATCTTTGCCAAAAAACCAATAAGGGTATAGTCAGACACAACTTATTTTAAGTACTCATCATTTTAAGGAAAGTTCTGTTTATTCCTATACTTTCTAGAGTTTTGTTTTTGTGGGCTTTTTTTTATAAATAAGAAAGGGTTTCATATCTTGTCAAAATATTTTTCTGCATTCATTAATAAATTCATATGATTTTTTTGCTATTCTTATTTAATATAGTCAATTATAATTATAGTTTTCCTAAGAGGAAACTAGTCTTTCATTTATAGATATAAATCCAACATGGTCACCTAATAATCTTTGTCATATTTGCCAATTAATTTATTTGAAATCTGTGTATAAGAAATCATTAGGGATATTGGGTTATAGCATTCTTTCTTTATTTTCACTCTTCCTGATTTAGGTATCAAGACTGTAATTCATTCATTCGCTTTTTTGTTGTTGTTGTTGAGGCAATTAGGGTTAAGTGACTTGCCCAGGGTCACACAGCCAGGATGTTTTAAGTGTCTGAGACCAGATTTGTACTCAGGTCCTCCTGACTTCAGGGCTGATGCTCTATCCATTGAGCCCTATTAACTAAGACCTCCTCTTTACCTATTTTAAAACATATCAAAATTAATTTTTCTTTAGTTTGGTATAATCCCCTTGCAAATGCATCAGATTCTAGGATTTCTTTTTTGGAGGGAAGTTTATTTAGGGATTGTTCAACTTCTTTTTCTAAGATTGGGTTATTTATGTCTTCCATTTCTTGTCCTGATAAACTGAAAACAATATTTTTGTAAATATATGTCAACTTTGTTCAGATTGTTAATTTTGTTGTCATATAATTTGGTAAAAATCCTGATAATTCATTTATTTCTTCTTCATTGATTATAAATTTTACTTGTTAATTTTTGATAGCTATTTTTCTTTTTTATTAAAGTTAATTAATATTCTATTTTGCTTACTTTTAAAAATAGCTTCTAATTTTACTTATTAATTCAATGGGGTTTTGAGTTCAATTTTGTTCTCATCTTTTTTGATTTTAGGATTTCTACTTTGCTGCTTACTTGAAGATATTTAATTGATTTTCTAGGATTTTTATTGTTGTTGCATATTAAATTAATTCATGTGCTCTTAATCTCTTTTATTAATGAAAATATTTAGAGACCTAAATTATCTACTAAGGATTTCTTTGGTTACATCCTACAACTTCTGGTATGTTGCTTCACTGTTATTGTTTTTAGTGAAATTATTGTTTCTATCTGTTCTTTTATTCATCCCTTCTTTAGAATTCTTTAGTCTTCAATTAACTTTTATTCATTCCTTCTATGGTCCTTTATTGGACATAATTTTTATAGCATTGGTAGCCATAACATTAATTTATTAGTTCTGTTTTTAGTCATTTGCTTAACTTTTATGACCTAATCTGTAGTCAATTTTTGTGAAAGTTTGTATGTTCAATCTTTTCTATTTCCATTCAATAGTTTCCAGAGGTTAATAGAATTTAAAAATTCTATTCTAGTATTTCATTTTTTAAAAAATCTGAAGCTGAGGCTGAGCCAAGATGGTGGAGAAGAAACACACGTCTCTGTGAATGTCCTCACTCCCTCACAACCAATTAGATAAATTAAGTCTCAGAATTAGCTCAGGACTGATAGATACCACAAGGACTGGAAGCACGACTTACCAGCTGAAGAGAATCTGGAGTTTCAACAGGAAAGGTCAGTCCCCAGGGGAGGAAAAAGAGAGACCAGCACAGACGGTGGGGTAGTGGCACACTGCGCCCATTGCGCTGGGAAGGGCTCTGGGATCAGAGAAGCCACTGAGGTAAAGGAATCTGGCACAGGCTGTTAGCTCTTCTCTGCTAATTATTTAGCAGTTCAGAAGAGAAAGCCAAAATATTTTAAAACTCAGATTAGATTTTCCCCGGACCCTGGAGGTGACTCAGCAGATCTCGGCACCAGGGGGTGTGGCCTCAGCTACCTCCTGAGAATAGTTAAGAGATTGACAAGTGGGTGGATACGGCCCAAGGCAACACACACTGCCTAGCTTAGCTGGAGGGAGTGGAACTCAGCTCCAGGAAGTCCCAGAGAAGCGGAACCTTTGAACTAGGGACCGCGGTTTCTGGCAGACACTTCCAGTTTGAGCACAGGGGCTTTTCACGTCACCTGCTGCAGACATCCACTCCCCACCCGGACACATAGGCTGGGCTTTGTGCTGTCTTTACTATTCTACGCCCTCAAAGCACAGTAGTGCTAGTCACCTCTGAGGCACTTCCAGGAAGGGGGTGGGGAACTCTTTCCCAGAGCTCTATCTTAGCTCAGGCGCAGGAGCCGCTGCATCCATCTGGTCTGGGAGGAAGCTGGTAAAGAAGTAAATAAATAATTTCCTACCCCAGGGACAGACCCCAAAAGATTTTTTTAAATATGAGCAAAAAAGCTAGAAAAACCATAGATTCCTTCTATACAGAGAAAGAGCGGGTGTCCAACCCCGAGGAAGTTAACAGCAGAGAGTCAGCAGATAACAACCCAAAGGGGAACGATCCCTGCCCCCCATCACATAACTCTCTCCTAGAAGAAACTCTTAAAAAATTGAGGGAGATTGAAGAAAAATGGGGAAAGGAAAGGGAAGCTATGATAGAGAATAACAACGTCCTGAAATTGGAGTTGGAAAAAATAAAGAATTCACAGGAGATGCAGGGAAACAAAATTTATGAATTAGAAAAGGTTAAAAAAACACAGGAAAGTAGGATTTCTGAATTGGAAAAGATAAAAAAGTCTCAAGAAAATAGAATTTCTGAATTGGAAAAAGAAAATAATTCTCAAAAAAAAAAATTAGGGAAATGGAAAAAAATTCAATAGAGCAAAATAATTCATTTAAAAACGAAATTGGGCATTTACAAAAAGAACTAAAAACTGTGAAAGAAGAAAATAACTCCTTAAAAGTCAGGATGGAACAAATAGAAATGAATGATTCACAGAGAACCCAAGAATCAGTCAAACAAAACAAAAAAAATGAGAAGCTGGAGAACAACGTCAAATACTTACTGGGAAAATCTATAGACCTGGAAAATAGATCTAGGAGAGATAATCTGCGGATCATTGGACTTCCAGAAAACTATGACCAAAAAAAGAGCCTAGATTCTATTTTACAGGAAATTATCAAAGAGAACTGTCCAGAGATAAGAGAAACAGAAGGGAAAGTAGATGTGGAAAGAATTCATCGAACTCCTTCTGAAATAGACCCTAAAAAAAGAACACCACGGAATATAGTGGCTAAGCTGCAGAATTACCACACAAAGGAGAAAATCCTGCAAGCAGCTAGAAAAAAACAATTTAAATACCAAGGTGCCACAATAAGGGTCACCCAAGATCTGGCTGCCTCCACATTAAAAGATAGAAGGGCCTGGAACCTGATATTCCGTAAGGCAAAAGATCAAGGACTGCAACCAAGAATGAACTACCCAGCTAATTCTATATGTTTCTAAGAAAAAAACCAGACTTAAACAAAAAATTTGATCTACATCCACAAGACTGAAGAGAAACAGAAAAAGGTACACAGAACCCTTGAGAACTGTAACTCTGTTGTGGGTATATAAAAAATACTCAAGGATAATTTGATTTTACTGATATAAAAGAAAAAAAGGGGGGTGTAGCAAAGGGAAGGAGGTCGGTTCAGAAAAAGGGGAAGGAGTGATAAAAAGAGGGAAACTACATCCCAGGAAGAGGCATAGAAAATGCACCATATCTGAGGGAACTTAGTGAGGGGGAGAATCATTGTGTGAATCTTACTCTCATCAGGAGAGGCTCAAAGAGTAAATAATTAACATATTTGTTTTTCAGAGAATTTTCTCTCACCTCATTAAAAGGGGGGAGAGGAAAAGGGAAATGGAAAAGGAGAATAAGTGAAGGGACTTGGAGGGAGGGGGGAGGGATCCTAAAAAAAAAAAAAAAAAAAAGAGGGAGGGGTGCGTGTCACAAGGGGGGTCTGTAGATTAAATATCAGGGAGGGGGATCAGGGGGGTCAAGGGAAAAAAGCATAATCTGGGGATAATACGATGGCAGGAAATACAGAATTAGTAAGTTTAACTGTAAATGTAAATGGGATGAACGATCCCATCAAATGGAGACGGATAGCAGATTGGATCAAAAAGCAGAACCCTACAATATGTTGCCTACAGGAAACACACTTAAAGCAGGGAGATACATACAGAACAAAGGTAAAAGGTTGGAACAGAGCCTATTATGCTTCAGGTAAAGCCAAAAAAGCAGGGGTAGCTATCCTTATCTCAGATCAAGCAAAAGCAGAAGTAGATCTCATTAAAAAAGATAAGGAAGGAAACTATATCCTGCTGAAAGGTAGCATAAATAATGAAGCCATATCAATACTAAACATATATGCACCAAGTGGTATAGCATCTAACTTTCTAAAGGAAAAGTTAAGAGAACTGCAAGAAGAAATAGACAGTAAAACTATAATAGTGGGAGATCTCAACCTTGCACTCTCAGATTTAGACAAATCAAACCACAAAACAAACAAGAAAGAAATTAAAAAAGTAAATAGAATATTAGAAAAACTAGGTATGATAGACCTTTGGAGAAAACTGAATGGCAATAGAAAGGAATATACTTTCTTCTCAGCAGTTCATGGATCCTATACAAAAATTGACCATATATTAGGACATAAAGATCTCAAAATTAAATGTAGGAAGGCAGAAATAATAAATGCCTTCTTCTCAGATCACAATGCAATAAAAGCTACATTCAGTAAAAAGTTAGGGGTAAATAGACCAAAAAGTAATTGGAAACTGAATAATCTCATCTTAAAGAATGACTGGGTGAAAGAGCAAATTATAGAAACAATTAACAATTTCACCCAAGATAATGACAATGATGAGACATCATATCAAAATCTTTGGGATGCAGCTAAAGCAGTAATAAGGGGAAATTTTATATCTTTAGAGGCTTATTTGAAGAAAATTGAGAAAGAGAAGATTAACGAATTGGGCTTACAACTTAAAAGGCTAGAAAAAGACCAAATTATAAACCCCCAACCAAAAATTAAACTTGAAATACAAAAATTAAAAGGAGAAATCAATAAAATTGAAAGTAAAAAAACTATTGAATTAATAAATAAAACCAAGAGTTGGTTTTATGAAAAAGCCAATAAAATAGATAAACCTTTGGTAAATTTGATCAAAAAAAAGAAAGAGGAAAATCAAATTGATAGTCTTACAAATGAAAAGGGGGATCTTTCCACCAATGAAGAGGAAATTAGAGAAATAATAAGGAGTTACTTTGCCCAACTTTATGCCAATAAATTTGATAACTTAAGTGAAATGGATGACTTCCTCCAAAAATATAGGCTCCCTAGATTAACAGAGGAGGAGATAAATTGCTTAAATAGTCCCATTTCAGAAAAAGAAATAGAACAAGCTATTAATCAACTCCCCAGGAAAAAATCCCCAGGGCCAGATGGATTCACATGTGAATTCTACCAAACATTTAAAGAACAATTAGCCCCAATGTTATATAAATTATTTGAAAAAATAGGGGATGAAGGAGTCCTACCAAACTCCTTTTATGACACAGACATGGTACTGATACCTAAACCTGGTAGATCGAAAACTGAGAAAGAAAATTATAGACCAATCTCCTTAATGAATATTGATGCTAAAATCTTAAATAAGATATTAGCAAAAAGACTTCAGAAAATCATCTCCAAGATAATACACTATGATCAAGTAGGATTTATTCCAGGAATGCAGGGCTGGTTTAATATTAGGAAAACTATTAATATAATTGACCATATTAATAATCAAATTAATAAGAACCATATGATCATCTCAATAGATACAGAAAAAGCATTTGACAAAATCCAACATCCATTCCTACTAAAAACTCTTGAGAGTATAGGAATAAATGGACTATTCCTTAGAATAATCAGGAGCATATATTTAAGACCTTCAGTAAGCATAATATGCAATAGAAATAAACTGCAACCTTTCCCAGTAAGATCAGGAGTGAAACAAGGTTGCCCACTATCACCATTACTATTCAATATAGTACTAGAAACGCTAGCCTCGGCAATAAGAGCCGAGAAAGAGATTCAAGGAATTAGAGTAGGAAATGAGGAAATTAAACTTTCACTTTTTGCAGATGACATGATGGTATACTTAGAGAACCCCAAAGACTCTGCTAAAAAGCTACTAGAAATAATTCAAAATTTCAGCAAAGTGGCAGGATACAAAATAAATCCACATAAATCCTCGGCATTTTTATATATCACTAACAAAATGCAACAGCAAGAGATACAAAGAGAAATTCCATTCCAAACAAATGGTGAGAGTATAAAATATTTGGGAATCCATCTACCAAAGAATAGTCAGGAATTATATGAGAAAAATTACAAAACACTTGCCACAAAAATAAAATCAGATTTAAATAATTGGAAAGACATTCAGCGCTCTTGGATAGGCCGAGCGAATATAATAAAGATGACAATACTCCCCAAACTAATCTATTTATTTAGTGCTATACCAATCAGACTCCCAAGAAACTATTTCAATGACCTAGAAAAAATAACAACAAAATTCATATGGAAGAATAAAAGGTCGAGAATTGCAAGGGAACTAATGAAAAAAAACTCAGAGGAAGGTGGTCTAAGTGTACCTGATCTAAAGCTATATTATATAGCAGCAGTCACCAAAACCATTTGGTATTGGCTAAGAAATAGACCGGTAGATCAGTGGAACAGATTAGATACAAAGGACAAAAAAGGGTACATCTATAGCAATCTAATCTTTGACAAACCCAAAGATTCCAACATTAGGGATAAAAATTCATTATTCGGAAAAAACTGTTGGGAAAACTGGAAATTAGTATGGCAGAAATTAGATACGGATCCACACTTAACACCATATACCAAGATAAGATCAAAATGGGTCCATGATTTAGGCATAAAGAGGGAGATAATAAATAGATTAGAGGAACAGAGGATAATCTACCTCTCAGACTTGTGGAGGAGGAAGGAATTTATGACCAGAGGAGAACTAGAGATCATTATTGATCACAAAATAGAAGATTTTGATTACATCAAACTAAAAAGTTTCTGTACAAATAATACTAATGCAAACAAGATTAGAAAGGAAGTAACAAATTGGGAAAATATTTTTAAAAACAAAGGTTCTGACAAAGGTCTCATTTCCAAAATATATAGAGAACTGACCATAATTTATAAGAAACCGAACCATTCTCCAATTGATAAATGGTCAAAGGATATGAACAGACAATTCTCAGAGGAAGAAATTGAAACTATATCCACTCACATGAAAGAATGTTCCAAATCACTACTGATCAGAGAAATGCAAATTAAGACCACTCTGAGATACCACTACACACCTGTTAGATTGGCTAAGATGACAGGAACAAATAATGACAAATGTTGGAGGGGATGTGGGGAAATTGGGACACTAATACATTGCTGGTGGAGTTGCGAAAGAATCCAGCCATTCTGGAGAGCAATCTGGAATTATGCCCAAAAAGTTATCAAACTGTGCATACCCTTTGACCCAGCAGCGCTACTACTGGGATTATATCCCAAAGAAATACTAAAGAGCGGAAAGAGACATATATGTGCCAAAATGTTTGTGGCAGCTCTTTTTGTTGTAGCTAGAAACTGGAAGATGAATGGATGTCCATCAGTTGGAGAATGGTTGGGTAAATTGTGGTATATGAAGGTTATGGAATATTATTGCTCTGTAAGAAATGACCAGCAGGAGGAATACAGAGAGGCCTGGAGAGACTTAAATCAACTGATGCTGAGTGAAATGAGCAGAACCAGAAGATCACTGTACACTTCAACAACAATACTGTATGAGGATGTATTCTGATGGAAGTGGAAATCTTCAACATAAAGAAGATCCAACTCACTTCCAGTTGATCAGTGATGGACAGAGGTAGCTACACCCAGAGAAGAAACACTGGGAAGTGAATGTAAATTGTTAGCACTAATATCTGTCTGCCCAGGTTGCATGTACCTTCGGATTCTAATGTTTATTGTGCAACAAGAAAATGATATTCACACACATGTATTGTACCTAGACTATATTGTAACACATGTAAAATGTATGGGATTGCCTGTCATCGGGGGGAGGGAATAGAGGGAGGGGAGGGTAATTTGGAAAAATGAATACAAGGGATAATATTATAAAAAAAAATATATATATAATAAAATAAAATAAAAAAAAAAGCAAAAATAAACATTCAAAAAAAAAAATCTGAAGCTATTCCCAACTATTTATTAGTTTACTGTCTATTTTCCTAGGTAGCTCATTTAACTTTTCCTTTAATATTAGATCATGAAAAAAATCACAAAACCACTCCAAGGCCATGTCTCTTTCTACTCTCTTTTTAACTAAATATACTCTTTTTCTAATCCATGATGAAATAATTCTGAGGGAATACATGTAGGAGTTTGCCATTAAATGTTTAATAATCAGATTTTTGAAAATATATAATATATTTTAAAGTTTAATTTAAATTATTAACAATTACTTAACGCTAAACAATCAATAAACCAAGTTCTAAGTTGTAACATTTGTCCATTGCTCAGGTGAAAATGCTTACATGGAAAAGTTAATAATTAGCTCTAGCACATCCTTGGTTACACAGAATATAAATAGTTTATTCTTGTTTGGAACCTTAAGATTGCTCATTTATGTTTACCTTTTTATAGTTCTCTTATTTCTATGTTAGACCTTTGAATTTTTTATGCAGATCTGTTTGTTTTTTTTTTTTTTTTTAAATCAGGAGCGTTTCAAAATTCTCTATTTTATTAAAAATCCATGTTTTTTTCCTGTAAGGTTTTACTAAATCTTTTACTTTGTAGAATATCATAATCCAAGTTCTTCACTCCTTGAAGTAGAGCCAGTTAAATCATGTGGTTCTCTGGTACTTGACTTCTTTCTGGTTTCTTGAAATATTTTTGATTTGACCTGAAAGCTCTAGTTTTTAGCTAGAATATTCCTGGGAGTTTTCATTTTGAGGTTTCTTTCAAGAAGGGACTGTGGATGTTTTCTATTTTCACTTTGTCTTCTGGCTCCAAGAGATCTGGGCAGGTCTCTGATTTCTTGAAATAAAATATCTAGACTCTTCCCCTACCCCCCCCTTTTTTTTTGCCATCATAGTTTTTAGGTAGCCCAAGGTTTTCTAAATTATTTCTCCCCTCTTTTCCAGATCAGTTTTTATTATAAAATACTTTTAGCCTTTTGACTTTGTTTTACTATTTCTGATTGTCTTGTGCAGTGAATTGACTTCTAGTTGGTTCATTTTTTGTGAGCACAGTGGTTTTTGTTTGTGAGCATAGTAGATTTATGGTGGCATAGTGGATAGAATGCCAAGCCCAAAGACAGGAAAAACTCATCTTCCTGAGTTCAAACCCAGCCTCATTTTTACTATTTTACTCTGGGAATGTCTCTTAACCCTATTTGCCTCAATTTCCTCACTTGTAAAATGAGCTGAATAAGTAAACTGCAAACCACTGCCATATATTTACTAAGAAAATCCCAAATGGGGTTATGAAGAGTTGGATGAAAAGACTCAACCACAGCAAAGTTAAGGAGTTTGTTGCTTAGATAAGATTTTGTATTTCTTATTCTAAGCTGTTAATTGCTTACAAATCTTTTTTTTTCCTCCTAGTTCTTATTTTACTACTCTCATTTGTTTCTTAAAATCATATTTGCTCTTTATTAAAACAACAGCAGCAACAAAAAACTCTTGCTTTATTCCTTGAAGAAATTCCAGTTGAACTTATGCCCAAGTTATATTTTTCTTTGAGGCTTTCTTTATGGGGATGTTGGGACATTTTCTTTTTCTGGGCTTCTGTTTTGAGTATTCCTGCCATAATAGTTCTTTATTGTATTCTTTATTGTATAATTAATTATTTTTTTGTTTGCTCATTTTTATAGAGGACTTCCTGATGCTGCATTTTATATTAAGATCAGGTGTGTATTTCTGGGGAGAAGACTTGGGTTTATCTTCTATCACCTTGAGCCTTGTTACTGCTTTGTTGGGAATATTAAATGTTGTGTCATTTTAGTATCTTGGAGACAGCTCAGGTTAGGGATCTGCAAGTTTTCAGTGAGGATAATGTCGTATGATCCAGGGTAATGTCTAATAACTGTCCTCCTGATCTGAGCTCTCAGAGTTCTTGACTTTGGTTTGGGTCGACACAATTCATATGGGTTTGCCTCTTGTTGAAAGGTTCAGTAAAATGCTGCTGGACTCAGCAACTATAAGAAAGCTGGAAAACTCTTGTCAGTTCTAAGCGATAGAACTGTAAGCTCCTTTTTAATTTAGGATCCTTAACCAGGCTAATTCACTATAGCAGAAACTTGTAATTCATACCTTACTCAAATCTAGACCTAGCTCCCAGAGCCACACAACTCCATCTGAATTTGTTTCTCATTCAATATACAGCTTAGGCTCTTTAATGACTCTTTACTTTGGAACTGCTCCTCACCTTGAAACATCACTTTTTTTGGCTTTCCTTGGATTTGGGCTTGGGACCCAAAATGACTCAGATTTGGGTAGTGAATGCCATCAGTTCCTACTTCCAAAACAAGGTTAGGATCCTCCTTTCCGGGTTTGGTTCCTCTTCTTGCCCTGGTATGGTACTTTCGTTCTCTTTCCTTTCTTAAGCATTGGCATATTCCATGTGGTACACTTCTTTTTTATGTTAAAGTATATGTTAAATGCAATATATGTATACATATTTATAAAGTTTTCTTGTTGCATAAGAGAAATCGGATCTAGAAAGAAGGTAAAAAAAAAAGCCTGAGAAGAAAAACAAAAATGCAAGCAAACAATAACAGAAAGAGTGGAAATGTTATGTTGTAGTCCATACTCATTTTCCATAGTTCTCTCTCTGTGTGTAGCTGATTCTCTTCATTACTGAACAATTGGAACTGGGTTGAATCATCTCATTGTTGAAGAGAGCCATGCCAATTCTTTAAGTCTTTCAAAGTTGTTTTCCTTTATAATTTTATTGTCATTGCATAAATTGCTCTTCTGGTCTTTTTACATTAGTTTATACAAGTCTTCCAGTGATCTTTTCATCAAGTTTGCTTAAAAGTGCTTTAATTTGTTAAAGGTTCATTCTAACCTCTGTAGGATCATACTCAAATTTTAAAGATAGGTAGTCTTTGTCACTTATCTTTTAGACTACAATATTTCAAAATTTATCTTTGTAAAAGTAGTTGCCACATAGTCTTGTAAGATGCTTACTGCAGTTGCTTGGTACCTTAAGTCATTCTTTCTTGGTGCTTGCAGTATTTTGTTTTGACCCTGCAATCTCTGGATCTGGCTGTGATATTCCTGGGTATTTCAAATTTGGTATTTCTTATAGGAGGAGATTGGTGGATTCTTTCTATTTCAACCTTGTCCTCTAGTTCTCTGATCAGTCAGTCAGCCAATTAACAAGTATTTATTAAGTGCATACTATTAAGTACCACTACCTGATACATAGTCAGTATTTAATAAGTGTTTATTGATTAATTACATATGTGAGATACAAAGAAGGGTAAAAACATGTATCCTGAATACAAGAAGCTCAAATTGTAAAAGGAGAGACAGCACAGAAATAACTATGCCCATACAAGATATATACAGTATAAATGGAGAGATTTAATTCAAAACAGAAGAATTTATATTTAATGCTGAAGGTAACAAGCCACCAGTGGAGTTTATTGAGAATAGAAGAAACGGGGCAGCTAGGTGGCACAGTGGAGAGCACCAGCCCTGAATTCAGGAGGACCCGAGTTCAAATCTGGTCTCAGACACTTAACACTTCCTAGCTATGTGACCCTTGGGCAAGTCGCTTAACCCCAGCCTCATCAGGGAAAAAAAAAGAATAGAAGAAACAATATCAGATTTGTGTTTTAGTTTTTATCTCTGATTCTTGTGAAATATGGTATGCTGGTTTTTGATGTGGTCATGGTTTTAGTTGTTTGATGGTTCTTAAAGTATCTCTCCTTGAACAGCTTCTGAGTCAGTTATTTTTGATAATAAATACCTCATATAATTTATCTTCTTTTTGCTTTCGATTTTTTCAATATTTTGACTTTGTTTGAATTTTTCTTTTCTCTTAGAGCCTTTGAATTCTATTTTCATCATTTGATTTTTCAAGTAGCTTGATAGTTGAATAAGGTTTTCTGTTCTTCTAACTTATTCTGCTTTCAAATTCTTCCTGTAAAGCTCTTACTTCATTAAAAAAAATTGTTGCTTAATATTTTCAAAGTTAAGTTACAGTTACAAAGTTACCTTGGTACTCATCCTTGATTTGGTTCCAGAAGGCACCATGAGTGGTAAAAGTGACAAGTAGCATAAGAATTTTTCCAATAAGGAATACGTCTCCAGTATGCAGCCCAACCATCTCTCCTCAACCAGTTCCTCAGAGGGGCAAGTGGGGCTTCCAGCTGAGGAGAAACAAGCCAGCCCAGTCCAGCCAAGCCAAGCCAGGTCCTCTCTTCTTTACTGACACTTTCTGGGAAGAACCATGACTTTTATACTCTCTCCCCATCTCACACTGTCTGAGCTTCCTTGGAGGAAGGAGAGGAAAAAGGGGAGAAGGGCCCTGGATGTGGAGATGTGGGAGGCACCTGCCTGGGCTGCCTCTATGGCTGCTCCTGTAACCTGCTGAGCACAAGCTGCTTCCAGTACTACTGTTTGGGGAGCCAGAGGCCACACCCAGCAGGCCAAGCACAGAGGCTCCCGCAGAGTCCTGCACACACAATTTACTGGGGAGCTCTGGCTGAAAGCAGCAGCATGACTGCGGGGCCTGGGCAGCAGCAATGAAGTGTGATGAATGCTCAGCATTTTTTCTTGCTGAAATGTGTTCAGTACTGAATTTGGTTTTGAAGTAGACGAGTACCCAGGTACCACATTTTTTCCTCTCGTGCTTCAAGTTGTTGTAGCATTATTGTTGCTGTTCAGTTGTATCTGACCCTTCATGACCCTGTTTGGGGATTTTCTTTTCAAAGGTACTGAAGTGGTTTGTGATTTCTTTTTTCCAGCCCATTTTACAGATGAGGAAACCGAAGCAACTATAGTTAAGTGACTTGCTCAGCATCACATGGCTAGGAAGTGTCTGAAGCTGGATTTGAAATCAAGATGAACCTTCCAGACTCAAGGCCAGCACAGTATCCAGCTGTGTTATCCAGCTACCCTATATTGTGGCAACACTCCCTTTTTGGGGGCTTATCTGTGAATCTCTTGACCTGCAAGTACCATGTTTATTGTTTTATTGTTTGTTCTTATCATTGATGCCTTTTGTGCCATGGCCAGTTTTTTGTCCTGTACCACACTCCTGAATGAGATGGTTAGGTCCTGTTTGCTTCTGTCTCACTTTGGCAGCCGTACATATTCCTGTGTTCCTTTACTTTACTGCTTGCCAAATGCTTCTCTAATCTCTACCTTCCTGGCATTTCTACAGAGAGCTGGCTGGCCATAGGTCTCTCTGGAATGATCCCTGGTTCAAGCATGCTGTGGAAAATGCCATCCTCCCATTCCTCAGATCTGCAACCCAAGTGTCCCCTGAGACTCCACTGTTTTCACCTTCCCATTCCTATATACCTATATACCCAATATACCAACCCTATATACCATGCCAAGGCCTATAGATTTCACCTTCACAATATCTTTCAAATATATTTCCTTCTCTTATTCTTACATTGCCACCACTTCAGTACACATTCTTATCACCTCACTCCTGGACTCTAGTAAGAGCCTATGGTGGGTCTGTTTGCCTGACAAATCTCTCCAAGTTCCAATCTATTCTCAGGTAAACTGCCAAACGAGTTCCTAAAGAGCAGGTCTGATCATATTCCTCCCTACCCCCCCCTTCCCATCCTCCCCTCAATAAATCCCAAGGGCTTCCTATTGTTTCTGGACTAATTTTTAAAAATCTGGCCTTCAAAGAAAGATCTTCTTAAAATCCAGCTCTATCTTTCCAGTTTTTTTTTTTTTTTTTAATCCCTTTCTCTGTGCCATGCATTCTTCAATCCATGACATTGGCTTTCTTGATATTCCCCAAGCAAGACACTCCATCTCTTGGCTCTGAGAATTTTCTTTGGCTGTCCTTCATGCCAGAAATGCATGACTTCCTTCTTTCTACCGGTTGGTTTCCCTGGCTTTCTTCATGTAATTCTTGTTTACTCAATTAGTCATATCTGCCTCTTTATGACACCATTTGAGGTTTTCCTGGCAAAGATGCCAAAGTCATTTGCCATTTCTTTCTCCAGCTCTTTTTTAAAAAATGAAGAAACTGAGGCAAATAGGATTAAGTGACTTACCTAGTGACAGAGCTAGTAAGTGTCTAAAGCCAAATTTGAACTCATTTCCTTCTGACTCCTTGGCAGGCACTCAATCCACTGTACATTCAATCTAACTGTCTTGGCTCCCTTCAAATTCCAACTAAAATCCCATTTGCTATAGAAAGCCTTTTCCAACTCTTCCATTCTAATATATTTATTTGTTAATTATTTCCTATACCTTTATTATTTGTTTGCTTGTCTCTTCCCCCATAATATTGTAAGCTCCTTCAGAATGGGGACAATCTCTCTCTCTCTCTTTCTTTCTTTCTTTCTCCCTTTCTTCCTTCCTTCTTTTTTCTCTCTCTCTTTCTCTCTTTCTTTCTTTCTTTCTCTCTTTCTTCCTTCCTTCTTTTTTCTCTCTTTCTCTCTTTCTCTCTCTCTCTCTCTCTCTCTCTCTCTCTCTCTCTCTCTCTCTCTCTCTCTCTCTCTCTCTCTCTCTTTCTTTCTTTCTTTCTTTCTTTTCTGCCTGACATGTGCAGGATGGTATGTCTGAAAGGCTTTTAGCTGATAATTCCATTAAAAATGAAAAAAACTGTCCGAGGTCTGATCCCCCTACCGACTAATTCTAGGGACAAGGACAGGTATGCCCTGTTTTGTATCTATCACAGAATGGAATATATAACTGGCTCTCTCCAACAGAATCCATCTAACTAAAGGGAGTGAAAGGATTAAAGACCACAGATTTGGAGTTAGAAAGCACCTTAGAAACCACTGAGTCCAGCCCTTTCTTTGTAAAAAAGAGAAATTGAGGCACAGAAAGGTTGAAATTGAAGAACAAAAACATTAATCTGAACTCAGATCCTCCTGATTTCAAATATTATTTTATATTGTACCATGCTTCTTTGGCCTTACCTATTCAAGAATTCTTCAATGATTTTTAAAAGAAAAAAAAATATTTCATTGTACCCTGAGGACTATTATCTTAAAAAAAACACAATACAACACACACCCCTAAACAAAACAAAACAACAAACAAATTCTAAATTAGATAATTACTGAATAATCACAACAAATTGGCTCTGAAAAAGGGTACTTTGTACTACTTATAGGTAGCCTCAAATTTTTAAGAGTGAAGGTTAAAAATATTACTTTTTAGTTGTAAAAATTCAAAAGTCTAAAAATGGGGGAGTGGGGAAGAGAATAGAGATTGCAATGAATCTGTTCAGATGTAGACTCATAAGCTGAGTCAACTTCATCAAATTCAGTCATTTCATTTCTAGTCTACCTTGATTGGAAGTGCTATGCTTTTTCAGTGTTGTCACAATTCTTGCTTCATGCCATCTTTTCTCCAATAAATAAAGATTATATTCTTTCCTTTGAATTACATTTGTGATGGCAGCAAAGGACCAGGAGCATGAACAGCACCATAAAATAGCCTTTGTAATCATATGCATTTCATGCACTTAAAAATATTCTTCTATGGGGCCTTAGTGGACTGCCAAAAGAAGATCCCATGTCAGAAAAAAAAAAGTTAGCTTTTTTAGACATTATTGTGACAAGAAGTACAAAACATAAATGACAAGATATAAATATCAAGTGATGTGTGCTTATTGTGTTTCACTGAACAATAATCTAGTGATAGGACTTTTCATGTAAAACCAGGTGACAGGCAAAGCAGCATGGAGTAGTGAATGGAGAATTAACTTTAGAGTCAGGAAGTTGTAGAGAAAGTACAGATCTACATGGGTAAGGCATATTACTCATTGGGAACTCCATCTACCCATGAAATAAAAGATATAGTTATAAAAAATAAAACAAAAGAACAAAAAAAAGAAGCCTAGTGCTGGCTTTCAGGAACAAATGACTCTTAAAAACTGTGTGTGTGTGTGTGTGTGTGTGTGTGTGTGTGTGTGTGTGTGTGTGTGTGTGTGAAGAATGCAGGCTAATTTCAGAGGGAGTTTTCTATTTGTTAAGTCTTCTGCAGTATTGAAAAAACTCAGCAAAAGATTTGCTATTAGAAAAACCTGGCTTCTAATAAAATAAGATAATTAATATATAGTCACTAAATGCAGCATATTTATGGAACACATCTGTGTGATTCTAAACTAGACTCTCAAAGTTAAGCAGTAGAACATGATCAATGCAAAAAACTGAATCAAAAAAATGTGTTTTATATTTAGTGACTATTTTCTGCATTAGTTTTCTCAAATAGGGCCTAAAGATGATATGAGACACTAAGTAAACAATGGATAAGATTGCTGAATTTATTATCCATCAGAATTTACACATTTCAACGATTTCCTCAAATTGGTTTAACTATCAGTTAAAATATGTTCTCTTTATAATATATTTATTAATATCTATTTAGAAATCTGAATATAAATAACTGTTGGTATTCAGAAAAGATCTAAATATAAAATGATATTTTTTCTTTTTACATACATACACACATATATCAAAATTATAAATAACAACAAATGGGGTCTAATGTTTTAAATCAAGAAATCCTTTGTACAATAATTATTTTGATCAACTTTTTGAACCAATTTAATGAATCAGTTTTGTGTGGGGTGCTTTTTTGTCTATTTTTTGATGAAAATAGAAAAATAAATATCAATAGGAAATAGGATTCTTTCTCAACAAAGAAAGCAGGGCCTGGTAATATAGTTGAATAGTTAAGGCTCCATATTTTCTAGTTTAAAAGTTTACCTCAGAAGCACCCACTAGTTTTCTATACCTATCACAACATAAAAAGAAGTCACAACACACAAAACTTGAAGTCATGTTACTCTGTTAAAAGAAATGGAATATAATTTGAGCTCTATTAAAAACTTACTATTACCCTTTTCATTTCTAAAACAGAAAATATGATCTACCCACCAAGTTATTTTAATTATAATTAAACCAACTTACTGTTCTAAACTGTTCACTCACATGCAAAGCTGCCACAAAGTTTCTTGTGCCAAACTTTAAGGAAGTAGGGGAAAAGTAGATAAAATCAATTTATTTTTTAAAATGTAATTATATCTTCTTGCTTTCTTGCCTGGAACATACAAATTTACATTAAAACCAAAGTAAGAAGAAAGTAATGAAAATGTGGATTGCATTCTCCTCACAATGGCTATCTGATTCTCAGAAAGCCATATTGAGTTCCTTTTTAAATCCTGGTATTAATTGTTAATGTTACAATGTTCTCTTAATGATATGGTATATAAGAATAGCAAATAAAATTCTCATTCACATTTTACTTAAATTTTCAAATACAGATAGAATTGAGTACACAAAACTTGATCTGTCTACTTAAGAGATGTAAAGTCTAGGTTTTATAAAGCTAACCGGTTTCTATTACTTGCTTACTCTATTAGATTCTCACTGACTTATTACATAAAACTTCTCTGCTATTTAAATAAAATAGGGTTTAAAGAAATACAACTTATTAAATCCTCCTTGTTAAGAAAACCTATTTTGAAGAAGGCTGGCATTTTTGAAGGTAAATATAATAGCATTTATTAAAAGTCCTGGAACATTTAATTTCGAAACTATGTTGTTTCAGAAACCAGGGCAGAAGAGAGGAAAGGTTATGACAGTGGCAGGTTGATGAGAAATGAATTAATTTGATTATTTTCATGTTCCAGATCAATACTACTCAGCCTCCACAGAGGCTGCCTGCCTGCAGGCAGTTGGGTAATCAATGGAATCAAACAGAGGCACTTTCCTTCCCTAGTAGTGGCTCTGATCTTTTCTGGGAGAACTCTTCATGCCTGTGTAATTCTAATTTATGTCAACTATATATCAAAGAGATTCCTAGCAGCTTTGGTCAGAAAATATTTTGGTGGACCTTTAAAAATCTTATATAATGTGGCAGCTGATGCTTTTGCAATACTGTGGAGAAATCTCTAAAAGTAGAACATAGAAAAATACCTGCTAATCAGAAAGCCTGGTGAGACAAAAATAGGTGGAAAAAAACAGTAAACTTTCACTCCTTTCAATCTGCAAATATGCAGGGACACAAACCCCAAGGATTTCAAACAAGACATTTTGCCAGGGATTGTCTCTCTCAAATGTTCTCTAATGGTGATCCAGACGTTGGCATTTTCAAATCAAATGAACAGTGTATAAAATTAGTTCTGCATGAAGTTAAAAAAAAAAAAAATCCAAAGTGAAAGAAATCTTTTAAAAGCTCTATCTTTTTTCTCTCCAATTGCTTTTCACAAGGGTTTGGCATCTGAAGACGGCTATATTTATGATGTTATTCATTGCTCATAATTCAGCCATTCCGTCTCCAAATTTCTGTATTAACTCACTACTTCAAGAGGTTTCTAGTACAGTATTTTATCACCAAGGTTTCCCAAAGGAGCCAAAATGCCTCTGGTGAGACTTTTACTTCTCAACTGCAGCCATGCCACAGTGTTCATTCATTTCTGAATTTTTTTTTTTTTTTTTTTTTGCCCAAAACATTTTTCATTAACCCCTCAGAATTTCATTTCCATTTGCCCTAGAGCTTTCTCTGATTTTTTTTTTTTTTTTTTGGTTGTTGCTGTTGTTAATCCTCTCTAGTCTGCTTGTCTCCCCAAGCTGTCTGTGATAAGTAGGAAAAGATCACATGATGAGAAGAATAAGGTCTAGCTAGCATCTGTAGTTTTGCTGCTGAAGATGTAAAAATGATTTCCATTACCTAGGACACTGACTATCTATTGCTGCAGTAACCAGAATAAAGATAATGCTCTTGTTAAAATCCTGTTGATAGTACAAGCAGTTTTAACTAAATCCACTCAATAAATGCATGTTAAGTTGATAGGTGATTTGGAGGTCAACTCTAATTCCCAAGGTCAAGTAACTCTTTGAACAGTCCCTAAGTATATAAACTCAGTTCAATTTATCAAAGGAGTCTCACACAGCTTTTTTTTTCTCTTGGTTCTTACAATGCACTAAAGTTTAGAAGATTAAATGGCGTCAGCTTTAAAACCTAGAGTAAAGCTTCTAACATGCTTATCGTTCCAGAAATCTGGAAAAGTACTAACACGGGTTTCTTAAAGCAATAGCTATCTTTACAACTGCCTTGGGACCGCTGTACTTGTTGAGGGAAGGGCTTGGGTTTTTTACACAATGTTTTAACCAAAAAAATTCATTGAGTTTTCATGTATGTATTTCTCATGAAAGAAAAGGGGGAAATATATTTCATTAAACAATTAAAAACAAAATTTCTTACAAGGCCCAAGGCAAAAAAATTATTAGCCTAGCTAAAATTCTATTTTGAATCTGATGCAAAGTAAACATAAATTAGAGGCACAATAATCTATCCATAGTAATTCTGTAAGCAGTTGTGTTTGTGGATTATCCCAGTCATCACTCTTTCTCTTTCTCTTTGCCAATCTTAGACTAGGCAGCTGGGAACTGGTGGGAAGAATGCTAAATTCAGAATCCCAAGGTTTTACTTCACATTTGGACTGATACTTAACTATGTAACTATGGCCAGGTTATTTACTCGATATGGCCAAGAAGGAAAGTGGACTAAACATTAAAGATCATTTTCCTGCCCTAGATACATAAGTTAAGCATCATCAATGTTACTTCCTTCAGGTGGACAGGAATAGGATAGAAACTCAATCCAGCCTGTTTGTTAAGTTGTTTCTTTTAACTCAGCAGTTTTGGTTGTAGGAGTAAGGAAAAATTTAAAAAAAAAAATTTTTTCTTTAATTCTTTCTTTCACAAAATACCAAACACAGATCTTAATCCTTCCTGACTGTATATTTCCTCTGTTTCTGGTTCCAAATTTTATTTCCCTTTCTGTTTTCTCTTTCTCTTTCTTATTCTTCTTTTATATTTCTATTGTTTCCAAAGCTCCCTTTTTTGTCCCTGTGTTTATTTTTCACAGTGTCCTAGATTGATTATGTGCCTGGAAAATTATCATTGACATACAGATCATTCAAAGTAATAAATTGGATACATTTTTTTTGTTGAATATATAGAGACTATGATTTGAAAGGTTCTAAAAATCATTTAAAATCATATGGATTTTAATGTCAAAGAGTATAAAAATGTATAGATATCATTCTCTCATTTATTCTGTGCTTTTTCCTAGTTCTCTCTTTTCTTTGAAAATGGATGAGTCAGCACAATTTTTCTTTTACATATATTCATAAATATTAATCTGAGAAAGTCTGAATCTCTTCCCATTCTATATTATACATATCTTGTTATTAATCAGTATCTGATAGAACTATTAATCATTATCTGATAGAACAGAAGTGATTGTAAGAAAATGGATCACTATCTCTATTTCCTGTTGATATTTTTAAGTTTGCCTCAAGTCCTCTGACCTAAAGTCCAGGGACTATTCTTCTCAATCCTAGGATACCCCTTGACTTGAGGACCCCCCCTATGTAGTCAGTTTCAGTTCTAATCTGTATACTCTCTTATACTGGTTTGTCTTCCAGCCATGGTCAAATCTGGAGGTGTCAAATCCAAATGGCAATCATGAGTCACAGGGACAGTACCTAAAACTACCCTTAAGACATTAGGAAAGATGACCTGAAGCACATCAGAAGTCTGAATGGCAGGGGTTCTTAACCTGGGATTCATAAAGTTAAAAAAAATTTTAATAACTATTTCAATATAATTGGCTTCCAAGTAGTTCTATATATTTTATTTTATGCATTTAAAAATGTCATCTGTGAAGCATCATTCTGATTATTTGTAGTCAAAATATGAAACACTTCTTTAAAACAAACATAACTATTTGCATTTATTTTTTATGAATTATACAATTATAAAAATATTTGTAAAATAATCTTTTTAATGTACAAATATTCTGCCATAGTTATTTTAGTTTGGAATAATCAGCATATGAGTCCATTCAGAAAATATCCCATATGCATAGACTGAAGAATTCACTATTTGTATAATTATTTCAAAAGTTGTGCTATCTGAAAGCAAAGAAGCTATGAAACAAAATACCTGTCTTGGAAACCAAGCTCTCACCTCTGATAACAAGAATTAGTGGACCAAAATATTAACTACTCAATACTGTAGGTATTACAGAAAACAAAGATTTTCTAATTCTGTCTGACTCTTAACAAAAACTTTAAAATCCAAAGTAAATACAGGTATGTTATGTATAAAGGAAAATGTAAATTCATTTACATTGTGCCCTTTACAATATGATAAAAAGGAAAGTAAATAAACACCCCATGCTGTTGGGATACTGATTGAATCTTCTCCTTCACTGAGCCTCAAATCTATACTATACTAAAATACTAAATACTAAAATACTAAAATAGACACGTAACAATACTTCAGCTACTATAGTAAGTCTCATATTGGCTAGTACATGTAGTTGAGATGCTGCTATTCTATAGCATGTAGGACATATGAGTTTCCATACTTAAAACTTAGAGGCACCAGTACTTATTTAAGAAATCTAAAAAAGAATAGTTTAGAAAAAATGTGACCTTATAGAAAGATATATTTCTTTTTAAACAAACATTTTGATGTCAGGTATTTTTTGCAGTAGATGGCAGGGAACCTTCCTTTGTTGTCATTTGTTTCTGAAGCCCTTTCAAATGTGTCTTTTTGTGTTTGTGTAATAATAATAAAGCTCAAGTAAGTTTTTAGATAAGCAACAAATTAAGTTAAAAAGAATTAATAACAGTAACTTGACAATGTCTCACAGCTATTGCTTAGCTACTAAATCAGGCTGCTTTCTAGTCTAGGCTGGGAGATTATAATAAAGATTTTATAGCATAATCAAACTGTAGAGGACAAGCACTGATTTGTATATATTTTATTATTATTATTATTATTATTATTATTATTATTTTATAGCTTAGTATTATTGTTAAGATATGCAAAATGACCCAAAACAAAATGAGACAACAATCATTCAGACCTGGCCTATTTCAGTTCCCCACTACCCAGTGTTACATTTAGAAAACTTAGGCCATCATTTACTTTGTATACTTAGTTTTACCTATTTTTCCTAAGTTCACCTGGAACTAGCAATTTAAAGTGAAAAGTAATATAGAATCACAAAACTTTTCTCAGAAAATGTTAAGTGACAAAATATTTTGGGAAAAGGCTGAAGCCAAACTCTTTCATAGCCACCACTGGCTTTTTTAAAGTATTAAAAGATCTATATGTGTTTGACACTACTTTATGCTACATCTTCACTTGGAGTTCACTTGGTGCTTTGTTTTGTAAATATATAATTTGCATAAAACATTATATATAAATTATAATCATAAGTTTTTTTATCTTAAGAACCTATTAGACTGTAAGTTTCATGAGGGCAGAGGCCACCAACTCCCAGCTCTATATTATACACATTCAATAGCTGGTATTATGCATACTTGATAAATATTTATTAATTGAACAAATAAACAGATGAATCACATGCTCAGAGATGTGACATCCATGCTGCTCTGTGATTTAAACAAAACCAAATCCAAAGTGGCAGTAATAAGCAATATACTCATAAAAAATATTTGGAATAAGTCTGAGTCAAGAAATATGGAATTCTAGAAAAAGTTCAAATGTTAGAAACCTTAAAATTAAAGCCTTATTATTGTCTATTTCATCCTCTCTATAGACTTAAGGACATGGAGTTATAATTGCTAAAAACAAACAAGAAAAAAAGCAAAATTAATTGATACTGATATTATCAGGCATTTTCAGGAATTTTTTTTTTCAGGAATTTTCATTCTAAAAGTTAATTCAATTGAATATAAATTTCTTACCTTATCACATCGCATCAGCCCTAAATATCTGAGAGACTTGCTGCTCTGTGCAATCAGGGTGGCTCCTTGATCTGTAATTTCTTTACACCATCCAACATCTACAGTCTCTATTGTCATGCTGTATCGTCCAATGGCTATGAGTGCTGCAAAGATGAACACGGAGAGAGAAGGAAATTATAAAAATTCAGAATGGAAACTAATGACTCAAAAATGATTCTGTTTTCAATGATTTTGAAGTACCTCATATGTACATTTATTTTTCCCCAAAATTGAATCATATTTTAATGTGTTATAAGAATTTATTCCTTAAAAAGTCTTATGGAAGAATGAAAGAAAAAAAAAACATTTATTAAGTGTTTACTGTACATCAAGAACTTGTAACAAACAGAAAAGCAAAGAGAGTTTCTGTCACTGAAGAGCACTTTAATAGGAAGAGACAGAAGTAGTGGCCAAAAAGGGATATTTTGGTTTTGAAAATCTCAAGGATGGAATAAATCCAACACACTCCTTTCCAAGAGCAATGACAGTATTTGATTAGGATTCCAGAACTAGTAATTCAAGAAAATGGTGGTGATATATGTGAAGTAAAATGAAACATGGCTGGGCTTGTATGTATATTGCCTATGTAATAGGCACCAGAAGTCAACTAGGACAGTGGGGACTTAATGTGAGAGTGAAGTCTTCCAAAGCACTGTTATCCTTTTATAAATCAATAATTCCAAATTATCTTTTTTTTTCTTTTGAAAGAATGTATTTTCATTAAGTAGCTAAGTGGCATATGACACAATCACCATATATGCAATTAGGAAATCTGGGTTACATCTCTCTGATTCTTACTTTACTAACATAACATCTAGTACACAGTAGACTCAATAAGTCTTTGTTGATTGTTTTAGTTTTAAATCAATACTTTTAATAAAAAATACTTTCAATACTCATCTAAGAGAAAGATAAAGTGAATTATTAAAATATATATATATATATATATTTTTTTTTTTGGGGGGGGGGTTAAGAAACTACAAGAAATAACTAAAAGTTAGGTGAGTATTCTTGGAAAACTAGCTAACACTCTTTAGAGGTGAGCTATATACAACATACAAATTTTTCTACCAATTGGCATAATTCTTTCCATCTGTTCACATCTTGTAAAATGTAAAAGAATATAACATTTTCCACATTAGTCCTCCTTAGTGAATCCTATATTTCCCCTTTAGGAATTAAGAATATATTACATATACTGTTGAATTTAATCTGTACCATGCTACAGTTGAGTGAAAGGAAATGCATTTGTTATGGTAAATTTCCTACACTTTATCAGAGGCTTTCTCCTATATTTACATACAAAATAAATGCAATAGTTTCAAAACAATGACTTTATGTTGAGTCTACTTAAGTTTTCAGGACTTTTTCATTATTAAAGTATAGGAACCTTATCACATCATCAAATTATATGTGCTTTATAAACAATAGTTGCATGACATCGTACTAGAGGAATCTCTGAAATAACCATTTATGGGATATTTAGTTCATATATATTTCTTTACATTTTTATCATCATATATATATATATATTAATTCAGAAATAACAAACAAATTAATGAGATGCACTATCACAAAAATTTAAACTGTTTAGTAATAATAACTTCTCTTCCTCCCACAACCATACTCCCACATGCTTCCCTTGCAGTAGTGCTGCTAGTCATCAGTAAAGAAAAATACTGTGATATTCCCATATTTAGATTTAGAACTAAAAAGGAACTTAGAGACCACAGAGTCCAATTCCCTCCTTTTACAAAGAGGGGAACTGTACCCTAGCATGGTAAAGTGACTTGCTTAAGATCACACAGGTATTAAGAATTAACTAGTCACACAACTAGAGGCAGAACTTTTTCAAAGTAAAAAGATACCATTTAGTAAAATCTCTCTTCTCATGGCTTTATTGGACTAAAAGAATTAGCAGTGACTATAACTTTCTTTTCCCACACAGAATCAGATCCATATGCCTCTTTTATAACAATTTACCCAGTTACTCATTCCTGCATGTTTTTTATTATTCATAATGATAATATTCTCATGAATAGTTTCTCCTCAATAAAAATACTAAATAAAAAAGATTTTACTAAGCTTTTTGTGTTGCTTTCAATCTATCAAATACTTCTTAAGTAAATTTGAGTAAAAATAAAAACACAAGACAGGGTGCCTTACTAACAAATAAGGTTTACTGAAATAAATTGAATTACTCTTTTTGTGGGATAAAAACCTAACATTTTTACAAGGTATTACCACATAAAAAGGATAATTATTAGTCTTGATGAAGTTATTATCATCTTCATAAGAAACAAGCTCAGCATTTTACTTTTTACTAACCTTACATTCTCTAGTGCAACCATGGTGATATAATCTTTACAAATGTAATTCAAACTAACTCCCAAATATGCTAGCCACCTGTAATACACTGCTAAGCTCTGGATTCATGAATACATTATTTGAATATAACATATCCAAACTATGACCAAAATGTCAAATTAAAAATATCTTATCTTTATGCAAAAAAGAATTTTGTTCATTCAGATGATCAGTGAGATATTCCAAAATATAGTCTAAATAACTAAAGTGTCTACAGAAGCTGGTTTAAAAAACAAATGGAAATGAGCCAGCAGTGAAAAAAAGCCTAGTTTAGCTTTTGTTTTCACCAGCACCTGACAGCTTTCCCAGAAAGAGACAAGAGACAAAGTGATACTGAACAAATCTCTTCTACTACATATCTGAAAAGTGACTTTTTTTTTTAATTAATACTTTTTATTTACCAGATATATGCTTTTACAACATTGACAATTGCCAAATTTTTTGTTCTAATTTTTCCCTTCCTTCCCTCCTCTCCCCATTGGCAGGTAGAAAAATATATATTAAATATGTTAAAGTATAAATTAAATACACTATATGTATACATGTCCAAACAGTTGTTTTGCTGTACAAAAAGAATCTGACTTTGAAATAGTGTACAAATAGCCTGTGAAGGAAATAAAAAATGCAGGCAGACAAAAATAGAGGGATTGGAAATTTTATGTAGTGGTTCATAGTCATCTCCCAGAGTTTTTTCGCTGGGTGTAGCTGATTCAGTTCATTACTGCTCTCCTGGCACTGATTTGGTTCATCTCATTGTTGAAAATGACCACATCCATCAGAATTGATCATTATACAGTATTGTTGTTGAACAATCTCTTGGTCCTGCTCATTTCACTCAGCATCAGTTCGTGTAAGTCTCTCCAGGGCTTTCAGAAATCATCCTGTTGGTCATTTCTTATAGAACAATAATATTCCATAATATTCATATACCACAATTTATTCAGCCATTCTCCAATTGAGGGGCATCCACTTAGTTTCCAGTTTCTGGCCACTACAAAGAGGGCTGCCACAAACATTCTTGCATATAAAGGTCCCTTTCCCTTCTTTAACATCTCTTTCGGATCTAAGCCCAGTAGTAACACTACTGGGTCAAAAGGTATGCACAGTTTGAAAACTTTTTGAGCAAAGTTCCAAATTGCTCTCCAGAATGTCTGGATGTATTCACAATTCCACCAACAATGTATCAGTGTCCCTGTTTTCCCACATCCCCTCCAACATTGCGCATTATCTTTCCCTGTCATTTTAGCCAATCTGACAGGTATGCAGTGATATTTCAAAGTTGTCTTAATTTGCATTTCTCTGATTAATAATGACTTGGAGCATATTTTCATATGGCTAGAAATAGTTTCAATTTCTTCATCTGAGAATTGTCTGTTCATATCCTTTGAGCATTTATCAATTGAAGAATGGCTTGATTTCTTATAAATTAGAGTCAATTCTCTATATATTTTGGAAATGAGGCCTTTATCAGAACCTTTGACTATAAAAATGTTTTCCCAATTTATTGTTTCCCTTCTAATCTTATCTGCATTAGTTTTGTTTGTACAAAAAGTTTTCAATTTGATATAATCAAAGTTTTCTACTTTGTGATCAATAATGACCTCTAGTTCTTCTTTGGACATAAATTCATTCCTCCTCCACAGGTCTGAGAGGTAAACTATCCTATGTTCTTCTAATTTATTTATAATCTCATTCTTTATGCCTAGATCATGAACCCATTTTGATCTGATTTGGGTGTATGGTGTTAAGTGTGGGTCAATGTCTAATTTCTGCCATATTAATTTCCCATTTTCCCAGCAATTTTTGTTAAAATTGAGTTCTTATCCCAAAAACTGAGGTCCTTGGGTTTGTAAAATACTAGATTATTAAAGTTAACCTATTCCACTGATCAACTAGTCTATTTCTTAGCCAATACCAAATGATTTTGGTAACTGCTGCTATAAAGCAGTTTTATATTATAAAATTTATATTATAAAATATAATTTTAGATCTGGTACAACTAGGCCACCTTCATTTGATTTTTTTTTTCATTAATTCCCTTGAAATTCTTGACCTTTTGTTTTTCCATATAAATTTTGTTGTTATTTTTTCTAGATCATTAAAATAGTTTTTTGGGAGTCTGATTGGTATAGCGCTAAATAAAAAGTTTAGTTTAGGTAGTACTGTCATCTTTATTATATTTGCTTGCCCTATCCAAGAACATTTAATATTTTTCCAATTGGTTAGATCAGACTTGATTTGTGTGGAAAGTATTTTGTAGTTTTGCTCATATAGTTTCTGATTTTCCCTTGGCAGATAGATTCCTAAATATTTTATACTATCAGTAGTTACTTTAAATGGAATTTCTCTTTGTAAGTCTGTTGGATTTTGTTCGTGATATATAAGAATGCTGATGATTTATGTGAATTTATTTTGTATCCCGCAACTTTGCAAAAGGTATGGATTATTTCTAATAGCTTTTTAGTAGAATCTTTGGGGTTCTCTAAGCATACCATTATATCATCAGCAAAGAGTGATAATTTGGTTTCCTCATTACCTACTGTAATTCCTTTTATCTCTTTCTCCACTCTTATTGCCAAAGCTAGCATTTCTAATACAATTTTGAATAGGAATGGTGATAGTAGGCAACCTTGTTTCACTCCTGATCTTATTGGGAATGGTTGCAGTTTATCTCCATTACATATGATGCTTACTGATGGTTTTAAATAGATGCTCCTGATTATTTTGAGGAAAAGTCCATTTATTCCTATACTCTCAAGTGTTTTTAATAGGAATGGATGTTGGATTTTATCAAATGCTTTTTCTGCATCTATTGAGATGATCATATGGTTTTTATTAATTTGGTTATTGATATAGTCAATTATACTAATATTTTTCCTAATATTGAACCAGCCCCGCATTCCTGGTATAAATCCTACTTGATCATGATGTATTATCCTGGGGATGATTTTCTGTAGTCTTTTTGATAATATCTTATTTAAGATTTTAGCATCAATATTCATTAGGGAGATTAATCTATATTTTTCTTTTTCTGTTGAAAAGTGACTTTCTAGACTAACTCCTTAGACTCCACTTGTGGATGGAATTTCACTCATTGTGAAGAAATTTTTCCTGATATCAAGCCTAAATTTGTCTCTATGCAATCTCTATCTATCCTTCTTTGTTCTGCCCTCTAGAGCCAAAAAGAAAAAATCTGATCTTTCTTCTCCATGACAGTCCTTTTAGTTCCCCCCAAAATATAAACAGCACCCCAAAACAGCCTGGAATAGCAAAACCAGCAAAAAAAGCAGGATGAAATAATCTTTTAGCTTAAGAAACTTGAAAGAAACTATTTTTTGGAAGAAATGTCTGTCTCACTTGGGTAAAAAGAGAACACAGTCCCAGGAAGGAAGCATCCCAGCAACCAGCAGCAAGCCCTACCTCAGCAAACCAGGGAGAGATCCTGAGCCAAACACCAACACCAGGGAACCCCAAACATCCACATGCCTCATAATAGTCAGGGAAATTGGTAGACTCCAATTCTGAGAACTGCCTCATATTTCAACACAGGCCTGGGCAAACAGAGAGTTGCTACTGGCCAGATCTCATAGTGCTTCAGTATAGCCACAGAGAAATGCACAGAACTAGATATAGAAGTCCCCTATGAGCCTCAGGACAACATCAGTGCAGCACTAAGCAAACAGTGAGAACCTGAGACAGTATCTCTTCCATTCCAGAAGCAGAGCTCAAATTTAAAAACATGAGCAAAAAACAACACAAAAAGAATTTGAACACAAGAATCTCACCCAAACTCAGAAAAGGACAATAATGTCAAAATACACATGGGCAAAACCCCTCAGAAAAATGAGAAGTGGTCTGAAGCCCCAAAAAACCTCATGGATGAGCTCAAAAAAGAGCTTAACAATCATAAAAGAGAGGTAGAAAAAAAACCTGGGAAAAGAAATGAGAGTGATGCAATAATTCTTCTTTTCTTCTAAGAACTATGAAAAGAGATGTTAACAGCTTGGAAAAAGAAAAAGAAAATAAATGCTTAAAAAATAGAATTGGTCAACCCCAGTTGTCCAGGGGACACAAAAATTCACTGATGAAAACAATTCCTTAAAAAGTACAGTTGGCTGAATTAAAGAGGGAATACAAAAAACTAGCTGAGGAAAACAACTCCTTAAAAGTTAGATGAATACAAGTGGAAACTAATGACTCTATGAAATATCAAGAATCAATTAAACAAGTTCAAAAGAATGGAAAAGTAGAAGAAAATGCAAAATACTTCATTGGAAAAGTGACCTGAAAAATAGAACCAGGAGAGACAATGTCAGAATTGTTGGACTACCTAAAAACTATAATCAAAAGGGGGATGTGGACAGCATCCTTCAAAGAAATTATAAAGGAAAACTGCCCTGATATCCTAGAACCATAGAACAAAATAAATACTGAAAGAATCTGTCAATCATCTCAAGAAAGAAATTCATTCAAAGCAACATTATAGCCAAATTTCAGAATTATAAGATCAAAGAAAAATATTGCAAGTGTCCAGAAAGAAATACCAGGGAGATACAATCAGAATTAAACAAGAATTAACAGCTTCAATATTAAAGAAACAGAGGTTATGTTACATGATGTTCCAGAAGGCAAAGGGGCTAGGACTACACCTGAGAATCACCTACCTAGCACAAGTTAGCATAATATTCAAGGAGAAAAAATGTTCATACAATGAAATAGAAGGACTTCAAGACTTTCATAAGGAAAAAAAACAGATTTGAACAAAAAATTTTTCTTTAATATCAAGATCCTAGAGAATTTTTACAGGGGATAAAGATAAAGAAAACCTAAGGGATTCAATGGAGTTGAATTGTTTCATCCCTATATGGGAAGATGATCCTTGAAAAAACTGTGCCACTGATAGTAGGGTACTGATAAAAGGTGAATTTCAGGGAATATATTTAAAGGATGAGAAAGAAGAGAGGCACAAAACCTTATTACATAGGAAGGAAAGATGGGAGGGTGGGTGATGGGTATCACTTGAACTTTACTCTCATCAGTATTGGCTCACAAAGGGCATAATAGACACAATCAATTGAATATCAAAAACTATATACTGGACAGGAAAGTAGAAAGGGAAGAAAATAAGGGGGAAGGAGAGAAGGAAAGGAGGAAGAACAACTTTTTCCCCCCAAAAGCAAAAACAGATCTAATTAAAATAGGGAAGGAAGGAAACTACATCTTGTTCAATGGTACCATAAACAATGAAGCAATATCAATACTAAACATATATGTATCAAGTGGTATAGCATCCAAATTCTTTTTCTCCCCCATTCCCAAGACAGTTAGAGTTAAGTGATTTGCCTAGGATCACACAACTAGTAAATAAATTAAGCTAATAAATTAAGTCAAACCTGAGGCCAAATTTACACTCAGTTTCTCTTAATTCCAGGGCCTGTCCTCTATCCATTGTGCCATCTAGCTGACCCAGAATTCAAATTCTTAAAGGAGAAGTTAAGTGAGTTACAGTTTCATGACCAAATAAAAGACAGCACTACAAAAAGTAAAATAGATAATTTTGATTATATGAAATTAAAAATCTTTTCCACAAACAAAACCAATGCAACCAAGATTAGAAGGAAAGCTAAAAGCTGGTAAACAAATTTTATAGAAAGTGTCTCAGATAAAGGTCTCATATTTTGAATATACAGAGAGCGGAGTCAAATTTGTAAGAATATAAGCCATTCCCTGATTGATAAATGTCAAAGGATAAAAACAGGGAGCTTAATCATAGCTATTTATGGGCATAAGGAGAAGTACTCTAAATCACTTTTGGTTAGAGAAATATACATTAAAATAACTGTGAGGTACCACTTCAGATCTGTCAGACTGTCAGACAAAAAAGGAAAATGATAAATAAATAAAATGATAAATAAATAAAGGAAAAATGATAAATAAATAAAATGATAAAGGAAAGGATGTAGGAAAATTGGGATATTAATGTACTGTTGGTAGAGTTGTGAACTGATCTAACAATTCTGGAGAGCAATTTGTAACTATGCCCAAAGGGCAACCAAACTCTCCATACTCTTTGATCTAGAAATAACAGTAAAGATTTGTATCTGAAAAAAGATCATAAAAGAGAAAAGAAACTACAGGTGCAAAAATATTAATAGCAACCTTTTTTAATGGTGGCAAAATATTGGAAACTGAGGGGATGCCCATAATTTCAGGAATGGCTGAATAAGCTGTGGTATATGATTATAATGGAATACTATTGTGCAATAAGAAATGATGAACAGGTAGATTTCAGAAAAATCTGGAAAGACTTGTATGAAATGATGCAAAGTAAAATGAACAGAACCAAGAAAACACTATATACAGTGTCAGTCGTACACTGTGCACTCTTCTCAGCAATACAATGATCTAAAACAAATACAAAGCACTCAGGAAGGAAAATACCATTCACATCCAGATAAAGAACTAAATAATGGACTCTGAATGCAAATCAAAGCATATCTTTTTCACTTACTTTATTCCTTTCCATGTTTTTTTTTTCCTTTTGATTTGTTTCTTTTTTCATAACTGTGACTACTATGGAAATGTTTTACATGATGGCACACATATAACCTACATCAAATTTCCTATCCTTTTCAGAAGAGGGGAGGGGAGAGAGTAAAATATGGAACTCAAAATCTTATAAAAATGAATGCTAAAAATTCTCTTGCTATTTAATTATTTAAATGAAAAGGATACTAAATAAGCAAAGTATTGGATGTCCTTGATTTGTTAAACATTCTTAGAATCTACCAATTATTAATTAGTGATATATATTATTGATGTCCAATTGATGGATGTTAAAAATACACATATATATTCTCTCTCTCTCTCTCTCTCTCTCTCTCTCTCTCTCTCTCTCTCTCTCCTTTCTCCAGTAGATAGTACTCAATAGTACTTAATAGTAGATAGTTACTATATTTTTATAAATCTTCTGGGTAAGATAAAATACATAGCTTCCAAAACACAATTCATAGTAATTTTTGCTGAGAGCACAGATTATTCCTTAGATTATTATTCTGAGACCCAGTTTAATTATAAAACTATAAAAGGAAAAGTTTTAAGTAGCAGATTAGATATAATATCTAAAAACTAGAATTACTGTGAAATTAAAACAACTTTACATATAAATGCTAAGAATAAAAATATATTTTCTTTCTTATAGAAGCAATGTTTTCTGCTAGTCATATTGTTAAAATTAACAAGCTAACTATGTGTTGTGGATTCTTTTTCTTTTCTCTAGCCATATCATCTGCCACCCATGTTTATACTTTAGTAAAATCAAAAGAAATGACTTAATGCTCTTAGGAAATAAGCTTCAATTTAACAAAAGGATTAATATCTTTCATATGATGCTTATATAAAAACCTTTGGTTAAGAAATTTCTTGGCACAATTATAAATAATTATGCCAATGTATGTTTCCTTTGAGTGTATATGTAAACTAAATAGTCTAAAAGGCAAAGTAATGATGGAAGAGATAAAGTTAGTCATTAGTTGTGGTTATTTTATTTACATAATAATTTCCTAAGCTTCCATAGTACAGAACTTTAGAGAAATCAATGTACTGAAGAAAAAAAAGATCTAATTAGTACCGTGTAAGGGTATCATCTACATCTATTTATAACTTTTGCAATACAAACAATTGTACATATCTGCATCATGGTGAGATTAGTATAGAAAAAATTAGATTTGGAAGAAATTTGGAAATAGTTTATTTTATAGATGGTGAAAATGAGGCCTATTAAAGTGAAATGAAAGACAAAGCTGAGGCTTAAACCTTGTTTATTGACACCAAACCCAGTTATTTTTCTACCATAATACGTATACTACACTGATTTCCTCCTGAGAATACTCGAATCTTAGAAACATGAAGTACAAAATAATAGCACTTACTTCATAAGACTGCTATGAGGATCCATTGACTTAATATGTAAAATACTTTGCAAACCTTAAAATGCTATATAAATGCTAGCTATTGTTTTACTTTGCTAATTTATATTATTTATTTAGCCAGACTATAATTACCAGTTCAGCTCTCTTTTGAAAATATTAATATTTCTATACTTGCTAGGGAATGAAAGAGTAGTTGTAATGAACTTTTGTTATCATTTGATTTCATTGCCAAGGATTATTTTCTATGTTACAAACAATATTCTGCTTAAAATATTGGAAAAGAAATTCCTTGCTGTATCCTCAAGAATACAAAACTTTGATATACAAAAAACCCCTGCAAAAACACATAAGATTAAATAAAAATTTTCAAATGATATATATATATATATATATATATATATATATATATATATATATATATGTATTTGAAATGTTCAGAATGTGGGGTTTGTTTTGGGATGACAGCTTTCTTTGCATTTCTGAAGATCAAATACAAAATTGAATTTCTAGTATTGGTTAAAATGTTAGTGAAAACGCAATACTGGAAATATTTCTAGGTACTCATTGTGAAAAGGGCATCAATATTAAATATATCTGCTTACAAAGTTCAGAACGGTAACAGAGCATTGTCTAGGCTCACAGAATCTGCTTGCTCTGCCATTTGACTTTTTTTGCAGAGGCTTTTCTACTGTATACATTTTTAAGTTGAAATATAAATATTATTAATAGATTGCATATGCTTTCTCTCCCATGATATAAACAAGCAAGTAGCAAATATGAGTTCATGAGAAGAATTTCATAAAACTTTTAGTGCATTCAGAATCAATAGTAAACATTTTTACTTAAAACAAAACAAACAAAAAAAAAAAACACAAGGGGAGAAGTACAATACTCAATTGCTATGTAGAAATTCTTTAAAACATTAGTTTCAAGGTTTGGCAATTAATTGTCAATGTTGTAAAATTACCCATGCATATATCTGGTAAATAAAAACTATTAAAAAATAAAAAACAAAACAAAACATTAGTTTCAAATGTGTAATTAACTCTTAGAAATATTCAGTTCAAAATGACTCAAACCTGTAACTCTTGCTTTTTGTTAATACTGTTTTTAAGTTGTAACCAATACTTTAATGGAATGTTAAGATACCCTGACAATTCTCCTTATTAAAATTTGCAATTCAGTAAACAAAAAAAATTCTTCACCATCAGCTGACATTCTAAAGAACTGAATTCAATGATTTTTCCCCCCTCTTCTGGCCTATATAAATACACATATTATTTATCACATAATTATGTGCTCTATTTTTTTTTTTATCATCCTGTCATTATAGTAGATTTCATCATTTCTTGAGCAGTGAATTCTGTAGTGAATTCTCATTCTGAGAATGACTATGGTTTATTTATCCTGATCTATAGATGTGGGAAAACACAGATATATGTTTCTCCCCATGTACTCGATTTTCTCTTTCTCTGATTAACTTGGTGTACATTAATGAAAACTGTAACAATTTTAAGTGATTTCAAATGGCAGGGTCAAAAAAATCCTCAGTGTCCAGACCAGCAGTGTAGTATGATATTATTTTTGTGGCAAACCTAATGCTACTAATGTTGTAGGTGATAAAAACACATGCACTGACAGGTCAGTCAAAATTGTGCCAGTTGGGAGAAGTACTTCTATGATGAAAATAGGCCATGTAGTCAAATAGGACTCAGAAGGGGAGGAACATATGGAAAAGCATCATTAGAATGAACAGACTTTGAGCCTAATCTAGATCTACCCTAAAGCAAATTTCCTTTGTGAAGTTATTCATGAACAAAATGGCAAGTGACTTAAAAAAAAAAAAAAAAAAGAAAAGAAAAAAAGAAAGAAAGAAAGAAAAAAAGAGCCTAAAACACGATTAAAAAAAAGAGAGAGAGAGAGAAAGGGCCCTCATTTACATTCTCTTCCTTATGGTTGCAAACTTTTTGAGGGCTGTTCTGTTTCTTTCTGGTACTATTTTTCCCCCCATTAAATAACTATCTCCCTGATTTTTCTCTCTGTATGCTTGTGAAAGCTGTCAATTCAGACATAGAGTTCTTGGTCAAAATGAACTTCCTCAATAAGTAAGGCAAGTTTTATTTTAAAACTCCTGAAAATTGTGGCTAAAGCCTTGGAAGAGGAAGTATAAATTCCTGTTCCTTAAAAAGTTGGAAGAATGCACAGGTAGCAGACTGACCACTGGATCCAATTACTCAGTTAAGCAATTGTATTAAACTCTTAAAATTATCTAAACAGTTAAATCTAAGAGTAAAAAGGGTGTCATCCATCCTCTGCTGGTAGGGGTATTACAACTAAACATAAACAATTCTCCTTGATGCCAATCATTTCATTTCAAAGTAAATGCATACAAAATTAGGAATTGTATATACTTCTGAATCTCAAGAAGCATCTTGTTTTTACAAAGGTGGCACTGGATTACTTTATGTTCCAATGAAGCTGATCCGTGAACTGCTACAGCCCCTAAAAAGGGTTTGATCCTTAGTTTATCTAACAATGGAAAAGGCAGGCCTGTGATTTCACTAGAAGTACCAGGTAAGGAAATCCCCCAGCTACCAAAGAAAATTGATCTCTTTAATTTACTTAGAGATCAGATTAGGCCACTGTGGTTTGAGTGACTTGTTAATTTGTAGGAGACAGCTAGAACCAAGATCTCTGGGTTCCTAGCTTCAATGCTAGGCTCTCTATCCCATTTTTCCTTACCTTAAGGATGATTACCAAGTTAAAAAAGAAACAAACAAACAAACAAACAAAAAACAAAAACCGAGGCATACAATGCATTACTTAATGGGTTTCTTAGCACCTATTTGGCAATTTAAAAGTGTTAAAGAATTGTTGGAGACACTGAAAGATAAAATAAGTTGCCCAGGCTTACTCAGAGGTGAGACAAAGTCAAAACTGCCTGATGCTAATACCTTGAAAAATACAATGGATTTTCAAGATGTAAGAGCATTAAGAGGAACGGAAGGTCTCTTTTAGAAGATGCTACTTTAACTGAGAATTTATAGACTGGGACGGAGAAAGCATTGTATATATGAGTGACAGCCTGTACAAAGGCACAGAGGGGGGAAATGTAAGGTGTATAGCCAATACCAAAAAGGCTAGTTTAGATGGATTGAAGAATGCACTAAGGAGAATAATATTTAATCAGTCTGGGAAGACAATTTGAGACGAATTGTGGAAAGCCTAAAGTATACAACAAGGGGGTTTGTAGTTTATCCATGGGGACCACTGAACCTTCTTCAATATAATTTTAGTTAACAAGTTGTTTTGGATATTTTAGGAGACCTCTAACACAAGAAAAAGGAAATGAAAAAAAGTGAAGCTTAGAGCAATCATTTTGCAAATCAGATAAAGGTTTGGTGGATGAGGGTTTGAAACTTTTAAGAGCAGTGAGGAGTGGTAATGTCCAGAGACTGATGTGGAGAGATAGGGGAAGAAAGAGGGAGGGAAGAGAGGTATAAGGAGAAAAGGGAGCAGGAGGAGAAGATGGAGGAGAAATTAGTAGAAAGGGAAGACTTACAATATCCTATTTCATAATCTATAGAGATGAGAATCCTTTACTTCTGTTCCATCTCCCTTATTCCCAACCCAGTATTTCCACAAACTCTCCCTTCTGATTCTGGAATCATTGATCACTGTGTTAGAAAAGCCTTATTTCATCCTGGACTCATCATGCTTTGGTGTTCATAACACCACATCCCTGCCCAGTTTCTTCAAGGAGCTCATGTTCTTTCAGGATGGGCTGTGAAGAAGCTTGGGATCCTAAGAAGCTAAGGCAAAGATTGAGTTGGACAAGCTAGTGAAAAGACTGACAGATGAGAGATGGGATAAAAATTAATCAGAAGACAAATTTGGTGAATCAAATGTAGAAACAGGAATCATATATCTTTATATATAATAAATACAGTGTTCAGAGGCCATTTTTATAGGGATGATTCCAAAAACTGGTTAGTGCTAAGTAAATAATTACAGTATCAATATACAAGTACAACTGCACTAGGAAATTCGAGATTTAAGAAGATTATAAGACAATTTGTCTTATTTAAAAACCAAGTTACATGTGTGAATATATGAACTAAAACTGAGAAAATATGTTCAAGATAAAGATAGAAAGGAATGTGGCTTTGCTGATTTTTTTCTCTTCTTCCTCTCTTTTTAAAAATCCTTTGTTATATGGAATGGCTTTGTGGGAAGAAGGAAGAAGAGGGATATAGGAAGAAAATCAGACAATGTAAAAACAAAAGCTATCAATAAAGTTCATTTTAAAAATGAATCATGGTTACAGAATAGCTGTGAATTTTTTCATTTTCATAGCTAAAGTAAAACAATAAATATTTCATTTGAACTTTAAATCAACCCTATAGGATTGGTGGTATAGGTATCATTACTCCCTTTTAAAATATAACTTTCTGAAGACTTTGCTCCAATTCTTCATCATGTCACAGCGAGACCCCCACATTTCTGAAGACATCACCAGAGATCTGATAAGGTCTGCCACTCTCTCATTATGGCTCTGGCAATGGCCTGAGTCTGCTTCCCAATTGTTTAGTAGATTGGCCACTTGGTGATGTGAATTTTTGGCCAGGGCAATCCATTAAACAAACTAAAATAAAAAAAACGACTCTCAGTTTAACTTCCTCCTGATGTGGGTTAAGATTCCTTTCTGATTCCCAACCCCCATGAATTGCAATGGGAGATATCCAGGCTCTCTGAGCCAACTTGGGCTGTTCCAGCCCCCATTATAATGATCTGATTAGGTTTGCCAACCCCCACCTCAAGCACAAACAGCTTCCTCCTTATCTAAAAACTCAATGAATTCTATTCAAATTCTAACCCTAGCTGAAACCTAGCCAAGAGCCAATCTGGGACTCCACTCATGAGCCCCTTCAGATTAAAAAGGGGAACCCTGGAGTCCACTCTTTCCAGAACTCCCAAACATGGCATCCTTATGCCAGTCATGTCAAGGGTTTCTTCCCACCAGACCTATAGCTCCAGTGCCCTCTTATCTCTACTCTCAACTTTATTTCCAAACCCCACAATAAACCTCTTTTATCAATCTAGGTTTTCCAGTCTGTAAATTCCTTTACAGAGAACTCTTGTGCCACTACTAGACCTCATTTAACTCTGTATCCTTGCACCGAATCCAAAGTGGTTTCAGGGGAGCTCTATTTGACTCCCTGTACCCCCAACCTGCCACTAGACCTCAATTAACCCTAATTTCATTTAGGTAATCCTTATCTAATTTTCATCACTCCTACTTCTATAGTGATGGTAGCACAAATGAAGGAAAAGAGGCCATAATGTGTAAGGTAAAACAGTTTTTACATCATTTATAAACATTTACTTGACTATTGGTATTCCAAAGGTAACATCCTTGCCCAACTGACATATTGTTCACTTTCATATATACTTACTAAAAATGAAAGCAAAAGAAAGAAGGAAGTTGTAGCTTATTGACAGATGGCTCTTTGGAGCAAAGAAAAGAGTGGGCAGGGTTGATTTTGTCATGCATTTAAATATTACTTCACCACTCCTAGACCTTACTAAAAATAAATCAAAGAAAAAGGAAAAGACCCTCTGTATTAAAATGTGCAAAAAGTTATATACAAAACCTTTTACAATTGCTTCTCTTGTGATGGAAAAAACTGAAAACTAAGAGGATGTCCAACAATTGTTATCTAATACAATTGTGTTACAAGAAATTAAAAAATAGGTGATTTCAAAAAGACATGGAAAAACATATCAGGACTTTTATAAACTAAAAAAAAAAAAAAAAAATCAAATGAGTAAAACCAGAAAAATAATTTTACAACACTGTAAAAAACAATTTTAAAAGCTATAATAATTATGATCAATATGATGACCATTCATAATTCCAGAAAGCTGATGATAAAACATGCTATTCATTATAACATTACAGAGAAATGATGGGAAATGAGACATTTTTGGTGTATAGTCATTGAAGGAATTTGTTGTGCTTGACTATGTATAGCTATTACAATTTCTTTTCTTCCCCAATGGAGTAGGAATATATATGGGAATGTAATATGAATTTTTTTTAAAAGGTGGGGGTACAAAAGATATGAAATGCTGAATGAACTTTCAGATGAGATCATTCTATTATTATTATATCTTCTATATTATTGTTATTATTATTATTACATCTATTATTTTACTTTTTAAAGACATGTTCAACAAACAGTGAGTATTCTGTAAATATAAAAAACCAAACATAAAAACCCTGAAAATGTAAAAATGTAAAAAATTTTAAATAGGATATCTAGTCATCTTGCACTGCAGAACTGAAGATAAATATCTGCACTAACCCCATCATGAAAATAATTGCAGCTTAGAGACTACCAATGGTTCTTAAGGATGAAAATTATAGAAATTTTATGAAAATCTCAGTAAGACTCTTCAAATTAAATTAACATATACCATGAAATTCAATGACTTCAATATAAATGTGGGAATAATAGAGGCTGGAAAGAAGAAATATGAAAGAAAAAAAAAAAACCAAACAAACCATAGTTCAGGAAAACGTAATGAGAAAAGACAATCTGTCCATTACAAAGAAGTCTTATACCTTTCTCTTCAAGAAAAAAATTGCTAAGTGCTAGTTATGGTAAGTACCAAATAACTTTATAATAATAAACTTTGAAAAAAATCCTTTTTATGGGTATAATATTTATCCTGCAATCAGTTGTCTGTGTGTAATCAACCAATTAGTAAAAAAGCAAGATATAATGAAAAAAAAAAAAAAAGATGACATACAATTGTTATATATCAATCCTGACCTCTTTAAATACATTACAAGTAATGAGAAACAAAGGGAAAGCACCTCAAAAAAAGAAATCAATACTGATTAATTTTAAAGGGAGTAGGAATAGATGTTAGACTAGTGATTTCATTGAGATGCTCAGATGAAAAGAAAACTCCTCTATCACTTTCTCTTTAACTTAAAGAGAGCTGTTTAGATATAGAAATGTTTAAGTGATTGTCCAAAATAGCATAATACAAATAAATAGATAGGTCAATAGATAGATTGAAAGAGATATTTCATCTATCTATAAATCTTAAGTGTGATGTGAACCCAAATCTTTCTGACTCAACTTTCTATCTACCATACCATATTGACTCTCACACATTTATTTTATATAGAAGTTAATAAATAGTGAATATTGTCTATCTGTCTCCATAATAGAAAGACCAGAAGAGAGCCAGTAATGCTTTAGTTAGTAAAACTTTTAACTTGGGATGGCAACCAAAGGCTATAAAGTACTGTTTCATAAAAACAGAAAAACAGAAGAAAATAAAAATCAATTTAAATAAAGTTTGGCAAGAGAAACAACTAAACAAAATTATGCCAGACATTTAAGAATGAAAATAAAAGGAAAAACACAAATAGAAGAAAAATGGAAAAGATCTGTAAAGTTTACTGTAACAACCAGTTTCACCAGAGTTAGCCGACCTACTAACTTGGATAGAAAACAAAACAAAACAAAACAAAAACCCCACAGTTCTAAAAGTATTGATAAGAGAAGCAGAAATGACTGGAAAGAGCACAAAGATGGGATAAGAAACCAGATATTATCAAGTATATACAGAGGGAAACTACATTATGGGAAATATAATTGAGAGACATCCAAGGGCTAGATATACAAAGTATCTAAAGGAGGAAAAAAAAAAAAAAAAGCCCAAAGAACTATTCCAGGTACAAAGCAAAGTATAAGACAATACATGCTTGAAGAACGCAATAATAACCTTGAGATGGCTGTCATAGCATTTTTTTGATAGTAGAAGAATTGCTATAGAGCTTAGTAGCAGTTCAGGGTTTTGATGACCAGTTTGATTCCTTTATATTATCATTTCACCTGAGTAAGTGGACTTGAAACATTTCTTTCCCAACTTGATCAACTTGGTAGGTGATAGTTAATGTCTTGGATTCATTAGCTCCATGGAGATATCCTCAAGTGATAAAAGACAGTTACTTACTCCCAGGGAATACTCAACTTGACGTAAATATAGTTTTGTATATTGAGTATTTAGTCAATTAATAAATGTTTATTAAGAACTTGCTACTTATCAAGCCCCAATGGTAATAATAGAGTTCACATTCTAATGGGGGAAACAACATATAAATAGCTAGATACACACAAGATATATTCATTCATAAGAGACAAAGGGACAGGAAAGCTACTAGGATCTCTTTTGTATTTGTATCCACAGTGCCTTAGAACAGTGCTTGTTGATCGATTAATAAAATCAAGACAATTTGAGGAGGGCTTAGCAATGAGAGAATCCTGAAAGGGTTCTTGTAGGAAGCAGCACCTCAGCTGAACCTTTAAAAAAGGACAAGGATTCAGAAAGGCTGAGATAGAGTGAGTATACTATTTCAGGCATGTAGAATAGTTTATGAACATGAAGTGGGAAGATGGTATATATGGAGTCCTAAGAAGAATTATCAGGCTAGTTTGGCTTGATACACTGAAACACTGAGTGAGTGAAGGAAAATAACATGAAGCATGGAAAGGAACATAGGAACCAAACTGTAAAGAAGTTTATATACTAAGTTGAGGAATCTGCATTTTGTCTTATAGATAAAAGAAAGCAACATAGCTTTGTATGTGATAGGGATAGAACATACTGAGTTTGATTAATTATAAATCCAGATATCAATTAGCATTAAGTAACTAGAGTTCAAGTTTGCTATATAGATATGAAAGCTATTTACACAGAGATAACTGTGTTATAACAGTTATAACAACTGAAGACACTTTTGCAAATTTTCTGAAACATCTACATAAGTAAGAATGTTTATCTAAGTATCTAAAAACCAGAAAAATAAATGTGTCGATGGTTGGTTTATTATACAGATATATAGTTTAACTGAAGAGATTACTTTTAAGTAAAATAAGCTACCAGTACATATTTGTTTCAATACATATCATAGCATGAAAATTTAGCTTAGTTTAATGGAATAAAAATCTTTAAAAATGTTATTGCACATAAATTTATTTTACTCCATCATCTAAACCAAATATGCAAGAAATATTGAATTTAGCCTATACTTTTTCAAGTATAGGAAGGTATATTTTAAAAAACCAGGATATTACTGAATAACTCCTAAAATTAGTATTACAAATATTTATGCATAAAAGTCACAAATAAAATTAGTGATGATTTAGGAAATTCAACATATACTTAACAGTAGAAGGCTTGAAATTATAGAATTTAAGCATTATTTTAGACATGTGAAATTTGCTCTTCATAGAAACCAATTTTTCCTTTAAAATAGCTTTTTTTTATTACTAAAATCATTAAATTTCTTTTAAATATAGCTAATGCTTGTATAAGTTTTTGAAAAGTTTCTTGCTAATGTATAAGGTCACTAAATGTTATAAAAAATCTTCCTATGTACAAAATTGTTGCTAGTGCTAAAAAAAAATTATCTTAGAAATGGTGTGCAAGCCTTCAATAAATGAAAAAAAAATTAAATGGCACCCTCAATTTGGTATGCCAAAGCTTCTTATCAACATTTTCTATTTAAGTCCTTCATCTCTTCTTGTGAAGCCTAGAGAATTTCAGGTGGAGCTCTCTTAGTAAAAATGAACCTCTCTAAAAAATAGCAACTTGCAACCATGGAGAAAGACCAGATAGAGAAAACTGCAAAACTCTTAATTTCTGAAACATATTTTATTAAATGATAAATACAGTAAACCTCTCCAGAGTGAGCATTTCTTCTTAAAGGATTAAGAGATTTGTAATGGTACTATCCTATAATAATAAGGGGATTATCAAAAGCAAACTGTTTTCCATCATCTTTCTCAGAGCATATTATTGTAGCCATGAATATAAGCTACATTTTATACTTAGTGAATGACTATAATGCTGGACAATTTAACTGTGTTTATATCAAACTCATATAACATTTTTCTTTCTTCTTTAATATGCTGTGAATTTCAATATCCACATACATGGCAGTTTCATTTATTCTGGTATTGCCAGAGAATGATATGTTCTACTTAAGGGAATTTTTCAGAAAACTACTTTATTTCTAAGTACCCCAATTTTTTTATTTTAATAACTTCAAAATTTTAACTATTTTGGTGGCATTTTTTCTAAGAGTAAGAGTTTCTTTTTTAAGCATTTTCCTAATTAATGAACAATAATTAATATACTGATATGAAAGACAAGTTTTTGCCTCTTAGGTAAAACTCAAATTTTGAATTCTTTTATCCACCACTAACAGATGTTCATTGCTCCTCAAATCTTCTTGCTTTCCATTTATTTGCATGCTCAGCTCCTATAATCTGTACCTTTTCATTTCTACCTCAGTCATAATGAATATTATTCACTATATTTGAATAGATCTTATAATGTACTGTAGACTTGAATATTATACTGCAATGGTATCAAACTTAGAAACAGACTGTACTGCTGGAAACATATAGACTTAGAAAATTAACATTATCAGTGGTTTTTTTTTTTGTTTGTTTGTTTGTTTTATTTTCATTTCATTAAACATTTCCCAATTACATTTTGATCTAATTTGCATTATACTCTCAGGAATTTCACCTGTGCCTCACAAGTATGACACTTTTGTATAGCTAATCTTCAATTTGAAGGTGATCTATGAACAGAGATATAGATCTGTTGAATTATCTTGTTCTCTCCATCCAAATTATGGGAGCAATAAGCTGCATGTAATTTGCTTTATCTAGCTACTTTGTAGCATAATGAAAGTGATATAGCACAATTGAGACATTCTAGCCTATACTTTTCAAATTAGAAGAGTAAAGTTTCATCCCTGAAATTTAAAAAATTTACCTGCTGAATTCATAACAAAAATTATTCATGTGACTGCCTTACAAAGCACATCAAGAATTCAAATGCACATAAGCACTGATCAAGTACAAGATACTTGAGAAAACAAGACTAGAAATAGCAGCCACATCAGCCAAATGATAATCCAGCATGCAATTGACTAATAGAGAGTTTTACTATGTAATTGCATTTAAGTGAATATGTTTCATGCAGGCTGTTTTGCTGAATGAAATATAAGCTAGAACTTCACAACATATAGAAGAATAAGAATAAGAATAGAAGTGTTATTCATGAGGAACATTAAGAAGGTTAGTTTGATGCAACTATAACGTACATGAAGAACAGTAATATGTAATAAGGCTGAAAAAGTAGGTTTGTGATTTAAACACCAGATAAGTTTATATTTGATTCTAAATGTAATAGGGAGACAGTGAAATTAATTACTGAGTAACCAAGTGATATAATATGACAAGTGGTTTAGGAGAACCACCTTGGCAAATGGCAGAGTAGTGACAGACCTCAGACAAAGAAGCCAGTTAGTAGGAGTATACAATAATCCATTTAGGAGACATGGTAAGTCATTTGAATGGAAAGAAGAGAATAGATATGAACAATGTGAAGACAAAACAAAATCTGGCAACTGATTGAATTTGCGGGGTGCCTTGTACATAATAGTTATTTCATAAATGTTTGCTCTTTTGAATTGAACAAATTCTGTATTACTAATTTGAGGAGTTCAGTGGTTTCTATTTACCAAAAAATAAACAAACAAAAAAATCAAAAACAAACAAACAAACAAAAAAAAAAACATTTAATGGATATTTGCTATAGATAGAATATTGTATTAGGCACTATGAAAATGAGAATTTAAAATAAAGTAATATAAATACTGAATGCAAATAGGCATATATAAACTATATTAAGTATACCTGAAAAATCATAATATATATGAATCTAGTTAAACTATATTTGGGTAGAAATATAACAGCAGTTCTTCCACATAGTATATAAAAATTAAAAGATCATTTTTAAGATCAGTCCATCTGGAATTATTTTCATAATGGAATTCCATATCATAGTTTTTGGGGTGGAGACTTGCCTTTTAATAAATTCTGTATGTTTCGTATTTTCTCTGGGCCTCACCTGCCTCAGGCTATTGAGGCCTCCTGTGGTAATTTTGTTGGTATACCTTTGTGCATGTGCGCCTTTGGGCAGCATTTCTTGAGAATGAAGTATGGGACCACAATCAAACTCAGCAGGAATATAGGGCATGACCACATCAGGGAAACCAATCTAATATGATGCCCAGAGGAACCAAAAAGGAAAAGACTCAGACTGCATGCCTAAAGCAGATCTATTTTTTTCTTTCCTATAAGATTTTTAGCAAATCTGGTTAAATTCCCCAGATCCAATGTACATTTTGACCTTTTCTTGGAAATTAGATGACAAGTCATTCACCTAGTAAGAAGAATTTTCCAAAAAATATAATTTCAAAAAACATGCTGCTTCCATATATATTCATAGCTACATATATTTATAGTTATCATAATTGTTAAGTTTTAAATATTAAACCAAAATTGCTTGAAATACATAATACTTTTAAAATATGTGACAAGACTAAGTAAATTATACTAAATAAAAAGATAGATGAAGCTCAATAACTTAATTTCAAGAATTAACATAAAAGGACCATATGAATGAAATAACCATATAAAATATGAAAATGAGATGAATATCTGTATACCATCAGAGAAAAAAAAAAGATATTCAATAAGTAAAACCACAAAGGCAATGAAAGAAATATATTACTCTTTCCCTAAAAATCTCTGCTTATCACACCAACAAAAATTCCCTTATTTTAAGTTTGCTATCCCTTATATTTTCCTTTATTATAGTTTATGTTACACTTTACATTAAAATGTATAGATTGGAGATGAATGGGGTCAGAGAAGCTCATCTAGCCAAATGCTTCTTTTACTGAGAAAGAAAAACTTAAGTACTCACTAATATGAACCTAGCTCTACTATCTAAATATGAGGTAATGGATGAGATTATCAACTTCTGAGATATCTATTTGGAAGGGTAGAAGACTCATTTCATTTTTTTAAAAGTTCAGTTCAGTTTCATTCACAAACATTGATTAAGCACTTAGCCAAATACAGAAAACTTTGCTAGTTTTAGGGAAATACAAAAAAATTAAATAAAATATGACTCCTCATTTTCACAGAACCTACAATTTTGTCTATTAAAAAAGTCATTATATTATATTCACATTTTTAATGAGAATCTGTAAAACCATTTAGCATAGTTAAAAATGTAAAATAAAACTTAAAAAAAAAATGGTGATCTGTTTTAGTATAGGCTCAGCAAACAAACTTATCAAAGTCCTTAATAAAGTGCCATACACTGTGATAGGCACTGAGGATACAAAGTAATCTTTGCCCTCAACTTGTACATACACAAGCATATGCAAATACATAAGTAAAATAAGCATTGTTGAGAAAGCTGATCTTTTAGCTAGCAAGACCCGAGTTAAAGAGCTGCCAGTGTCAAACACCAGTTATGTTATTCTAAGCAAGTAACTTAACTTTTTAGTGTCTTACATGATGCCTTAAGACTTTAAGTTATAAGGGAGATGCCAACTTGCATGGGTAGAGATAGTTTCCTCATCATGGAGCTACCATTTGTCAATAAATTCACTAATCTAGCCTCCAATCTTTAGAGCAGAAGTTCTCAAACTTTCTTGATTCAATAGTCTGTAATGTCTCAGAAAATTTCTTAGTCAGAAATATCTAATAGTTTAATTTCATAAGTAGTAAAATCAAAACAACTTAATAAGTATTTATATGTTAACAACTTATTTGAAAAATAATACACACAAATTCAAAGAAAAGTAACATTTTTTACTTTATTATTAAATAACCACAATTATATACTGATATGTGTAACTATTGGGCACTATAATTGTCCCTTCCACATTGTGGCTTTTTTTATCCCACTGTGATTTCAATATATATGTCCAGTTGGCCTAAGTTAAATGGAAATTTTGGGAGAGCTTTATGAAAACTGCAGATAATATACAAAAGTTGGCAGATGACACAAAAAAGGTTCAGAAATGCATAAAGTATATTGTAACATTATATATTAACTCAATTTTTATAGAAAGATACTGCAAACATCCCATTCAAAAAAAAAAAAAATTCAGACTTCTGTATGAAGGGAAGACCAAATAATTTTATATGGATTTTCAAGATCATGTACTGCCCTCCCAACCCTTGTAGGACAGAAGGGACAACTAACTGTACATAGCTTTTAAAACCCTGATACCTCAATGAACGCTAACATACTGATTTTGGAGCGATATTATGTTTTTTGTTACAGTTTCCATCTGAAACCCAGCTTCAGAAAGATATGATGTCACAAAAAAGTTCAAGAAGCTACTGAAAAAAAAAAAAAAAGAAGCAAAAAATTAAAACCCTTATCTTGAACATTAGAGAACTTTATTGAAAGGAAAGCAGTACAATCTAATGTTGACACTGTGAACTATCTTGAGCTGGTAGTTCTTAATGTCCAACAGACATTAAGCATTATGGTACTTTTCATGAAAAGTTAAGATGGATCACGTTTCCCCTATGATTTATTCGGCAACACTGTCCTAGGTTACTCTGGCACACAGTTTGAAGACCTCAGTTCTGGACAAAATGAACCTAAAATAATGTTGTAGGGAAAGAATAGATAGTATTCCTTTAGTACTTTATTTAGAACTATGCTAAGCACTATTTGTTTTCTATTTTTGCATATTTATTCAATTAATTCTGAACTCTGCCCCAGAGATTCCTCCCTATAATTGAAGAGATTATCCCAGAAATGTCATTCAAAGAAGGTGCCCAGGATAGCAAACTTTTCTCTTTGTCTTAATCCACACTCTTCTAGAAATCTCTATCACAAGCCCCTCTATTTCTCTCCTTTCACTCCCTTTTAAAGTTTCTTTTTATGTGATGTACCCTCTATTAAAATGTAAACTTTTTGAGGGAAGAGTTTTTCTTTCTTTTCTTTTACATTGTTATTCTCAGGGCTTAACACAGAACTTGGTATAGAGTAAATATTAATAAATGTTTGTTGATTGACTCCCTCCTTTCATCTAAATGTGACATCCTTATTTTACTTCATATATAAAGAATTCAAAATTAAAAAATAAATAAATAAATAAATAAATGTTTGTTTATATGTTTGGTGCACACCAATCCAAGAGAAATAAAAGAAAGAAGAGTTTTTGTTGTGTGTCTGACTTTTCAAGATCCCATTTGGCCTTTTCTTGCAAAGGTACTAGAGTGGCTTGCCATTTCTGTCTCTAGCTCATTTTAGAGAGGTAAACCCTAAGGCCAACAAGGCTAAATGACTTGCCACAACTACCAAGTATCTGAGGCCAGATTGAACTCATGAAGAAGAGTCTTTCTGATTCCAAAAGAAAAGAAGTTAGTTGGAAATACATAAAATTTAAATGAGGATAGAGTCAAGTCTCTGAGCTATTATATTGCTTCTGGGCTCATTTTTGTAACAGGAGAACTAATTAAATCTCCACAGATTGGAGTGAGTCAGGGAGGACAACTGCTCCAGGGAAAAGATAGGGATGATTCCTTTTAAGAAAAGGAGGAAGCAGGGGCAGCTAGATGGTGCAGTGGATAGAACATCAGCCCTGAAGTCAGGAGGATCTGAGTTCAAAGCTGGTCTCAGAAACTTAATACTTCCTAGCTGTGTGACCCTTGGCAAGTCACTTAACCCCAATTGCCTCAGCAAAAATAGAAAAAAAGAAAAAGAAAAGAAAAGGACAAACAGAATCAAGTAAACATGATAAAGTGTGCAATAAATAATACAGGCAATAAATGTTATTGAATTCAGAAGATTGAGATTAATATTGGGCTTCTATGGTCAAAGAAGACTTGTTAGAGGAAGTGGGTCTTAAGCTAAATGTCCAGGACTTGGAAAGACTGAATGTCAGGTTTAGGTTCAGATATTGTTATCATTCATCCAATAAACATTTAAGTGACAACTATTGTAGAGAGCCAGAACTCTGAAGAAGTATACTTGAAACAAGGTGTTAACTCAGAGGAATTGATGAGAAAATGGTTGTCTAGTTTACATATATAGTTAGTACTTAGCATGGTGATGTAATGGTTCTCTAAGTTCACAAATAATATGCTATAATGATGTAATTACAATAAAGTATATTAGAGCCAACAAGGACTGGAAAAGAAACATTCCATCTTCCACCATTCCTCTACTAAGACCAAGGCCCATCTGAAGGTCCCCCAGAAAGCTAGCCCAGATTTTGGCGCTGCTAGTTCTTACTTATTATCCAGGAGATATAAATATAATATCTGATTTGGCCTATTCAGTAGGTGTGGTACAAAGAATTACCATAGCCCAAATAAAATTTGTAGCTTCCAATTTATGTCAGCTCTTTAAGGAACTTCAAGAGCAAGTGAGAAAGCATCCAGATAAGATTTATATCTTGCATGTCCACTCTCATAGTGGACTTCTAGGTCCTATTTTTGATGGTAATTCAAAGGCAGATAGCCTTCTAACTATGTTGGCTAGTACTCCTTTATTTCAGGAAGCTCAAGAATCTCATTTTAAATATCATCAGGCTGTTTGAGCTTTACGTTTACAGTTTGGAAAAACAAGAAAGGAAGCTAGGAGCATAGTAAAAGCCTGTACACTTTGCCTTCTTTTCCATGCTCCTACACTCCCTCTAGGGAAGAACCCTCATGGTTTGAGACCTGAGGAAATTTGACAAAAAGATGTGACCCATTATAAATCTTTTGGTCATCTTCTTTTATCCATGTTGTAGTAGACACCTTTTCAGGATTTACTTTTGCAATACCAGCAACAAAAGAGACAGCCCGAGTGGTCACTGAATTCCTTATAAGCATTTGCAATTACAGGTGTTCCACAAGCAATAAAAACAGATAATGGACCTGCATATACTTCTAAACATTTTGCACACTTTTGTGCACAGTATAAGATTTTACACACCTGGTATACCCTTTAATCCTCAAGGACAGGCAATAGTAGAGAGGAGAAACAGAGACATCAAGATGCTCCTCCAAAAATAAAAGAAAGGGGCAGCCAAAGGTAACCCTAGAGAACTTCTAAATTTAGCTCTTTATACAATTAACTTCTTGCCTTTCATAAAGATACACTGGTTCCATCAGACAGGTTTTATAACCATTTGGAAGGGTAGTGTCAGTGCAAGCAGTTCCACTATCTTTTTTTATTATTATTATTAATTTTATAATTATACATTTTTTGACAGTATATATGCATGAGTAATTTTTTACAACATTTTCCCCTTGTATTCATTTTTCCAGATTTTCCCCCTCCTTCTACTCCCTCCCCTAGATGACAGGCAATCCCATACATATTACATGTGTTACAGTATAATCTAGATACAATATATGTGTGTAAATCCAATTTTCTTGTTGCACGTTAAGTATTAGATTCCGAAGGTATAAGTAACCTGGGTAGATAGACAGTAGTGCTAACAATTTACATTCACTTCCCAGTGTTCCTTCTCTGGGTGTAGTTGTTTCTGTCCATCATTGATCAACTGGAAGTGAGTTGGATCTTCTTTATGTTGAAGATATCCACTTCCATCAGAATACATCTTCATACAGTATTATTGTTGAAGTGTATAGTGATCTTCTGGTTCTGCTCATTTCACTCAGCATCAGTTCATGCAAGTCTCTCCAAGCCTCTCTGTATTCATCCTGCTGGTCATTTCTTACAGAGCAACAATATTCCATAGCCTTCATATACCATAATTTACCCAACCATTCTCCAATTGATGGACATCCATTCATCTTCCAGGTTCTAGCCACTACAAAAAGAGCTGCTACAAACATTTTGGCACATACAAGTCCCTTTCCCCTCTTTAGTATTTCTTTGGGATATAAGCCCAGTAGTAGCACTGCTGGATCAAAGGGTATGCACAGTTTGATAACTTTTGGGGCATAGTTCCAGATTGCTCTCCAGAATGGCCAGATTCTTTCACAACTCCACCAACAATGTATTAATGTCCCAGTTTTCCCACATCCCCTCCAACATTCATCATTATTTGTTCCTGTCATCTTAGCCAATCTGACAGGTATCTAGTGATATCTCAGAGTTGTCTTAATTTGCATTTCTCTGATCAGTAGTGATTTAGTTCCACTATCTTTAAA